>NC_135576.1:48684764-49309764 GCF_965152235.1 Eretmochelys imbricata | reverse complement strand
CAAGCTTGTTTCTTTTTGTCTGTATTGAAGAAAGACAGAAAAACCTAGTTTGCAGAAAATTATTGAAGTGATGAATGTTTGGGCATGTCAAGCCAAGCATATAATTCAATCTAAAACTAATGTAAATAAAACATTGTGACTGAGAAATTAAGCACTCAAAAGACACAAAATGGCAAAGTTAAGCTTTCCATTGCAATGTTAACTTGGTTATTTTCATGTATGTTGAAATTTTCTAATTTTGTTTTTAAATGTCTTCCTTATTACTGCTTGAACTGTTAAATATATTCTATAATCTATTTCATCCTTCTCATCGCTAGATTACAGATTCTCTGAGGCAGGGACTATCTTCTTTGTCACTTGTCTTTACAGTGCCTAACACAATCGAACCCTGATCTTTGAGGTTCCTAGGCACCATCACCACAACAACATCAATAATCAATTATATACATATCATATGTCGGAGTTCAGTGAAAATCTTAACTGAAATGTTCTGTCATTTGAATCCTTAAGTGTCAACATTAATTATCCTTATTTTTTGCATTTCATAAATACAGAGTATGGGTCAAATTATAGCTGCGTTGGTACTCTAGAAGAAAGGGAGAGAAAAGTGAATGGGGTCAGATAGAACCAGTGTAATAATTATCGCCACCCTCTGAGGTTGCTGGAATGCCATGGTATGCCAACTTCCTTCAGATATTGGGAACATGCCACGTGTACTACTCACAGCAAGTGGTTAAAGTGCTTCAGCTGCTAGGCCACAGTTTCTCGCACATGGCTGCTCTGACTCACTCTGCCTTCAGAGCAACTCTTCTCCCAGATCCTTACAACACCCTGAGGCAGAACCTCAGCGGATGTAAATCGCCAAAGCTCCACTGAAGTCAAGGAATCTAAGACGGATGGCTTCTCATCAGATTCAGCACTCCACTATCACAATATGCTCCTGTTTGAGATTGTTGTAATTAGCTTCTTCATTATAGTTACATTTACATATCTATTATTTGTATACATCAACAGCATGCTTGGCAATGACTGAAAAGAGGCACTCTTGAGAGAATGGAGCTAGCTATTATAGTGATCATATGTTGTGAAACGCTTTTGTTTTTTTAAGCACCTTTCTCATAGCTAGTCCAACATCTTGCCTGATGAACTGAAGTAGGTTACATCCAAAACCAACCTGTAACGGGGCACGACTCACTACTGCAGCACCTCCTGCTGGCCCCCTGGGAATTAGCTCCGGTTCACCAGTGCACCCTCATCTAGTGGCGTCTCGCCACCATTGCTTAGAACCCATGTTGCTCTCAGGACTGCAGTGTTCTCTTCTGGACACAGCCCTCTGGCTATGCCTTGGTTCTCTCCTCCCTCCTTCAGGGGGCCAGCAGTCCTCTGCCCTACCACTTGCCTCAGTGGCAGGCTGCAGTCCAGGGTCTAGCCACCTCTGTCAGTGGCAACTGGGGCCAAAGTGGGTGGGGAACCTGGCCCTCCTGCTACTCCAGGTCCTGGCCCTGGGACCCTCTAACCCAGCGGTTCTCAAAGCCGGTCTGCCGCTTGTTCAAGGAAAGTCCCTGCCAGGCCAGACCGGTTTGTTTACCTGCTGCATCCGCATGTTCAGCCGATCGCGGCTCCCACTTAATGCAGTAGAATCCTGATTAGCTGTTAATTCCTTTTGTATTGACTCTCGATTATCCAAACTGATTTAGGGTATGTCTTTACTGCAGAGTTAACTTGTGTGATTGGTTCACGGGTCAGCCTAGCCTGGGAGCGAGCAGCCACACCGCAAGGCCTACCCGAGGTTCTGTGTCCTCCCTGATGCTGCATTCTCCCATGTGTGTCGCTAGGACTTTGGGGGTATATCCCATGGTTCTTTGCACTTCCAGCAAGTGAGGCACATTCATTCTCAATGAATTGTGGGAGAACTTGTCTGTCTGTCTTTCCGGGCACACAGGGGAACTGTGGGTAGGTATTGGAAGAGTATCAGCACTCAAGTGATTTAACCTGTGTCCTCCCTGCAAAGTGGGCAGGTTAACTCTGCAGTGAAGACATACTATCAGTGTCACCGCAGCAATTTGTAAAGGGCCTGATTCAACCACCATTGAAATCAATGGAAAGACTAATTCCCTTCAGTGAAGATGGATCAGGATCATATTGAATTTTAACAGAGATATTGATATTAAACTTTTGGGGGCCAAATTCAGCGCTGGTATAAACAGACACATTGCTAACTGAAATCAATGAGAATTGCGTCTGTTTTTGCCAGCCTGAATTCAGCGCTGTCTCTCTTCCCTAAAAGAGTGAGAAAGAGAGAGGGAGAAAGGCATTCCCTTTGCAAGGAGAATGAACATGTCTTATTACATGACGTGTGCAATCTGGCTAGAATTCTTGACCACACTCACCTGTCTGTCTTTCTTTTCTTGGATAAACTAAACTTCAGTTTAAAGTGGCTGTTTGGGGATTGACATTTTATGTTTTCTCTCTCATTCTGTCAGTGAAACGTCTGTTCCAAATGCTGCCCATAAAAACCTGGCTCATTTAATGATTTTTTTTGGCATTATGTTAGTTTGTATAAAGAACATTCCACAAGTTAAATGGTCAGAAAGAGCTCAGTACCCAACTACCAGTTATTTTGGTGTCTAAGTGGGAGCTGAATTATTCAGAAAATCTGGCCCACAGTGGTTGTCACAGTTCCTGAACTCTGACATCTCCTGATCTCTTTGATGGCTTGAAGCCCCTCAGTTATTGGGCCTCAAGCCATCACCTCCTTCTTGGAGTGGAGTCATGTGGTTCTTCCACTCTCAGATTGGGCCTTGGGCTGCAGGCCCCAGCTGCTAACAGTTGTTACCTCAGCTGGCCTGATTTATCTTCAGCACCTGCAATTCTGTTCCCTCCAGAAGCAATGATAATGGTAACCAGTAACCAAACAGACTTTTTGAAGCAAATTATTATTTATTTCGAACAAAATATTTAAGAAAAACAGATCTTCAGAAAAATCAAGCAGTCTGTCTGCATATCTGCCTTTCCCTACAGCTTACCATTCCCTAGATCTGGAGAAAGATCCAACTCTTTTAAATGCCTGCACAGAGCCTCTCTCTGTGTCAGCCTATCTTCCTGACAGCTGCTGACAACTGACCCCTCTTGTTCTCCTGAGAAAGAAGAGCTTTTTGACTTTTCTTTTGATCTCCAGGCTCCCAGCTTTGGTAAAACAAAGCTTGCAATTTGTTAAAGACATGATCCTTGAAGCTAACAGTCTGCCCCATTGTCTTTCAAGTGTGTGCCTGGACATTCTTATCTGGGGATCCATTGTGTTGTCTTCCTGCACAGACCTCAGTGAAATCGAGCAATATAAGCATATAATAAACGTTCCACTACTCTCAGTGTAAGTTATACAATCTATCACAATAACTAAGGGCATGTCTACACTACAAAATTAAGTTGACCAATATTAGGTTGGCTTACAGCCAATGCAGTAATTTCTACAATGGCTGACGTCCACACTACCCTCCTTCTGTAGGTGATGTGTGTTTTCACCAGGAGCGCTTCCACCGACTGAAGAGGGGCAGTGTTGGGCACTAAAAGCCAAGGTTTCAGCTCCATGCAGCTCCCCACTAGGAGCTCAGCTGCTCCTGGGCTTCTTGCCTCTGGTGGGGAGATCCGTGCCTGGAGTCCAGTCAGCTGCTGTGCTCCTGGCAGGGACTGGGGAGCTGGGAACCTGTGGGGGCTGTAGGGCTCCTAGTGGGGAGCCGGGGCAGCGGGCCAGCTTGGATTGGAGACCATGCAGCAATGCGGCTTGGGAGCTGGGAGCCGACTTTCTTGTCAATTTCATGGCTCCACCAACAGCCAATGTAAGAGAGACAAGACCCAGTGTAAGGAGCACAGTGTCTACACAGACTCTATGTTGCCCTAACTATACCGACCTACGCCCTACACCTCTCGTGGAAGTGGAGTTATTATGTCAGTGTAGTAGGGCACTTACATCGGTGGGAGCAAGGCTGTAATGTAGACACTGACATAGTTAGGTCGATATAAACTGCCTTATGTCGACCTAACTGTAGTGTAGACCAAGCCTAAGTTGCATATCAGTATTCTTCGGTTATGATGATTTTCTTAGGTTATTATGATCTGTCACACTAGCTACTGGGGAAAGGACTAATTCTCTTCTACCTCTCTCACTTGTGAAAAGATCAGTGTTTGTTATATGATGTAAAAAACAGGGTTGTATTTTAAAAAAGGAGAATGAAGAAACCTTTGTCTCTTGCAAAGTGATTCTGGAGTTTATCAGCATTTTACATGATATTTATATGGTACCTTCCACATCAGGATTTCAGAGTGCCTAAACAAGAATTAAACACCTATATATAGATGAACATCATTTGTTGAGGAAGAGTCAACATGGTTTTAGTAAAGGGAAATCATACCTCACCAATATACAAGAATTCTTTGAGGGGGTCAACAAGCATGTGGATCAAGGGGATCCAGTGGCTATAGTATACTTAGATTTTCAGAAAGCCTTTGACAAGGTTCCTCACCAAAGGCTCTTATGCAAAGTAAGCTGCCATGGGATAAGAGGGAAGGTGCTCTCATGGATTGGTAACTAGTTAAAAGATAGGAAACAAAGGGTAGGTATAAATGGTCAGTTTTCAGAATGGAGAGAGGTGAATAGTGTTGTCCCCCAGGGGTCTGTTCTGGGACCAGTTTTATTCAACATATTCATAAATTATCTGGAAAAAATGGGTAAATGGTGAGGTGGCAAAATTTGCAGATGAAACAAAATTACTAATGATAGTTAAGACCCAGATAGACTGTGAAGAGCTACAAAAGGATCTCTCAAAACTGGGAGACTGGGAAACAAAATAGCAGATGAAATTTAATGTTGATAAATGCAAAGTAATGCACATTGGAAACCATAATCCCAATATACATATAAAACGATGGGATCTAAATTAGTTGTTAGCACTCAAGAAAGAGATCTTGTAGTCATTGTGGATAGTTCTCTGAAAAAATCCACTCAATATGCAGCGGCAGTCAAAAAAGTGAACTGAATGCTGGGAATAATTAAGAAAGGGATAGATAATAGGACAGAAAATATCATGTTGCCTCTATATAAATCCATGGTACTCCCACATCTTGAATACTGTGTGCAGATGTGGTTATCCCATCTCAAAAAAGATATATTGGAATTGGAAAAGGTTCAGAAAAGGGCAATAAAAATCATTAGGGGTATGGAACGATTTCCGTATGAGGAGAGATTAATAAAACTGGGACTTTTCAGCTTGGAAAAGAGATGGCTAAGGGGAGATATGATTGATGTCTATAAAATCATGACTGGTGTAGAGAAAGTAGATAAGGAAGTGTTGTTTACTACTTCTCAAACAACAAGAACTAGGGGTCATCAAATTAAACTAATTGGCTGCACGTTTAAAAGAAATAAAAGGAAATATTTCTTCACACAATGCACAGTCAACCTGTGGAACTCCTTGCCGGAGGATGTTGTGAAGGCCAAGACTATAACAGGGTTCAAAAAAGAACTAGATAAATTCATGGAGGATAGGTCTATCAATGGCTATTAGCCAGGATGGGCAGGAATGGTGTCCCTAGCCTCTGTTTGCCAGAACCTGGGAATGAGCGACAGGGGATGGATCACTTGATGATTACCTGTTCTGTTCATTCCCTCTGGGGCACCTGGCATTGGCCATTGTCAGAAGTGGGCTAGATGGACCTTTGGGTCTGACCCAATAGGGCCGTTCTTATGTTCTTATATGCTATAGATTAATAGATTTTAAGGCCAGAAGGAATGTTCCTGCATAACACAAGTCATAGAATTTCAGCAAGTGATTCCTGCTTCAAGCCCATTATTTCTGGTTGAGCTAGAACAGTGGTGCCCAACCTAATTACACAGGAGGGCCACATAAATCTAAGCCAGACCTTGTGTGGGTCAAACAGATTCCACATATTTTAACAAGTTTTAAAATAATCTATACTGGTTTAGCTTTTAAATTCAGCTTGTTTCATATGTATTTAGGTACTGTTTGTAATACTGTACATAGAAACAACCTATTTACACACTTGTGTAAACTAAAATTATGTCAACATGATGACAAAACATTAGTATATTGTGTTGAAGCAGGCTGCGAGCCTTATGAAATGCTCTGGGCAGGGGGGCATAGGTTGGGCACCCCTGAGCTAGAGCATATCTTTTAGAAAGCACCCCATCTTGTCTTAAAGACTTTAAGGGACAGAGTCTCTTCCACACCCCTAGGTAAGATGTTTCAATGCTTAATTGACCTCACTGTTAAAAATGTGTACCTTACTTCTAGTCTGAATTTGTCTAGTTTCAGCTTTCAGCCATTGGATCTTACTAAGTCTTTGTCTGAGAGATTAAAGAGCCCTTTACTATCAGAAATCTTCTCCCAGTGTTGATATTTACAGACTGTGATCAAGAAGTCAAGCTTCCTGCAGTGACTCAAGAGAGTGGGCACCAATGTCAGGGCAGACTGCTAAGAACTGGGGTATCAACCCCAAATTGTATGTGAGTTCTGTATTTAGATTTCATCAGCCAATTATCAAGTGTAAATTCCACGGGCACTGTAACAGCCTTAACCTGGAATCACAGACAGTCCCCTTGGACATGTTAATCTATCTTGTCCCTAGGTAAGCCTGCCTTTGTGATAGATGGTCCCTTATACCATGAATCACAGCAGCATTCAGCTTCCAGTCCCAAAGGACCAGTCACTTACTCCAGGTCAATTGCACTTTAGATCTCAAACCAAAGACAATGCTTGTATCCAATCCTACAATAAACTATTTAAAGATTTATTAAATAGGAAAAGGAGGTAAGAGGGTTATTTACAAGGTTAAAGCAGGTAAATTATACACAAATCTTAAATCTCAAAAGATAATATATGCTTCTATAATAAGCAAGCTCTATATGGCCTTTAGGGCTAATCCAGACTGGGGATCCCTTGCTTATGCTAGAAAACTAGTCCCCAGAGTCCAAGCAGCAATGAGATCCAGTTCCTCCATGTTAGTCATTTTTATTCCCTTCACCTTTTCTGCTTTGAGGTGCAAACTCAGCTGATGGGAGGAATTTGCTTGCAAGACTCGTCTTAATGGGGAGTGGGAGTAAACAACAAAGTATTTTGTCTGCATTAATGTCCCACTCTAATCTATCTAGTGTCATTGGGCCTTTCTTGCTGCACAGGATATAACCCCTTCTGTTGGAGACCAGCATTTCACACTAGTTAATATCTCTCTCCTGTCTGGTGATTTACACAACTTACAGAGGCTACAGTGCAAAGACTCAGTTATTATCTTACAATATGGAATACAGATGTTGTAAGTGAGATTAATGCATATAACAACCCACACGCATTCCATAAAGTCTAAAGACATAAACTCCTATAATTCTGCAACCTATTTTAACAAAACTAACACACAGATGAGCCAGACTGATTTCAGCTATGTGTTTGTCAGTATTCAGTTGAGCCATGGGGACCTTGGCATGAGCTGGCACCTTGTCTGTCAGCATCACACAAATCACCTCTTAATCTTCCTTTTGATAAATTACATAAATTGAGCTTTTTAAGTCTCTCACTGTAAGGCGGGTTTTCTAGAACTCAAATAATTTTTCTAACTTTTTGCTGAGTCCTTCTGAATTTGTCCAAATCCTTTAAAAAGTGTGGACACCAGAACTGGACACAGTATTCCAGTAATGGCTTGCTAATATTATATACAGTCGAAGAATTTCTTTATCTATGTAATATATGAATAAATTTTGATGGGTTAGATCACAAAACCCCCCTGGGAGCTGCCACCTGATGTGCCAAGACTACTTCTGCTCCTGCTTTCCTGCCCTGCCAGCTAGGGACTCCAGCACCCTGCCTGGTTTGAGCCAGACCTGCTAGCCTGCTGCAAACCCAGACCCAGGTCTGAACCAACTTCCCCTACCAGCTGTAGGCTTGACTGAAAGCAGCTTACAGAAGTGTGCCTGTCTTTAACACTCAGATGCCCAACTCCCAATGGGGTCCAAACCCTAAATAAATTTGTTTTACCTCGTATAAAGCTTATAAATTGTTCGCCCTCTATAACACTGATAGAGAGATATGCACAGCTGTTTGGCCCCCCCCCCCAAGTATTAATGCATACTCTGGGTTAATTAATAAGTAAAAAGTGATTTTATTAAGTACAGAAAGTAGGAATTAAGTGTTTCCAAGTAGTAACAGACAGAACAAAGTGAATAACCAAGCAAAATAAAATAAAACCCGCAAGTCTATGTCTAATAAAACTGAATACAGACAAAACCTCACCAGTTCCAGTAGACTTCCTTTTACAGACTGATCTCCTTCTAGTCTGGGTCCAGCAATCACTCACACCCCCTGTGATTGTTGTCCTTTGTTCCAGTTTCTTTCTTGGAGGTGGAGAGGCTCTTTCTTTAGCTAGCTGAAGACCAAATGGAGGGATCTCCCACGGACTTAAATAGACTTTCTCTTCTGGGCGGAGACCTCCTCCTTATCCCTTATCCTGATCCCTATCAGCCATAGATTTTTCACTGATGCCTTTAGCTGCCTGTAATAGTTTTCTGCATTTCATAAGTGCTAATTTATAGTCATTCCTATAAACTTCCCTCTTTTTCACTTTATTATACATTGAATTTTTATTGCTGCTTTTTGTGGATTCATAGAGTCTGGGGCTAGAAGGTTCCACTAGATTATTAAGTCTGATTTCTATTTCACAGGCAATTGCATTTCACTCCATTACTCCTGAATTGAGCCCAATAACTTGTGTTTGACTAAAACATAACTTCCAGAAAAATATACAGTCTTGATCTGAAGGCATTAACAGATGGAGAATCAACCACTTCCCTTAGCATGTTTAATTATTCTTTGGGTTCAAAATTTGTGACTTTTTTCTACTTTGAATTTGTCTGGCTTCAGCTTCCTTCCAGCCATTGGTTCTTGTTATGACTTTCTCTAGTAGATTAAAGAGTCTTTTAATACCTAGGATTTTCTCCCCATGAAGATCCTTATACACCATAATCAAGTTAGTGCTCAATCTTTGTGATAAGGTAAACAGATTGAGCTCTTTAAATCTTTCACTGTGAGGCATTTCCTCCATTGCTTGAATAACTTTTGTCTCTTTTCTGCACCCTCTCCAGTATTTCAACACCCTTTTTAATATATGGACACCAGCTGCAGTTTTACAGTATCTGTCTCACGAATGCTGTAGACAAAGGTAAAATCACCTCCCCGCTCATACTAGCTGCTCCCCTGTTTATACAACCAATGATCACATTAGCCCTTTTTGCTACAGTATCACACTGGGAGCTCACATTCAGTTGATTGTCCACTATAACCCTTAAATCCCTTTCAGAGTCACTGCTTTCCAGGATACAATCCCCCATTCTGTAGGCATGGACTAGATTCCTTGTTCCTAGATGGATAATTTTGCATTTGGTTATATTAAAATGTATTTGGTTTGAATGCAGCCAGGTTACCAAGCGATCCAAACTGCACTTTATGACTGCCCTATTCTCATCATTATTTACCACTCCACCAATCTTTTTGTCATCTGAAAATTTTATCCTCAGTGATTTTATATTTGCTTCCAGATCACTGATGAAAATGTTGAATAGCATTGGGCCTAGTGCCAGTCAGTGATGATTCCCCACTGACAACTGCTTTCTGAGAGCTGTCAGTTAGTCCATTCTTAATCCATTCAATATGTGCTCTGTTGACATTGTATAGTGCCAGTTTTAAAAATCAGAATGTTATGTAGTATTAGGTCAAATGCAATCTCATCAGAGAATGAAATCAAGTTTGTTTGACAAGACTTACGTTCCGTAAAACCATGTTCCCTGGCTTAATTATATTCCTATCCTTCTTTATCACCTGAATCCTAAATCAGCTTTTCCATTATTTTGTCCAAGATTGATGTTAGGCTAACTGACCAGTAGTTACCTGGATCATCCTGGTTGCCCTTTTTGAAAATTGGCCCTTTTCTAAGTTCTGGCACAATGCATGGATTCCTGTGAATCTAAATTGTTTTTTATAATAGATACTGTTGTCTCAGATCCAAGGTTTTTGGTATGAATTCTTCAGCGCTGAATGATGTTTTCCCCTCTGGATTTAGACTACCATATAATTTTTTTTAGATATTATGTCTATCATAGTATGATCCTCACCAAAGTAGTACAACTGCTTTTGAAAGCTTATATTATGATTTTGTGAGTGCCAAGAAAAAAAATTAGGCTAACTGATTATATAAACCTCAGTGAAAACCAATCTTGTAAAGCAGTGTTGTTTTCATGTAAATAATATCTGCTTCTGTGCAAAGTGCATGCTTGCATTTTTTCTCCCTTGTACATAAAGGAGCCTTACTTTTGTTTACCATATCATTATTCTTTAAAAACGAGAATGGTATGGTGTAGTGGTCTGAGACCACAGGACAGGAAACCTGGAATCTGTAGGTTTGAATCCTAGCTCTCTCACTAACTTCCTTTGTAACCTTAGGCAAGGCATTTAGCCCCAGATTTTTAAAGGTATTTAGGTGTTGCTGCTCTCAATGTTGTAACACCTGCATCAGGAGCCTAAATCTCATTTTCAAAAGGGATTTAGGCACTTTGGAGTCTAAACCCCATCGTCTGTCAAAGGGATTTAGACTTAAATGACTAAATTCATTTTGAAAATGAGACTTAGGCTCTTAAATCAGTTAAATGTTACAAAGCTTAGCACAACAACACCTAAGTACCTTTAAAAAACTGGGCCATAAGCCAAAACTCTCAATGGATGTTGTAATTGTGTCTCAGTGGGTCACAACTGAGAATACCAAATTCAGGACGAACTGTTGAGAAATAGGGCAGATACACCTCAAAACTGGTGGTTATTCCCCCATAAGATATACCAAACAAGCAACAAAAGTAAACTTCTCTCACCACATTGGCTAAGAAGAAGTCAGGAAAGCAGTTTCCTTAGGTATCCCAGTCCTTGTATCACCACCAAAAACATGGGATTTAAAGATGAGTGGTTCTTTAAAACCAGCCTCATCAAACAAAAGGGTCTTCTGATCCCAAAGGACCAGCCACACACCCAGGTCAGTATATAACTGAGATCTTACCCAAAAATCACGCTCATGCTAATCCTTTAGTATCTAAAATCTAAAGGGTTATTTAAAGAAAGAAAGAAAGAAAGAAAGAAAGAAAGGTGAGAGTTAAAATTGGTTAAAGGAATCACATACAATAATTGCAAAGTTCTTGGTTTAGGCTTGTAACAGTGATAGAATAAACTGCTGGTTTAAGTCACATCTCTGGTTGCTTCCAAATCATTGGAAGGACCTCAGTCCCTTGGTTAGAATGCTCCCACTAGTATAAGTCCAGAGGTCTGAGCAGGAAAGAGGTAAAATGGAGGTGTTTCCAGGGTTGTGCTGAGTGATCACAGTGCCTGGAGGGGCTTGCTGGTGGTCACTAGCAAGGCATTGTGAGAGACAGCCCAGGCTGGAGACAGTTAAGGGGGCACAGCGGTCCCACAGTCCCAGGCTGCACCCCTGGGGGATCCCGTCACAGCTTCTATAGGCAGTTTTTAGGACAAGAGTGTCCCAAGGCCTGGCAGGTTCACAAGAGAGGGGATAGGGCATAAGACTAGTGGTGAGGGCTTCTCAGAGATAGTCCTTCAATGAGGTGTTAAGTGCCTTTCTAGGGGAGGGTTGCTGTCTGGGAAGCAATTCAATAGGCTTGCCCTGGGCAAGGTTAGCCATGAGTTTACCACATAACACAAAATGTTATTCATAATTTGAGCCAAACATACTCCATTCCGTCACATATCTTTGGAACTCAGTGAAACTCAGCCTGATGGCTGTAGAGCTGCATGTAATCCTCATATAGTCTGTTCGGCGGAGTTCTGTTTCCTCTGCCTGACACATACGAGATGGCATGGGCAATCTTGGACCAAGTCATTGGGATCTCGCCCCAACCCTCTATGAAGCCAGGAATAGGAGGGGAAGAATAGATAATATCAGCTAGAGTCACAGAGCCGCCCATCTTGATACTGCACTGTCATGGTCACCTCACAGCATGTGCTGATGATGAGTTGTGCTGAGGGAACATAATGCAAAAGCAGGACATCACTGTGGGACTCCATGTATTACCAGTCAATGGCAAAGACGTTTTCCTGTTCTTCAGCATGGAGGGCCAGATCCACAGGACTGGCCATGTGCAGCCTGGTGCAACTCAGTGGGGATGAGGATCACCAAGTAATCTTTGAGACTCCCTGATCCTCAAGCCACCAGGCACCAACCTGGTTTTGGTGTGGGTGCAAAGCAGCTTTAACAGACCAGCGAATCTGTTCCATTATTGCTACTAATGATGGCGTGGCTTCCTTAGGCATCTGGTATCAAAACAATATTTATCAACAGAAATGTTGCCATTTCATTATGAATTGTTCACAGTGTCTTTGTCATGCATCAGTTAACCCTTTCAAGTGAAATAATTTTATGGCAAACAAGGGTTTTTGATATAATGTGTGCTGTCTAAAAGATGACTTTATTATGAACTTCATTCCAAGGTTTTCAGTTTTGAGGCCTCTGACTGCAATGAGAAGGCACTGAACTATTCCTACTTTCTTTCTTTTCCTTACACATAGATTTAATAGGTAAAGGTCTAAAAGGAAGGAAACAGAAGTGATGAAAACGGCAGATTATACTTTAAAGTAACATGATATGAAAATGTGTAAGTTTAGTGACTGATAGAATATGATTTAAATTGTCAACATCTTAAAGTAAATGAGTGAATGAAACACAATAATTAATATAATAGAATTACATAATACTTTTTGTTTAAAACATTGCCTTTCTAGAGTCTTATGACTACAGAATTTAATACTATAATCCTGTCATTACCTAACTAGAACAAAGTACGAACATTGTTATATAGAACTTGAATTCCACAACTTTTGTATTTTGGAGAGGTAAGATATACTTACCTATGTTAACTGATTTGACAATGTGGAAAAAGGATACATAGGCACAGAACAACATGTTGGACAAGATTAGGAAAATATCCAGGCTTTTTCACTCACAAGAATGCAAACCTTTAATTAGATTTCCACAATAAGTTCTTTAGCTAAATACAGTTCACATTACTTTTTAGAAATACTCTCTGGCCTCTAATTATTTTCAGTCCTTAACAGCTTTCAGATTCCTTCAGCATTTGCTTTGGTGTGGCACTCTGTAAATAATTAAAAGGGTTAATTATTGTAAATAGAATTATTGGATTATGCTGTAAGTATTTATTGTTCTGTGGTTTCACTGTCAAAGTTAGGCAAGTCTACGCTGTGACATTCATTTGAAGAACTGCAAACATCATGCAGATACTTGACGCTTTATAGTTTTTCAACTATTCGTATTGGCTAGTTCATTTCTAATGTACAGTATTGGTCCTGCTTATTAATTTTATATTGTTAAAAGTTAAAGCTACAGGGTGAAATCTTGATGTTCTTACACAGCCAAATCCCAAAGTCAATGAGAATTTTGCTTGACAGTAATGAACTATTACAGCTGTTCAATAGAAGGGCTTTAAGCCTTATTAACACAAGCCTGTATGTCACTTGGACCCCTGATTGACTTGGATTCTATTTAAAGGAACATTCTACACTGAAACTACTTCCTTGCCAAATCTTTCCCTTGCAGCTAGAGATAATGGGAGTTTCCCCTCCATCCAGTGCAGATCTGGGAGTGGGTTGTTTTTTGGTGAACACTTTCCTTCTTTCAGCACGCCATAAGAGCTGAATATGGTTCTGAGGACACTAAAACACAAATGAAAACAAGAAGGGTTTCTAGGCAACTGGTGTTGAAATTGTTTGGAATTTTGCCTAAGCAAGGACTGCGGGAGTAGGACCCACATGCAGAGAACACCTCACAGACTTCAATTCGAAAAAGTCATCAGGATTTGGAGAAAACTTCTGCTCTCCCTTTCGTAAGGGCTGCCTCTATCCTGGGAAACCTGGTACTTGTAATTAATCACCAGTGCAGCTCCCCTAGTAATAGCAATGATAGAAGCTGCAGCATCGAATAGGACTCAGGCAGCCTCACATCTATGTTCCACCATATTGTCTAATCCTATTCTGAGCCCTAACAATGGTAAAAAGAAAACCCAAAGAAACAGCTGGGCCATGTTACGTTACAGCTTCTCCCACTGCCATCATCAGTGGAGCAACACAGGTTCCATTTTTGACAGTGTAACATGTAATCTCAGTGTTTGCCAGAAGTTGAAATATTCATTGAAACCATTTAGCTGTGGGAGATTAGGCAATGGGCCCTTTAAAGATGTGGTAAATTGTTTTATGTCATGATGAGCTCCTCTCACCATCAAAATATTCACAAATTCACCATATTTTTGCGTACTGTATTCAATATTTTTTCCTAATTATCACGAAAAATGTACCCTAATGTGTGCAATAAGAATTTAAATTTATTTTTCAAAAAACTTAAATTTCTCTAA
Organism: Eretmochelys imbricata; assembly: GCF_965152235.1. Lineage (NCBI taxonomy): Eukaryota > Metazoa > Chordata > Testudines > Cheloniidae > Eretmochelys > Eretmochelys imbricata. Next base: position 49,295,285 of record NC_135576.1, on the reverse strand, counting down.
GGACATGTTAAAAATGAAAAAATAATATTCTGAAGATGAAAATAATGCAAAAAATCTATTTTTATACTTGTGATTATATTTACATGTACAATAATTAGAGCTGTGTGAAATGTTTATTTCAAACCACCAAGCACTCAAAACCAACTTTGATCTGAGTTGGACTTCCGTCCATGAACTAGAAGTGGTTTCTTAGAACTTCTTTTTTTGTGTCTGAACTGTTCATCAAAGATCTTTGCAAAAATTTTTTTGCTTTATGAGGCTATCCACATATGTCCCCAGGCTGCTATTGCTGGTAAATTTGAACTGTGTTTGCTTAGTAATGTACAGGGATAAGCTGCATGGTGTTCTAATATGGACCCTAATTGCACATGGATTCCAATGAATCTGAGTGAACATGAAAGAACCAGTTGAACACAATCCTAGCCTTTGGGTTTGCAGTGAGATTTTGCAATGGAGAAATGGGTCCATTCAAACCCAAACTTTTTCAGACATCAGGACTTGAGTGCCCATGAAGATACACACTGGGGCCTTGTGTACACTACCCGGGTAAGTCGACCTAAGTTACGCTACTCCAGCTACGTGAATAATGTAGTTGGAGTCGACATAGCTTAGGTCAACTTACTGCGGGGTCTACACTGCGCTGCGTCGACGGGAGATGCTCTCCTGTAGACTTATCTTACTCCTCTCGTTCCGGTGGAGTAGCAGAGTCGACCAGAGAGCACTCTGCCATCGATTTAGCGGATCTTTAACCCCCGCTGCATTGATTGCAGCAGCATCGGTCCCGGGTAAGTGCAGACATGGCCTAAGGCTATGTCTACATAACAGCCTATGTCTAGGGTTGCCAACTTTCTAGTCACACAAAACTGAACGCCCTAGCCCCACCCCTTCCCCGAGACCCACCCCTTCCCTGAGACCTCTTCCCTGCCTTGCCCCCTGCTCGCTACATTCCCCCTCCCTCAGTGGCTCGCTCTCTTCCACCCTCACTCACTTTCAATGGGCAGGGGGTTTGGGGTGTGGAAGGGGGGTGAGGGCTCTCACTGGGGGTGCAGGCTCTGGGGTGGGGCCAGAAATGAGGAGTTCAGGCACGGGTGCTAGAACAATTTTTATAGTGGGGGTGCTGAGATCCATTGAACCAAACTGTAAACCCTGTATATAATGGAAACCCCTTCAATCCAGGGGGTGCTGCAGCACCCCTGCATCTCTAGTTCCAGCACCTATGGGTTCAGGGTACAGGAGGGGGCTCCGGGCTGAGCCAGGAAGTTGGGGTGTGGGAGGGGGTGAGGGGTTTGGGGTGCAGGAGGGGGCTGCGGGTTGAGGCAGGAGGTTGAGATGCAGGAGGGGGTGAGGGCTCCAGCTGGGGGTGCAGACTCTGGGGTGGGGCTGGGGATGAGGGGTTCAGGGTTTGGGAGAGGGCTCTGGGCTGGGGGTCGGGGCGTGAGCTTACCTCAGGCACCTCCCGGACAGCGGCATAGCGAGGGGGCTAAGGCAGGCTGCCTGCCTGTCCTGGCACCATGCTGCACGCACCCCGGAAACAGCCAGCAGGTCTGGGTCCTTGGCGGGGGGGCTAGGAGGCTCCACACGCTGCTCTCGCCTGAAGGAACTAATCCCCCTTCTCCCATTGGCCAGGAACCGGCCAATGGGAGTGTGGAGTCGGTGCTCAGGGTGAGGGCAACGTGTGGAGCCCCGTGGCCCCCCGCCTAGGACCTGGACATGCTGACTGCCTCTGGGGCACAGCGTGGAGCCAGCCAGGACAGGTTGGAACTAGCCTGCCTTAGCACTGCAGCACCGCTGACTAGACTTTTAACTGCTCGGTAAGTGGTGGTGACTGGAGCCCCAGGGTCCCTTTTTGACTGGCTGTTCCAATCGAGAACCGGACACCTGGTCACCCTACCTATTTCGGCATAATTTACTCTGCTCAGGGATGTGAATAAACCACCCCCGTGAGCGACATAAGTTACATCAACATAAGCATCCCTGTACACAGCACTATGTTGGTGGGAGAGCTTCTCCGGCCAGTATAGCTTCTGCTGCTCATGGAGGTGGGGTTTTTTATGCTGAAGGGAGAGGTCTCTTCCACTGGCATAGAGCATCTTCTCCAGATACACTGCCGTGGCGCAGCTGCATCAGTACAGCTGCGTGGGTGCAGTGCTGTGTGTATAGACTTGGCCTAATTTAATACAAATGCATTTGAAACCAAGCACCCAGTCCTATAAAGAGCTCTGTGGCCTCCATCCCCATGTAAGTCAATGGGAATTGGGAGTGCTCAGCAACTCGTATGATCAGACACCTTTTTATACAGCGTTAGGAAAATTCCACTTCATATATATGGAACAACAGACCAGTTAAACCTCTAGATGCAGTCCATACTCCCAGCCAATCAGGCTTCTCTTTGTTATGCCGCTTCAAACTTCCCCATCACACTACCTCTTTGTGGGTTTTGATTTGTCAGCATTGTAATAAACTAAGTAGAAAGGCTGATTTGAACCTTAGAAATTACATGGACTGTATCGTAAATGATTGAGGACTCCAGAACTATTCCCAGCTGGGTTTTTTGTCATTTTTGCACAAGTGGTTGATTTAATAGGAAGCACATTATTTTTCAAACTTATAGGAAGCCTGCATTTTGTAAAGCTGTTTTATGTGAAATATTAGTATAAAGTGTGAATTATAGGTCCTGGATCACCATCTCAGTCTTAGAAAAATAGCAAGCTGTGGTCAAAATATTTTTTAAAATGTATGCAGAGCTGTTATTAGAACATGCTGAAGAACGCTGGGATGGTGTGTGTGTGTGTGGGGGGGGATAGAATGTGAATATTCTGCAGATTTGGCTTTGGTGTAAGGATAAGGCCTTTTCCTGCAGAGAGCAGCAGCCATTAGCTAAGAAGCAGAAAGTCACATCCTCACATTCCATCTAAATTACATTAAAACAATGTAATATTGGGCTATTAGGAAGGTGATCCTATCCTACTAGTACCCACCATCACCAGATAAAGAAACAGATCTTAAGATAGTTAAAGAAAACTTTGTCTGACAGTATTCTATCTGGCAAGAAATCACTTATCAACAGTTGTGATTGTAAAATCTATACTTCTATTGTTTTGTTTTTATGGTCCCCACTTCTCTATTGTTTATCTGTCTGGTCCTTTGATTGTTTCTGTCTGATACATAATTAATTTTGCCAAGTGTAAATCAGTTAAGGTGGTGGGGTATGATTGATTAAAGGATTGTTTTACAATATATTAGGATTGTTTAGTAATATTTTAGTAAAACGATGGGTTAAGGTACAGCTAAGCATGTTTCACTATATAAACTGGGGACCAAAAGGAAGTTCTTTGGAACCAACTCCAGGATACAGCCCCAAGATCAGGGCTGCAAGACCTCAATACTCTGCTAATGACACCATGCAGAAGCTGAAGTCCCCAGATGACCTGATCCTGACTGGCCATCCCGAAAATTCATCCGCCTTATTGGGAGTGGTGCGCATTGTATTCTTAGCATGTGTATTCTCTTTTGGTGGTTGTTAATAAATAGAGGTTAAGTAGGATATTACTGTGTAAGGCTCTTTCAATGGTAAAAGATCCCACAAACCTGCAGAGTGTTAGGTTACACCCTGAGCTCACGGAAGGGTAAGGATGGGTGCCTAAATTAAGAGGGTTACACCTTGATCCCTAGGAACTGGGTAAAGATGAGTGCCCCTAGAGTGTACGAGTAACAGAGAATTTTGTGCATGTAACATTGGTACAATTTTGACCATGTTCTGTCTCATTGGTTGTCACAATCTGGGATGCAAACCAGAGCAGTGAGGGGTTGTGTCACTTCCTGCCCTGTAACCTCAGGCACCGTAAATGCTCTGCTGCTGTGGCTCACAACCTGAACACTGACAACCTGCAGACAAGCATGCACTGCGTGTCTGTGCATTCAACCACTCTGACTCAGCAGCTCTGATTCCAGCAGCCTGTCTACAACACAGCAGCCCCAACTGTAGTCTCTCTCACCCAGTTACCTTATGCAGAGGTGTCCCCAACACACTCCCTGTCCCAAATTTCCCCAAAACCATCTGCCCTGAAGTTCCCAGCCCTCTCCTGGAATACTCAGAATTCCTAAAAAGAGACAAACTTCACAGTTTATCCCATTGACCAGAGTTAACAAACACTAATTCAAACACAACACTGTGGTAGTTTAGATTAAAAATAAAACAAGTTTATTAATGAAAGGAAATAGGATTTTAAGTGAATTCAAGTATAAGGGAAGTGTTAGAAATGGTTACAAGAAAATAAGAGTGAAAAAAAGCTTTCTGATGTCTAAGATTTAACACAAAAAGCTACAGCCTTTGTTCAAGGTATTTTCCTTTCCAATGTATCTTCCAGCAAGATGGCTGACCAACCCCTCTGGTCAGTTTCTCCCACAAAGTCCAAAGTGCTCTGTTTCTTTGTCATCTTAGATGAAAGACAACTTGGGATTCTTTGCCCCTCTCTTTTATAGTCCAGGGGACCTTTGAAATTGATTCTTCTGAAGATTACACTCCAAAGTAAAGTTCATTCAAGCTGTGAGGAAGGCAACATGGATTGTCCAAGTAGAGGAAGTACCAGGCTGGCTTCTTCCCATGCTGGTGTTTGCTAAAATGTACATTGATCTGCTTCCTGCTATCTCCTCCCTGTGCTGTGATGCTGAGTGATTGTCTCCTCCCCTTGCTGGCATGATGATCCTGTTTACCTTCTATGTCAATTGCATTCCCATTGTCTCAATGTACCTTAGAAAAATCTTCCATATGGCAGAACTACATTCCTTTGTCGAGGGTTGGGGTTACGTTAGCCCTGCCTGGAAGACACACTTTAAGAACATAATTCTCAATGTTTGTAATTTTGAATTTGTCTTATGTATATATACCATGCAATAATATTAATGATCGTTAAGATATTAGCTTTCTATTAATGTCTTTTAGAGCAACTTTTAGATAGAAGTTATGACGTTAGTGAGTTGCGGTACATTCAACTGGTCAAGCCATCTGAAACTCACTACCAGACACCAGTGAGCCCTTTGCCCTCTTGCATTGGTATTCATGAATTCACAGCACTTCGGAGGTGGTCCGGATGGTTTGGTCAAATACACATACTTGGATTCACTAGTGCTGTGAGAAACAGGCTGGAAAGAGATGTTTATAAATCTCCTTCATCTGACAATTCCCTAGGGATCCTGCTTCTCTATTAATATGTCCTGACAACTCTCTCAAAAAGTGCTCACACTATGAAGTCCACCAGAGAGAAACAAACCCACAATGAGTTGCGTCCAGCTTAGGTCATCAAATCGTGGACCAGAAACTAAGTCACATGACTCAAAGCTCAAGTTGCCATTTCCTCGCTCATGCTATTGAATGAATATTTCTGAACACCGAATAGATGCTCAGCTAATAGGACTGGTTTCTGAATCCCTCACCAAGCCAACTCCTCTCCCCCATGTTTACAAATTTTAGTATTCAATTATCAGCATTTAACAAGCTCCAGTTAATATTTCTACTGTAGAATAAATGTCTGTGTCACTTTAAAAACACTTCAAATGCAATGGACCAGATTCTGATCTCAGTTATGCTGGTTTGAGTAAAACTGAAAGCTAGCCCATAATCTCCATTCTAAAGAACTTATAGTTACTTTGTACATTCATGGAAGCAATGCCATGTTATTTAACTTCTCTTCTACCCCATATTGCCACTTTTTTGTGTGCATTCTCCCCACATTTTTAAAGTTCAGGACATCCACATTGTTTGGATCTCTTCTTTTAATTATTTGACTGTTTGCAATTATTGTACAGTTCATAGCCAAATAATATATAATATGTTTTGCTGAATATTGCATAAATAGATGGTACTGAATTTTGCAATACTTCTGCTGCCATATGTGTCACTCTAAATTGCACAATCTGAACATATTGGGTAAGATAAATGACACCCCACAACTATTTTTCACATCAAAGGGCTTCAGTGATCCTTGGACAAAAGCTTGAATCCGCTGAAGCCCTTCAGTTAACTTTGTTTCAAATTTCAGTGACAGTGTAAGTAATATCATTAGCAGAAGGAGAAAAGGCAATTAAAACACTCACAGATGACGTTGTCAAGAAATGCTTTCCCCTTATATATATGACAAAAATATTTGGCCTGAAGATTATAGAGTTACATTAGGAGGGAAAAGGTTATGAGACAAATTGTGTTCTCAGTTTTATACCAAACAAAACTTGGACTAACTCCTCTGAGGTATCTTCAACTTCAGTAGAGTTACTCCAAACTTCCACCTGGTTAAAAGAACTGAATTTGGCCTGGTACATTACTTATAGCTATGGGTCATTGTTATTACATTGTACAACATATTAAAAAAACCCTAACATTAAACTAAGATGAACCATTAATCCAAACTCCATAATTTATGCATAATAAAGTTCTGATAGACCTTAGAATTACTGTAAAGCATCAAACAGTATTGGATGCATTTTTTTAAAAGACATTTAAATTAGAAGTGGGCCAGTACCAAATCTTAGATCCAAAAAACAATGAACTTTGGGAATGTTTGGACCTGGATTTTGATCTTGATCCAATCTCTGTGGTTCAGACACATATCTACTTAAAGGCAGATGCAAGGTCAAGAATCAGATGACTATTTGCTCTCATATGCAGGAACCAAACAAAGAATACTGCACAGCCAGATGAAAATAGTCCAAATGAAATATCTCCAAGATTTTATTTCTCTGTGCCTTTCGAGCCAAATTTTGCCACACTGCATGCATTAACTGCATCCACAAAAATTGTGTGTGCACCCATTGTGCCTGCAAACAGGCATTTGTGTGTGCAAATAGGATAATTTGCAGTTCCAGTTGTGTTTGTATGCATCCACCCTGCTAATGACATTTTTGGAGACACGGACGAGTGTTTATGCAGTCACAACAGGTGCACATGGGCATTTGGTAGGTGCAAATCCTGTACTCACCTTTGGAAAACCTGGCCCATGCTGAGTTAGCCCCATAAAGTCTGAGGATTTATTCTAACAGCTTCAGCACATATTTCTCCCTCCAGATTACTGAACTGGTGCCACAAGACAATACAAGTGTGTTTATCATCATTTTATTATTTTCATAATCTAATGGCAATGTACAAAGAATGGGTCCTTTGTCTTTTGTAAAAGTATTTGCTTTGGGGTGGAAAGGGAGTATCAGTCATTTGTTAATAATAAGGTCAGACTCCTTCCATCCCTATAGTCAGACGTGGCAGCTCAGCCTGAGGAAACAGAGCCCAGGAATTACTGTTCTCCCCTTGCAGACAGAGAGGAGTTCAGGGTCCTCCCCGCACCCCCTTAATCACAACAGCCATTTCTATCTCTCCTCCTGAGAGCTGCATACTTTGCATTTTCCCTGTACAAATAACTGCTCAGGCCTTTCTTTCAAAGGGCCTTTATTAAACCACCAACTATTTGCTGTCGAGACATTTAGGATGAAATCATCGTGTTAAACAAATAAACGCAGCTTCATACAGATCTGTGCTCTGGGAGCAAAGTAAGAAAATAATTTCTGTCTGCTTACCCCAAAAGCGGCTGGAAAGGCCAAAAGGAAAATATTATTTTTACTTCATTGTGTGAAATATCGTTTTAGAGGATCTGACGCGTTGAGCGTTTGAAGAGTTTTTGCTGGCAGGTTTCAAGGGTCCCCTGGGTTGACCCCCTGGGATTGTTTTCTTCATTAATAAACTTAGCATGATGTGTGTTAAAAGGAACATTCTGTTTGCTTTGTAAATAAGGGATGTCAAACAAGAAGCAGAAGCCTGGCAGACACTAGGTGATGTGTTCTTCGAGGAGGAAAAAAAGCCCTGGAAAACTTGGGAATATCAGGGTTGCCTGAACCAAGCTGAAGCTTTGCTGGGAAAAACAATTCAGTCTGTGAGCCCAAACAAGGTATTTTCCTTACTCATCCTGGTGGGAAAGCTGAACACTCTGCCCCAGAGCAGCAGGGGATGGGCTTGGGAAGGAAAGCTCGCAAGAGTCCATCCCAGGCATAGCGGAAGGTACATAATATATACCCCTGTTTTTATTTGGAAGGCACATTAGGTCAGCTGTGAATGTTGCCATAGGCTTGGGACAGGGGGAAGGGAGAAGTTTTTTAATGATATGATTTTTAATCTCCTGCCTTATTTCACTACAGCTGGGGTAGTTACCTTGGTAAAGCTTCTGATTCAAGGGGGTCATTTGCAAGAGAGCAATTCTTCTCCTCCCAGAACTGGGGTTCCTACCCTAATGCAAAGCATGATGGAGCAAAAGAGAAGCCTCTTGTTTATCTATATTTTATTTTGTATATTGTCTGCCTCCCAGCTGCCTTGCCTACTCATGGTTCTCAGAGTTCCTGAACCCATTCACTTTCCCTCTGCTGCCTGTCCACCTCAACAACCTTACCGGCCCCCAGAAGGCAGCTTTGCTCCTGTCATGTACAGATGGATTCTGGACTTTTCAGGACTACTGCAACCAGGGAAAGAAAATAAACAGTCTTGAGAGCTTGGAGAAGACAACTCTATTTGGAGGAGGGCTGGTATTCATGTGGGAGGGCAGCGGTAAAACTAAGGGAGGATTGTGGAGGTGGGTTGAGAACAGTGGTAGTAGCCCTGATGGCATTCTCATTAGAGAAGCCAAAAACCAAATGGATATGGAGACTAACTTCTCCTGCTCCTAAGTGACTCCTCCAGAGGGCTCAGCCTTGTTAGTGAGGTGCCATATGGAAGTTTGTATTGTTGATGTACTTGATCTATAAATAGAGGTCTTCAGGCTCTTGCACTGTCATGGTGCCTTTTCACAAGCACTAAGCGCACCATCCTCCACTCCACATTTGCAATGGACGATTTTTGAGGATTTGTCAAGAGTTGATTTAGCTGTGTGCTGGCATCCTCAAGACTACACACAATACAGAGACAGCAAAAGAATACTAAAGTACTGCCCACACAGCAGTTCCAAAGTTGGATTGTCATCACACGTGGCCTTGGGAATCTCCAGTGCCTCCACACAGTGAACAATAGAATGATGGATGTAATAGCCACCCCACTGGTGTTCTGGGCGGAAGCGATGAAAGCCTGTTATGGTCTCAGATCCTAAGGAGAGACAGTGCTCTCCTTATAGGAGATGTCCGAGATGTGCTGCCCACAGAGATTAGCATGGCTGGCTCAGCCCAACGGCACCCAGAACTCCTGACATCATGGGCAGGGTCTCTGCATTCTTACTTGGTTAGTTCTGAGATGTCACTCAGATCAAAGGGTTGCAGTGCGCCCAGTGCCACTCTTTTCACAGAGCTGGCTCTGCAGCTTTAAATCCAGTCCCAGCTGCATCTATCCAGCAGGCCACTCCTCTGCTGTGCATACCTGATGGTAGCTGGATCTCCTTCCGTAGGCTCTTAGAGTGGCAATTCTTAAATTAGCCTTCTGGCCAGCCTCCCTGCCTGTCCAATCCCCCTCATTGTTCTTCCTCCCATGCTGACCTTCATGCTGAACTTCTCCGTCTCCCTCTCCCTACTTTCAACGCTGCCGCTCTCCCCTTTCAATCAGCTCCTACCAATACTTACTTCTCTTTACCTCTGAATTTAACAAAAAGGAAGGAAAGGGTTAACATTCCTTTGCTGTAGCCATTAAAAACTGGTAGCCCCGAGGTCACTGCACCCTACAGCTGGGTTTCATGGTGGTCCAGTTGGGAAACAGTGTGTTCTGTTACATGGGTGGACGCGCAGTGTGCTGGGATGAGTTGTCTGGGCAGCTTGGCAGCCTGTGCTTTGGCTCCTGTGTGGGTAGGTAAGAGAACCCATTCTGTCCCATGCTGTTGGGTGGATGGCCAGTCTGTTCTGTCAGATAAATGGAAACCAATCACTATGTGGTGGCGTCTGAGTCACTAACAAGGGTTGTGTCTGTTTTACTTTCTGGTTATATTGGCTCTTGCACTTATACAACATCCTCTGCCCAAGAGCCCCAACGTGCATTGCAATGAGCAGTAAACATTCTCCCGTTTATAGATAGTGAGGCACCAAGAGGTGAAATGACTTGCCCAAGTTGATGGAGTGGGTTGGGAATGAAACACAAGGGTTTTGTCCGCCGGTTCGCTGTTTTAGTCACCTGTTCGAACTGCCTTCCAGCAACTGAGACTCTTAATTTTTCTAAAGTATTCTAAACCCCCAAACATGCCTGGGAGATGGGAATGTATTGCTCTCCACATGGAAACGGTGGCACTGAGAGTTCACGGGCAGAGCTCAGAAGACAGTCTCTGACTCTCCTGAGCTTGAAGTGGGAGTTAGAGTATTTTTTAAAATCAGAGCTGTTAAATTCTCTTTCTATAAAATTGAATTAAAATGTTCTTATTGTGCCATTGAGATAGTGTAGTTTACGATCACCAATCCCGTTCAGAAGCCAGTTCAGTGACTTGAAGGATGCTTGTCTTTTCCTTAAGCCATTTAAAGGTTATGTATTGCAGACAGAAAGTTTCAGAAGCTCTCGCTCCAAAGTCCTCTACAAAGATGTTTTGCTGCAGTTTTTGATTTTTAATAGTGAACTCTTTCCATTGAGAAAAGGAGTACTTGTGGCACCTTAGAGACTGACGAATTTATTTGAGCATGAGCTTTCGTGAGCTACAGCTCACTTAAATAAATTCGTTAGTCTCTAAGGTGCCACAAGTACTCCTTTTCTTTTTGCGAATACAGACTAACACGGCTGTTACTCTGAAATCTTTCCATTGACGAGTTTTTTACAGGGCCTATTTTGAAACCTTAGTATTTGAAAAAGCTTGCCGCTGTTTTCTTAAATTACATCCCCTTGCAGGTCCATAAAACCCTGAAGTTATTACAAATAAATAAATGGAGTTTTTCTTCATGATATAAACCAGCTTTGAATGAAGTCATTGAGTGGAAGGTTGACTTGGATTGCTTCTGAAAAGCTGCTCAGACCCAGGGCAAAGTTCTGCTTTTCCTCCCAGGGCTGAAGAAATTGGTGAGCAGCTGTTCTAAGTCAACTGAGTGGAGAAAATCCCTGTTGCTTAATGTCTTGTTGCAATTTCCAGTGGGAAAGCAAATATCAAGAAGTCCATTCCTCCCCGCACCTTTTTCTCTCTCTCCCAGTTTAGACTTGGGACTCTCCTGAACACATTGTGCAGCTGAGACCTAATGAAGGAGAGAGGATTTGAGTGGCTCAGTAACCTTCCTTTCCCCTCTTCCCTCTACTGGAAATCTGATCCCATCCAACAACACATGGGGCCTAATTCATCCCTGGTGTCAGCAGAGTTTGCACTAGTGTTTAATGACCCATGCTTCTTCTGAACTGGGCTACAAACGCTTGGTGCCAGCATGACCGATACAATGTAAGTTGTGAGCTCAAGCTCCCAGAGTTTGGTCTCTTGGAACAAATGCACAGTGGATCCTGCTACATTCTATAAAATTGCACCCAATTCTCCTCTCCCTTTCACTAGCTTTAGACCAGTACGTTTCCACTGATTTCGACAGAATTATTTCTAACTTACTCTTAATGAAAAAGAAAATCAAGCTGTCTGTGTCCACCACCAGATAACACCCTCTTCATGGGATCGGGCCCAAAACACATTCTGCTTCAACCCAGTTTTATTCCAGCATTCACTTGGGAAAAACTTCTGGGTTTTGTTAATGTGTTCATGAAATTTCCTGGATCCATGAGTTTTAGTACAAGTTAACAAACATAGCATATTAAAAGAATATCTAAAAAGAGAGAGCAACTAGAAATAGACGAACAACAAACTTCTGGTATTGATTTTTGGATGCATAATCAGTTTGTGCGGAAATTTGTGAGTCTTTCCAGGTTCACCAACACTTTCACAAATACTCACCAATTACAGCACCAAGGAAACATCACTGTGACATCTCAGAACTGAAATATTTCCATTTCCAGGCATTGCTTTTTGATGAAAAATGGAACGTTTCCATGGAAAGCAGAGATATTTTTCCCACAAGAGATTTCATCGAGTCTAAAACTTTGTTTTTTTAATGGAAAATTCTTGACCTTCCCTAGCAGGCACTGCAACCTATCCTGAACCTTTTATTACCTTGAGAACCTCTGTTCCAGTTGACCCCCGCTGTTTTCTCTTCCTCCACATAATGTCAAGATTTGTTCATCTCTTGGGATTTTCAGTCAGCCCTTGGATCCCCACATTGACTGCCAAATCCAAATGACAGATCCAGTTCCACAAGACACTAAGAATGAGAGAGAAAAAACAGGTAAAAACAAAGAAAAATTGTATGTATTGATATTATGGTAGCTCCATGAGGGTGCAGTCACACTTGGGCCCCAATGTGCTCGGTGCTGTACAAACAGTAAAAAATAGCCCTTGACCTGGATCACTTACAAATTTTAATTAAGGTAAGATGCAATAAGAGGATGTAACAACCAGTCAGTAGGAATGGGGGAAAGAGGATCAGGGGACCAGTAATGCCACACTAGTAGAGCTTTCATGTTAGTAGCAGTAATTATGATTACAGATAATTATAATTTACACGTTAGAAATTGTACTTGGTTCTCCTTTCCATTATTAATCCTCGGAGATGGAAGCCTATGTCCTTCACTGGGTTCATAATAGGGTATCAGTATGTTAATTGCCCCCGCCCCAATCTTTGGGTTAATGTTTGGCTGTCATTATAGAAAAGGTCTTCCAATAGCTCAGAGGTACAAACTGGACTCATTCATCTCAATGAAATTTTAACTCTTACATGTATAGATGACAGTTTAGATACCAACCTTGTTAGCTATTTCACTGTAACCCTTCTGCCAGGTGTTGCTGGCAGCAAAAAGGGCTAGGTTCCATTATCTAGGAGTTCCTTCTGGTATCAAATAACACCCGCTCAAGTCCCCGCCCAGAAACCTGGGAAAACTAACTATCCTCCCAAAATCTCCCTATGTGTCCCTAAGGCCAAAAGCCCCAATCATCACCTAACTAGCTTCCAAAACCTCCAGCTTCTTTGGCATACTGAAAATTGAAAATGTGAGACCAGCATAAAATACATTGAATATCCAAAGAAACAACAGAGGGGCTACTGTACTGATTGCATTTTTCATTTGCATGTTTAAAGGAAAAATTGTGATTTTTAATTAAATGAAGTTGCCACAATATTTAAGCCCAGCTTGTCACAGAGTATAGGGATCTCTGAATATAGTATATATGAATGAGAATATACAGAAAGTTATAGATCAAGCTGAGATATAGTTAGCTCTTACAGTAATATAAAGAATTATGGCGAAGAAGATGACACGTTGCCTTGGGAATGGTTTATGTTCTCCTCGTGTAGTAGTTAAGATACAATCCTGGTCAAATTGTTTTTGTTCAAAACTTGTTTTCAGTAGAAAAATTGCCCTTTTCACTTTTGAAAACTTACAGAGTGGCAAAATGAAAAAAACAAAATAAAGGAAAATGAAAAGTGAAATAAAAACCTGGACATAACTGGTTATATCATAGTCAATGAGGAACAGGAAAATATGGAGGGAGGGGGAAGAAAAGGAGGAAACAAAAAAAACAAATTTTCAAAATTTATTAACAAAATGTTTCATTAAATTAAAAAAAAAACCAAACCACGAACACATTCCATTTTGGAAAGAAAACTGAAATTTCCAATTTTTTGGCAAAAAAATCTTTTCCTTTTCATGACCAGTTCTCATCACAGCCTTGAGGAGTTGTGGTAATTAGTATAATATGTAATACAACTCCTCACTTAGTGAAGACAGGGACCGTCGTATTTAGCCTCTTGTGCCAATTAATCATAGGTAATCCCATAGGTTTATCTACAATCATCTGATAGGATATCAAATGTGATCATCCCTGCCTATGTGTTGACTACAGATGGATGTTTAGTGTTGCATTAGTTAACATGAGTCCTCAAGGTTATGCTTCAACATGACCCAATTGTGAAGGCAAGCCCTGGGAGATAGTCTTAAGCCAATACCACAGTAAAAGGCATGGGGACACTGTGCTGATTCAGAGACACTGGACTGGTCTACACCGCCAAGTTGTCAACAAAACCTTTGTCTTTCATGGGTACTTAAAAAAGCCCCCCCCAACCGCGAAAGATAGAAGTTTTGCCGCAGCAAGTGGCAGTGTAAACGCGGCTTTTTTGGCAGGAGCACTCTCCTGCCGACAAAGCGAACACCACTCGCGGGGCTGGAAGTATTTTGTCGGCAAAAGTGCTGACAAAGAGCGTTTACACGTGCCGACATTTAGCAATAAGGCTGTGTCGACACAGCCTTGTTGCTAAAAGCTGCATGGTGTAGACAAGCCCAGAGTTACTCAAAAGAGCTATAAAGTAAAATGCTAAATGTGATCGCTAAAAGTATTTGGCCAAGATAGTCACAAAATTAATTAGAGTGTTAACTCAAGTTGTCTGGCTATAGTCCTGTAAAGGTAATTATATTCTGCCGAAATAAATTTCTTCAAAAAGCTGTCACATTCCACCTCAGAGTTGGCTGCATTTCAATAGTAATTGAAGTGATCCTTGTCTACACAGGACCTGAGCTGCAAAACTGACTTGCACAAGTATCTAAAGACTTATTCCTATTGTAGTCTGAATAAAGGTTTTCAGGATTGGGGTCCATAGCATAGAAAGCAATTTGAGATGAAGGTTGTATATAAATATTTATTATTTGTTGCTGTGGAATTATTTAGTGCTTTACCCTGAATTCATACAAGCAGGAAGGATTCCCTTTTGAGCTCCTCTGCCTTTCCATCAATACTTGTTCAAAGAGAAATGTAAACTGCAAATTGAGAAAGTCTACTTGGCAAAAGAATCCTGGAGGAAGTCCTGATCATTTCCCAATATTAATAACCACCCCTGCACGTCTGTCTGTAAGGCTTGGTTTGAGTCTTTTTTTCTTAGTATCTTAGCTCTTTAGGATAATGGTATCATTCTACTTCAACAGGAATATACGATGATACAACATGATTATAGTAATTGCCTTTCACAGTGCTGGGAATCTGCAGGTCTCCGTGCCTTTTTAAATCTTTGCTTTCTATTCAAATTCCGATGACATGTTTCTCAAGTGGCTCTGTAGGATTAATACGATCTTATAAAGCTAGAATTAATGGAATGCAGCTCAACTCCTTATTTCTTCACTCAGACAGCTGGTAGAAACTATATTCAGAAAACGTGAGTTAGTGCTTTAAAATCTTTTGCAAACTTGTAATCAAGTAAAGTCTATGTTACATTAGCTATCAAAGGTCCATTTCTTTATAAAATGGTAGGATTATATTTTTTAAATGTACAATTTCTCATTGCATGGCAGAGGGTCTGAACATTAAAATATAGCAAGCTCATGTTTTCAGTGAGCTCATCACCCAATGGAAAATTTATTGAAAGGGATTTATTTTATTTTATTTTTTCAAGGGCATTCAGTATTCCCTCCCACCCTGTCAGCAACTTCAGACCATTACCTTAATCAGTGCAGGGGGTTTCTAGGCCTTCATGCAGATGGGATTTCTTCAAAGAGGCCCCTTTGAGGACTGATTTCTTTGGGGGATGAGGGGATTCGACTCCTTTCGTATTGACAGTGTTTCCCCTTTCTCTGCACAGAGTCCTCAGACTGAAGCCCCATCTTGAGTTTAGAACTTACATAAAGGCTGATCAAAGGCTAACGTAGAGAGCTGATGAGAAAACACACATGGAACATGAGGAATTGTCCTTGTATCATGAATGATCTGTGTTCTTTGCAAATATGTAGCCCTTTCACTGGGGAGCTATACCACAATGCAAGGAAACCAGAGCTCCCGAAAAAGTGCTTTTTTAACTGGTGCAAGCAGCAGTTCCTCCTGTCACACAGAGACAATGGAGAGGCTGCTATGACACCTGTCTTTCTAACTACCAGGGTAGGGCCTTTGGCTGGAGGAATGTGCATCAAAGGGCAACCATGCATTCTGATTCCTGCCTGCTGATTCAGCCCTTCCAGACCTTACCAGCTGGTGTAAGTTAGAGGCTTCCTCAGGCTGCTCTAGCTACACCTGGGGACTGGCCCTGTAGAAAGCAGCCCCAAGACCAGGGGAATACAATAGTGAGCTTTATGCCACCTCCGCACCTTGCTTCTTCACTTCCCCTGTGTGATCCTTGGCAGTAGCCAATACACTCTAGCCATATCATATGAAATACATTTGTTCTCAAGTCAACTGCATTGTTAACTAACTTCAGAGGCATGGGTTCTATCCATTTCCACTTTACATCAGGTGGTTGTAATTTACTGCTGGCACTGAACCTGAGACTGCCCGGCTAACAGAGATTTGTCTGCAGGCTGCTTGATTAGCTATTCTTTAAAAATATACATCTTAATTTTACCTTTGATCCCATCCCGGTTTATCAACTGCTTTCCCAAACAAAATTTATGAGGTCAGTGTCTTCTTTTATGGTAGCCTCAGCCTGGCTGTGTTTTTTTCTCAGGCAGAGAGTAGTACGTCAAACAAACATAACTTCTGACAATAAAGTGACCCAGAATGTCCAAGATGTCAAGGCTACATACGAGTCCACAGATATGAGGACACACCCATCAACACAACTGCAGCCATCCAAAAGAATGACGATACATACAGTTCTCAACTATAATGCTGTCTACAGATGTTTACTCTTTATATCCGCTTCTAGCAGAAGCTACTCATGCACCTACTCATGTTTATTACTGAAGTGTGATAATCTGTACACCTCTGCCTTATTTTTTGGAAGAAAAATAATGCTTCCATCATGTTGTTTAAAAGATGGTGACGCTAACCCACCTTTATCTGAAGACAGATAACAAAGCTTTTTTTGTGGTTCATAGCATAAAGAAGAAATCAGCTGGAGTTATTGTTAATTTTGTGCAGCGATTACGTTGATACGTGTTGGTTGATTTTATAGTATCGCTGTCCGATCGGAACTTTGCAGGCATGGTAGATGTGGCACTTGTATTTGATTTCATTGGCCACATTATATCTAGTTAAAAAATGTCTGTGTAGAATATAAAAAGGAAATTAAAATTAGCAAACCCTTCCTCACATGAGCATAAATTGAAGAGGATTCATGAGAATGATTAAGGGATTATAAAACATGTCTTATATGATAGACTCAAAGAGCTCAATGTATTTAGCTAACAAAGAGAAGATTAAGGGGCGACTTGACTACAGTGTTTAAGAATCTACATGGGGAAAAATATTTAATAATGAGCTCTTCAATCTAACAGAGAAATGATCCAATGGCTGAAAGTTGAAACTAGACAAATTCAGACTGGAAATAAGATATACATTTTTGACAATGTGAGTAATTAACCACTGGTACAACTTACCAAGGGTCATGGTGGATTCGCCATCATTGACCATTTTTTCACCAAGATTGGATGTTTTTGTAAGAGATATGCTCCAGGAATTATTTTGGGGATGTTCTTTTATCTAGGAGGCCAGAATATATTATCACAATGGACCCTTCTGGCTTTGGAATCTATAGTCTTTCTTCCCATGAGTAGTACCACTGAACTAGCTTGGGTTAGTCAGGTGAGTCAAAGTTTACAGAAGTGAGCCTATGATCCTTTAACAAGAGAGGGGTTGACTGTGGGCGCTCCAGTGGGCCCCGTTTCAACAAGGCACTTAAGGATCTGCTCAAGTGCCATTGACTTCAGTAGACTTAAACACTTATTGAAATTGAGGAATGTGCTTCAGCGCCCTGCCTGAATCGGGTCATAGGCAGAACTCCCACTGGGATTTCCAGCTGCAGGGTCAGAGCCTGTATTATTTATTTTCTTTTTACAAATATAAAAAGCAGGAACAGAGTTACAATATAATCACAGCACTGAAACCGTTAAAAAGCATTTGGACAAAATGTGTTTCTGGTTAGTTTAAAGAAGGATAAACAAGATTTAATAGCTGGCAATGAACATGAATATTTTCCTCCCATAAATAATATTTGGATTCATTCAGACTCATGTGGCTTCTACACAAGTAAGGCTCCACTCAATTTTCTAATTTTTCCATCTTCCTTATTTCCTAAAATGTGATTTGTTGAGTTAGTGAATTAAAATGCTCTGAGGTTTGGTTTTGGCTCTGTGTGCAACTGTGCTATTTTACCCCATTATTCAGTGTGACAAGTTTATTGCCCTAAAACACACTAGCACACACCTAGTGCAGCAATTGAAAAAGAGAGAACAACTCTATTAAGTAGCACCTCTTCTACATATAGGGCCAAATTCCATCCATTCCAAATTCCTTATATTTTCCTCAAATCTTCACCTCTTTTCTCTTCAGCATGTTCACCACATGTGTAAACCTGTTGGCTGAATTTGGGTAGTTTAGAGAGTAAAGGCCAACTCCAGCAATAGACTGGAGCTGAGACTGTTCATTATTAATTATTAGTAGTATTCTGATAGCACCTACAAGCCCCATTACAGGATCAGGACCCCATTGTGTTAGTCACTCTACCCTCATAGAACCCAGACCCTGCACCACCGAGCATACAGTCTAAAAGACAAGACAGAGAGGCGGAGACAAAGCTCAGCATCATGTAGAAAGTACTGTACGTGTCCTAAATGCTCCTGTTAAGGTCAATGGCAAAAACCCTATTGTCTTTAGTCTTGCAGTATCATGTAGGAGCTGATAAATGTCTCTGCAACAAACCAGTCAAACTAAGTACAGTCACACCACTTTAGATGAAAGCTGTCAAGCTGTCCTGCAGTGACTCAAGAGTGTGGGTACCAACCTGAGGGCAGTCTGTTAAGAACCAGGGCACAAACCCCAAATTAAGCAAAGAACTCACAGCCAAATTTCACCAATAAATTATCAAGTGTGAACTCCTCAAGCACTATAACAGCATTAACATGGAGTCACCAACAATCCTCTTGGGTACTCCAATCTGTCTTGCTACCCAGGCAGGCCTACCTTTGTGATAGATGGTCCATTACACCAAAAACCACAACAATATTCACATTACTCCCAGTCTCAAAGGACCAGTCACTTATCCCAAGTCTATTGCACTTTAGATCTCACATCATAGAATCATAGAATATCTGGGTTGGAAGGGACCTCAGGAGGTCATCTAGTTCAACCTCCTGCTCAAAGCAGGGCCAATTCCCAATTTTTTCCCCAGATCCCTAAATGGCCCCCTCCAGGATTGAACTCACAACCCTGAGTTTAGCAGGCCAATGCTCAAACCACTGAGCTATCCCTCCCCCCAAAGACAACACTTGTAGCCAATGTTATAATAAACTATATACAGATTTATTAAATAGGAAAAGGAAACAAGCAAGTTATTTACAAGGTTAACACAGGTAAATTTATATACACACTAATGAGTTCCAACCTTAAATTTCAAAAAGTAATAGAAGCTTATTTTATAAACAGGCTCTGTATGTCCTTTAGTGCTAACCCAGGCTAAGCACTGGGGATCTTTTGCTTATGCCTAGTAACCACCCCCCCCTTCCCTGAGTCCAAGCAGCATAAAAAAATGTTTTTTCTTGTTACAAGTTTTTATTCCCTTCTCCCTTCTGCTTTGAGCTGCAAACTCAGCTGATGGGAGGAATTCATTTGCATGACTCATCTTCGGGGCGGAGGCTGTAAGAGGGGGATCGGGGGAAGAGAGCAATCAACAAAGTCTTCTGTACTCTTCAATGTTCCACAATAGTTCATCTGGTGTTGATTGGCCTTCCTTGCTGGCCAGGATGTAACATCTTCTGTTGGAGATCAGCATTTTACACTAGTTAGTGTCTCTCCTGTCTGGTGATTTACCCCATCACGGAGGCTTATACACTATGGGATATGGATGTTATAAGAGAGATTAATGCATGAAGCAACTTACAAGCATTCAGTAAAGTCTAAACACAAACACATTTTTATAATTATAATACCTATTTTAACAATACTTAACACACAGGTGAGCCAGAATGATTCCAGCTATGTATTTGTCAGTGCTGCACTGAGGGATGGGGACATGGGCGGCACGTGAACCACTGGCTGGGGGAGGCTAGCCCTTACCCCGCCCCTTTCGCTCCTCCCCCTGCTGCAGCCCAGAGCCCCTCCACCACAGCTGCCAGCTCCCGTCTTAGATCGTTTCCCCATCGTAAGGACTCGCCCAAATTCTTGCTGGCCAGCGGCCCAGTCCTGCAAAAGCTGGTGAAGCATCCTCATGTGCTATTAAAGTCAAGGGGAGTTGAGGATGTTCAGCTCTTTGTAGCAGCTAGCGTTGTATTTTTTTGGCCTTGTGCCATTCTGCGGTAACAGAAATCCTAGCACCTAACATTAGGCACTGTAGGAGTGAATCTGATTTTAATTTAGGCCTTTATGATATTTTATTGAAGTGATTATATACATGCAGCAGGCATCTGGTCCTAATGTATTTGGCACAGTTAAGAGAAATTTTATTTTACCCAGATTTCATTCCTGATTTTGTTTAATTATTACTAGTGGCGGGAGATGTCAGATTCTGTTCTCAGTTACACCAGTGCAATCTAGTTGACTTTTGTGGTGTAACAGAGCAGAATTTAGCTTGCTGCCTTTACAAGAAAATAGGATCAAAGCAGCAAAATAAGTCAGCTGTTTCACACAGTTTTTTCTGATACAATGTTTTTTTACTTGTACAATATCGTGTCTAATACTGGAAAAACATTCATGCATGAAAACTACATGTTCGTTATAATAATTGATTATGAATATAAAGAAATATCAGTTGGATATGCCCTGCATACTTTGTACCTATAGAGATGCATGTATGCAGAGCCATAAAGACATGAACATTTGCTTGCACACAGGACAGTATACAGAGGCGATCTCATCAGTGTCGCACATGCAACAATTTCACTAAGCAATTTTACTACCTGGAATTACAGTTTGCATATTACAATGCACTGAAACAATTTGACAGTTTCATTCCTCTTCACTCTAAGCAGAGTTTCTGGGAGATAGCATGGCCTGGGGGAGAGACAAACAACCTGGATTCTATTCCCCGCAACTCTGCTGACTTGGAGTAGGAAGGCATAGCCTAACTCTCCCAGCCGCATCAACCAGCAGAGTTGAGCTGGTGTGGGAGGCAGTGGGGAGCGCAGGCTGCAATCTGTTGAAGGGGATCGATGCTGCTGCTGCTGCTGCTGCTGCGTGTGCTTCTCTAAACCCTCCCAGAGGCATTATGCCTGCTGCAAGCACACTGCCTCTGGGAGCTTCTGCCAGCACAGCTTCTGCCCCTCCCTATCCCCAAGAGTTATACTCGTGGAGAAATAGTTATTGTACACATATGGGCTAACTAGGATGAAGGCATAGAAATACTCTTTTCTTCCAATTGAACTCCATTATTGGATTATTTTTGTGGAAAGCAACCCTGGAACAATGAGCTATAAATCTTAATCTGAAATAAAACGCTGCTCCATCAATAATGTTGTAGTACCATACATAAAAAGTTGATCCCCAATTTGCAGATCTTTGATCCCTCTTAAAAGAGGGCTACAGCATGCCCTGGTAATGCTCCCCAAACAATACGCCTTGCTGTTACTGCCGCATATTGAATCGTTAATATGGAATACTGTGATTGGGTTTGTATAACGGATGCCTCTTTGGCTACATATTTGGGCTGTCCCAACTACACCATTGGTGCACAACAAATAACATATTGGTTATGTGTTGTGGAAACTTTACGTAGGAATGATATAGTGGAAAAAGTGATCTGGAACTAGTTACGCTACTTGTAAAGTTACAAGCCAAGGCCCTGATCCAACAAATCACTTAGGCACATGCTTGACTTTGAGAATGTGAGTAGTCCCATTGAAGTCAATGCTCATGCTTAAAGTTAAGTATGTGCTGAAGTGCCTGGCTGAATCGGGCTGAAGAGCTGAAACCATTTTTCATGCCAATAGTCCTTATGCAAATGGCCCCACTGAAGGATTAAGTAAGCAAGGATTTGCAGGATTGGGCCCCAAATTCTTTATCAATTCATCACATACACAAAATTCAAACTTTGATTTCAACTGCTTTTCAGTGATGTGACTAAAGAAGCCAAAACACCTTCACAGGGATCATGCCAAGCAGTCGTTCTGAACAAGTCTGGTGCAATATTCAGTGAACTGTAACTAATATTTTCATCTTATCACCTAAAAAGCCATCAGAATGATGCTTGGCTAATTTTCCAAAGGATGCATTTACTATAAATTGCTTTACAATGCTGTCGGACTGAGTCAGGAGCAATAGTGAGCCAAAACATACTCTGTCAAGGGAAGTGTTTGGTTGATGAAATTATACATAAGTCATCAAGCAAAAGCCTGTTAAAATGAATTTCCATTAGATGTTTCTCTGAATATGGTGTTTAAATTCAAACTTCAAAATAGCAACCTTAAGAAGTTCCTTCCCTACTTCATTCACAGATCTGCTCTTTGAACACATCATAATGCTGTTAATTTAGTTAAATTAACGTGCACATGCAGAGAAGCAAGGCTGATGTGTTTTACATAAAGCAGACCATTGTGCACTGATTTAGAATGTGTAAAGAGGAAATAAGTTTTTACCGCAATCTATTCCAAATTTGAATAGGCAGCAATATACTCTATGTTTATATATATAAATACAAAAACTATGGTAAAATAACATTAAGGATCTGGATTCACAAATAGCCAGGAAATTCAGAGTTAAGGCTGAAACTTTTGGCCTGATCCTGACTTCACACTAGTTTGCTGTTGCACTGTAACTCCTGTGACTTCAACACTGATTTATACCAATGTAATCAATATTAGAGCCTCTAACTCACCTATAAGGCCGCAGATATGGCAGAAGCATCAGAATAGTGGGAGGTGCTACAATAATTAGGCACTAAAAGTACGTCTACACAGCAAAAAAAAAAACACTCGTGACAGTGAGTCTCAGATCCAGGATCAATTGACTTGGGCTTGCAGGATTCAAAAATAGCAGTGTAGACTTCCAGGATCAGGCTGGAGCCTGGGTTCTGAAACCCAAAGAGGTGGGAGGGTCTTGAAAGTTTAAAACTGGAGTAGCAGATCTAACTCTACTGTTGCCTCCTTTGAAGAGTTTAAATCGGATTATAATGTTAGCGTTTGCCTTGATTAGTGAAATTTGCATTGAGGTAATTACATCAGTGTAGGCCCCCTGCAATTCTGTAATATGGGCCAGCAAAGTAGTTACAACAGTACAAAGCGCTCACTTTAGCAAACATTTTTGTTTAACTTCTACTTTGTAACATCACACTGACATATTGAATCTGTGGGTTCAGAAAGAGTGGCTGGATCACCCTGATCTAGCTATCCTATGTACTTATACTGCAGTCCTCACAGTAGTATCTGAGCTCCTCACAGTCTTTAATGAATTTATCCTCACAACACATCAGTGTGGTAAGGAAATGCTTTTACAAATGGGGAACTGACACACATTGCAGCTAAGTGACTTGCCAAAGTCACACATAAAGGCTGTGGCAGAGCAGAGACCTGAATCCAGTCCTTGGACAAGCCCTAGGCTACTGCCCTGACCACGGATCCATGCCTTTCATTTTCTACATAAAGAGACAGCTCCTGAAAAACAAACATGCTCCAACCAAGACATTCCCACCTTTTATACCCAGCACGTCAAACAACTCCGGTTCCATCAGAGCAGTTTTAATCTGTGAAAGAGACTCTTGATCCTTCTCTATTTCCTAAATCTTTAAGAACATATGGTCTAGCCAACCCAATACTTTAGCGGCAGAACAATGCACTGCCATGTATGGATCAGAATTCAGGTAACCAGCTTGGTACCAAGCTTCCTGCAGTGGCATAGACTGCAGTGCTGCAGCAGCCATGTGCTAAATACTGAGGGAGGGAACATGGTCCCCAGGCCATCTCCTCTGGCTGATCCAGGCAGAAGAACTAATGGGCTTCCATCCAGCCCTCCTCATCCAAAGGGAAAGTTGCTGCAGGGTGCAGACAATGTGAGTGATGGGTAAAGTCAAGAGGTAAAAAAATGGTGGTATCCCAGTGGAGTTCCAAAAGACAGTGATGAGAGAGTGGAATTTACCTAGAGGAATTGTTGCAGGAATTGTATGTCAGGTATTACTGAATGTCAGGTCTGATGTATATTAGCTATAAAGGAGTTATAGAAGTGAGGATCATGTTGCATCTTATGCTTCCAGTTAATCAAAGATGATGTTTTTTCTGATTTTATCACCTTTCTGTATTATCCATCAAATGATATTTAATGAGACATTTTTATCTACAAGATTACTATGACTAGCATCTGCCTGTAAATAGCATTATTACACTATATAGGCTGAAGAGTCATTGCTGCAGCAGCCAATCCTAAACAGCATTATTTTAGACACTCTGTTCCTCTGAGTACATGCCATTTGCTAATCGGATCCAGGATACATAACGTCCAGTAACGTTCTTTCAAATCAGCTGTTTATTCTTCTGAAACTCCAGAGCTCTTCAGGTATGATTTATGGTTAGTGAGATGAACAAATACTAAAGAAGTTATCTGCAAGGCATCATATGTGTATAATTCACTTTACAGGCAATCAAAAGACATGGGGTCCTATTCTTATTTCACATACACTAGTGTAAATCAGGTTTCAGAGTAACAGCCGTGTTAGTCTGTATTCGCAAAAAGAAAAGGAGTACTTGTGGCACCTTAGAAACTAACCAATTTATTTGAGCATAAGCTTTCGTGAGCTACAGCTCACTTCATTGGATTCAAATCTGTGCAAATCAGTGTAAATCAGTAGTAACTCAACTGAAGTGGAGTTAGAGTGGTGCAAAGCTGATGTTAGAGAGATCAGAATTAGGCCCATTGTTCCTCACTGAAGGACAGCAAAGAAATTGCCAGGAAACTTGTTCTATATTAGAGAGCCATAATGAGAGACACTGCACAAACAGATGAGAACAAAAGGAAGGATTAAAACATTACTATATAAGGCTGGGTAGAAGAGCCAAACGCAGAGACAGAAACCCTGCCCTCAACCAGATCCAACACAGATCTTCAAAAAAGGTAAAGGCATCATCTCAAGTAAATTATGCTGCCCTGCATCATGCAGACAGCAACAAATGTTGATATGCATATATATGCAGAGCCTCAAAAGGGCAGAATTTGGCCCGAAATGATAATATTCTCATCTCCATGCATGGAGAATTTACACATGTACTGTAACTCTCATTAATATGTAATGAGAATTACATGCATACATCTTTTTGCATCTACCAAGTTGTTGCATTTTTTAAAAGTAAGCTTTTTTCCTAAATATACATTAGAAATGAAAGCATTTGAAACAAGGCTAAAACCATTTTTGATCCTAGATTTGAAAACAAGTTAACCAATTTAAGCCATCATTACAAATACAACAGAAACATTAATTTATCGATATGAGAATTCAGTGACAATGAAAACAGACGTTTTCAACCTTTTACAAGTTTGCATTCATACTGAAAACACTCTAACAGATAAAGGCCAGCAGATATCTATACAATCATCTAGTCTTACTCCCTGCAAAGAGAATCATACACGCTTCATCTGCATGGATCCCCCACCCTGTGAGACAAGGAATTTACTTATTAGTACTGCACCACCATCATGGTGCTTATCGTTTTCATTCAGGCCAGATTCTGATCTCCATTATTTTTGTGTCAATCTGGAATAACTCCACTGGGGGATGGTAAAATACTGGAGTTACTCTGGATTGACACCTATATAACGGAGATCAGAAAGTGACCTGTAGTCCTTCCGCACAGCATCCTAATTAATGCTGAATTATTCACACTACTTGATAAAATGAAGGAGTGGGAAGGGTGGAAGATCTGTATTTAGTCTTCCAATCATTGGTTTTCCACTGCTGATCAAACTCTATACACATCAGATAGAAAATTATATACATACTATTAGATTAAATATGACTGAAGAAAAATCAGATGACTTAACATTAACTGTACTGTTTTAATCACATTAAGATGTGCATGAAAACCAAACTCAAATGCATCTGCAAAGATAGACATTATTCTGTCAAAGGCTTAAAAGATAAGAGTCCTTATTAATAAAGCAGGCATAGGACAGACGCAGTTGTCCACACATTTTTCTTCCTTGTAAATCACATTTTTTCAAGCATTTTCCACAAGTTACTCTCAGCCAATTAAATCCTTTAGATTAATCCTTTGATGGTAGAACGTCTCTGCACTTTCTGCACTGTAACATCTGTTGAATTTCGAGAGAGGAAGTCATGACTTTTTCATTTATTGATAATCCAGTTAACATTATATTCTCAAGATTGAACGTGACAATATAGGGCACAACAAAATGATGGGGATTTGCCAGCATAGGGAAATCTTTATGGTATTAAGTGAATTTAGTGCTAGTGAAATATGCCTTATTGACACTTGTGAGGAACACACTATTTGTTTATCCACCCAACTGGCACAGTTGCCACCCACCCAGATTCAGACCAAGAGACCTAGCTTTGCCCTCCAGGTGTTGACCCTGGAACCCAAGTCCACTCTCTAATTTATTTATATTTTTTTAACTGGAGCTTGACCTGTGCCAGGTCAAGGGCAGACAGGAGTGATAGCTCTTCCACAAAAGGTCTGGGGCTGAGTACTGAGCAGGGCTGCATTCTCTCAGCCTGGTTTCGGATGCAGTGAGCTGAGTGCAAATCGAAGGAGTAAGCAGAGTGGAGATCCTACCATCCAAATCCCCCAGAGGCACTGAAGATACCAGGGTACAGAAAGAGCCATGCAGAGCTCTCACTTCATTGCCCAAGAGAGGAAGAGGGGAGGCGAGACACCATTCCAGAAGCTAGGAGGGATGTACTGCAGCACCCACTTGAGTGAAGTTGGTCTGAGCAGCTGGTATGAGATTCACAAAGGCTTCTCCTTCCAGCCAGCCAAGGGGAGTGAGGAGGAGAGTAAGCAAGTTTGCCCCTCCCCCGGCTTGCAACTAAGAGGACAGTTCCTTCGTCAGTCTACATGAAGGGAAAGGGCATGCCCAGCAGGCATGGTGGGGAGAGAGCTTGCCTTAGCCCCAGTTCACTCACTGCTTGACTGTACAGGCTTCTTCCCCACTGCCATGCCCATGTGTTTCAGTTCTGAGAGAATAGTTCAGCCTCCAGCCCCTTCCAATACACTGCCAACAAGGGAATCAGAGGGAGACTTTTGTCATGTAAATACCTTTCCACTGGAAACTGGACCGTGACCACCAAATCATTTCACAAAGGACACCAAACTGCCGTTTTACATGTATGTAGTGTTGTTGTAGCCCTGTTGGTACAAGGATATTACCTCGCCCACCTTGTCTCTCCCATATCTTTTATTGGTCCAACTTCTGTCTCTTTCACCAAAAAAAGTTGGTCCAATAAAAGCTATTACCTCAACACCCATGTCTCTGCCATTATACAGTACAATAGATGATGTGGGTCACTTCCAAACTGGGTTAGAACGTGACCTGGTAACTGTAAGGTGTGACACAAATTCTCAGCATGACTCAAGGTAAAAAGCTATGTCCAGTTATCAGTGCCCTGCACTCCCAGTTTACATGAACTGTAGATATAGGACATGCTGTCAGGGCCAAGTCCAGCATGTTTTATGCCTCATATTTTGTTTTTGTACTTAAAGTACGCAAAACAGGTTATATGTTACTTGTCAATCTGGATATCTTTTTTTTTTACAAGTGTGCTGGGTTCTTTTTTTTTCTTTCAAAGAAAGACTGAGATGCAGACCAGAGGCAACCCATTCTTATATCTGGAAACACACCAAAGCTTAAAGAAAAGGAGTACTTGTGGCACCTTAGAGACTAACCAATTTATTTGAGCATGAGCTTTCGTGAGCTACAGCTCACTTCATCGGATGCATACCGTGGAAACTGCAGCAGACTTTATATACACACAGAGAATATGAAACAATACCTCCTCCCACCCCACTGTCCTGCTGGTAATAGCTTATCTAAAGTGATCATCAAGTTGGGCCATTTCCAGCACAAATCCAGGTTTTCTCACCCTCCACCCCACCACACAAATTCACTCTCCTGCTGGTAATAGCCCATCCAAAGTGACAACTCTCTACACAATGTGCATGATAATCAAGTTGGGCCATTTCCTGCACAAATCCAGGTTCTCTCATCCCCTCACCCCCCTCCCAAAAACCACACACACAAACTCACTATCCTGCTGGTAATAGCTCATCCAAAGTGACCACTCTCCCTACAATGTGCATGATAATCAAGGTGGGCCATTTCCAGTACAAATCCAGGTTTTCTCACCCCCCCACCCCCATACACACACAAACTCACTCTCCTGCTGGTAATAGCTCATCCAAACTGACCACTCTCCAAGTTTAAATCCAAGTTTAACCAGAACATCTGGGGGGGGAGGGGGTAGGAAAAAACAAGGGGAAATAGGCTACCTTGCATAATGACTTAGCCACTCCCAGTCTCTATTTCACACCAAAGCTTGTGGAAGGATGTCCCTGTCTTCAGGTAGCATGGGACTGTCTTCATTCCTATTTTCCACTGTGATTTCTCCCCTCCCTCCCCACCAACTTTACTGTAGTCTCTGGCACCTTGAAACAGACTAAGCCAGACCTCTTCTCTCTTACAGCTCGGGTGCCAGTGTCATCCGTCTTGCTGACACCCAAAACTGAGAGCTGGATTCCTGGAAAGGGGGCTGAGGGATATTCCAAATTACCACCGCATAGCCCTACTGAACCTAGCAGCAGAGCAGTTAGCCAGAAAGCTTTACCACCAGAGTCAAACATCATCCAAAAAATCAGGATTTACACACGTCATAGTCTGATTACAGCTTTTCAGACCCGCCATGCTAAGTGAGTTTAGAACAATTTCTCCAATGACCAGTCTTTTTGATCGTGTGGAGCACCATGAGAAGACACCCTAAAATCACTGTTTCTCACTGCTCCATCAAGGACTTGGCATGCTACACACACATGAGAGAGAGAAAAGAAAGAAAAACACAATAATGCCTTTAAGTTCAGACTTCACTGACTGGATTACTTTTGAGAGCCTGGTTATGCAGATGCTGTGCTGGGTGGTTAGCGATTATCATTTTTCTGCAGCGTTAGGGTACTTGACATTTCCATTTCTCAGTGACTCCAGTTAAAAACAAATCGGTCTACCTGCAGTCCACATCTGATTGCCAGATGGTCTCTGCCTACGAAGCCCCCATCTCTAAGTGCATTCAAATGACCTCACACATACATCTTCAAACATTGCTATCTGACCACAAAAACGTATGGAAAACACAACATCTGTACATGTCTGCATCTTAAATCCCTGTTGTTTTACAAAATGTATTGCTTGTGACCCTAAAATCTGTAGCCGTTTAATGATCTGCAGGGGAAAATGCAAATAGTAGCTTATAGGACTAGGAGATTGTGTGTTGTAAGAAAAGAATTAATTTCAACCAAAGATCTAAAGATAGAAAACTATACACTAAAGCTAACAAATAGTTCCCATTAAGTACTCCAAATGCTCTTCACTATCAGTTGAGTGTGTGTGTTATCAACAGATATGACTTGATTTCCAAATAGTTATGATAAACTTAAGATCTAATTTCCTTTATGAAATGTACCATTAAGTCTACATAAATTTCTTTTGACATATATAACAAAGGGTTATTAACAATACAAAGCCTATATGATCCAGAGCATTAGTTCAAGGGAATACTTTGTCATATCAAGAATCACTGTACATGTAAACCAATTTTCTCGACAAGAAGATAAACACAGACTCACTTGAATGGCTAGATGAAAAAACATATGGGATATCACAAACATTTTCTCAAACTACAACAGACTTCTAAGCCAATTAAACATGGTTAGCTTTGAATGGGAGAGGAAATAGTTTTCTTTGCTGCTAAATGTCACAAAATTTCACCTTAAGGCATAAAGGGGCTAAGTCATTTCTAGGAAACTTACTAAAATTAATCAATCCTATGTGCAATTCTTTAAAAAAAGATGTAGAAATATAAAGTAAAAAATAATTGGAAACCAAGGGGAAAAATAAAACAGAATGATCCAGAACTGAAAAGGGGAATGAGCTTGTCCTTGGCATGAAAAGAGTTTCATTTCAATGGCTAACCAGAATGGCAAGACATTTATATGTTCGACCTAAAAGAACAGTTGCAGAAGGATATGAGTTTGTCAAAAATGGGATGTGTTTTGGGTTGGGTTTTTTTTAATTTATTTTTGTCTTTGAACTTCAAAATGCCAGTAATGAAAAATCGGAGTGACCATTTTTCGCTGCAATGTAAACCTGCAAAAAATTTCCCAATGTTTTTCTTTGGTGCTCATAAAGTAATCTTAAATTTCAACACCCAAGAACTGTGATCTGCCTTCTGTGAAATTCATTAGGATTCCCGCTTACAAGGGAGGAAATGCCAGTCTAGTTATTTGTCCCTCTTGCTTTTGTATGACTTCATCTAAAAAGGAAGAAATCACATTTGAAAGCTCTCAGAATAGCAAGCTACCCCAAAGTTCAAGCATAGCAAGTTTCCTGTGCTGATACATGTTTAGCTTCTTCGAAAGCCTTCATCACACAGCAATGTCAATAGCAGCCATCGGGGAGAAAAGAAAACATTGGAGAAATTTGGTTAATCTATCCTAGTAGACGAGGTCATGACAGGACCACGTGCATAAATAGTAGAGGTATTATTTTCAGATGTAGATGTCCTGGTCAGGAATGGACCAGCCAGGGAAAGCATTTTTTTCCAAGTTCCCTGCCTGACTGAGGGGCAGCTCTGGGCAAGAGAGAGGTTTGCGCCAGGTTCTCATCCTTTATATCTAGGTCAATACAAGGGAAAGTGGAAGCAAATATAATACAAAAGACACAAAGAAATCTCTTCTGCCAGACGTGAAAGAGAGAGGAAGGAGAAGGGAGGGGAAAGCCCCTGGCTTTTGTAGGACTGCATTTCTTTCTCATCCCCTTTTTATGTCTGAAAGAGGTATATGTGTTTGTATGTTACTCAGGCTGCAGTTCTTGTGAGGATATATGAAAACTAAGCTCAGAGAGAATTCCTTCAGCCATGAGATCTGGTTGATTGTCAGGAAGTTCATTTTTCTGACAACATGAGGACTAACAATCCACGGTCTAAACCAAACCAATGCAACAACCCAATGTACTAAAGCAGTGGCTCTCAATCTTTCCAGAGTACTGTACCCCTTTCAGAAGTCTGATTTGTCTTGCGCACCCCCAGGTTTCAACTCACTTAAAAACTACTTGCTTGCAAAATCAGACATAAAAATACAAAAGTGTCACAGCACACTATCACTGAAAATTTGCTTACTTTCTCATTTTTACCATATTATTTTAAAATAAATGAATTGGAATATAAATATTGTACTTACATTTCAGTGTATAGTATATAGAGCAGTATAAACAAGTCATTGTCTGTAAGAAATTTTAGTTTGTACTGACTTTGCTAGTGTTTTTTATGTCACCTGTTGTAAAACTAGGCAAATATCTAGATGAGTTGATGTACCTCCTGGAAGACCTCTGCATACCCCCAGGGGCACACATACCTCTGGTTGAGAACCACTGTACTAAAGGATATTTCATTGATTCTCCAGCACTTGACATGTTAAGCATCTGGACTGGGATTCATCCCATATTAGCAACTGATCCTCACGATAGTTCCCTGCACCATAGTGATTTCTTTCCTTTGAAGCACACATTGTGAACACTTTTGCACTGTTTATCAGATGTGAAGAGAGGCTGATATAATTAAAGCTTTTATTAAAAAAAAAAGTCAAATTGACATAATATTGCGAGTAACTTGGCAGCTGTATGTAAAGTGTTCCCCAGAAATCCCAAGATGGTCACACTGCTGAGGACAATCAGGGGTTAGAGAGGAGGTTTAGGCTCTAGGACTCCTAGACTCAGTCTTTCAGAGATTCAGCCATATTTAGCTTGACCTTTGACATGACCCAGCATTAAACAATAGTTTCCTGGGTATGCTAAATGACCAAATCTGGCCAGTCACTGCCAAATTAATGAGCCCATGTCGTTTTAAGTTTACAGTTCAGTCATAAAGCAGCCAAGTGGAAAATGAGTCAGGGACCGTTAAGAAGCCTCACGCAAATTTTCAAAGGGTATAGTTCCTAATTCCTCACTCCCCCCTTCAGAAGCCTCTAATCATCAGTCTCTCCCCTCTCTTTTCCTCCTCAAATCCTTTAAATATCCCCCTTCAGGATGCAAAGGAGGGTGACTCGAAAAAGTAGATGCCAATGGCTTTAGCTGGCTCAATATGAGAGAATCCAAGCTTGGCAAAATGCAGCATACACTTCTGATTTGTACCACAACTGATGCAATACGAGTACTCTGCTGAAAGACCCCCAGGGGTTCAGAACAAAGCAGAATGCATGAGTTTCGTAAATAGAGAATGCATAGGCACAAAGGGTCTAATATAAATAGAGGGTTGGGTTAAAGAATCAAGGGAGACCTGTCCAGGAAAGCACTTGGAACCAAAAGAACCCAATTCTCCTCTCTCCACCTCAGCCAGGAGAAACTTTTGCTCTGAAACCCCAATCTCCAAAAATAATGTTTGCTTAGTTTGTGGTTTGCTCACAAACCCAAAACCCAGGCCTGGTTTGCAAAACTTTCTGCACCTGGAGGACAATATATGTTTCCAGGCCACGCGCAGTGGTTTTCCAAGCTTTCAACCTGAAACCAGGCCAATCTTGCCACTTCTGCAGAGTTTCACTTTGAATTTTGAGCTGCTTCACTCTCCACCTCTTCTCTCCTGTGATTTACCTCCATTGACCGTTAACTTGGCACAGTCTCTCATTGGAATCCTCCTCCTTCCACATCTCCCAAGTTTGCAGGTCTTCCTGCTGCTACCTCTGCACATCGTACTTGTACTCCACAGCATCAGCTAGACCGGACCTGGAATCCTTCATCTCCTGTAACCTGGACGATTGCAGCTTTCTTCTGTGTGGCCTCTTCTGCCTGTGCATAATTCTGTTTCTGTTTCTTTTGCAAATGTCAAAAAACAACATTCACTTCAGCCTTAAACAATCCTATATGCTCCCAGTTCAAAACTGTCCTTTTTGTTATTAAAGCTCTCCACAGAGAGCTCTCTCCTGTAGTCTCTCTCTCTTTCTTTCTGTGTTACTTTTTTTGCTCCTGATCATTCAGCAATCTGCTCCTTTTGTCCCTCCAGGAGCTAAGTGTATTCCTTGAAAAATTTTCTAGTACAATTTACTTGAATACAAAAATTAATTTACTTCAGCTGTGTTCACATGCCTTTGGCATTGGGCTATTGTGAATGAGCTGACTAGCAGGAATGGTCATGAAAGCAGCACATTTCAAGGATAGATGTCAGAACATTCACAGAGACAAATTTTGAATGCATCAGTATGAGTATTCATGCCAGAAACCCAGTTCTAAGAGCTATGTTCATCCAATCATATAGCAGAAGTGATACCACGTGGCCAAGCAAAATTACAAACACATTTCAAATTTTAAATACAGAGTTTCCTCATTGAGTCTCTTGCAAACCATTTATAGACTCTGGGCTAGACTGTGGCATTTAGCCATAAACCCTGAGTAGGGAGTGGGGCAGGGCCACACAGGAGGAGCTAAGGAGTTTCTGCCACAGATGCTTCTCCCTGTGTGTGGTGAACATTTACCCCAGGCATTAGCCTGGCACAGAATGCTCCCCACCATTGTGCTGGTCCCATTCTGCAGGAGGTATGGAGGAAGTATGGTAATATGGCCCTGCTGCCTCCTCCCACCACTCTCCTCCTTTTCAGTGTCCAGCTTCCTGGAGAATGGGGGAGGTAGAAGAGAGTAGGGACTACTACTTCTTTTGCAACCCTACAAGGAGGAGTGGGTCTTTTAGTTTAGTCCCCAAAAGCTGTGCAGACACTCAATCTGTTTCCCAAAGGTATTCTGAAAGTACCCATGAGCAATGAATGAACTGGAGAAAAAACTGTGGCAGGCTTATGAACAATTCATCAACAGAGGAGGGGAGATTTATAAGCTCCTTGAATAAATCATTAGTTACAAACAATTCCCTCAACTCTAGTTTCTCCATCCAAGATCCTTTTTCTCTGCAGCCTTGGACACCTTCTGGGTTTTCTCTGCTGTGCTGATTCTCCATCTCAGTTTAAAACGCAGCTGAGATGGTCTTTCTTTCCTTACCTTTAGCCCCTAACTACCCTCTCTCACTGTTAGTGTTTATTACTTCTCTCTGCCACTGCTTTAAAGCAGCTCAGGAAAGGGTTCTAGTCACTGCTGTATAAGATGCTATAGAAAATAACATTAGATAGGATTGCACTGGATGTTTTACAGTAGACAGCGAGTTTTTTTCTTCATTTAGAGCTGTAGTGAGGCGGTGTGCTACCCTGCCACCCTGGAGAGAGATGAACCCCTCCGGACACCAGAGTGGGTGGAGCCAGGGAGCTCTGAGCCCACCCCCCAGGGGGTCAGGCATTACCCTAGAAGTATAAAGGCCTGACCTCAGGACTCACTGGCAAAGCAGCTTCTGGCCTAGCTCGTGATTGGGAAACCCCAGTGGCCTGTGGAAAACCCGAGGACTGGCCCAACCTGCCCCGCACCAGCTATCCTGAGGAACCCATGGTGCTGGACCCTCCTGAGGACACCACCCTGCCCCAAGTACCTCAAGATGGGGAGTCTGGAAGTAGCCCGGGGGCAGCTGACTCTAGTCTGGCTGCAACACTGCCAGAACCCATGTCAGTGTGTTGCGGCCAGGATCCCCACTGATGCAGCAGTGTGTCTTCTGCTGCTGCTAGGGCCCCGGGCTGGGATGCAGTGGAGTGGGTGGGCCTGCATCCCCCCCTGCCACCCAACTCGCAAGTTGCAGTCTCCCCCTCTTCCAGGCCCTTTGGAACCTAGGGCCTGGGCTTACTGCTTATATACTGTTTCTGCTCAGCCCCTGCCTGAGGGCTTGACTCATCATTGCCTGGCCCTAGCCTAGGCTCACTGTGTTTATTTCTACCTTCACTAAGGCTGTAGAGGAAGACTCCTGCGGCCGGACTAATTCCCCGCAAGAGCTATTCCCAGAAGGTAGTGAGGCAGCGTGGTTCCCTGCTGCCACAGAGAGAGAGAGCCCCGGATGGCCTCTCTACAGGAACCAAAAAGGCCCCACTCCCACAGAAGTTGCTGCTACTAAGTTACTTTTGCTACTACCTTGTGATAGAGTAAAACTCCATCATGGGCTAGAAATGGTGAAAGAGCCACATTCACTCCAGGTGAGAGGCTAATTATGAGGCCCAGGTGGCTGTTGAGCGTTCAGTCAGAGGAGGAATCATAGGAACTAGGGGGACTCCTGTGAAGGGGCTAGAGGGAAAATACCCAGACACTTCAGGAAGACAGTCTGAGGGGCTAGCACTCAATACCAGAGCTCAGGGAGAATACTCCGGACGAGCTGAGAAAGCAGATTGAGGACCAAGCCCAGAGGCAGGGCTGATTTGCTGACAGACTTTGGATATTAGTTTGGGTTTTTGTTATCTCAAAAGGGATCTGAACTAGATGCTTCTCAGCAGGAGGGCTGAATTGCACAGAGGCAGACGGCCTAGAAGGGGTGCTGGAGATAAAGATGCCTGTAATTCTGGTGGTGAGTTGTGAGTGTGCACCATAACATACCCTGAACAAACATCTCATGTATGCAGGTAAGTCTTAGCCTGGCCATTTACACATTACGCAACCCGCACAACAACAGGTTAAAAATGCAGCTTTTGAAGACATACACACGCTTATTAAAATGACATGAGCTGTTAATCAAGTGGCTGAACCTAGATATGGTTAATGGCATCCATTCCACTCGAAACCTCACACAAGGCAGAGATAAGTATCAGTGGACTAGATCCTTAGCTGATATAAACTGACAAAGCCAGAGCTTCATTTGTGCTAGGCTGAGCCCCAGCTGCTCCAAGCTTGGCAGTTCATAGCAGGGGCACCGAACAGGGCAGGACAGGGGGCCATTGCCCCATTGCTTTTAAAAGTGGGAGGGCATAGCCACTTCTTACCAGCTTGTAAGGATGAGCGACAGGGGAGAGAGAGGAGCGGAGGGGTGGGGCCTTAGGGGAAGAGATGGCATGGTGGCACGACCTTGGGCGGAAGGGACAGGGCCTCAGTTTGGGCACCAGTGGCCCCCCCACTTTTAGGGAGCTTCTGTAGCTCCTGGTTCATAGCTCCATCACCTCTGGGCTTGGCGTGTCAGTTATAAACGTAAAAAAAAATGCTTGAGCCCCGGCACCTCTTTCATTCCAAATGAAGCACTGGGCAAAGTCCACTAAAGTCAATGAAGCTCCGCTGACTCACAGCAGCTGAGGGTCTGACCCAAATAGATTTTAAAAAGCAAACTCAGAAAACAGCCAACTCTAAATACTTTTGTCATCATAAGTCTGGAAAGAGGCCAGTTTAGACAAACTCAAATTATTTGCTGAAATATGTAAGCAGCAATTCCTGAATGACAGACAGTTTCAGGCCAAAGAAACTATTCCAAGTTGGATTTGGTAACCACTGGGTTTTTATTCTAAAGCATATTAGAGATTCAAGTACAATGATTAGCTTCTGTGCTGGGTTTTTCTCCTGATATTGGCTCTTCAGATGTTGTGGAAACTCTGCTGAACAAAACATTGTACAGCTGAATATGATCCTTCTGAAGGCATTCTTTACTTGTATTGGAATCCCACACTAAATAAATCTGATTATTAAAATTGTGGCTTGGGAAAGCTATTCAGAAAACTAACTCACTGGTGCCTCCTTTCCCTCTGTGCTTCTTTGCACTGGAGACAATGAGTCCTGTGATGTTCCACTTGTAAAGAGGACTCAAGAGTAATGAATAACCCATCCAAATACAACCCTGTGTTAAAAGAAGATTACTGGGGTTGGAAAGTCAAGCACTCAAAATGTAGGAAGTGGCCATGTAATCTTAATGCTGCTCCCTTGTGCATATGGCTTATGAGAACCCTAGTTACATTATTGCATGCTATTTTTGCGATTGGACCTCTGTCTTCTTCAATGCACAGCATGGACATTGAATGGGGCAGGGCTGCATAGTGAATGAGGCTGCAGTTCATAGGAAGCCCAAGAGATGGCACTCAGCATTATTAACTGGGGCTCATACAAATGCAGAGAATCAGAGGGGGGTGGCCCAGAGCATCACAGTGTCTTCAGAACAGCATCATTGACAGACCGTCCATGCACAGGGATCCCAGTTTGCTTGTCCCAGGTTCTAGGGGTGGCAACCCATACAGTTGGGTGCTCCCACAGATTAATCTGTCCAAGACTCTGCCCTTCAGCCCAAGTTCGCCAAACATAGGCCAGTGCCCCGCCCACTCGTTAAGTGCAGCACCCAGCTGGGGAGGGCACAGTATTAGTCCAGCTCAGAACTGCCCACCAAAAAGCTGCAAACAACATAAGAAGCACTTACATCCCACCCTCACCCCTGCACTTCAGACCTTTACATTTTCCTTTAATCCCCACACCTCTTAAAATCAAATTCACACGTGCCTCAGACTCCTTCAGCCAGGGTTCCTTTAACTTTTCTCTGTATGATCAAAAAGCCTCAGATGTTCTCCATGAGCAACTTCTCCAGCACTGACTTGGCACCAAAGAGCCATGCAATCCAGTAAAGAATGTGAGCGAGGCCAAACAGCAAAAATTAAGAGGTTTGTACACCAATGCGAGGAGCCTTGGTAATAAAGTGGTAATAAACTGCTGCAGGAAGTGAAACCAGATTTTATAGGGATAACAGAAACATGGTGGAATAGTAGTCATGACTGGACTACAGCTATTGAAGGGTATATGCTGTTTAGGAAAGACAGAAATAAAGGTAAAGTGGTGGAGTGGCACTGTATATCAATGATGAGGTAGAATGTAAAGAAATAAGAAGCGATGGAATGGATAAGACAGAGTCCGTCTGGGCAAAAATCACATTGGGGAAGAAAACTACTAGAGCTTCCCCTGGGATAGTGCTTCAGGTGTGCTACATTCTGCTGGGATCTAATTTGGATATGGATAGAGCCCTCTTTAATGTTTTTAATGAAGTAAACACTAATGGAAACTGCGTGATCATGGGAGACTAACTTCCCAGACTGGAGGACAAGTGCTAGTAATAATAATAGGGCTCAGATTTTCCTAGATGCGATAGCTGATGGATTCCTTCATCAAGTAGTTGCTGAACCGACTAGAGGGGATCCATTTTAGATTTGGTTTTGGCGAGTAGTGAGGACCTCATAGAAGAAATGGTTGTAGGGGACAACCTTGGTTCAAGTGAGCATGAGCTAATTCAGTTCAAACTGAATGGAAGGATAAACAAAAATAAATCTGCAACTAGGGTTTTTGATTTCAAAAGGGCTGACTTTCAAAAATTAAGGAAATTAGTGAAGTAGATTGGACTGAAGAATTTATGGATCTAAAGGCAGAGGAGGCCTGGGATTATTTTAAGTCAAAGCTGCAGACGCTATCAGAAGCCTGCATCCCAAGAAAGGGGAAAAAACTTATAGGCAGGAGTTGTAGATCAAGCTGGATGAGCAAGCATCTCAGAGAGGTGATTAAGAAAAAGCAGAAAGCATACAGGGAGTGGAAGATGGGAGGGATCAGCAAGGAAAGCTACCTTATTGAGGTCAGAACATGTAGGGATAAAGTGAGAAAGGCTAAAAGTCAAGTAGAGTTGGACCTTGCAAAGGGAATTAAAACCAATAGTAAAAGGTTCTATAGCCATACATATAAGAAGAAAACAAGGAAAGAAGAAGTGTGACTGCTAAACACTGAGGATGGAACGGATGGATGGATGACCTTGTAAACTGGAGTAATAGTAATAGGATGAAATTTAATAGTGAGAAATGTAAAGTCATGCATTTAAGGATTAATAACAAGAATTTTAGTTATAAGCTGGGGACACATCAATTAGAAGTAACAGAGGAGGAGAAGGACCTTGGAGTATTGGTTGACCACAGGATGACTATGAGCCGCCAAGGTGATATGGCCGTGAAAAAAGCTAATCCGGTCTTGGGATGCATCAGGCGAGGTATTTCCAGTAGAGATAAGGAGGTGTTAGTACTGTTATACAAGGCACTGGTGAGACCTCATCTGAAATACTGTGTGCAGTTCTGGTCTCCCATGTTTAAGAAGGATGAATTCAAACTGGAACAGGTACAGAGAAGGGCTACTAGGATGATCTGAGGCATAGAAAACCTGTCTTATGAAAGAGGACTCAAAGAGCTTGGCTTGTTTAGCCTAACTAAAAGAAGGTTGAGGGGAGATATGATTGCTCTCTATAAATAGATCAGAGGGATAAATACCGGAGAGGCAGAGGAATTATTTAAGCTCAGTACCAATGTGGACACAAGAACAAATGAATATAAACTGGCCATTGGGAAGTTTAGACTTGAAATTAGATGAAGGTTTCTAACCATCAGAGGAGTGAAGTTTCGGAATAGCCTTCCAAGGGAAGCAGTGGGGGCAAAAGACCTGTCTGGCTTCAAGATTAAACTCAATAAATTTATGGAGGAGATGGTATGATGGGATAACATGATTTTGGCAATTAATTGATCTTTAACTATTCATGGTAAATAGGCCCAGTGGCCTGTGATGGGATGTTAGCTGGGCTGGGATCTGAGTCACTACAGAGAATTCTTTCCTGGGTATCTGGCTGGTGAATCTTGCCCATATGCTCAGGGTTCAGCTGATCGCCATATTTGGGTTTGGGAAGGAATTTTCCTCCAGGGCAGATTGGAAGAGGCCCTGGGGGGTTTTCGCCTTCCTCTGCAGCGTGAGGCTCGGGTCACTTGCTGGAGGATTCTCTGCACCTTGAAGTCTTTAAACCATGATTTGAGGACTTCAATAGCTCAGACATAGGTTTATCACAGGAGTAGGTGGGTGAGATTCTGTGGCCTGTATTGTGCAGGAGGTCAGACTAGATGATCATAATGGTCCTTTCTGACCTTAAATATCTATGAATTTATGAAACTCCAGCATTACCTAAGCATCTCTAGCTTTCAAGCACCTAAGTTTCCTCAGGGGCTCCCACCTTTGGCCACACTCATAGCACCCACATATTAGGCACAACCACCCTTTACTCACGTTTATGCACCCCTCTGAAAATTGCTTACATCCCATTTTCTACTTAGGTATTCAGTTAGATGTGTCTCTGGCCACTTAAACTAAGAGTTTTTGAAAATCCTCTCTCCAATGTTGAATTTATATGATGTCATGTGGCTGTGGAGGAAGGGTCCATGCCTCCTCTGCATCCACCAATCCTTTGGTGTGATATTTAAGCAATGGTTCTGGAACGTCAAAAAGTTGAAGCCCAAAGAACTATTCCAAGCTGGATTTGGTAGCCACTGGATGTATCCACTAATCACTTCCCAGGCACATCCAAAGCTATAATTCAAGACTAAATTAAGGTGTGTACACATATAGCTCACGCTCTCTCCCCCTCCCTTCCTGAAAACTCAAAGATTAATTCTGGGAACCAGCTCAGCCATTTAGAGGTAACACATCACTGGGGCGGAGAGGGAATCTGGGTTGAGGACTCTAGCTTGGTCATTTCCTCCCAGATTTGCAAGACGGGGGGTGCTACAGGCACAACATGCTTTCCGTGCCCCCAGCAAGGAAGGAACAATTTACATTGTTTTCAAGCTGCCTGTTTGACCAGCTCAGGAGCTGTATCAACAAGTTCTGAGAAAGCTGTATCCAGCCCTACTTTACTAAAGTGATGGTCAATCTGACCCAGAGTTGAGGGCTGAAGGAGAAGCAGTGGGGGGTTAGGAATAGCAGGGAACCTTGGGACTCTGAAAAGACCCCTCTCCCCCTGTTTTTGAGGACGTTTTTAATTCACAGCTGAAAAAAGGAGTCACTGGAAGTCCATATTTCGTAAGTGATAAGAACCTTCTCATTCTTCCCTCCTCAACCTCCCCATACTCCCAATTTTATAGGTCTGGTTACTGGCCTGAAATTACAGATCAGCATCTTGCACTTCCATTTATGAGCACATTTGTGTATTCTGAACAGTGAAACCTGTTAATGGTTACAGTGTTTATGACCTGGGTTAAAACAGGAAAGCTATAAAGACAAATCTCTGATAAGGTGATGCAAACATCAGTGAACTGAGAGCTTTCTACTGGGCACCTAGCTCTCCAACCTCATTACTGAGTCAGATGGGCAAATTGTTCTCAGGAATGGATGTATTATGAGGTAGTTAAAGCTAAATTGGATCAGTGGGTTTAGTAGAGCTAGTATTCAAGAAGTAAGTGCTTGTTTTGGACAATTCAATGACTTGCTGAATCTGCTTTTTTGTTACGTATAGTTCAAATACAGTGTTACTTTTTTTCCTATTTACTTTGGAAGAGCCATGGACGGTTGCATGACAAAAATTGCTTGTCTATAAACTACAGGTTACAGCCTTTATCTTCCCTGGAGTACACCATGCCTCTTATTTTTTCCAATAAGTCATATTATAATTGTGGTCTTGCAGAAACAATATGGGACAATGGGTAATTTGGCAAAATCAGAAAGGAGGCTTTGTAATCAAATTCCAGATACTTACAAAAAAACATGCCTTTGTCTCTACCGTCTTAACTGGGGTACCCATCTGTACTTAAACATGTTGCCACAGGTGTAGTTTGTTGTTGTTTCTAACATTTTACATCTGTTCCTTTAAACAATCAGACAAGTGTCTTTTTGTTTCTTGGATATGCTGTTTGCTGTATTCCCTGCAGCTAAAGCTTTGTACAGTGAGAACTGCATGCAGAGAATGACTGAACTACAACCAAAGGGCTAGAAAACTTAGCTAGCTCAGTGTTGCAGTTACTCAAACTGAGTTTGGAACTGGAGACCTGAAACACCTTACAGACCAAACTGTACTTTGCAGCTGTGACCAGTTTACCTTCTGTGAAGAGAAGGCAATAGCAGTGGGGTGGTATTGTCACTCTCAGAGGAAGCTGTTTGCCCTAAATGCAGAAACTAAATGATCAAAATGAGTGGCTACAGACACTGAGTGGGGAAGGTTACAACTTAAGTATAAAGAGCATAAAATGGAGATAAAAATCCTAGAAGTGTTCTTTTGAAAATACAAGCCTGAATCCAGCCAAAGGCTGAGAGCCCTCCAATTCAGGTGAAGCCAATGGGACCTGAGGGTACTCAGGACACTGCAGGATTAGGCCAATGGTTGTTGCTGAACTGTTCAGCCGTTCTATGTTCCAAGTGCAGGGTAGAAAGAGAGTTCCAACCAATGTGAGACAGCAAGAGAGAAACCATTATAATCTTTTC
Organism: Eretmochelys imbricata; assembly: GCF_965152235.1. NCBI lineage: Eukaryota > Metazoa > Chordata > Testudines > Cheloniidae > Eretmochelys > Eretmochelys imbricata. The sequence goes on along the minus strand of NC_135576.1, from coordinate 49,253,091 downwards.
CTTAACACTCAGAAGGCACCAAATATTGTGATGGGTGCCTTGTAAAAGCATAGCTAGAGTTCTCATTACTGCTGCATAAGCCACCAGTAGTCTGAGCAACAACACTTATTGTATGAGATTCATACACTACATCAGATTTGTATTAAATTTCTTTTTTTTCCCTCAAGGTGCCTTTTAGCATTTATCTTCCTAATCAAAACAGTATGAATTGGTGTTGGTTTTTTCTATAAGTTAATATATGTTTGCTATGAATTTGTGTCATAATTATGATAAAAATAAAAACCACTGATGTCTTAAAGTTATTAAACATATGCTGAATTAAAGGAAAAAAGGAGAAATGTACCTCTAAGTGAAGGATTCCCAGGGACAATATATTGTTCTTACACCATATATATGAACTGAAAATGCCTTTTTCCTGACAAAGCACCTTGGGACCATCATGTGAAAGGGACTCTCAGAACATTTACTACTTTTCATCTTCAGGGCACTGCACAAACATTAACTACGGGATCCCCAAAACCTCCTGTCAGGCAGGTAAATAAATTAATATCCCCATTTTACAGAAGAAGAAGCAGAAGGTGAGAAAACAAGGATTATAATTTGGAAGTTCCTGGTCCTATTCCTGAGCTCTGATTACTAGACCGCACTTCACGGTGCATTAGCCCAGCAATTTCTAAACTGTTACCGGGTCCACTGATGTTCCCTGATCATTTGCTGGTGGCTGATGGAGAGTTGGCGGACCACAGGGTGCTTGCTTTCCGCCATGTTTCCAGCTTCTTCTAGAGGCCTCCTGGGTCTTCATTGTAAAGAAGAACCTAGTGCCTAGTACTCAAAAAGAAGAGAAAATGAGACAGGAGCCGCCCTCTGGGACTGTAGCCACTAGTGGTACTAGAGTTGTCAGATACCAGCAGGAGAGGAATGTCTGGGGAGAAGGGAACAAGGCAGGCAGGCAAGACATCCAGGGGAGCCAGAAGGCCACATGACTGGTAAGTCTCTCCAAGGGCAAAGGGAACCATGCAGCAGGGAAACATAGACTTAGAGGTTTCAGAGTAGCAGCCGTGTTAGTCTGTATCCGCAAAAAGAAAAGGAGTACTTGTGGCACCTTAGAGACTAACAAATTTATTTGAGCATAAGCTTTTGTGAGCTACAGCTCACTTCATCGGATGCATTCAGTGGAAAATACAGTGGGGAGATTTATATACACAGAGAACATGAAACAATGGGTGTTCCCATACACACTGTAACAAGAGTGATCAGGTAAGGAGAGCTATAACCAGCCAAGAAAAAACAAACATTCTCTCTCATCTCCTCCCATTTTTCCATTCTTTTTTTCCCTTCCTCCTCCTCCTATATTATAAGTAAAGGGGGTTCCAAAGAGGATGGATCTAGACTGTTCTCAGTGGTACCAGATGATAGAACGAGGAGTAATGGTCTCAAGTTGCAGTGGGGGAGGTTTAGGTTGGATAGTAGGAAAAACTTTTTCACAAGGAGGGTGGTGAAGCACTGGAATGGGTTACCTACGGAGGTGGTGGAATCTCCTGCCTTAGAGGTTTTTAAGGTCAGGCTTGACGAAGCCCTGGCTGGGATGATTTAGTTGGGGATTGGTCCTGTTTTGAGCAAGGGGTTGGACTAGATGACCTCCTGAGGTCCCTTCCAACCCTGATATTCTATGCTGCTGGCACATCTCTGCGTGCCCATTGGAGAAGGGGGGCAGCAGGTCTCTGTGCGCTGCCAAGGATGGGGACAGTGCGCGAAGTCGCCTCCCCTCCCCGCCAGTGGCGCGCAAAGACTTGCCAGCAGCCGGCCGCTTCTGGGAGTGGCATGGGGCCACCAGCCATGGCATGCCTGAGCCCTGCTGCACCACTGGCCAGGACTCAGGGGCAGGTTGTCAGATATTTGTCCTGCATTTTGGGGGGCCCCAGTCTTTGGGGGCCCCGTGCCACCGCATGGTTTGTTTCATAGTAAATTCTCTCCTGCCCTTAGCCCCAGTCCTGCAAGCCAGAGCCAGCTGGCGCAAGCCAGCCACAGGTGTCTAATTGCAGGGTAGACGTACCCAGGGAATTGTAGGGCTGGAAGAGATCTTGAGAGGCCATCAGCTCCAGCCCCCTTTACTGAGACAAAACTAAGTATACCTAGACCATCGCTAACAGGTGCCTGTTCAATCTGTTCTTAAAAGCCTCTAGTGATGGGGATTCAACAACCTCCCTTGCAAGCCTAATACTTGTGCAGAGGAAGAGGAGAAGAAAGGCACCAGGTGACACAGCAGCAAGTACAGGGGGCAGTGGGAGAGAGAAGAAGAGACAGGAGGCGAGGGACAAAAGTAATGAAAAGCCATAGTAGATCATGTGGTGATTTTGAAAGTACAAAACCCATACTGCATTAAAAACAGCTACAAAAGTTACTTTCCTCCTATTACTATTCCCTGAAAAATATTGCTGTAGTCACCACAGGGATAGCACATGACCATGAATAGGAGAGAAAATGTCCACAACATTTCTCTATTAAGATATTTTCCTCACTATGAAAAACTTTGAAATCCCCTGTGACAATGAGCTATCTCCTCAGGAACAAGATAAGGAATCATCATAAGGGTTAAGGTCACTTACCAGATGGAGGAGAGGAAGACCTAGCAGACCACACCTACTTGCAAAATGTCCATTTTAAGGACTTTAAGACTCCGCCAGATTTAAAGGGCCATCCTCCCCAAAAGGCCTGATGGGAATAAAATTCCTATAAGTTGGCAAACCTGTGCTAGGGAACAGTTAGGAGGAACTAAGCAGTCGCCAAATAAGACTGTTTCTTTGGAAGAGGCAACCAGCCCCAGAACACAGTCTGCTTGAGCCTGTATGAAGGCATGTATACTGTGTGTACAATAAGTACTGTCCTTGAGATGCTTCTTGGTCTGAAACTTTTGTTGTTCCGCAGCAAATAAACTGGTTTTGTTGGCAAAATTCCCTTATTCCTTAGTTGTACTCTCAGCCACATGGCTGGAGCCTTATGTTTGTGCACTGGCCTCAGCAGAGCTAAGCATTAGCACAAGGGTCCACCAAGGTGGATTTCATTGCAGAACTGGTGCCCTGGGAGGCACAGATACAAAGCTTTCTCAATGTAGCCTGCCGTGGCTTATTGTGTCATTTAGAAACCCGGGCCACAATAAAAATCTTATAAACTTCACTGTTATACAGTTATTACATTGGGCTAAAATTGTATATCCTCTCTTAAAACCACATAGTTAAAATAATCCAAGCATTGTGTTTCAGGGTACATGATGATCAGAGGAGGGGTCAGGAAGGAACCCTCCATTCACATGTACAGAATTCGTCAGTCAACCAGGTGGATTATGGGTGTGTGGAAGAGGTTTTACCTTGCTCTGAAGCATTAAGTGCCGACAATTGCCAGGAGCAAGATATGGGTCTGGTCCAGCTTGGCAAATCCTATGTTTTATGGTTATAAATCAAATGCAGGTTTCTAAAGCTTGACTTGAATGTTTGAGGATAGGAGTTTATAAGCCAAAAACAATGATGTTGGGTTCTGAATAATAAGGGGGGCAGGAGGTGTTCTACAATTCTTTTTTGTACTTCTACACTATAACTAACATGAATTGTAATTTGCTTTTCTCATTACAGTGGTTTTGGGTGTGGTTATTTCATGTCTGGATATTATTCCAATATAACAGATATTAGCATTTTTAGAAAATATTCATGTGCTAGGAAAACTGAAGACATTGTGAAAGCAGACTTACTGAAGGCTCAGTGTGGCTTAACATGCAACAGATGTGATTTGTATCATTTGGATGTGGAAACCATATAAATCATGTACTATGCACAGGTAAAGCAAGTACTATGCTCAATGAGTTCACATAGTAAAACATTTTAATGTTTCTGTCAGTAAATTTAACTTTAGTCTCTGGGCTGCAGAAACTATATAGAATCTTCAAGGAGAAAAGGAAACATGAGGAAATTAACCTATCATAAACTACAATAAAAGAATATTAATGGTCTGGCGTGAAGTTTAAACAGGAAAATAAATGTACCATTGAAGATTAAACCTCCACTATTTTGCCACAATGGGGCACCATTTGTAATGTAGCCAACTACTCCCTTTTGTGCCTAAAATACCTGACTGTTTCTGAACCCATTTAACCTCCCTTAATGCATATGAATTATAGTTCTGTAGTAGTGATGCCATACTAAAAGTTGAGGAGTTCCAATAAAAAATCCCCCTTTTTTTCAATTGCTCATAATTTTAGCAAAATATTTTGTCAGCCTGTAACTTGGCTGAGAGAGAGAGAGATTGTGTGCAGGCAAAGTTATTGATGTAGTTTGGCTGTTTGGAATATGGGAATACAAAAACCCAATCAATACAATAAAATAAAAGGGTTTAATACTAATTTTCCTACATAAATAACTACCAAAAATTATTGTAAAAGCCAAAATATGCTTCATGCTTAATGAGGCCTGTTTTAAAAAAAAATACTTTAAAAAAATTGATTGTGATATTAGTCAGCTCATCCAAAGCAGCATTCTCCAACATTGGTCTGTCCCTGACTCTGGACCCTGAAGTCTCTTGCTCATGCTGCTATGTTCCCTATCCAATCTTTTGGCTGCAGCAAGTCCCCTGGCATTCAACTGCATGCACGTTTTTGTGCATGTGCCTTCTGCACCGCAAGTGTACATGAGAGGAAAAAGAGAGATCAGCAAAGAGGAGAAAAGTAATTCATTCAGTTACAATAATCCAAGATCAAGATTTTAAAATGTGGCCATGTTAGGCATCTAAATCCTAGTGAAGCCAATGAGAGCCGCAGGTTAGGTCACTTATATGAGTGCCTAATTCTGGATTTTAGTGACCAATTTGAAAATTTTAGCTCAAGGTACTTCGATCTCTAATGCAGGGGTTCTTAACCTTTTTCTTTCTGAGGCCCCCACAACATGCTATAAAAACAACGCACCTATGCCACAACAATTGTTTTTCTGCATATAAAAGCCAGGGCCAATGTTAGGGGGTAGCAAGCAAGGCAATTGCCTGGGGCCCCACGCCACAGGGGCCCCTCTGAAGCTAAGTTGCTTAGGCTTTGGTTTCAGCCCTGGGTGGCAGGGCTTGGAACCCCAGACTTCAGCCCCATACAGTGGGACTTTGGCTTTCTGCCCTGGGCCACAGCAAATCTAATGCCATCCCTGCTTGGCGGACCCCCTGAAACCTGCTCAGGGCCCCCAACCCCTGGTTTAGAACCACTGCTCTAATGCATCTTGTCCACTGTGTCTGTCTTTTAGGCTCCACTCTTTCAAAGACTTATATACATCTGTAACTTTAGACATGTGGGCAGTTTCATTGGCTTCACCAGGGGCATTCACATATAAAGTTAAGCATGTGCATAAGTCTCTGGCAGTGTTGAGGCAGGCCTTAGGAGGCAAATTCCTTGAACAGGGACTGTCTTTATATTTGTTTTGTACAGTGCTAAAATATATTTTGCTTAACAAATATAATAATACCTCATGCCTCTAGTATTAATAATGTGGCTATTAAAGGACTCCATTCAATATTCAGAAAGCATAATTTAATGTCAAATATTAACAGTTGGGCAGCCCCACTGTACTTCCAGTTTGAAGAATGCTAACACAAATAGAAATGTTAGTAAACTCACATAATATTCTTTATATATTAAAGAAATACACCAAAGAAACCATAAAAGAATAATAGTAAAAGTATCTGAACCACCCAGAAAACAAAATATATTCGGTAACAGCCAGTCACAGATATACAGAGAAAAAGACACTGCATGCATAGAACATATCTAAGGGAGTTATTTAAGACCCTGTAAGATAAAAATGATTCCCAAAGCAATCTGCCTAAGCAAAACTGTTTAATGAATGGCAAGCTGTTTCACACTGTGCTACATTTTGTTTTGCCAACCAAATGTCTCAGTGGTTTAAAATGAATTCACTGAGAGTCGCATGGATTAAAACAGGCTAGAATGCACTCATCCTCTCTTTAAGCAAAAGGCGGCGATTTGGTACAAATGTTGATTCAGCATGTCAAGAAATGTTTTCTTCAATTAAGTAATCTCTTTTTAAAGTTAACTCTGTGCCAGAAAAATAAACAGTACATCTTTCATACACACATACGGTAGTATCTGCTGTATAAAATGTTATAATTTCTAGGAGGCTGCTCTTGGAAGCAACAATTTTTTATTTATAATGAGATCTGAGCTGCAAAGATATTCGGACAAATTCTACCTTCCCTTACATCCGTATGACTCAATGTTACCACAGGATGGAATCAGATTTGCATTTCATAACAGAGAAATCTTATAGCAGAAGTATCTCATAATGGAGACTTACGGGTGCAGTATGCATCAGTCTGCAGAATTTCCTTTGTATAACATGCACTATTTAAAAGTCCTTATATTAAGAGTCATTTTAATTCCTCACTCAAGTTTTTTCTTAGTCTAGAGTTGAAGGAATGTTAAGTAGCATAAAGAATCTCTCTGTTTCACAAGAGATTGAGAGAAATTCTGTTTCCTAGTCTTAACTAAGAAAATCAGGTATACAATATAATCATGATTTGAGGACTTCAGTAACTCAGCCAGAGGTTAAGGGTATTACAAGAGTGGGTGGGTGAGGTTCTGTGGCTTGCAACGTGCTGGAGATCAGACTAGATGATCATAATGGTCCCCTCTGGCCTTAAAGTCTACAGGTCTAGAATATATTTCCACCCCTCAAAAAAAAAAAACAACCTGTTACGGGACAAGTCAAGTCTGAAAAGAACTGAGTGCTACCTGGCTTTGTCTCCACTTTGTGCTCTGTGACTGAGATTGGGCCAAATCCATCCTGGGTATAAACTTGCTGAAATCAATTGCATTACACCAAGGATGAATTTGACCCAGTGTTAAAGATTTTAGCATTACTCCGTGACATTACTTCATAGCATTACTTCATGGCTGCCTAAGAATTATAGTTGTTGTTTAAAGTGAGTGCTCACAAGGAGCTAGACTGGGGCGTGAGCAAGATCCCGACAAAGGAACAGCACATAATTGTGGTGCATGATGAGCAGACCAGGGACAGAAATGAGGCAGAGTTTGCTGCTTCCTCCAGTCCAGCTGCAATGACTGGCCTGATGGGGGAGGGATGGAGCCAAGGCTCCCCCCACTCCTTGCCCTTATGCCTGGGAAAGGAAGTAGAGGCCCAGCAGGGAACGCTCTCCCCCCGTGCACTGTGACCCATGGGGTGGTGAGCCCAGCATGGACACATGCCACAGGTCACAATTTGGCCCCCAATGTTTTATGTATCACAAGTATCCTTTTCAGGTGCGTATGTAGTAGGGATCGGTTGGCTGTATGACTCATATTCACTTTAGGTGCAAGTATGTGCAATGGTGAGTCACTGTACTTATATCTGAATGCATAACAAAGCTAGAAAAACTAAAATAGGCATGCAAATTACCCACCATTGCCATGGACTTGTCTTTCTCAGTACCAAAATAGATAGCAAGAGAGGCTAACAGTCTGGTGAAGCTGTCCTGTATCCTGGGGTTTCCCTGATATTTACACCTCTACCAGGCTGTTGACACCCCACAACCCAATCTCAATCTGACAAATTCTGTGATTTCAGAATTTGAGGCTGGATCCAAGCTCCCATTGACTTCAACAGGTATTGAATCATTTGCAGGATGCACTCTGTGGTATTAATACTGAGGAAGGCTAGTAGTGCACTGAGTTTTTTCCAATGCTGGTTTTTCACCACCAGAGGATCTCCTATACTGATTCTTTTGAGGTCACTTACACCAACGTTGCAGCCAGAACCTGCCTAGGAGGAGGCTGAAAGCGGCCAAGGAATCTAATAGATTCTAAGATGCTCAGCAAAGGGACTTTCTCTTTGCAAATCACCATACACCATCACAACACTATGTACAAATGTTTAATAACAAAATAATCATAAATAGCATAGGGCAATTGTTGGCGCTTTTAAACTCCTCGGATGCTACTGAGTCTTTGAATTGTAAAGAGATCTGTAAACAGTTTCTTCTTTACAAAATGAGCTTTTGAGTAAGGATTCAGCTTGATGATTGCTCCAGAATGACTGGAAATCTTATTTTAACTGCCTCTGGGCTGCTTATAATCAATAAACTGTCCACCTGTTCCCCACCTACACCTGTATTTTCTGTTACCAACCTTTCAACTTTTTTCTGTTATCTACACCCCCAACTCTTCTCAGGGATTACTGGAACATTCCCATTGTAACTGATGTGGGTGGTCGTTTGGTTTTATGAACAAGAAGTTGTTGCCCACTAGTCAGTGTGTTTTGTCCCTCTCTCTAACTAATCCACAGAGGATGTGAGTCTATTACAGGCCCTAATTACAGAGGCTCGCTTTTCAACTGAAGCTGTAGCAATTCATCCTTTTAAATTCTGGGGTTCCCTGTTCAGTCCCCCCAGTGTATGGGGCAAGATGACAGCATCACATTGACATTCTAGAATTGAATTAGATCGGTCCTTGTTAGTTACTGTAGTAAATATTGACATTGGTATAGTTACTGCGGTTTTCAGGCAATTGGATTGAAACAACAGACCCCTGCTTTTCATTTGTTTCTCAGGGGTGGCACTATGCCCTGGAGGATGGAGTAAGCTGGTGAGGATCAGGACACTCCGTTCTTATCCTGACACCTGCTAGCTGCGAGGATTTGGACTAATTTCTCATGACTTCTCAGCCTCAGTTTCACCATCTGTAAAATGGGGATATTTTTACTTCCCCCCCCCCCACTCCAAGGATGCTGTGGTGATTAATTAATTGTTCCCTGCAGCTCCACAGAATGCTAAATATTCTCCATTCAAAGGACTGAAGGTTACAGTTGAGAGATGTAGGGCCAGATCTTCAGCTGCTGTGAAACAGCCCCATTGTACCTACCATGAATCTGCTGAGTTCTTAGTTCTCTGTGGTTTTATACAGATATCTTCCTACAAACCCTGAGCCATAATTGTGGTGACTTTTGGGTGACTTTGGTATGGGTGACTTTGCCCTGTATAGTTTCATCACCTCATCCATTTCCCTTGAGAGCCCCAATGACCCTTTTGGGCCCCTCTGCAGAATAGAACTCCACCTTGGTATTTTTAACTGGTCCACTGCTTGTTATCTTGGGGTCAGTTTCCTGCTCCTTTGACTACTAGTTGGTTTTCCAGCTCTCCCTGAGTCTGTTTTATTCGCCAGGATGGATTTCCCCCTTTCCTGTGCTGGGCTGAGGCATCCAAATGACCTGTCTCTTTGGACTTTTTCTGACTCACCACATGTGAGATAATTGTGCCCCCAGGAATTCCTTCCAGAGTGCCTAAACACAAAAGGAAAACACACAGCCAACTTTTCCTCCAGGGCAGTGCAAACATTTCCTTAAACCTAAGTGTCTCGGGAGGGGGATTGACAGAGGAGCCCTTTCACCCAGAAAGTCCACCCTGTGCTGAGCTCCAAACCTCGCCCTGCATTTTCGCATCGTTGAGGTAGCTACAATTTTGCCAGTAAAAGCAGCCACATCCTCTGACTCCAGCAGAAAGGAGGCCGGAGTCAATGACTCAGCTGCTGGGGGTTATGAATGGAAAAGAGATGTAGGCGTCAGTAGCGCTTGGATTTTGCTGCCAACCGGGCAGCGTCAATAGACGTGCTTGAGGAAGGTAGAGAGGTGTAAGCCCCCCGTTAAGACTAGACTAGACTAACATCGGGCCAGGCAGCGACACAGCCTGGAGAAGGCAAAGTAGATCTTAAAACTGTTGTTGTGGTTTGAGCATCACAAGGAAACCTACTAAGAAAAGAACCCTATTCTCCGAACGCGGCTCACTAAGGAAATGAATCCGATTTCTTCTCTGAGCCTTTCCCTCGGGCTTGCATTGCTGGCCCCTGCTTCGAATAGATGAACTCAGTGTGCTAGGTCTGCAGTCAGTGGGGAAGCAGATTTGATTCTTCTCTTCGGGAGTTTCTAAGGACGCGATCTTGGAAGCTTTTCAGGCAAATCCCCTGCGGCCAAGGTGTTTGTGTTACAGGGGCTAATAGAACAGGGGATCCCAGAGTCACTTTTACCAAGAAGTGAATGTGCCTTTTCCTCAGGTTCAATGTATTTTTGGAAAGCGCTGTCAATTCTGAATTTCATCTCATAGAAGAAACAACTTGACTGGGGCACCCTACCCCCACCCCCCATCATTCCCCGCTCTGTCTGTCAGCAGGAAACTTAAAATTGTGCCTAAAAATTGGAATCGGAGACTAACCCAATTCTTGCGAACGTCATCTAAATACGATGATTGTCATAGAGGGGCCTATCCAAGTTCTCTCATTGAAATCGATGGCACAATCCCCTTTGATTCGAATAGCAACAGACTCAAGCCCTGGATTTCTTGCCAGGGACGGCTTAGCGGCATTGTGAGCGGGTATATTTGTTCATTTATTGCTAGTTTGTCCCTCCTGGTTCTTACCATCTTTGGAAAGCAGCAACATCAGGCTCAGAAAGAGAGAGTGCCAGGGGCTAGGCTGGGAGAGGTCTGTGAGATTATTCAGCCCATAGCATCGTGGGGGGAGCGGGGATAGCAATGATTGGCTGGATTGCTATTATCGCCCAGTTAAAATGATACCAAACTCAACCTGCTGTTGTCATTTTAAAAAGTAAGTTGCCTAACAAACCTACGCAGTTTGTTTCCTGTTCACGCTTTGGTCTGAGGGCTGAATGTTATGGATTTTAAGCGCTGTGTGATGCTGCTGGTCTTTATACATCCCTAATAAGTGACATTCACAACCTCACACAGCGGTCAGGTGCTCATTGACCTGCGGTGTATCCAGATTAACACACCAACCTGAGCAGGATTTGTAGAGGTCGCAAAAATGTTGTCCATTAACAAATCTATGATCGAAGGAGCCTCCAACCCCAGAAGCTATGACAATCCTACAACGCATAAGGCAACACCAAAGCGTGCTGCTTTCCCTTGAGGATTCAGCAGTGTAAAATGAAGCAAATAGGTTTTCTCCTCCAAACCCGGATCCAAGCAAAGCTACCAGTGAAACCAGATTTAATGTTGCCTCATTACGGACTGCGAGATCCGGTCCCCCTCTTGTTCCTTTTTTTTTTTTTTTTAACTTGATTGAACAATTAGGGAAACCAATGGAAAAGAATTGTGGCTTATCAGTCGCTCAGTCTGAGTAGTCCAGCTGGATTCACACTGGAAAGATGGCAAGGAAATCGGATTTAAACAGAAAACCTTTTCACATACAGAAAACCTTATGGCAAATACAATCAGCGAATCCGTGTGTTTCGGTGCAGATAGAATAACGAATAGCCCTAGAAAGAGGAATGGGAGATTTCACGGAGTCAGCCTAAGACGTTTGAATAAAACCATATACCATGGTACCGTGTCCTGACATAGTGAAAGCCTCGCCAGAATGACGTCTCTGTTGTCCTCCCACTTCCAACAAAATAATTAAGTGATCACAGGATTAGCAACAACCATGCCTAATGTGGCAAATTCTGTGTCAATTTGTACAATCAAACTTGGCTCCAGATTTTATTTCCTCTCAGCAAACTCAGTGTCACACAAGAGGCCACCCTGCCCAGGGTTTATCATAAATGTTACAACTTTATCTATTCTCAGGCAGGCAGTAGATTAGGTGCGTTGTATGACATAGGATTTTCCACTTCAATCAATAATCTTCACACGTATAAAAACAATATTTAATTACTCGTGTCGGGCTTTTAGTGATTGGAGAGAGGGAAAATTAAGCTATGTCGAAAGTGTAAACCTTTAAACCGTGTTTGTACGAACATCAAAGGGTTTTAAATGTAGCTAAATAGCCATAACCATTCTCAGCGGCAGAAATCACATTTCAACCGAGTCCTGGCGGAGGGAATTTTCGGACAAGAAAGCCAAAAAAATATGACATCCATCCCTGAAAGCAGAAGTTTCAGGTGCTTTAAAAACATTTTTAACAAATACATAGAACACCAACGCACTGAAATAAAATGTATAATTTGGTGCGGATTTTTTTTTTTTAAATATCCAGGGTCGTGGAACTTTTTAATGCCATTGCAAACAGTTACGTCTGATTCCTGACGTTTTTGCTGCGGGGGAGGACGTAACCCCCCAGCCCTTCCAATACGTCATGACACCAGAATGGACGGGTTGTTATTAAAGGTCTGGTTACGCTGGATCTTCTTGAGTGCCGCTGAAGTCGCGTGTGTGCCCGTTGTTAACCGGTTTAGAGAGAGCGGGGCTGGGGATTTCAGGAAGCGTTTGTCAAACCAGATGCAGCGGTAGGAACGGGAAATGGCATGATAACGCTCCACTCCTGCTTGGCAGAAGTAGGTTAACCTTTCATTCATGTCAGTGGGCTTAATACGCTAACTTTGTACTAAAAGCGTCTTCGCTGAGCCTGGGTTCATAAAAGTGTTCCTGGTCCTTGATGTTCCCAGCGGAGGATAGTAAGGAAAACACAGCCCTGAATAGCTCACATTGATTACAGCAAACACAGAGCAGGAGGGTCAGCGCTGTTTCCCAGCTCAGAGCCAGCGCTACAGAACTGAGCAGCTATTCATAGCTACTGGACTGACTCCAAGTCATGAGTGTAAATTTACTTGTATCTTCTTTGCAGAGAGGAATTGTAGTCCCCAGTGCCTCCTGCTTGATTTGGAGACACTGTTTATTTGTTTAGCCCTGTAATGATATTATCCACGGGGCTAGAGCCATACAGGGAGGATTAGGAATTCCTGGAGGAGACACTGTGTGTTTATTACCATGACAGCCCTTCATGACACAAGCCAACAGTGACTTTCATTTGCTGCTACCCTCCTCTAAAAATGCAGAGTTTAAATTGGGGGAGGAAAAGGGGGACTCGAACTCCTAAACTTACAGCGTAGGAAGCGGTCGGCACGGGTTAATATCCCAAACACTGGCTTTGCCTTGGTCTGCAAGGAGCTCCCCCTCAGTGTGCTTTTACTTTTAACTGAAGGGCGAGGAGGGGCAGAGAGGGTGGAGACAAAGTAATGAGGTTGAAAGTTTTAATGCCATACAAACAGTCCCAGACCTGTACTTTACATCTAAACTGGCCTTCAAGAGGATTTAACAAGCCATTCAGCCAAGGCTTTATTCGTTCTGCAAAGAGCTCTGAGTTGTCCCAAAAGCACTTACAAATAAAGCTCTTCCAGATACATGCCCAACCCCAGCAAAAGAGGGGAAATCGCTTCTTTTTAATAAATATTTAGTCATGAGCAGGGGAGGGAAAGGCCAAGAGTAACGGAGCACATTGGGTTGTTTAGATTGCCTGGTCTGAGCTGGAACTCCCTCTTCGCAGCTGACCATTGCTACATATAGGTTAATTTCCACATGGAGCTGTAGAAACTCTATCCCTGGTTTGTGGAGTGTGGGTCAGCCAAAGCATGTTAATCTGTTTAGCATGTGTGCTTCGTGGAGGAGCCAGACCACCGCCGTGCAAGAGCAGAAGCAGCAGTAATGGTCCTTAGGGGTAGTTAATAAAGAGTTTAAGGGAAATCAGTTTATAAAGGTTTCAGTTTGTGAGCTGTGGCGGCTTTAGACATTTAAGGTTTCCAGCCTCCTGCCCCGCAGACCAGAAAGCTGAGCACGCTCGGGGTTGTTCATAGTACCTGCACGGCAACGCTCGCATGCCGCTACAAGCAGCGTGGTCGGCAAGATGTAGGTTAGGGCTAGACAATATTGTCGCAGGAGGTGCAGTTGTTAGACTTCTCCCCGAGGACACCCAGGAGCACGCCAGTGCAAACGTCAGTTCCCTAATAGACGCACGTGGAAGGCGCTCTCAGCCATAAAACAACGAGATCCCGATCTCCTTCGGCAGAGCGAGAGGTGGTCAGGGGGCTGGTTTTAATCCACGCCCTTTCATCCCCTTTAACTGAATGGGGGGATTGCAACATCACGCGAGCCACTAAATGACATAATAGCAAATAAAACTTTACGAGTCTATTCCTAGGGTCTCACACCAGGGCGGACTAATCACTGGCGGCTTCTTTCTCTCTAGCTCACAGATGGCCTGTGGGGCAGTTTATGGGACCCTCCGCTCCTTTCTGAGCATTATTATTTTCTTTTTAAAAGTTAGGTCCTTAAAGCATTTTAACTAATCAAAATATTTGCTGATGAGTATTTATTTTCACGAGCTTTTTGGTTTGGCTTTCGCCTTCCCCTTAAACAATATAGGCTGCAGTATTAATTGTGTTATAAAACCAAATGTGGTTGGGATTATTCTGCCATCACTCCGGAGATCAATCATTCGTGAGATGTTTCTCTGGGACTCGAAATGAACATTCACAAGCACATCTCTCTGGGCATTTTCCAGCACATTTCACTGTCCCATAACCATATGTTCCCGAAAGCAAAGGAGACTGCGCGAGTGTTGGTTGAGAGGCAAAGCATGCATTTACTCTCTCTGCTCAGCCGCCGGCTTGGAAACAAACAAACAAACATAATGGCATGTATAGTTATCTGGCTTTAGGTGTTTAAAGGGGTGTTAAAATAAGCTCATGGTCATCTACAAACGGGAATATTTTTAATTAAAACACCATAGACGAGATTTAAAAGAAGAGAAAAGACCTGGTGATGTTAGGTGCCTCCACTTTTGTGGTCTACCTTAAAAGAAGCCTCACTTAGAGAACATACCGAACACTTATCCTCTTGTGGCACCTTAGAGACTAACCAATTTATTTGAGCATGAGCTTTCGTGATGCATCCGATGAAGTGAGCTGTAGCTCACGAAAGCTTATGCTCAAATAAATTGGTTAGTCTCTAACGTGCCACAAGTCCTCCTTTTCTTTTTGCGAATACAGACTAACAGGGCTGCTACTCTGAAACTTATCCTCTTAAATCTTTTACCTGCCTTGCTTTTGAAACGCTTGGTCTCCAACCCCTCCTTTGCTGGATGCTCATTTCAATTTATTACATTATTTAAAACATTCCTTATGTAAAGGATCACAAAGAATCAACCAATACCTAAAGAATAGCAAAGGGTCATCTAGACTACTGCCAAAAATACCTTGAGGCCATAGGATTCTGTCAAATTGTTGGTTATTGAACTTATTGACTCTGGCTGGTTTTGACTCCGGCAGAGATCTGAAAGTTAGGCTCTTCCTGCCTTCTTCATCATTATCATCATCGGTTATAAAGATTCTGCAAACAGAACTAACAATGCTGGTGATGAACTGGGGAAGCAGGCCTGACACCCTTCAGGGTGCTCAGCTCTGCTTAGGCCCCCATTGGCCTAGGCCAGCTTTCCTAAGGGCACTGCTTGAGGAGATCTGAACCTTTCTCTGCCTCCCTTTAGGTCACAAGACAGTGGCTCACAAAAGTGTTTGCTTTCGAAGGCAGGTGTTTCGCTCACTTTCTTTTTGTCATTTTTGTTTTGTGTTTTGTTTTTTGTTTCCTTTCCTCTGAAGCATTTTTTTGGACTGTTTTGCATTTAATAAAAGCTATTTCTCACTTCCACCAACTAGATAGGAGCTAAAGAGGACTGCTAGGCAGTTTACATCATTTTTATAACCTTGTTGATTGTACTGATACCTCCTGGAAGAGGAACAAATTGAGACAGCCTATCTGTAAACTTCACTGCTAAAACAACTCTACCAAGCCCATATTATAACTTACTGAATATTAAATATTCACGGCAGACTAGATGGTGAAATATCAATGCCCAAGCCAAAAAATAATCTTCCTGTTTTGTTTCTACAATGCCAACAGGAGATATACAATCAACCTATTTTTGTCAGAAAACTAAAGGTATTTACTCTAAATACAGGCAGAAAATAGATTTGCTGAGGTACCATTTTTTCCAATCTCTTTTCTCACCATAACCACACTTTCAGCAGAGACCATTAAAGCACTCTTCACAGCTTTTATGGCCTACAGTATATTTTCTTTACCTGCCAGACTCAGAGCTGTTTCATTTGAAGTGATCACTGCATAACCTGACCACTTGCCAGATGAGATTCATACAAGTTGAAAATGTAGATCTGTGGAAATGTATGATCTTGTCTTTAAACGTGTTTGGGATCAGAAAACTGACTGTGTAATTAGGACACCTACTTACTCAATAGTTTCGATTCCTGTCAGAGACATATTTGATTACTTTAAAGATAATAGCAAGTTTGTACTACCTTTTACTTCTATTAACATCAAAGACTCAGTACAACCACAGGAGAATGTGATTCATACATCAACACATTTGTTAACTAAGTTCTAATTGAGGAATCTTCATTACTGATTATCTTGTTTACTGAGCCAGAAATATCACAGGTTGACCTTCAGAACTCAGGCTGAATTTGCAGAGCTGGCAATTAGCAGAAACTTCTTTTCACTTTTGAACACAGCCAGTTTGATAAGGAAACCTAGAGACACAGTAAACATGGGACCCTGTGACGTCACCTCCAGACACTTTCAAAAATATAATTGCACTTTAAGAGACACAGGGCCTGATTCTGCTCATTTACTTCAATTCAAAGAGTAATTCCATTGAAGTATAAAACTGGCGTTAGCCAGATCAAAATCAGACCCATTGCCACATGGTAACAGCAATATCTGCATGGGCCAATACCAGAAGTATGAACCAATACGCAAGACCTACATTCCTGGGCCCCAACAGAAAGCAGATCTGACTGGCCAAGTGACACTTCAGCAATGCATTACTCAGTAGTATAAAATTACTTTTTTCTAAATCAAAATAAAACAAATGTGCCACAGAATATGGTCTGCAGACACATATAGCCTACCTGTGCATCGCAAGAGGGGGATTTTGGTCCTCATATGCCATCACCCTTTGAGGCCAGATTCTGACTGCAGCCCTAGTGGTGGAAATCTGGAGTCACTCTGTCGATTTCAATGGAATTACTGCAGATTTCCACCAGCGTAACTGAGACCAGGGTTTAGGAGAAGTGACAAAGCATGTGGACCCAGAGGTACACCACTGTACTGTCTCATACAAGTTCAGAAGATAGTGTAGAGGAAGGGTCAAACCAGAACCATGCTTGTATTCACTGAATTGTCATTCACACAGGGACATAGTAAAATTCATACAAAAAAGCAGTGTCCAAATCGAAAAAATGAGACAATAATGAAACCCAATAGTAAACTTCCTATGATATTGTGAAGTCTCCTGTGGGAAGACAAAGCCCTCCTCTTGTTATGGCTAATGAACAGACTCTCTCTGCGTGTTAACCAATCATAAAATCTCTTGTGGTAAGGCAGGCTAGGCTCCGATCACTGTATAAGAAATTATTATAGAAATAGAATAATAAGATGTATAGTAATTTAAAAAACAGACACAGAGCCTGCCCGCCCTTTCTAGGGGAACCAACTTCTCTGGTTCATGAAATGGAGTCAGTAGTTAAAACTTGATCAGTCTAAAGGCTGAAGGTTAAAACTTGATCTAGTCTTCATTTGTTTATGTCTGTTCTCTCACCTGCTTTTTGGTCATTGTGTAAAAAGAGAGAAAGGAGGAAAGAGCAAAACATTTGTCACTAAGAAAAAATAATCTTGACATGAAATAGAGATTTTGACAAAGGTCCTTGTAAAGTATGGGAGACACATTTACATTTGACCTCCTTCCTCAAGAGAACGTCTCTCTCTCCCCATCACATCTCTCCAAGGCCCAATCAGAATTCCAGACTAAAAGACCCGATCAACCTTGGCAAAAGGCAGAAAGAGATCCTGAGAGAGAGAGATCCTGAAACAGAAAGATCTTATGACAGAAACGAGTTGAATATTCTAGCATATTGCAAGTTTTGCTAGATACTGAATTACACCTAGCGACACAATATGTAAACACTACATCATATCTTATTGGGATCTTGATAAACCATGTTCTCTTCAGCTGTTTTCTGTCATACTGTGTTATAAAAAGGGCAACCAACATTTTAGAGAGGCTTTGGTAACAATAGCCTACTCAAGAAGTTAGGTTTGAATATAGAGAGAACAACAGGTTTTGGTCTGTGTTTATACAACGCCTAACACAGTGGGGTCCTGGTCCACGAACATGGCTCCTGGGAGCTAAGGTAATACAAAGAAATAACAACATAAAATCATAATGGTCACTAATAAACTGATTTGGGGATAAACTGATAAAAATTAACAGAGTGACCCACTTCTTTAATGGGCTGAGTCTTTCTCCATGTAGGAAGGGTATTATACTTGTCCATCACAGACCATGTTTTGGAAACATGCCTGCAAAAAAAAAAAAAAAATCAAGGATTTTAATCATATCTCACTAAATCCAACAGAACAAATGGACATTAGATATGTAATTCATGAATTCTAGGTTACACAGACAGATTATTCCTTTCCACTTCAGAGACTACAGCTACCAAATGTAGTCTCAAAATGTGAGCGAGGTGTACAACTGGCAACATCATGCAAGTCTCCTTGAGGTCTACAAAGAGAAGAATGCCAAGATCGTGAGATGTTTACACAAGTGTGGTCCCACTTTCTAATTTCTGGGATGCACAGACAATTCCAGAATATCTTATTTCAGTCCAGAACAAACGGAGAGACAAGAGCTCATTAAGCTTAGTTCACCGGGTTTCTAGTCCTTCCTTATGCAATATGTGATCTCCTGGATGGGAGTTAAAGTTCACACCAATTTTCTATAGAAAATTCACCATAGGGAAGAAGAGTATTGAGACAAAGCCAAGGTGCTGTGGCCATAAGAGCATAAATGATGCCTATAAATGCATTGCATTGCCACTTCCCACCATTCTCCAAAGTGGCTTTCCACTGACGTGCGGAACAAATGTTGGAGGTCGGTGCAGCATCAGATACGTCCGCCCTCTGCCACCTGCACAAGCCAAGGAGAGAGTGAAAAGACCATAGACAGCATTTCACTGAATATCACTAGCTCTTTCCTATCTTCCACACAGAACCTTCAGGCATCCTTTGCTCGGCTAAGGGACTCCAAAGCTGGTTTGAAAATTCATTGATGGCTTTTTGTACCATAAAATTTAGTCGAATCCAACACATCATAAGCTAGCTCCTCCGCCATCATCCAAACGTCCAGAGATAACCTTCTTCTGAGGAAGGCAGCTGCACTCCTTAAGCCATAAGTAATGAGCTATGCTCTGGCCTGAGTCCATATACTATGGGGGCAAATCCTCAGCTGATGGTTTCTGACAATTTGCACCAGCTGCTGACAATCTGCCCCTACAGCCTTGTTTCTTCTCCTGCAGGCCGTAGGAGAGATGGGAGAGCCGGGGCTATTACCTCTGTGTAAAAGTTGGAATCCCCCTCGGAAGTCAGGCGTGATAGGTGCACAGAAGGGTGTCCTTGCATTGATGAGCCCACTAGCTTCTCAATTTGACCCTGGTTGCCCATTTCACCCGAGATTTGAAAGTGAAAAGGAGTTTTAAATCAAACCTTCACCCACAAGCTTCTGCCAGGATTCAGAAGCACTTGCCTTAGTTTTTGTAAGAATCCGAAGACAAAAAGCATTAGAAAAGAAAATGCTATTTTCCAATAAATTTCCCCCCTGCAATACCTGGTAGATTTCACATTTAGAAATTATCCCACTATAAAAAGGTATTTGTGTTGTCTCCTAAATCATAAATTCCAAAAGCAGATAATAAAATTTACAATCACAGGAATAACAGAAGCCTAAAATATTCTGAACATGTTCCTCGAGCAAATAATATAATCCCTGGCACACTAGAACACATGGTTTGCTTCAAACATGTTTCATTTTGTCATCGCATTGAGTGTACAGTATTTCTCTTTGGGTGCAAGAGTGATTGATATCGTTGGAAGAACTGTTTGTAAGAACATGAAAGTTGCCAAAGCAAACACGTTGGAGGGAAGTGTGCAGAAGAGGGGGAGCAGCAGCATTTGGAGTAGATCTGGGTTTGGGGAGTTCACAGAGAGGTGAGACAGCGAGATGTAGAACAAATAAAAACATTCTGCACACTTCATCTAAATAAATTATATACAAATATTGGCCTTTTTGTAGATGTTAACAGCCCAGTTACTGCTCTTTCCTCCTGCCCCTATAGAATGTGGGCTGGAAGCCAGCTTTCTTCAGCTAATGATTTGTCACTTTTGTTCCACTAGAATGAATCTATTAATATTTAGTTTTATTCCATGAAAGCTTTCAGAGTGGTAAAACAAAATAATCTATTTACCTTCTATTATATGGGTGCAATATTGACTTACATGGCTTGATGATGTACATTAATAGCTTTTTCTTATGCTGGGCTGAGTTGGCCAAAGGAAAAACAATGTATTTTGACCTATTTTTCTTTTACAAATAATGTCTGACAGCACTTATTAGAAGATGCAACCTTTGGCGTGCTAATTTAATAACTTCCATTGCTGATATGAGGGGGAAAGGAGTCCAGGAGAGCTGGCTGTATTTTAAAGAATCCTTATTGAGGTTACAGGAACAAACCATCCCGATGTGTAGAAAGAATAGTAAATATGGCAGGCGGTCAGCTTGGCTTAACAGTGAAATCCTTGCTGATCTTAAACACAAAAAAGAAGCTTACAAGAAGTGGAAGATTGGACAAATGACCAGGGAAGAGTATAAAAATATTGCTCGGGCATGCAGGAGTGAAATCAGGAAGGCCAAATCACACTTGGAGTTGCAGCTAGCAAGAGATGTTAAGAGTGACAAGAAGGGTTTCTTCAGGTATGTTAGCAACAAGAAGAAAGTCAAGGAAAGTGCAGGCCCCTTACTGAATGAGGGAGGCAACCGAGTGACAGAGGATGTGGAAAAAGCTAATGTACTCAATGCTTTTTTTGCGTCTGTCTTCACGAACAAGGTCAGCTCCTAGACTACTGCACTGGGCAGCACAGCATGGGGAGGAGGTGACCAGCCCTCTGTGGAGAAAGAAGTGGTTTGGGACTATTTAGAAAAGCTGGATGAGCACAAAGTCCATGGGGCCGATGCACTGCATCCGAGAGTGCTAAAGGAGTTGGCGGATGTGATTGCAGAGCCATTGGCCATTATCTTTGAAAACTCATAGCGATCGGGGGAGGTCCCGGACGACTGGAAAAAGGCTAATGTAGTGCCCATCTTTAAAAAAGGGAAGGAGGAGGATCTGGGGAACTACCGGCCAGTCAGCCTCAGCTCAGTCCCTGGAAAAATCATGGAGCAGGTCCTCAAGGAATCAATTCTGAAGCACTTAGAGAAGAGGAAAGTGATCAGGAACAGTCAGCATGGATTCACCAAGGGCAAGTCTTGCCTGACTAATCTAATTGCCTTCTATGATGAGATAAGTGGCTCCATGGATGAGGGGAAAGCAGTGGACGTGTTATTCCTCAACTTTAGCAAAGCTTTTGACACGGTCTCCCACTGTATTCTTGCCAGCAAGTTAAAGTAGTATAGGCTGGATGAATGGACTATAAGGTGGATAGAAAGCTGGCTAGATCGTTGGGCTCAATGGGTAGTGATCAATGGCTCCATGTCTAATTGGCAGCCGGTATGAAGTGGAGTGCCTCAAGGGTCGGTCCTGGGGCTGGTTTTGTTCAATATCTTCATTAATGATCTGGAGGATGGTGTGGATTGCACCCTCAGCAAGTTTGCAGATGACACTAAACTGGGAGGAGAGGTAGATACACTGGAGGGTAGGGATAGGATACAGAGGGACCTAGACAAATTCGAGGATTGGGCCAAAAGAAATCTGATGAGGTTCAACAAGAACAAGTGCAGAGTCCTGCACTTAGGACGGAAGAATCCCATGCACCGCTACAGACTAGGGACCGAATGGCTAGGCAGCAGTTCTGCAGAAAAGGACCTAGGGGTTACAGTGGACGAGAAGCTGGATATAAGTCAACAATGTGCCCTTGTTGCCAAGAAGGTCAATGGCATTTTGGGCTGTATAAGTAGGGGCATTGCCAGCAGATTGAGGGACGTGATCGTTTCCCTCTATTCAACATTGGTGAGGCCTCATCTGGAGTACTGTGTCCAGTTTTGGGCCCCACACTACAAGAAGGATGTGGAAAAATTGGAAAAAGTCCAGTGGAGTGCAACAAAAATGATTAGGGGACTGGAACACATGATTTATGAGGAGAGGCTGAGGGAACTGGGATTGTTTAGTCTGCAGAAGAGAAGAATGAGGGGGGATTTGATAGCTGCTTTCAACTACCTGAAAGGGGGTTCCAAAGAGGATGGATCTAGACTGTTCTCAGTGGTACCAGATGACAGAACGAGGAGTAATGGTCTCAAGTTGTAGTGGGGGAGGTTTAGGTTGGATAATAGGAAAAACTTTTGCACTAGGAGGGCGGTGAAGCACTGGAATGGGTTACCTAGGGAGGTGGTGGAATCTCCTTCCTTATAAGTTTTTAAGGTCAGGCTTGACAAATCCCTGGCTGGGATGATTTAGTTGGGGATTGGTCCTGCTTTGAGCAGGGGGTTGGACTAGATGACCTCCTGAGGTCCCTTCCAACCCGGATATTCTATGATTCTATGATTCTGACGGAGAAATATTTATTTTAGTTTCATTTTCTCTTTTCACCATCAAAATGTAGAAAATATTGTTGCTTTATATAGCCATATCATAAGGCACTGTAATAGCTGAGCTGAAGACTGTGAACCTTTCAAGTTCCTGGGGTTTTGTCATGTGGGCAGATAAAAAGAAACGGTATAACTATGTAGCTGAGGCATGCTAGCTCCTAGACGCCTCAGAAGTTCCTGCTGCTTGTAGCAACAGGTATAACCTATACAATATCCCTGATGAACTCTTGTCATAGTCTCATGTCAATAACCCATCCACTGTCATTTTGTGGTTGTGATATTGAAATAGAAATTCCTGTTTCTGAACTCCCAGTATAGTTCTCTTGAGTATTTGGTAACGTGGACCATTTGAACACTATTTGATTCCTTATGGAAAACTTTGAGAAGTACTTTTGAGATATATTCTGCTGACATCTCAGATCATGGTGTGATCTAACTGCGATGCTTGGCTTTGCTCTGGTAGGAAACATGGCCTGTTCTTCCCTCACTGCACAGAAAATCTCCAGGCGATGTAGTGGCTCCACACCAGCCTCCCTCTAACCCCCTTTGTATGGGGCATCACAAGGAAAAAGTCTTTCTTATGCCCTAGAAATCTCCAATTTCCTGGATCCATTGGCTTTTCCAGCTGCTCTAAATTACTCTAGGGACTGAACCTGGTGCACCCCCAAACTTCCCATCATCTGCAATGGAATATATAGAATTATAGATTGCAGATGGTTTAAAAATCAGAATGGTCTTTAATTTTGTCTTCAGGTGTTTTATTAGGAGCAGGGAGAGAGAGAGAGGGAGAGAGTCATCAGTAGCAAAAACACAAGAATACGATGTTGTAATTTATTATTTCAAATACTCTCCCTTCTGCTCCCACCTCCATTTTCTTAGAAGGCCATTTCTTGCTTTTGATTCCTATGCAAAACAAACTACATAATCAAGGGGTATGAACTATACCAGGAAGTATTTGAAAGGAAGAATGGCAGTCTAATGGCTGGAAACCTACATTATTGTCTTGATCCTGTAGTCCTTACTCAGACAAACTCCCATTGATATCAGTCTGCAGTATCCAGCCCTTTAATTCAACACTGAATTTGAGATATGAAATCCACAAAAGACAGGAAATTAATTATCCCTAACGCATGGCTTGATCCTGGTCACCTTTCTATGCAAAGTAGCCAGAAAACCACCTGAGCCAATCAGCTAGGGAATCACGTGGTGGCCTAGTGTGGCCAGGGTGGCAGAGGGCATGTCCATAGATAGGGTGCTGGGTTCGGAGCTGTTGAGGTTCTTCTAAACTGTGCTGTGTATCCTAGTATATATTAATTATGAGCCGCTCCTCAACTGTTACTTATCAGTAGCTCTTAATCTGCAATGAAATGCACAGAAGTTGGTGGGTTGTTCCTTGTTGAATTCAGTGGATGTTTTGAATACATTTACAAGATGCAGTGGTCTGGCCAAACTCCACTTATTACAAGTTTGGCATGGGGTAGAGGTGGCTGGTGACTGCCAGATCCTTGGAATGGGTTAGTACAGGAGAGGGATAGTACGGATTTGGTCTAAATTATATGTTTTGTATTGTAATTTCACGTTAACTAAGCATTTAGTTAAAAAAAAAAATTTCCCCCAGTGCTAACCAGGAAAACTGTCTAGTAACACCCACAAGGAAAACAATCTAAAAGCATGTAAAACTTTAGACAAACACTTCAACCACCTGCTGATTGAGACTGGCTACCAAGCCTTCAGCTGAGAAGACCCTGGATCTTGGGAGGGCGCATCCTAAACCATTGATCTACTTGTTTTTTAGAATTGTAAAAGTCATGGAGCTCATGGCTTTGCGGGTACTGGCCCTAGGGAAATTCCTGAACCTCTAAACTCAAGTAAACTCACAGTTGTAAGAAAATACCTCCTTCACCACCTGCTGTCCCCCGAATCTACAGGTTTAGCAACCTGTTCCAAACGGCCCTGCAATGGCCCCACACCAGTGATGTAGAAAAAAGGAGCACAAGATTTGACGGAGCTCGAGATGTAATTACTTGCAGATATATATGTACAAATAGTTACTCTACATACGCAAACTTCAGCGCCCTCTTCAGACGTGGCTGTATAAGGACATTTACTTTTGGCAGGAGAGTCAGGGAAAGCAGTGCTGAACTCTAAAGGGACAAATCAACAAATCCTTCTTATCTGCCTCACTCAAGTAATCCCACTGGAATCAATAGGACCAACTGCACAAGAAGAGGGAACAGGATTTGGTCCCAAATGACTGTAAAAACCAACAGTTCAGCTCTCATAATTTATTCATCCAGGACATCCTTATGTATTCATGGTCTATTTATTTTGGTTTGTTTTACTACTTGTTTTGCGATTTTTAAAACAACAGCCCAGATGAACAAGATGAAAAGTTACCCAGAATACTCAGCCCAGAGGAGAAGGTTCAGCACTGCTCACCAGGATTAAAAGTTCCAGGCTCTGTAGACAGTACACAAATACGTTGGATATTACTTGGGGCCAGATAGTGACCTCAATCCAAGAGAGCTCCCACTGATATGTATGAGAGTTGTGCACACAGATCTAGGGCATGCAGTATAGGCCCCCGCCCCTTAGAGAGTTCTCTCAAGGTCTTTACCCTCTTCTGCACCTTTCCCTTCCTCTTCAATTTACAGAAGCACAGTAGGATAAGAAGCATGTTTCCTGCCTTTAACATAAACTGAAAATATTGTGAATGGCCCGTGTTATCTCCAAGTGTCTACTGCGAGCAAATCATCAGCAGCCACTTACAGCTTGAAGTTATTTGTTAACACATACTTTATGCTTTTAAGGTTATGAATGCTCGTTTTCATGCTTCCTCTTCTGTTTCACACGTCTGCCCGAAGGAGGTGTAAAGAGGAGGAGCAAACGAATCAATATGAACTTTGCTGGATCGCAGAAAGAGGGGTGCTCTGACTTATTGTATTAGTCTGCTCTTCCAGAAAACTATCCATTTTTCACATGCAAAATTATATAACATGTAAACAACAATAGCGTCCTTTTAGGGTAGGAACAATTGATGGATTCATCACATTCTTTGGCTTACAGACTCCCTGAGTAAAAGTCTCCGAAAGACAAAAAAACATTAGAAAATACTGACTCTCATCCTCTAAGTGTATCTGATCTGCGGCCAGTCCAGAAAAAGAGTGACTGAGCTTTTATGACGGACGCTAGTGGTCACTAGTAGGAGAAGCAACGATTGCACCCTACTTCTTTCCCTCCTTAGAGCCGGCCAGCGTCACCTCTAAAAGCCCTGCAGAGTCATAGTATTATCAGATGAAAACACCTCCGTGGTCACTCCTTTTCTAGAAAGATGGAACTAATGTCCCATTTCTCAGCGTTGGTGTTGTATCTGTTTAAAATTCGAATACAACATGCCACAGTTGCACTGAGCCTCCTCTGGCTTAGCCCCGTGTAAATCATGGGGGAACTGCATTCAGTACCATGGAGTTAAAAAGGCTTAAAACCGGCACGAGAGAAAAATAAGGCCTAACTAATTACATGTTCTATTAGCATTTTACATGGATAACACCAGTACCTTCAAGCCCAGTATGCTTTTTTCCTTCAGGATTCACCACCGATTAATTCTTGATCATAAAATGCATGTAATTGTACTTACCCTCATCCTTTTGTGGAGCCAAACTGGAACACTAGAGCTGAACTCCCTTGAGCTTTTGTAGAAGCCCAGATCTAGTTTCAGATCCAAACTTTGTACCTGGGGCATGCCTCCACTTATCACACAATACCGGTTTTTTTTTTAAGGACTATTATATTTTACTTGTTTAAGGAAACGCTTTTCTCATGGCTTCCGGTAGAAAAGAGAACCGTCCTGGCCAGTTACTTTAGCTAGTTCCTCCTCTGTAGCCATCACAGAGCAGCAAAGAGTTAATGGGATGATTGTAATATAATCAGTGTGGCAGATCCTGCACCTCTTTGCAGGCCAAAAGTCTTTAGGCATTGACCAGCCCCATTGCCTTCACTGAGACAAGAATAAGATTCTGTCCTGACATTATTAACTCCTGCAGGGGATAGGGAGGAGGGAGAGCCCACACAGGAAGGGGAAAGTCATCCTGCAAACCACACAGAGTTCCAGATACTACAACCCCTCCGCTGGGAGAAGTTGGAGAAGATGGGGAATGCTGAGATCTGAAGGCAAACTCCGTGTTTCTTGGGGTAGCCTTGGGGAGTGAATTATCCTTCATAAAACTCTCCTTGCCTTCCCCTCCCGCTGCCAGCATAACTCTCTAAGGAACTGCCCATCCATAACTTGCCGGTGAGCCGCCTCTCCGGAGGCGATGAGGGTAAAAGGCAGTGAGTGGGAGTTAATACAGAACCCGCCAGCAGCAGGGTCTCCCATTACCGTTTCCGTGTGTGCTACAGACCAGACTTCCTTCACTCTGGCCACAGCCAGCTTCGGGACCCAGAGAGGGCGGGGGTCATTCGCCGGGCCAGGTTCTACACTGGTTCCCTTCTCTTCCTTCTGACAATTTTGGGATCATCCACCACTGTATTGCGATTTCCACAGTTTTACTCTCCTTTGTGATCAAAAAGGAGATTCTGCCTGGCTTTCCTAGAGCAAAACACCCCTTGCTTATACTGGGAGCAGATTTGGTCCCGAATGCTTTCCCCCCTCTGCCAATGTTTAATGTGGGGAATTGGGATTTAACAGGTTTAAAGAATGATCGGTGTGAATCCACCAAATAATGCATATTTGAAAAACTTGGCCCCCAAGTCTACCAACCTAACGTGCATTATAAATATAATCTATAGGGGGCTGCGCTCCTGGTAGACCTGCTAGCTTCAATCCTCACCTCCGTGCAGTCTCTTGCTGGGAGTGCTCTCTGGCGTTGTAAAGTTAACAAAGGGGTAAAGGAGGGTATAAAGAGTGAGCCCACGTATTGATTTTGGAGGCAAACACGATGCCCTATTTTGTCAGCTTTGAATGTGCTGGGATAAGGCTGGACGGATAGAATTCCAGTCCTGCGATTAACTGCAGTGGAGTAAGTGCCAATTGCCAGTGTAAATCTCCGACAAATTAAACAGCCTGGAGAAATATCAGCTATTCGGCGCCATTTCCCAAATGAGGATAATATTCAAAACCAGTTGTACATGCCCACTTCCTTGCTGCGCAAATACACTGGAGTCTCAGCTGCCTGTCAGACGCGGGGGAATGTAATTCTTCAAATGAGTTCTAATTTGTTGATTGGCTTTTGGTGGGTCATCTCTTGCCAAGTAATAAGTGAGAGCTTTTTTTCAAGGCACTTTGGTCATATCAAGCCAGTAAGTTAAAGCATCTGTGCGCAGCAGACAGCGGGAGGCTAGAGTTAATGAAGAGAAGGTGGAGGGTTTTTTAATTTTATATTTGTGTTATATTATCTCAATGTCCCTGTTCCATGCTTGGAAGGGTGATGGCAGCAGAAGATAAAATGATCTGTCTCTGTTGGCATTCAAGAGCAGTAAGAAAAGACCAGGACTAACCCAAAACCCCATGGGTTGAAATCCACTAGTTGGTTGTGAGTGGATTTCCTTGGGTCATCGTGAACAGTTGTAAAGTTCCCACTTACTCTACATGAGGAGAGCCATATCTAGACTAATGGTTAAAATAACCAGAGGTAGTTATGGGAGTTCTGCCCTGGCTGAAGGTTAGGGGCAATAAACACATAAGTTTCCCATAGAGAGGCTAAAAAGAGGGGAGGGAGAGATACTCAGAACTCTGAAAATGATGCATAACGCAGCCCAGGGGAAAAAAGCTTATCAAGACATTTCTGTCATAGCGGCTGTCAATGTGCACTAACTCTAATCAATCAGTTCTCCTGTACTTATATTAAGAGATTTATCCTTCAAAAAAAGCTCCCAGTAAAAACATGAGGTAATGAACATATCCTCTTATATACAAACGTCAACTAATAAAACTAAAGACAAAATGTGCATATCTTTTTACTCCAGAGTATGTAACCATGGCAGGAGAGGGAAGTTGTATTTTAAATTGAAGACTTAATTACAAACCCATTTCTCAGAACCAGTCTGGAAAACAGTGTCGGAAACGGGAAACGATTGCCCCCCCCGGGTCAATACCGGTTTATCCATAGGAGGAAGAACTTCCCTGTTTAATACTTGGACAGAATGGTTTTTAAAGAGTAGATACCACGCATCAGTAGGACAGCATGACACTGATTCACGCTGTTAAGGTATTCCCCTCCCCCCATCCATGCGAGCTTTAAGAGCACTCTACAAAGTAAAGTAGCTGCAAGATTCTATTTTTCTTCTAAAAGCTCTCGTCTCCCCTGCAAAGGCCAGTATGTGATGATTGGGTCGGTATTTGCTGCAATTCTTTGCCGGAAAAAGAGCGACATCGGATGACAGGGTTCCCCTTTTAACATTTCATTTCAGGCTAGTTGAGTCACAATGTTAATTTTACTTAACTGCAGCGTGTGTTTCACGTCTGTTAGAAATATTAGCAGTTTTATCAATTATTTATCAAAATAATCATGCCTCAGTTTCTTAGACCGGTAGCCCTTTTGTTAGATCATACCTAGAACATTATTTCTGCTTTGCTTTCTTGAGGTTCCAAAACTTCACTTTCATGTACAGAAAAATGTATTGTTTCCAAGTGCAATTGAAATCATCAGCCATTTAGCCCAGCCACTTTATTAGTAATGGTGAATTTTACATACAAAACTTACTACAAATTATCTCATCGTCCTGTACAGGACGACACGAAAACATTCTAAACAAAGCCGTTTGGAATCAGTAAGGCCAGTTTCAGAGGCGAGGCTGTGAGATCACGTTTCCCCTGAAGTGAGCTGTAGCTCAGGAAAGCTTATGCTCAAATAAATTGGTTAGTCTCTAAGGTGCCACAAGTCCTCCTTTCCTTTTTGTTTCCCCTACAGTAGATCTCTTCGGCTCTGTGTGCAGTTTGGGTCCAGACAGTTTTGCAGACTGCATAGGCTGACATTTAGTTAATATCTTTTGCTGAGTTCCATGTTCTAACCTAACAAGATTAAGACCAGTGACCTGATGGTATTTCTTTTTACATCTGGCTTCTTTCCATGAAAAGGGATTACTGCAGCAGAACCAGTGGGAACCTTACCCCGGCGGAACCCTCTGTTCTACAGCTGGAAAGCCTTGCTCCATCTTTGCGGAGGATGCAAACCTAAACCCAAGATCAGATGAGAGATCAGGTGCATCTAAACTCTTGCTCTCCGATTTGGAAAGCTCTTGTCACGTGAAACGCCTGATTAGTCTCACAACCAACCACCCATCCTCCGCACCCAAACCAGTCTTTAAACTGTAGCCCCCTTTTCAAGCGAGTAATCCCACTAAAATACATGGCTCTACCGGCTAGAGAAAGGCCGGCGGGATCGCCACCCACCCGCCCACTGTGCTCTTGAAAATAAACCAGGTGGGGCTCAGCACTTCGGATAAAAGTAACCAGGGCAGTGCTAGTTGAAGCAGGGGAAAGCCTAGTTTGATCATTAGCACGACGCACCTTCTCCGCTCTCCCCCCCTCCCAGAAACCCATGCCGCAGAAAGCGCAAGGGGCACAAAGACAGCGCTTCGTGCAGCTCATCGATTAGCCGCCACTCTGCCCCCAGCTCCTGTGCGGGCGGAGGGAATTGAAGTGGCGCCCAGCACTTCAGCGACCACCGAAGCGCCCCAGGGGGCGGCCGATGCCCTGCGGAGAAATCTTTTAGCCAGCCGCAAAGAAGGGGCGAAAAGCCGCCCGGGGCTTCCTGGAACCTGCCTGCGTGTGCAGTAGACTGAGAGCCTGACAGCAAGTCGTTAGTCAGCCAGGCTGCGGCCCGCCGACATCTTTCTCCTGGGTTTTTAGGCTTGCGTTCCCTTTTTAAACAACTCATCCCAGCGCTCCGGAGAGGCAGAAGACGGCGCGGAAGGAGTTTCTTTTGAGTGATCACGGTGATCTATCCAGGCCCTCTAATTAGAGAGGGATCCAGGGGGGGCATTAGTTTCCAAACATTTTAATCGAGCCCTAAGCAGGGCCCTTTTCAATGGCAAGGGATAAACGTAGCAACTGTTACAGTCCCACTGAATAGCTGCCTCCCATGGTGGGAATTCAGGGTCTTTTTCACTACCCCCAAGCAGTTTAGTCTATGGGCCCAGCAGCGCTCCACAGATCTTCTAATTAGTCTAATTAGAAAGGTGGATTGATCGATGTACGGAAGACAGAATTGAGTTAGGAAGATGCCAATCTGTACTTGGGAGCTGTTTATTCTCTGTGAAAAGAAGGTCGTAGAGTCTGGGATTCACGGTGTGCCCAGGGCTGGATAATGAACTGGCGAAGAAAAACTCTCCCGCACTTTATTTGGGTTGCAAAAAACTTAGAAGAAACTGCCCTTGTTTCTTTCCCCAGAGGAGTGTGTTTTCCAAGCTAAGCTCTCCTCCCCGAGGTGTTACCTTCATGAGAGGTGGGTAAATTCCAGCATTATTTTTTTAGGGCGAGCAGCTGAATCTACTTACAAGACACCGCCTCCCTTGAAAAGTAGTCAGCCATCAAACCCCCAAGAAACTCTAACTCCTCTTTCTGTCGAATAACTCCTGAAAGGAGAAGTCAAAATGATAAACTTCCCCGTAGGTCAAGCGCGATCAAAACACACTGGAGAACTCGTGTTAACCACTGCATTTGTTCAATACATGATCCCTGTGCCGACGGAGACGCCCAGTTACTGACAAAGCAGTGACATTGTACTATTAAAATATCTACAACAAGAAGCAAAAAGTTGGCGCTAAGTGCCCCGGGTGCAAAGGTTTAGATCTGTGCCGCAGCTTGCCGCTTACAATCGGGAAGTCTATGTATTTTACTAACTAATCCGAGTCCCAGAACGAAGATGTTCGTTTAATTTGAAGAAGTCACGGGGCCCGATCCTGCCGTCTCCGGTTCAGCAAGGACCGCAGGATCGGGTCCTCCGGGCCTTTTCCACACTTATGCTCGCTGTTGTCAGAATTTATGGTTAAATAGTCCGGTGTCTATGAATTGGGACTTTGCACTGTGTACGAGGAGCCTCCCTTCCAACTAAAGGTAGAACTATATGCAAGAAGAAAGTGCCCTGGGCTTTGTAAGAGAGATCGAAAGCGGGATTTAGTTTCCAGTTTCTTGTTCGCTTCTGTTATGGACATAGCACGATACCCTGTAATATATAAGGGCATTTTGCGTGCCTGACGATCCTGCATTTGTACAACAGCTGATTGATATGATCTCCTACTGCTGCAGCCTACCAGAGGCTGGGAGAATGAAAGATGAGGCTCTGTCTGACGTTCTGCGCATTCCAGCACATATTCTTGCTGCAGGGAGGAAGAAGGTACCGAAGGGAAACTGCGCGGGTGGTTTGGGGAACACTGAACCTTTAATTGGGCTATAAATCAACCAAGAAGTGTGGGGTAGCGTGTGCAGGTGTAAAAACAGAGGGAAAGTCTGCCGATCAGCAAACGCATCAGGGCAAGTCACAACTCCCTCCGAACTGTCACCCTGATAACTCAACTGACAGCAGAATAAACACTGGAGAATTAGAGAAAGGAAGGGACTCGGGACACTGAAGGCCGCAGTCTCCACAGCACACTTCCTGCGCATAAACAGCAGCAAACTTGAGCCGGTTTGAATGAGTGGGGTAGCTCGGCTTTTGCAAACGGCATGCAAAAGTGGGTCGGGAATCCCCCCCTCCACCGAACTCCTCTCCATACACAGCCCCGCTTCCAGCTGCATTGAAACCGCCTCGAAGGGTTACGGCATAGAAATGTAACTAAGTGCAGTGGTCCCAATGCCAGGGTCACAAACAGATGGAAACCCCTTCCCTGCCTATGGGAGAGAGAGCGCGGGGAATTTCCGTTTCCTTTCGCATGAACCAGATTATAAAATGCCCAAGCGTGTAAAAGATCTGTTATCACGCTCCCCCTTTTCTGCATCATGTCAGCACAAGACCGCAGAAGAAACAAATCATAGGGAAACACCCAGTTTTTCCTTTCAGCGGCGCTGATTTTTAGAAGCGCCACTCATTCTCCGACAGATTGAGATTACAAACAAAATTGCCAACGATTTGAAATTAAATATTCTGCTCAGGAGCAAAACCCTGTCAAGCCTCCATCAAGCCGTTGGCAAAAGCCGTGAAGGGATTCGCAGACAAAGGAAAACAATAGAAGTCTAGTTAGATCATTTTTCTGGACATTGTTTACGGTCTGGAAGGGATCAATCGCTTCAAAACGTTACCAGTAAAAATGATCCGGAATGGAATGCAACTAATCCTTTTAGGTTCCTGTCAACTGCTTCCACACAAGGAATCCGATTTTTCAAATCAACAGTCCAGAACTCAGTTGGTGAAGAATTTAGGTTTGCATGAGCTTTTTAGTACACGAATCATACTGCAGCTCCAAACGCTTCCCCTCTGCACCCTGTATGTGAGGATCCCAGACCAGTAGGGTCTGCAACACTTTTGCGCAATTCATATTATCCCCCCACAAAACTGACTTTCTTTTTACTGATTCTCAATGAAAATGAGAGAAGTAAAAGACAGGCACGAGGGTGTAAACGGGTCCATAAATCCAGCGCCTCCTTAGTCCAGTCCAGAATCCAAGGACTAGCCCAGGACATCAGCAACTGCTGTATTGCAAAGGATGAAGGGGGAGTCCAGTACATTTGTCTCCTGTTGGGGAGCGCTGGCCATTAGGGGCCATAAACGTGGCTCTGGCACCACTGGATTATTTACAACAGCACCACAAAGGTATCATGATTAAAAGTCTTGTAGTCATGCAAAATGTCAATATCTCTGTTACCTTCCTTACTATGTTATTTAACTGAAACACTTCTACTTCTCTCTCTCTATCGAATAAGAGAACGCTAATTCGATATACTTATCGGTCAGAACAAGCCGGGTTTTTTATTACTGTTCTTAAAACTGTTTGAGGCTTTTTATTAACATTTTAGATTTCTCTCTCACTCACAGACACACACACGTACCTCTAAAACTAGGAGTTATATCCTGCCAGTGTTTTTTACGAAGAATACCCCATTGATTTCAATGGAGAATTCTGGTAGCAATGAAGAATGCTCTAGGCCAAACTTAAGTGATCTAAATCACTTCCCTTCTTCCTTTTGTGTTCCAGAGATCTTTAGGATTCAAAATCTGAAGAAAGCAAAATAATCTATTATTGTTATGAAAGCAGTTTGTTAATTAAAAGAAGTTCCAGACCATTCACTCCTAATGTCAGCAAATTTTGAGCACCCTAGACTATTAGGAGCTGCTTCTATGCAGGTACAAGGCATTCGCTTGAGTTCCCCTGAGACACATCCGTGTACTTTGGTGTTTGTTTATAAAGAAAGCAGATAAGACTGCAGTATCCTGAACACAATGCACAAAGGTATTTTCCAGTCCAACACCCCAAACCACCTACTCAATTCTGTCTAAATTCTATAGCGCAACTTGTGGTACTTACTGACAGAGAACAGCTCAGCAAACTGTTTCAGACTGCGGTGGGGGGGGCGATGTTGGGCTCTTAATATACTTAGATTTTATTTTAAATTACAATTTCTTCCGGGCTGTCGATTCAGACGCAGTTGTTTTAAACACATATGCAAAATGCATCTCCTAAGGGACATACACAGGAAAAAGTTATTGGAATTCTATTTTTGTAACTCTTTAAAAGGAGTTGAGCAAACTTTTGCTCTTGAATAATTCAGATTAGGTTGCTTGTGCTGGGGATGGAAAGTTTGTCTAGTTTGTTGTCTGCCTGTGAGAACGTTCCTCTGAGAAATACGTCGGGATCCGGAAGAATTGCAAGTATTGTCCTATTACACACATTGTCACAGACGCGGGCAAGCACATTTTTTAAATCAAGAAAACAGCCTCAGTACTTTGAGGTGAGTCATGTGCTGAAAGTGATCTCAAGAAGTTAATTTCCAGAAAAATGCCGCCCTTTGGCCTCGCGGACAAAGCTTTGGGGCATTGTGTCGTTTTACTGTAACCAGTCACTAATGAAGAGACGGAGCAGTACAGGGGAGACTCCACAATGTACAGGTATGTTATATTGAAATTAGCTGTGCACGGGAAGCCTTCTAACAAGCCCAAAGCGGTGCCCTATGGTAAAGTTAGAGGAAGGAATAAAGCTGGATTTAACGATGGGATTATTTTACATAGACAATAGTTCTTGTTGCCAAATAGTACTGAAGCAGTTAAATCATCTAGGGGACCTGATCCCTTCTGCTTTTCAGAGATTTTTTTTCAATTATTTTCTTTTTTATGAACAAGCTTGAATCATTGGTCTGATTTGAATGTCATGTAATTTTATTGTAGTCTGGACAGGTGGAATTCCCTCGTATACATATGGATGAGAAAACTATTAGCTTCTTGTTGTGCTTGCTAAATATATTAGTCAGACCTATGGGTCTTACTTTTAAACATAATCTTATCTGTCTATAATCTTTTATCTGTGTATTAAATAATACACATATAATCAACCCCTAGAAACGCATACATACATAACATAACTGGAAAAGAAACGTCCACTGTTCTTTCATAACAAAAATACTTTAAGAGTGGACATTTCTTTCTCAATCTTATTCAACAAAATTCTCTGAGATACACACATATATTTGCAAAAATACCTTCAGACTCAATCGTAGACAATTCTTTCCCAGCTTCAGCCGGAGGATTAATGCAACTGAAATATATATTTATCTGTTGGCCTCCAATATAAATTGTGTGATTTCTCATTTAAGTACAAGGCCCCGCAGAGGTCTGCCCTTTGTTTTGCTCCATCAGTGAAAAGAAACATTAGAATCAATGCCCTGTGTCTTTCCTGATTTGGAGGAAGGACAAGTTTAATTGCTTTGATAAAAACACTTTCCCTCTGAATTCAGTTCCCTGATATATTTTCTGGAATTGACTAGACACTGCATCTAAAAACAATTCTTCTGTGTAATCCAGTTCATAATTAACGCTGCTTTCTTGGCACCCACAAACTATACTCCGTGGCCTAAATTAAATGCCTTTTTTCAAAGTCCAGAAGAAAAGACCATGTGAACTGCAAGAAATACTCCACCAACGTCTTTGTGGAGAGCTAGAACCTTTCCATATTTGTAAACACGTGGCCTCATTTCCAGGGGTGCTGAGGACCCGTAGTGCCCTCAAGGCACTGAAAACCAGGTCAAATTTTCATCCAAGTGTCAACCAAATATATTGCATTGAAAAGCGTCCGTGCGCCTTCCTTAGAGAGTATTCACAATGGGAACAGTGGGTTTAAGGTGCGTGACACTTTCATGGTCTCCCCCCCCCCCCCGGTAATTTACCGGTTGGTCAATCCCTGGAGTATATATACTCCCTCTTACCCCCCACTTCAGATCCAGACAGGCAATACGGACAGCTCCTCTCCTTTTTCAGCTAAGGAGCGCAATGTGCGTTACAAGAAGCATATCTAGAAAAACTCTCCAGGGAAACTGCAGGGACTAACGGCCCCCACTTTGCACCCACAGAACAGGCTCGCGCTCTGGCTCCCTCTTCCCAGCCAGCAGAGTTCCGCTCCCTGCCCGGGCCAGCCTTCCCCAGCGCCCTGGGCACACGGCTCTCAGAGTCGATTTGCCTGCTCACCTCGAAATGCCGAAGGGGGGGCCGCTTCCTGATGCAGCTGGTCAAATGTTCTAGCAGGAGAAAGCCTTGACGGAGTGTGCACCTCAAATAATCTGGAGCTGGGGATGGGCACAGGTGAGGGAATTCCCGCAGGAAGGTAACAGCTGCTCGGGAAAATATAACACATAACAAAAGATGGAGCAAAGTAATCAGCTAAATAAAGCTATGACTGTGAAATATGGTACTATTGTACTGGAGAACAATATCAACAAACGATTTGCAAATCTGTGGCTCCCAGCGGGCACGCCTCTGTTTTATAAAATAAATCTGAACATAGTAATCAGTAGGACTCCCATGCACACGGCTCTCTGGTTTTATCACAGCGGCACGGATTCAAAATGAGTAAGTGTCACACGTTTTCAGTGAAATATACATTTAAGGTGATTGGAGGACAATCAGCCGGGAAATAGGATGTTAGGAGAAGAATCCAGTTTGTGGCGCTGAAAGTGATTTGTATTTGCACACAAACAGAAAGAACTACAGAGTAGAACAGAAAAGCAGGTAAACAGCAACCCGCAATTCCGGGGCAGGGAAGGGGATATTAACAATGGTTTAAAAGTTAGTTAGTTTTCAAGAAAAAAATAGCATGTATTATTATAGAATATAGTACCAAGATTACACTTACCTGCAGCAGATCTGGAAAGCCTCCGAGCCGATGAAACTCCGTCGATACGGGAAACAAAACTCTACATAATTGGCATAACCTCTTTCGAAATTAAAAGGGATGCCGACGAAACGTTGTGTGAGCTGGGAGAGACATGCTGTTAAGAATACTTGAAAAACTGATTTGCTTATGATAGTATAAACCCTGAAAAGCAGGGTCATGATCACAATTTCCATTATTTCTGTCAAACACAATATTTATTGGAGACTGCTCAGGTACTTACTGTGACTAATGAAGGCAAATATTACACACACTGTACTTCTGTCGTCCATACCTGAGGCCATTAAAGCGCACACATTTTCCAACAGATCTACAGGCCTCAGTCTTAGTGAGAATAACTGCCAGCTATTTCTTGTGCTTAATAGTCTTTGGAATAACGAACCACACCAGGCTGAAATAGATCTGGGAACAGGTGAAAACAGTTTTCCTGTCCAGACAGCGAGGACCATTCTGACACTGAATAGTTGAAATAATACTACATAGAAATGGCCTGAATTATCTTCACCAGCAAATCTACATCCTCAGGCAATAACAGAAGCAGCTCCTGACTCAAACTCAACCCTTAGTCAAGCAGAGAACTCAGAGATATGGGACTAAGGAGGGAGAGACCAAGAAAAGACAGATTCAGCTGTTCCACAGGAAGACTTTTTTAAAAATGACAAGAAACAAGTGCATACTCAAAATAATAGACACCCTACCTCTGGAAAATATTGTAAAGGAGACAACCTATAAAAAAGAAAGCCAAGAGTATAATGGCATTCGCTTTTCTTTCTTTCTTTCTCTCTTTTTGGTTAGTTGACACTAACGCTAACAGCAAAACTATCGTACCTTTCAGTTACATCAGCAGAACCTTTGAGGGTAATAGAACCATTGGTAAGGCAGGATATATGCAGATATGCCAACTACTCAGGTTTGAAATTGGGGAACAGTTTGGTTTTTCTTAAAGGAGGAGTGGGGAAGGACTCAATTTTTTTTTATGCCTGAGAGAAATGGTATATTATCTGGTCGAGAAGAATTAAAATACATAATTAAAAATAAATAAATGATCCAATAGAAACAAAGCAATACGTGGAAAGAAACGTTTCTGGAAAGAGAGACCGCGTGTGGTATAAAAAGCGATTGAACACATAAGGGCTGCATTAAATTCCCAATAGATAACATTTGGCTAAATCTATCCCTAAATTAAAACTCTGCATAATAGCACCATAAACTAAAAAGTTTCTTTTTGTGTGGTCCTTCTGGAGGAACTGCTTGAAACATTAGCCCCCATATAGAGCAATCCCCGCCCAGTTCAGCTCCAGTAATTCGTCTCCCAGCCCTAAGGGGATATGAAGAGGAAAAGAGCCGGATTAATGAACCCACACTTTGTAGCTGGGAGGAGGAGGCGGCGACACCATCATGTTTGTCTCCCCACCAGTTTGTTTATTAGAGGCCAGCCTATTTAGGAAGAATGGCTCCACTGGGCTCCATCCCTGCAAACACTACAAATGTCCTTCTGTTTGCCTTCAAAGAAAAGGGGACACTGCGCTACATTTGCATGCGAATGGGGAGCCCTAGCTCAGAGATGTTGTTAGCCCCATCAAAGGCTTTAGGGCTGGCCGGACGGACGGCCTTTGTTACAGCACCTGCTCTGGCGGAGCAGCCTGGACACTAGCTGCTCAGTGCAGCGGGCACAGGGGGCGCTGGGCCCTGAGGACCCTGCAGAGCCCATGGCTGTTTGGACAAGCACAAGACACAACAGCTAAAGAAGTTAGGTCTTGCCGGTGGAGACAGACTAAACATCCACATGTGTCCCCAAATTAGTGATGGAAAGTCATTTGAACTCTAGCTGCCAGCGACTAATTATCGTGTCTTTCAATTTCCAAATGGAGGCCTCTGCTAAAATTCGAGGGAAACCACTGGTATGAAATATGCAAGGAGCCTTTAATATACCTTTTCTCATGAAAGGTAGGGTACCCAAGGGGAAAATAACACGCAGGCACACACACACCTGCGTGTGTGGAGACAGCCTTATGGACATGTAACATAGCTCTCTTCCTGGGTTTTGTTGTTATGAAGCTAAAAGAAACAAGTCAAGGGAAGGGGCCCGCCTGAAGCTACTTTCCCCGTTGCACCGATAAAGGGTGGAGATTTACATGTTCTGTCATCTAAAAGCACAGTCTTGCTAATAAGAAGAATAAAAGCATGAATAATATTCTGTGTGTTTGAGAACTCTATCTAGTATTAATAAATATAGACCTGTTTCCCCACTACAAACTTTCACTGATTAATTTAAAATCTTAACCCCTATGCATAATATTTTCAAAATTGGTTACCTACTGTTAGGCTACTAAATCCATTTTTAGACACCTACATAAAAGTAGCATGATTTCCAAATGTGCTGAGAACTTGCAGTTCCCATTGGGAGCTTACTAGTCACCCACGTTTGAAAATGTTGGCCTGTATTTTAGAGGGCTGCTATGAACAGTTTAATTCATGGTTAAACTACGATTTTAAGGGTACTGGCCAGATAATTTAAACTCTATTAGGACAATGTTTGAGAGATTTAACACATATTTACTCGAAGTGCAATATATGACTCCAGCAACAAATATGTCTTGCAATAGTTGACTTGAAATGATTCTGAAAAATGTAGACCTATTTCTTCCACAGGAATTTTTATAAACTTGTATTTAGTAGGTCATTTGTGAATAATAATGAAGTAAAATATTTTCCCAGTCTTCTTACAAGGACAAATATATGATGCCTTTGAGATTTTTCTCTTATACTAAAGATTAAATGTGACTTTTGTTCTCTAAGAAACTCAGGCGACCCAAAGCGGCCCTTCATCCATATGCTGCAAATGGAGCTCAGCAGAGACCAGACGTTCAGTCATTCCGCTTATTAAAAACAATTTTAACACCGCATTCCTACAAACGAAATACAAAATCATGATTTAGCTATCCAGGAGAGCACAGACCACTATCCTTCTGTAAACTGAGGAAAAAACCCTTGAAATGTGAAACCATATAACTGAAAAAAAACTTCCGTTTTTCAGGAAATCAGGATACTTTGTTCTTTAATCTGCCAAGATATGCTTGAAATAAAATCACAGGGGATACCTTTTAAACCGAACTCTCTGATTTGGAATCTATGTGTTTGTAATTCATAATATTCCATTCAGTCACAGGTCCATTTTTTAAAAGTGTGTTTTTCAAATTCTGACTTTGTGTCCTAATTTTTGTCTAAATCTGATATGATAATAACTGCGTATATGTATATATTCCTATTTAAATTACCTGAATATTTAATAAATGGCTTCGGCAGAAATGTATTATATATTTAAATGTACCCTTTGTACTATATTATATATATATACATATATAAAGTAGCTGAAAGTACTCGTATTATCTTTACACCAACCTAAAAGTATAAGGTGAAAATTCCCCATAATAGCTGTTCATATAGAATTTATTTTTCTTTTCCTTCATACTCTTTGAAAACTAAATTGATGTAGTTATGATTTAAAACACACCCAAAAGTATTAAAATTGTCGACATTTATTGACCCAAAAGCAAATAGTTTTAGTTTTAGAGCACTGTAATTTGCAGGAAGTGGATATCTTCCAACAACAAATAGATTTACTTACTCCCCCCATTTATATTTTTACTTTCTATTACCTGTTATTGTTGACAATGGCTAGACTGTGAAGATCATATTCTCATTTTCTTCTTGGTCAAATCCTTTAATAAATAACTATTTGCTGTAAAATATTGGGGATACTGTTGTATTAACTTTGTTTTTCTACTAATCGCAAATCAGAACTCTCACTCTAGCCGGTGGGGGGAGCGGAGGTGTGCTAAGGAGGGGAATGTCCAATGCCAATTGTATGGGTGGGACTTTTTTGAAAATTAAAAAATTTATTTTTGAAAATGTGTAAAAAATGTACATTAGAATGGTACAATAATACTTGCCAGTAATTTTAACAACATTCCTTGTAAAGAATACGCATAAAGTACAAAATAAAAACTCCGTATGTCTATTATAATACAAAACACAGGTTAAAATAAGAAAGGATAATCTTGACTTTCTTCTGTGTAAACATGTTAATTTCCTTTTATAAAAGTACATGAGACAAGTGTACTAAAATGAAAAAGTATTGCTTTATTGTCCACCCTCACGACCTTTCATTTCTCTTGTACATTATTGTTTTTGAATTCCTGGACCTGAGAATCTCTGAACTTCAATGGTTTAGAGATTTTTTTTAAAGGAATACGATATAACTTTCCAACAACAAAAGTTTCTGCCTATGCAGCATATAGAATTGGCTTTGCATAAATATAGGTATCGAACAACAAAGTGGCAGGACACAAATCGGCTGTATAGAATGTCTGTTTCAATTCGTGAAGGTGAAAAAAGGATATACCCCGAATCCTACCTTCTGAAAGACTTTAAATCGTTAACAATTTGAAATCCTAGCAGTAAAGTTTTCGACATTGGACAAGGCTGTCCCTTGGTGCAGTGCCCCTAAGGCCGCGGCGGCGGAAGAAACGGAGGAAGAAGAAACCAGAGACCGGGCTAAGACTGGAACCACCGCCGACTGCGACACACAGCTGCTGCCAGCCCCCCCGATGATGCTCTCAATGGAGAAGGGGGAGCGGGCCAGAGCCGAGCTGCTGGATTTGGCAGCGTGCAGAGAAGAAGTCAGGGACGGGCTAAGCTGGGGCGGGTAGCGGAAGGTCCTGGCCAGCTCCGCCGCCGGCAGTAAGGAGGCTGGTGGCGCTGCAGGAGCAGCCGCAGGAGGCAGGACGCTGCCGGCGGCGCTCGCGGGGGGCTGCCGGGCCGGCGGGGAGTGGTGGTGAAAGGCAAAGAGGGCGGCGGAGTGGGGGTGGTAAGGCTGGAGCTGAATGCCATATCCACAGCTGTAGGGTCCGTAGCCGTAGGGCGCCGGCTGCTGGGGCGGCGGCGGCTGCTGCAGGAAGGTGCCGGGATCCACCCCGCGCAGCAGCAGCTCGGGCGCCGGCAGCGGCTGCCGCTTGAAGCGCTTCCTCCGGCGCAGGAAGCTGCCGTTGTCGAACATGTCGGCGGACTCGGGGTCCAGGGTCCAGTAGTTGCCCTTGCCCGGGTTGCCGGGCTCGCGGGGGATCTTGACGAAGCAGTCGTTGAGCGAGAGGTTGTGGCGGATGCTGTTCTGCCAGGCGGGGAACTTCTCCCGGTAGTAGGGGAAGCGGCCGCTGATGAACTCGCAGATCTCGCTGAGCGTCAGGCGCTTCTTGGGGCTCTGCAGGATGGCCATGGTGATGAGCGCGATGTAGGAGTAGGGCGGCTTCACCAGGCTGTTCTTGCCGGCCCCGCCGCCGCCCGCCGCCGCCTTGTAGGGGCGCTGGGAGCAGGTGGGGGAGCTGCCTGCGCCGACGCACGCCGGGGACCGGGGCAGCGAGATGTCATCGGGGAGCTCCCCCACCTCCTCGTCTTCCTCCTCCTCCTCTTCCTCCTCCTGCGCATAGGGGCGCCCGCCGCGCCGGAGCTCCTCGTCCTCCTCCTCGCCCTCGCCCACCACATCGATGTCGGTCTCCTCAGCCAGTCCCGAGGCATCGGACATCTCCGAGCTCAGAGTCATGGCTTGGCGGAGCGGCTCATCCGGGGCGGCTGGGCCGGGGAGCCGCGGCTGCCGGGCACGCTGGAGTCCCCTTGCTTTGCTCCCGGCGGCTAATCCGCCCAGCCAGAGCCAGGATCCGCCGCTCCGGTGCGACCAAGCAACACACACAACAACCAGCAGCAACCTCCGGCGAGCAGGCAGCGGGAAATCTCTCCCCCTCGGCTGCGCCCCGGAGTTGGTTCCTCTCTTTCTCCTCCTCGCAAAAGCCCTCGGACATTAATGGATCCAGGGAAGGAGGGAGAGCGATTAGTATTGGGGGGTGGTGAGGGGGAAGAGTCTTGGGAAAGATCTTGAAAAGGCTGGGGCTGAGTCCAAAAGAGGGCGGCCTTTCTTCTCTCCTTATAGCGAAAGGGGGCCCATCACATGGCTCCAAACGTCAGCGCCACAACTGGGGAAACATCTCAGCGCGTTCCTCCTCGGAGAAATCAAAACAGCACTGAGCAGGCAAAGTCCGGCGGGTGGGGGTGCGGGGGGAGGCACGACAAAATCGCCGCCCCCGGCAGTCCTGATGTTTCCAAGAAACTCGACTGCCCGCATTGCTAAAGGTCAGGGTTGGGAAAATGAAATACGCAGTCCTTCCTGCTGCCTCTCCCAATATACAGTGTGCCATCCCGTTGCAGTTCCTCCCCCGCCCTCCGCCCTCCATGTGCCACAACACCAAACTGCACTTCTGTTGCTGGGGTTATTCTGAGTAGTCGCTGGAGAACACATTTGCTACCCAAATCACTGCCCAAATCGCAAGGCTTTTCAGCAACAGAACGCCCTTGGTGTCCTTTGTTGCTCGAACCTTCCCAAGAGAAGAGGAAATCTCACCAAAAAGGGAGCGAGGCAATCCCAAATACAGGAACTGTCCATGCAAATATTCCACGGGTGGTAGGGAAATCTGCATTTTATTGTTTCATTCATTAATATTTTGAGACCCACCCCCACCCCCCAGCGCACACGGTTTCTTTTTTTTCCCCGCGGTTTTACTACACAGGAGGAGAAAATGCAAAACCATCTGTTTTTACCGGAATGTTAGTGGAATATAGTCGTTTTTGCAGATGAATTTCTTCTGAAGACCATTTGATTTTAATTCAATAACTGCAATTGAAGACGAGGGAAAAGGAGAACACGCCTGATAAAAATATAGACATTTTTATATATAATCATTAAAGTCGGTCTTCGAGTCAAGGGTAGGAGCATTTTCAGGATCTGAACGGAACTTTTGGTAGAAGGAACATTTCCTAACCATCAGGATGGGAGTAGTGCTCTAAACCTCCAGTGAAAATGCTTCTTCGGGCAGAAACTTTTAGAAAACTCTTTTTTCCTCTCTTCGGGGTATTTGTCATTTAGGAGTGGTATCACACATACCGTATATCTCTAGCTGTCAACCGAATCAAAAATATCCCCACTATTTTCATATTTGATTTTAAGGACTGCTTTTAAAGGAAGAAGTGTAGCCCTTTCTGTTGTATGAAACACAGAAAGAGAGAAGCCCCCTTCTCGTGCAAGGAGAAACAAAATAACATATTTTAAGAATCTCTTCGCCTTTGAGCTGTGGAGCAAAAGTAACAAGAAAGTGAAACACAATTATATTTCCAAATAAAATCATGATATTTTTTCAATGTCAGCCTACACATTTTATGATAACAAACAATCATACTCCTCTCAATTAGAGGGCGCGCACATTTAATGGATCACTTCTGACGTTAGATGGGAAAGATTATGATAAACGCACTTCTAAGCACTCTGACATGAAAAAGAACCATCTTGAATATACATATTATACATAGTTCTGCCGAATTAACTCTAAATTATAATCTGTTTTAAAGTAGGACGGTATATAAAAGTTGTCATTTTATTCTGATTACAATTATTTTGGAAAGAAAATATAACTACGTGCTATAACGCATATTTCAAAGGCGATAAAATATAACATTTTATTTAAATGAATTTTCAATATCTTTTCTAAATCAGAAGTTACAAGCAACACTGTTTCAAACTCAGGTTCATGGATTTGTGAACATAATCCTTGTTAGTATTTCCAAATAATCCTATTTACATAGTGTTCATTACGGAGAAGCCAAAGGAGCAAACCACAAAAAATTACAAAAGCAAAAGAATAATTCAATCAATAGCTATGTTTTGGCTAATAGCGTTTTGTACCTCTGTAGAAATGACAAAGTAACTCTAGTTGTATTAAAAATTAGTGAGTGAAATATCGTTTATGCAGGGAAATAGTTTTCCGTCTGGGGTACCAAGGCAAGTTATATACAGTTTCCTTACTTGAAAAGTGTTTACAGTTGGGGATTTTTGTTTGTTCTAGTTTCTT
The DNA here is from genome assembly GCF_965152235.1 of Eretmochelys imbricata. Lineage (NCBI taxonomy): Eukaryota > Metazoa > Chordata > Testudines > Cheloniidae > Eretmochelys > Eretmochelys imbricata. The sequence continues at coordinate 49,208,355 of NC_135576.1, read as the reverse complement.
GTTAGTTAGTTAGTTTGTGGGTTTTTTTCAATTCTCTTTGTCTTCTAGTACCTCTCACTGTGTTTTTTATTACATTCCAGACTGTTTATAGTCGTCCAAAAAGAGCTAAATAAGAAGAATGGAGTTTAACTTTCGTGGACAGGCACCAGCTTCACAGAAATAAGAATGCAAAAATAATCATACCTGCCTTTATCTTGTCTGCCAAAACCCGTGCATGATTCATCTGTGTACATTTTATATGTGTAACACATGCAGAAAACAGTGTTCTAATATTGACCCGTATCGCGACATTTTATTTCCATGATTTTGATGCACAGGCCGATGAAAAACTCAAATATTCAAATAAACTGAGCCCCTTTGTCTCAGGTGGTTAAAACGTATCTTCCCTACACACTTAGAAAATGTTATAAGTCATCTTCTGTCACTCGAGGAAAGAGAGGTGGGGTTTACTGAAGGGCAGTGAGTCAGCTCTGACTACAGACAATTAAGATAAGGTTTTATTGCAATCCCTCAGAGTGATGGTGACTTTTTTCTCACCAAAAGAATATTTGACTTCTTTCCTTCCAAACTTAAAAAGGCTGAGCTAAAAATGTGTGACAGAAGACAATGAAACAAACAACGCCGGACATTGCTCAACAGGGCAATAACCTCGAGAGCAGGCCCTGGCTGCAGTTCTCTGGACAGCTCTGCTGTGTTTCGCTCGTGCAGGAAATCAAACAGCAGGTAAAGAAGCAGAAAGCAAAGTCCATCTCCTTGCATGTGTCAAATGAACGGCAGTGCTCGGCGTGAAGAACTGTAGGGCCCAGACAGAAGCTCTTTGCTAAACAACCGGCAGCCCAGCGATTTGATGTTTTGCTCTTTTTACACAAGACAGCGAAACTCAAAGTTGAGTTACCTCATCGGAGCCGAAATCGCGCTGCTTCTCTGCAGATCTCCCTTCAGGGAGCTCTCTTTGGCGGAGATTCTCCGCGGACAAGGGATGCCACCTACCGGCAAAGATACTGGCATGCCCGAAGACGGGTATTCGTGAGCTCTCCATCCCGGTCGGTCAAGTTTGCTTTGGAGTTTGTTCAGTACAGTGTGCTAGGATGACAGCCCTAGTCCCCAACCCCAGAAAGCCGAGCATTGCCGAGGGGTGACTGGCTCCAGAGCCAAGAGGAAAAGACACCGCCGGTGCCCAGGAAGCTAAATAGAATTCTTTGGGCCATATTGTGCTATCCATTTTGAAATCAATAGGGAGTCCTGCTTCCAGATCCATGGCGCAGATCTTGCCCTTTGTCCTTACTGGCAGTTTGCATTAAAAAGTTTGATGAGAATGCTTACAAGCAAAGACTAAAAGGAAGAACACAGAAATTTATATGATTCTAAGTATCTGCAAAATAGCAATCCACTGGAGAAAATATGTAGGGCTGTTATGGAAACAAACTACCAGACGACATTGTTTATACCCCTGAGCTTTTTTCTGGGGTTAATTCTGATTGACTTTTAAGTGTCTATTCATTGTACACTCGTCAAATGCTAATTTCAAGGTGTGGAAGGGCTCGCACCACTTCATTCTTCTATTGAGAATGCTCTTTGTATAAGTTCATAATATCGGAGAGGGTTTTAGAAACTGAGTACATTAGTAATATGCAGCATGTTAATATAATTCCTACAAACAGTTATGGTGTATTGTTATTTAACGTGAACAGGAGAGATCTGGATATTAACTGTTAACGGCAATGATTCTACCGATTTGTATACTTCATTCTAGACAGCACAGTGTGTAAACATAAACGTCTTCGCTAAAACCATATAGGGCCATATCATGCGCTCGATTTGTAACCAGAATTTCCCCAAATTCTGCCTCAATTTGATGGCACAATAAGGCCCATAGAAAATACATTTACTCATTACATTCTTGCTTTCTAGCCTATATTCATGTAAAATATGTCCCAAATTATTTATTGTGTACATTTATTTAAATGGAAGCATTCCTCTGGAAAACCCACAGCCAAGAAAAGAAAAGAAAAGAAAAGAAAAGATGCAGCCTTCAGCGTCCACGGCAAACAACTCCAGCCATTTATTCGATATGGATATTTCAACTGATACAGGAATGTGAATAGGAGATTGCCATACACAACATACACTGAGTAGGAAACTTGTTTTCTAAGCAGGTTTCGAAATCGGGAAGAGTTGGTGTCAGCAAAGGTTTAACCGACAATGCAAAAAAGGACAATTATTTGCCCTGACTAAGGAATTTTCATGACTTCTGATAACACTGAACATCCTCTGCAATGAACAGGCCATTTCTGAGGAAAGAATCTCTCCAGTATTTACTAACCCTGATATTGTCTAACAAACCGAAGCAGTCGCATTGTGGACAAGTTAATCATTTTTATACCCACCTTCTAGACAAGAGGAAACTATTAGGATTTCCACTTAGACACCGTCCCCAGTCCAAAATTGGGCCAAATTCTGCCCTATGTTCCTTGATCCTCACTGACTTCAATGATCATGGTTTCAAGGGTATGACTGAGAGCAGAAGGAGAGAAACTGTAGACCTAAACCTGTAAAGCCTTACTCCTAGAAATAGTCCCATTTTAGTCCGTGGGGATTACTATCTGGAGTGAGGCTTGTTTTCTTGTTTCTATCATTCAATTTTATCCAGTCCCCATTTAGTTCGCTTATAGGGCCTTTAGCTGAATGGGAGTTTTGCCACTGACTTCAATGAGGGTGCACAAATAAAGTAGGCTGCATAAGTGAAAGGGAGGGGACAATACAGACATAAAGTGGGAGAGATGAGAATGGGGCACGGGCAAAAGCACGATTTAATCTGCAAAAGCAAAACAACATGAAAATCGTAACGTGTAAAAACTCTGTGAGGCCCTAGAGACGCAGCAAAATAGTAAATGTACTGTATGCATTTGTATTTCTTTTAGGGCACCTCTCCTAAGGCCTCGGCACTGCTACAACAATTACAAAATGCAGCACAAAAGAATAAAAATGACAAAATCTCTCAATAGTTCCCCTCCCACACCCAGCCTACTGTTATACTTGCAAAATAATCGTCTTAATGATCCACAATAACTCAGACTCGGATCATCCTTTGTCCTTCTGTTTATGCAGCGTAAGATTGCCAGCGTCATTAGCAGGAATATCCCTGGGCACGAATGATTACCACGGCAGGTATTCTATCCTGGGTTCACTGGCAGACACATGAGACACTTCCTAAAAAGAAACAGAGCCTTTTTAGAACTGTCAAACAACATGAATGTTTAAAATACCAGAACTGGAAAGGAAGGGAAGTTTGGATTAAAAGTGTGCAGCTCTGTTACCCTTGGGAGGACAACGTGATTAGAATAATGGCGGGATGTATTTTTTTAAGAATCCACACGCATACAACACACTACGTCTTTTCACTGGCTAAAATGCTTATGTCATATACTCCATAACTTATACCTTAGCTACATACATAAAATCAAATCCTGCTTAGTTTACTAATGCAAGTAGTCCCTTTAACTATTATTCATTCTAACCCATCTTTTAAAATCCCCGTACATCCAAACCACCTTCAAGCACATATTCGAACCAATAGATCAGCCCCGTGCTGTTCCCTAGAAGTTCACAGTCTCCAGAAGGCTGGGGATGAGCGAGTTCCAAAGCCAAGGATGTTCCCCTGTATCCAGTCCCCAGGATTCAAATCTGGGGATGGAACAAGAATTCTTTAGCTGATCTCAGCTGCTGGGAAGGATGACTAAGCAGAGAAGCAGCTTCTTAGCTAGTCACGACCCAGAGCATCTGAGCATTCTAGGTTAAAACCAATACCTTGAATTGCGTATGGAAACAGATGTAGCACCTGCTAAATCAGATATACGTCTTGTAAGAGATGAGTAAATTCCCATCTGACCTGGTATCTCAGTCACCTAGGCTGTTCTGGGTGACTTCACCGCTATGTTGATGGTGAACCTTATAAAATAAAAGCTCAGAACTAATGATCTACACTGTAACCGTCCCCATGTGATTTTTAGTTCAACACATAGCTAGGCACCCTTTGAACCTTATGTTTGGGTTGGCACTGGAGTCAGAGAATGTGAGCACACTTTGCCAGACATTTAGGATGAGGTCAGAGTTTGCTTTTGCTCAGCAGTACTGACAAATACATTATTTTAGGGGAAAATTGGAAAAATCTGCAGGAATTCTTTACTTCTGATTTGGAAGAATTAGGATGCCTCTTCCTCCTTTTCTCAAGAAGTCAGGAACATGCATATTTTTATTCATTAAGGATGATTTTCTCAAAATAATGCATATTATCTGAATTCGTAAAAGTTGGGAATTGCACCTGTAAATTCATGAGAAGGCTGCTCAACATAGAATTAGATTCACATATTCTCAAACACAGTTCACATATGCCTGCACATGTTTGTAAAACTTCCTATTCACTGCTCAAAAACTGGCTGAGTGTGGGAGGGTTGAGCTATCTATAGCTATTGACTCTGAAGGAAGAAAAAATAAAAGGAGAGCAGGAGTGGAAAGAATGTTGTGGATGCAGTAGATGATTATCTACCCACCTTGATTATCATACACATTGTGAAGAGAGTGGCTTTGGATGGGCTATTACCAGCAGGAGAGTGAGTTTGTGGGGGGGGGGGGGGGAGCGGAGGGTGAGAAAACCTGGATTTGTGCTGGAAATGGCCCAACTTGATGATCACTTTAGATAAGCTATTACCAGCAGGACAGTGGGGGGAGGGGGTATTGTTTCATGGTCTCTGTGTGTATATAATGTCTACTGCAGTTTCCACGGTATGCATCCGATGAAGTGAGCTGTAGCTCACGAAAGCTCATGCTCAGATAAATTGGTGAGTCTCTAAGGTGCCACAAGTACTCCTTTTCTTTTTGCAAAGACAGACTAACACGGCTGTTACTCTGAAAGCAGTAGATGATGGTGAAGAAGGAGGCAGAACGTATCCTAAGTTTTGGGGCTACTTTTCTGAGGTAAGGCAAGTGAATGGAATATGCCCTATGCAGGGAATATTGGAAGGAAGGGAGCCATGCCTTATTCAGTGTGCACTTTATAATACAGTGAATGAGATAGTGCTCTCTGCACCTTCAGAGATGTGCATGACCAGTTCACAGCTAAGTTAGTCACACAAACTTGTGGCTTTCCTTCACTTTGAGGACAATTCCCAAAGTACAGGTTATGACCCTGAGGGAGGTTTCAGAAATGACGCAAGGGGGTCATGGGAAGGTATGCAAAATGTAGCATATTGCAAATAAAATACAATAAAATAATACAATTAATGTGATAAAAATGGATATACAACATACGTTTTGGAATGGTATGGTATCCTTTAATGCAGCGGTTCTCAAACTATGGGACACAGGAATGTGTCAAAGGAGATGCAACCTGTGTGCTTTTTCTTTGTTTTTTTTTAAAGAGTTCTAACTGTCAGCTTTGGGTGGCTGGGGCTTGTGCAGAAGGGCCGTGCACATCCCAGAAGTGGGGATAAAGCGGTCACCTTGAGCCCGAGCTCTCCCCCGACCACATTCAATCACCTGGAGGCGGCAGGGCAACAACTGTCAGCGCCAATGCAGAAGTAAGGGTGGCAATAGGGAAACTAAGTCTGCTGTGAAAAGTGATATTGACAAATATCACTTTTCGCTTTGCCACCCTTACTTCTGTGCTGCTGCCTTCAGAGCTGGGCACCCAGTCTGCAGCTGCTGCTCTCTGTTCTGCCTTCAGAGCTGGGTGATGGTATATGTACTTGCAGGTGGAGGGGGCATAAATAACTACAGACACAAAGAAGGGGGGGCCTGATCAAATAAGTTTGAGAACCACTGCTTTAATTCAATCACTATTAAAAACCAAACCAAATTCCGCTGGGATTCTCAGAGTGGACTGGAGCAGCACATGAGTGTGTGCAGCCAGTTGTTTGAGCCACTGCTAATAAAATGGTTTCAGAGTAACAGCCGTGTTAGTCTGTATTCGCAAAAAGAAAAGGAGTTCTTGTGGCACCTTAGAGACTAACCAATTTATTTGTTTGAGAGCGTGTGGCACAAACTGTCAGCATAGTCTGTGTGGTATGTAGATTGTAATGGATTTTTTACCTTCAGTCCTTTTGGTACGATGTCCATCTGTTTGCATTTGGAAAGGAAGATGATGTCTGTGATGAAGTGAGCTGTAGCTCACGAAAGCTCATGCTCAAATAAATTGGTTAGTCTCTAAGGTGCCACAAGAACTCCTTTTCTTTTTGCTAATAAAATGGTTCTTTCTATGTGTGCCCGGATTTACCTCTCTCAAAACAATACACGCCCCATTAAAACACATTATTTATTAAGGATGACACAAAGTACAAGTGGTCTTTCACACAGACCATTCAAAGCATGTTCATGAATTACAACATTGACATGCTGGATGTAATTGCTGTGGAACAGAAACACTGTTGAGCTTCACACAATTATGGTATGTATGTTTAGTCTTCATTGAAGCTCAGTTCAGACCAATGGGTGATTTGGAAAGATGGTTTCATTGTAACCGCTGCCTGCTCAGAGTAGCCCTCTGTCCCCTTCTGGTGGTGGCTAGGCCAGCTAGTGCTTGATGAGCCTACTATAGTCTTCGCTAAGAGTAAAACATCTTCTAGCTCAGATAGTAGAGGCTGATGCATTTAGGTCCCAAGTTTGATCCCTTGTTGACACCCCAGTGTGGGCCAGCAGTTACATCATTAAAAGAACAAGTAGGTTCCAACCATGATGGCGGGGGGGAGTAGAAATATGACCCAGATATGGTTTTACATCACTTGAGAAATTTAGAAACCAAACATCCATTTCTGAAAGATAATATTTTCTCCAAGAAATATGCTCCCAGAATGTCAAATTAGTCCACATCACTGGGATTCTTTTGCACTCTTTAATACTTCTGGCTTCTCAAATACCTACAGCTACAAAATACACCTTCTTGCAACAGAGTCCTATAAAACTGTGCCCATGTTATCAGATGATGACTTGGCCATGGTCAGTTACACCTTCATGTCCTACAAGCTAGATCACTGCAATCTGGTATATCTGGACATGAGTACTCTGCATCTGAAAAGGTTCAGTTAGTTCAGAATGCAGCATCCAGTCTCCTCAGTAATATCAGTCACTGAGAGCATAAATAACGATGCTTAACTCACTACACTGCTCACCACAGAATACCTAGTCAAGGTTAAAGCCGTGGTCCATTTTCAAGGCTTTCCATGAAACTGAGATTAGGTATCTCACAGAGAGCCTTTCACTTTCTCAGATAACATTCTCCCTTAGCAGCTATATACCTCAGAAACTATCATCCTCAAGGATGAAACTCATGAGAGCAGGCAACAGGACTTGCTTGGCACCAGAGCTTTTTTAATAACTACTAATTTCAAAAATTTCAGAATGAAGTGTAAAACTCACTTCTTTGACTTGGCTTTCCCAAATTCCTAACTAAAACCAGCAAAGGAGTAGAGAGGAGGTGGAAGGGGAATAAAAAGTTGTGAAAAGAAAGAGAGGAGTAAAAGAAGGGGGAAAGGAGGAAATAAAATCTCAAACAAAAAAATTCCCCTGCTGCACTGGGGGAAGTTGAGAGAAAATTTAAGCTATGGGACAGCTGTAAATATGGTGTGCAACTCTTCAGGAGGTATTCAGAGATGACCACAGAGGGTGACATTACAAAAACCTGGACAAACAGACAAACAGGAAGCAAACTCTGAAGGAATCAAGCTTTTGAGGACAAAAGGTAAGGAGGATGGTGGTGTTTTCAACAGTAATAGAGCATAAAAGACAATTTAGGAGGAAAAATAAGGAGTTCTGGTTTAGTGATAGTGAGTTTGAACTGTGAGCAAGCCATCCTGGAAAAAGTGTTGGTTGGCTACTAGAGGGGCACAGCGCTTGGTCATAAGGATCAGGGATGCCTCGAGGCAGCCATTTGAAGCTGAAAGCCACTAATATTTGTTGCTATGCTTGAGATTGCAGTGCTTGGAATGCTAGGAGATGACTGCACATGATGCAAGAAGGGGCCTTAACATAATTGTATGTTGCTTTGCAGTGCTCTTTTTGCTTTCACTTAATAGAATAAAGATTGCTTTCAAACAAACACAACTATTTTATTAAAAGACAACAACCGGAGGAGAGAGTCAAATGAAAAAATTCATCAGCAGGGAGGAGGATGGGCAATGGAAAGTTCTCAAGAGGTGGAGGGGTCCCGGGACGGCTACAGATTTGTGTATGTCCAGGGATCATACCCAACCTTCTCCTTTGGAGTACAATTCAACGGGTGCTGTACTTCAGCAGGGCCAAACTGCAGAAGGATGGGTGTTGAGTGCAGTGGGTAGTGGGAGTCCACAGTGCTAGACTGTGAGGAGGGAGGAGTGGAATGCTGTGGGTAGAGAGTGGAGCCAGGAGGTTGGTAACAGTGTGTTGGCGCTGTGGTGGGCGGGCACATGGGAAAGAGTTTTGTGACAGCAGTTGCAGGGGAGGGCGGGCACAGTGCTGTTCGGTTTGAAGAGCTAGTATCGCCTGGAGCGTGTCCACTTGGCGCTCCATAACATTTAAGAGGTGCTCCATGGCTTCTTTCTGGTGTGCTGCGTTCTCCTTTAGGTCCCTCTTCTCACTGTCCCACCACTCCTTCAACTCCTATTTCTTGACGGCAGAGTGCATCATAACCTCACGGAGAAAGTCCTCCGTAGTTCTTCTTGGCTGCTTTCTAATTCTGCACAGCCATTCTGCCGCTGATAACAAAGAGGGAGGCTGGGCTCCCAAGGTCATCTCTGTGAAGTTTAAATTTTACAGAAGCAGTATTGTTTGCAACACAGACAACACTGATTCAGTGTTTTAAAACACAGCCAGTACTCACACACCTGTCAACTGTTTGACCCCAGGCAAGCACATATGAGCCACAAGACCCCCAAAATTGTGAATAGCCACAGGGGCAGGGTAAATCTCTGTTCCCAGACCCTGCTGTACACTGGGCACGTGGCACTTGGGGAGAGCCAGCACTGTAGCGGGGGCCTGATAATCATTCCTGTCCCCACACTTTCCACAGGAGGTGTTCATTATGGAAGATATCTCGCTGCTGAGGGTGAGCAGGGAATCAAGGGAGGGTCTTCTCCAAGCCTGCGGCTTCTGCCCTGGTCCCTGTGTGGCTCACCTTTGTGCAACAATGGTCCCCCGCCAAAGTGGCATGGGAAAGTTACCATTAATGGGGCAAGAAACAAAGCAGCTCTGCCGAGGAACCTATGGCAATGGATTGCCCAGTATCTCCATGAGAGTTTCCTGGAGATCTCTGAGGGAGATGCCTGTAAAGTGAGGGAGTCTATCAACAGCCTGTTCCCGCCGCTCAGACTAGGTATGCAGTGGGAGACAAGCCTGCTTTCTGCAACCCTCCTGCCCCCAACAACTCGCTACAGCAATTCCCAAAATCAGATCCACTTACCAGGGGCCTCCTCTCCTGTTTGCGTTTCGCCAAGATCTGATAGCTGTGACTGGCTAGCCTCCTCCAGGGTAGAGAAGAGCTCCTGACTGCATGAATCTCTGGCCTCCAAGTCATCTTCTGCCTCTGGATCCCCTCCCCCTCTTCATCCAAGTTTTCCTCCTCTTGGCTCGGTCCAATCTTGACTGGTATGTGAGCCAACAAAGTATCCAGGGGCCTTTGCAGTGGAGGTGGGGTCACCATCAAATATTGCATCCAGCTCTTTGTAGAACCGGCAGTTTGTGGGCACAGCACCAGAGCAGCAGTTTGCCTCCCGCACCTTGTAGTAGGTGTTCCGCAGCTTCTTCACTTTTACCCTACACGGCAATGTTTCCCAGTCATGGCCCCTTTCAATCATGCATCGTGAAATCTGTCCGTAGGTATCATAATTCTGATGGCTGGAGTGCAGCTGGGACTGGACAGCCTCCTCTTCCAAAATGCCTATGAGATCCAGCAGCTTGGCATAGCTCCAAGTGGGAGATCACCTGGTACGTGGAGCAGGCATGGCCACCTGTAAAGATGCACTGAGACCACTGCACGTATCACCGAGCAAACAGGAAGGGGACTTTCAAATTTGCAAAGGAATGTATGGGGTGGGGATGACGGTTGGTCACCTGAGGGCAGGGCAGTAGAGTTCAAACCGATGACCAGAGAGGTAAGAACAGGCATTGTAGGACACCTCCAGGAAGCCAATGGCAGTGCTGTAATTGCCACGGTGTGTACACTGGCACAGCAGCGCTTTAGCCCCAATGCAGAAAGCTCTATGACTCTCATCGGGGTGGTTTTTTCAGAGTGCTACAACTGTGCAGTTTCTGTGCACTAGGTGGCTTGGCAGTGTGTACACCTCGGGAGTTACAGCACAGAAAGCTGCTTTACTGCGCAGAAACTTGCCAGTGTAGACAGGGCCAGAGTCTGAGGTAGAGTGCTGAACATATAAACACACAAGCTTGAAAGTGCTGAGCAAGACAGCAACAGTGTAGACCTGCCCTGAGCAACAATGTTGTTGTTGAAGTACTGGCAGGCCCTCTTAGAGGTCCAGAGAGGTCCAGGCCACTTCCAGCTTTTGAGGCCCCTACCCATAATAAAAATAAAAAATGACGACACATGAAAACAAGATAAGGCACCAAAAAAAAGAGTGAGACATAATTTGAATATTTTTTTTATTTAACAAATGCTTTTCTAGCCTTTTTCTGTGCAAATGCACTAATTATTGAGGAAAAATCTAGCTTTCGTGCAATGTCACAGTTGATATTAAGCGTGGTGATCCCATTCAAATGCTCTTGTCCCATAGTTGAATGGTGATAGTTCTTTACCTGCTTTAACACATTGAATGTGCGTTCACCTGAAGCCACTGATACAGGCAAACTGACAAAAATACACAATGCAATTGTGATATCAGGAAATCCCCAGAGAGTCCAAGTTCGAGTATTTTTTGAAACAATTTCTTTGGCTTGCAATCCAATTTAAAGTTCACAGAATATATTCGTTTGAGGAAGATGATCTCATCACTAGACCTTTTGAAATTTCTTTGTTGTTCTGTTGCTGAAATTGTTCACCTGCAGAAAGCAGATCTTCATTACTCAGTCTGTTGAACTGCCAAAAAAAACCAAAAAGAGTACAAATTAGTTGCAGTGACTCAAACTGACGTGTAAGACCTGATTGAATAGATTCAATAGTGACAAGGAAGACATTGACCCTTTAATGCTGCTCGGCATCGAATTCAATAGGTAAATTGTGATTGGTGAAGAACTCAGATGAAATGCCAATATTCTGTGCTACTAATTTGGACTCAGTCAGGATCGCATCCCATTGTTCACAAATCTGTTGAATGTCATTGATAAGACTTTCAGTGTTATCCCCCTCAACATCAAGTGTAGCATTGCGTGCTTCAATTACCAGATTCGTTTGGTGGATCATTGTAAGTAGCTTCATCCACAAAAAGGATATCAGAATGCATTCAAATTTGGACATGTGCTTCTGAATAGACTGAAATTCATTTCGAGCCTGTGCAGTGAGATTGAGAGATTCAAGCTCATTTAAAGCCTTTCTCACTGAATTCAAATTCTGTGCAACTGGTTGAACACCATCAATCTGTGCAGACCATCTAGTTTTGGACATCCCATGCAGTGAAACAGGAAGATATTGCTTCAGAATTTCCCATCTTTGTGGACTGCTACTGAAGAGATTGTACATTTGCTGAACAGTTCCAAAGTAAGTAATTGCCTCCTTACATGATTCAGCACAGTCAACACCTACAAGGTTTAGTGTCTGGTTTCCACAGCTGGAGAAAATATAGTTTGAATTATGCTCAAGCAGAACTGCTGGTACACCTTTGTACTTCCCAGCCATATTAGATCCATTGTTTTAGGCTTAACAAATGCAGACTTAAAAATCTCACTTAAAACCTTCTAGAATTGCTAATACTCAAGCAGCAATTTCTTTTCCAGTTTTTCTCGTGAAATTATCAAACAAAATAAACCTTTTCTTCAATTGAAAATTTTGAGCTATCTACAATCTTAACACATCAAATAACCATAGTAATCTGTTCCTTGTGAGAACAATCTGGAGTGGCATCAACAATGATTGAAAAATACTTGGCATTCCGAATCTCATCAAGAATTGTTGTTTGTATGAATGACCCACATAGCTCAATAAACTTCTTTTGTATGCATGTGGAGAGACAATGGACTTGCATGTGCTTTTGTCTCTCTTGCAATTCTCAAACACGTTTAACATGCTCTGATAAAAGTGGGTCATATTTGCTAAGGAGCTCAACTATGCCTAGAAAGTTTCCATTTGCACGATTACCAATACGTTGACTGGAACCAAAGAAAGCCAATCCCTGCTCAGAAAGAAAAAGGATGACATTCAGGATGCGCTCAAGAAGTTTTTTCCAGTTATTAGTTTCTGTAGAGAGTTCAGTCAAGAGTAAATTCTCAACTGAACTTTCAGCTGATGCTGCCCTACTGATTTCCATGCAACATAGTTTTATTTGTGTGACGTTGAACTCTCATGTGATGGTATTCGATCTTTCAACTTCCTCCAACCTTTGTTGATGCTCCATCCTGATTGATCAGAGAGAACTGATGCATTTGCAGCACTTTTGTTCAAAATGAAGCAGGGTGCACAGTACAGAGATTGTCTTTCCGTACTCCAGCATAACCAGTCTCTTGTGCAGGTCTCCATTTGGAAGAGTTTTTGTCAGCAGACGAGCAGGGAAAGCATGATTATCAGCATCTCGTGGAATGTTACTTGGAATTTCAAAACAACTAATTTGAAGAAAAGATTGCATTTGGGCAGCATTGCTCTGGTCAATAATTCCAATGTCTGTCACAGTCAAATCTGTAGTACTCATGAATTGCTCTTGCTGCGTAAGATCTACATCTTCTTGTTGCTGTTGAGTTGCTTGATCGTACACAGGATCTTCTGCTGCATTTGTTACTGTTGGCACATCTCCTTCTTGGCTACTGTCCTCAAGTCCACGTATTAGCATTGAAATATCACCTGTTGCAGTTGCATAGTTTTTATTATCTGTAGCATTGTTTGTTGGGTAAGGTGTGTTTTCCAGTGGTTTGAGAAATGAAGTTATTGGCTTTGTGCTCTTAGCTGCTGCTTCACTCAGTTGTTTTCACCATCTCTTGCTTGCACCACTTTCAAGTCTCCTCTTCATAGTGATCTATCTGGTCAATTTGTAACCTATCCACACTTGAAATATTCTGCTGTAAATAAGTAGCTTATCTACACTTGAAATCTTCTACTGTAAACATGTACGCAAATGCTGAATGGTACACGAATGCTGAAAAGACTTAAAATGAAGGAATATTAATTAAGAACACAAAATTAAACAGACAGGTTATTATCCTTATCACTGAATTAAAACTCAAGCACGCAAGGTATAATATAACAGGCTGAGCTGAAGACAAAAGAATGACATATATATAGTAAACACAGACACAGATAGAGGGATAATGTCCAAACATTTCAAACATGTGTCCTCATGAAACTCACTGTACAAAATTGTCCTCACAGATTTTCACCTTGAATCTGGGCCTATAGACTACGAAAGCCTATGATGATGGCCGAGCTACCAAGCTAGGGCTCAACCAACCAACCAATCACCAATTTTAGCTACCATATGAAGATAATAATGAGGAATTCTCACACATAAATAATCCCTTAGTCAACTAGATGTAAAACTATAAAGACACTAAAATGTAACAGTTCTCCACCTTTCAACATGAACTTGATCCAGCACCAGCTACTAGTAGTGGTTTGTTTATATAATCATCTGATCTGAGAGGACACGTTCATCATGGTCTAATCTTATGCCATCAGAACCAACATATTTTTATTAATATTTATGAACATTTTAAACTCTTTAATAGACAAAATCTATGTCAGTTAACAAAAAAATTATGTGTTTTACCAAACCGCATCTCTTATTTGCTTAAATTTTCAGCTCTAAGCTGAGAGAGTGTGTCACATTTTGGTCTGACTGGGATGCGCATAAAAACAAGTTGCGAAACTTATCAAATGCCAAAAAATTAACAAGTGTCTAAATTTGAGGCCCTCTTTGAGCTTGAGGCCCAGGCCAAATGGCCCTCCCTCTGATTGGTCCTGAGTACTGGAGGAAAATACTTAAGTGTAAAACAAAAAAAATTCTCATTTTTTAAAACTGATTCCATAATTTTATATTCATATTACTTTTCTGTAGATTTGTTAAAACAAAAATCTACATTTTGGGGCCAAGTTTTTTGACAGTGTCCTTTTAAAACATGTCTTGTTATAACAACAAATAAAAACTGTAATTTATTCATGAAATTCCTAGTGAATAAGTCACCAAAAAGGTATCAAAGTTACAGGACAAGTTAATGTTGTAATACTATTAATGTATATAGCGCCAAAAACATACACTGAACTTTACAAAACGTAGGCCCAGATTCTGCAAAGGCTTATGTATGTGCTTACTTTTATGCATGGTGATTAGTCCCATTGAAGTCAATCATGTGAGTCCCAGTTAATCACGTGAGTTGTCCCACTTGCTTCCTCACAGTGAGCAAAGTCAAGCTCATTGCTAAGGCCAGGTCTACACTTAAAAAGCTGCAGCTGCGAAGCAGCACTAGTGCCTCTGTGCTTCTGTAGTACTTTAGTGAAGACAGTACTACGCTGACTGGAAAGCTTCTTCTGTTGGCATAGTTAATCCACTTCCATGAGAGCTGGTAGCTATGTTGACGGAAGAAGCTCTTTTGTGGACATAGCACTGTCAACACACGGGGTTAGGCTGGTATAACTGCTTTGCTCAGGGGGTGTGGATTTTTCACACCCCTGAGTGACATTACGCTGATGTAAGTTTATAATGTAGACCTGGTCTAAGTCTTTGCAGGATTGGGCCTTAGACTAAGAAATGGTCCCTGCCAGGAAGAATTTACAACCTAAGGCCCTGATCCTGCAAACATTTACACACCTGAATAACTGTGCATAGGAGAGAGACAGGGTGGATGAGGTCATATATTTTATTGAACCAACGTTTTTTGGAGGAAGGGATAAGCTTTCGAGATGATTCACTGAGCTCTTCTTCAGGTCCGGAGAAGGAAACTAGAGTGTCCAAGCTAGTTACAAGTTAGAACAGATTGTTAACCTTAAATTCATACATGTTGTAGGAGACCACTTAGAATCAAGTGGTCAATTAATACCTTTGAAGTAATAGGACAACGAAGGGTTAGTAGGCAGCAAGGTGTATTACAAGTTGTTGTAATGAGCCATAAAACCAGTGTCTCTGCTAAGTCCATGGTGTTTAGCGTCCAGCAGAGTTATGAATTTAAGTTTCCAGGCTCACCTTTCAAAGGCGTTGTGCAGGTTTCCTTTGAGGATGAGGACAGAGAGGTCAGATATACAGTGATCACTTTGTGAAAAGTGTTTTCCCACAGGTGACAAGGTGTAAAAGTCTTTATAATTTTTCTGTGTGAGTTCATTCAAGACCATAGTGCTTGTCTGGTTTCACCCATATAGTTGATGCTGAGGCATTTGATGAACTGGATGAGCTACACCACATTTTGTAATAGGCATGTGTAGGACCCATGAACCTTAAAAGGTGGTATTTTGAAGTAATGATCAATGTAGCAGTGGAGATATATTTTCAGGTTTTGCATCTGTTGTTCTGGCAGTTGTGTTGAGTTGGTGTTCTGGTGTTGATTTGAGTTGGTGTGTCCCAGCCTGTAGGGAGCTTGCTTCTGATGATGAGTTTAGAAAGGCCGTGGGGTTGTTTGAAGGACAGAAGAGGTGGTTTGGGAAAGATTTCTTTCAGGATGTGGTCCCCATCAGGCATGGGTTGTATTTGTTTGATGATATCTGTATGGGTTCTAGTATGGGGTGGTAGGTGACAACTAAAGTGTGCAATGTGTTTGCTCTTTCCTGTATTGAAACAGATTTTTGGGGTATTTGGGTGTCCCATTCCACACATAAGTGTTCTCAGTGTGGAGTTATGTGTATAATCATTTGCAGGATCAAGATCCAGTTCAGACAATACCAAAATACAGGGCAACAGTCCAGGTAAAGGAGGGTGTGAAGAATCATTGATGAAAACACTAATGTAGGGAAGATTATTGGAGATGACCACAGAGGGTTCGTTAGACAAGAAATGGGAAACTGTTCTAAGTGTAGGGTATAACATGAAAGAAGGTGTGAAGCCAAAGTAAGTCTTGATGTGAGAGGAGTAAGATAGAAAGGGGAAGAGTAACAGAAGATAAGAACAGAGATGTAGGCAGGATTGAGATTATATAGGGCCTCAAAAGAAAATCCAAGGAGCATGAATTATATACTGTGAAATACAGGCAGGCAATTAAGAGAGTGAAGGGAAGGATGATTTGTTAGAAGGAAGGTTGGAGGAGGAGAATGATTTTAGCAGTGGTATCTGGGGATAAAATGAAAGAGATTAGAAAATAACACGCACAGAGGCCAGAGGAATAGAGCTCACAGTAATACAGGGAAGAAGTGATGAAGACAACAACAAGGTTTTAGCAATGTAACTAGGAAGGCATGGCCAGAGTTTAGCTGTATTCTAGCAGAGAGGAGAACAGGGTTTAAGGAGATGCAGAAGGAAGCCCACGCGCGTGCCCAGAGACAGAGCCGCCGTTCTCCTGCAATCCCGATTCCAGCAGCTGGGAAGGCAAAACTCAGACCAAAGGCGCCCTAGTTTCGCGCCGCGGCGGCGGCGGCGGCAGGCACCTGACAAAGGTGCCCAGCAGAGAAAGGGTTTCTCAGGACGCTCAGTCCAGCACCCCGCGCCATCTCTGGGGCTGTGAGGGGGACGCTCTCTAGGCCCCAACCCCAGCTGCTCTCGGGCCCCCTGGAAGAGGCCCAGGCCCAGGCCCCACCCGCCCCACCTGTGTGACGGTCTCCGCGCTGGCTGGCCCGAGGCCCCATTGGAGGGGCTCACGCCGGCGCCGTCACCCTCCCCTGGCGCGGGGAGCGCGCGCCGAGCTCCTGGGCTGACAGCGGAGATAGGAGGAGCGCGCGCGCGACGTTGGGTGTAGTCGACGCGTCGCGTCGCCCGCCCATCCCCAGCTCCTTCCTTCCGGTCACCATCTTGCGCCCCTCCGCGTGTGTGCGCTGCGATCCGCGCTCCCTGCCCTGTCAGGACAGTGCCGCTTCCGCCCGGGAAGGTACAAAGGGGCCCGGGGCTGGCCCGGGGAGCGGGGTTCCTGGGGAGGGTACTCGGCGGAGCGCCGCCAGGCCCGGGCCTGTGAGTCGGGGGAGACAGCGGTGGGTTAGGCCGCGCGGGGCCCTGTAGTTGCGGGGCGATAAGCCGCGGCGTGGGCGCGGCCTTGCTGCTGGGAAAGGGCCGGGATGTGGCTGTGGGAGTTACTTGGGGCTGAGTAAATTCTCCCCCCTCTCCAGAGAGAGGCCTCGAGCCCCTGAATCCGCTGCCTGGTTCCCCACCCTGTCGCCGGGATGCGGCTGGTGTCCGCCGAGCGGCCTTGCTCCCTGACTGCTCGCCCCGGTACAAAGCCTGGGGTGGGGGGCAAGGGAGGCCTCCCCTTGTCCCGGAGATAGCCGGCGCCTCTGCTGCATTGCAGACGCTGACCTCCCCAGCGAGCAGAGCCGTGTCCATAGTGTCTACTGTCCTTCCTTTTTAGATGAAAGAAACAATCATGAATCAAGAAAAACTAGCCAAACTCCAGGCTCAAGTGCGCATTGGGGGAAAGGTAAGGCACAGCTGCTCCATGTAGATGGGCCCAAAGCGTACATGGAACTTTAAATCTATCTAAACTTACTGTTTTATCTTGGCGAGGTATGGATGTGATCTAACGTACTGTTTCTACTAGTAATATGTTTTCCCACAGTCTCTTGCCTCTCAAATCCAATTTACTTTCCTTATGTCTCCATATTACCTGTGTATTTATGTTCTTCTAGGTCAGTAGTAAAAATAGAATGGAAATTCTTCTAATTGGTTTTTCAGAGAAATCTGGGAAAAGTAAGGCTTATCAAGCCTCTCATTAAATGTGTAGTTCATAACTTATATTAAGAAACTTTTGGATTTCCAAAAGCAAATTATACATTCAGTTTAGGCATTGGGGTTTTCATAAAAATAAACCAAAATTACATTTATGAAACTAGATACCATATTTCGTTCCCAACAAGATTCATTGCCCATATGTATGGTCGAGTTTTCTGACTGACTAGGTTTTTCTGTATTCGCAAAAAGAAAAGGAGTACTTGTGACACCTTAGAGACTAACCAATTTATTTGAGCATAATATGTGTCCCGTATCCGTTGTATTGAATAGGTAAGCTACTTAATAAGCTATCCCATAGCTTGGTGGTTTGAGCATCGGCCTGCTAAACCCAGGGTTGTGAGTTCAATCCTTGAGGGGGCCATTTAGGGATCTGGGGCAAAAATTGGGGCTTGGCCCTGCTTTGAGCAGGGGGTTGGACTAGATGACCTCCTGAGGTCCCTTCCAACCCTGATATTCTATGACCTATTTTATGACATACTTCCTGAAGTATCAGTTCCATGACTTTAAAACAAGATCCAAATCATTAACAAATCTGTAGGCACAAAATATGTCATTTTAAAAACAACATTTTAAAACCAGTCAGTCCTTTGTTTGCAAAGAGGGATTAAAGGTTCTGTGTCTTACTGCAAGACCTGATACCACTAGTACCAGAACTAGTGCCTTGTTTAGATGTTAGTGATGTCATCAACTCTTGCAGGGGAAATCGTTTCTGAATTCATGTGTTGACTGGATGAAAACCTTTCAATTAGTCTTTATGTAACTTTATATCTATAGCTGTGAACTATTTAAGCTGGGTTTATTTTAAATCATTTCAGTAATGTTAAGGGAATTTTTCAAGAAAAAACTACTGCATATTACCGTTGCTGAGATATGCAGTTGTTGTGCGCACATAATATGAAAACTAGAAGTGGTGGAGGGAACCTGTTGAAGACTATCTGCTGTACCCACCCTTGAGGGAACAAATCTGTAGAGTTTTCTTTAAAGGCAAACTTAGTCTTGTGGTTTTTTGTTTTGAAGGAAGAGGGTTATAAAATTGCTGCAGAACCAAGAAATAAAAAAATTCAGATTGTGGTCTCTCTAAATGCAGATTATAGTGAACTAAACATGATTTTTCTGCATGAAAGCATTTAAGTAGCACAGTCATTACATAAATCTGGTTTATAAAGCATGTAGAAATGCTTTCAGCCACAAATTGCTGTGTCATGTTAATGAGGCTTGTGTGTGGTTACATACCTAGTCTAGATAAACCTGCTATGGCAATGCTGGCTATAGACATTTTTATTCTAGTCACGTACATGTGCACACCTAGTTTGTTCCAGATTATAACTTGCTCATTGTAGTGTTGATAAGCAACAAAACTGGGTGTGTTTGTAGGCATACTAGCTGCTTTGTGAATATAACTGAGACTAATGGAGTTTAATATGTTAGAGATGCTATAGTTTAGTCTCAAATTGGCATGGGAGAATTGGAGCAGAGGTAGTACCTGAATCTGCTGTTTTTAAAATACACTGGATTTGATGGTATCTAATACTATCAGAAGTACTTTATTGCAGCATTGCGAAATAATACTCGTCCACTCATTAGGTATAAGTACTATTTTATTCATGGGGAAAACTTAGTTTTGCTACAAAGAGTCCTGTGGCACCTTACAGACTAACGGACGTATTGGAGCATAAGCTTTCGTGGGTGAATACCTGCTTCGTCGGATGTTTGCTGCTTGTACAGATCCAGACTAACATGGCTACCCCTCTGATACTTCGTTTTGCTAATCATGCAAAGAATAGAATGTGCCTAGTATAGAAAATTTTCAAGGCTGTTTTGTAAGACTTCTTTGTTAGTGAATTGCTCCATATCTAGCTTTAGCAAAATTTCTTTCTATTCATTTGGGTGGAGTTTCAGGATTATTATGCCACTTGACGATACTATTATAATTTGCAGTTTTTGCCTAAAACGTAGCCATTGCTATTTAGCAAGGACACTTCACTTTTTTTTTTTTTTTTTTTTTAATTTTAGGGCAGGGTTCGCCAGATGTATTTCTCAGTATTCCATACATAGTCTGCAGCAGCCACTCATCTTTAGTACATAGGTGGAACCCCAGGAATTGTGCATGTCTCAGCAAGATCAAGGTGGATTTAGTGTCCGAGACCTGTAATCTTTACAGGCTTCAATTCTGTAAAGATGAAAGCAGCTGCTATCCACTTAATGGAAATTAACTGAGTTTCAGATGGTAGACAACTCTAGCATAAAGACCTAAATCAATCCAAATGCATTTGACACCTATTCTAACCTATTGTGAATTGGTAGGTTGGCAGGTGTCTCTGCAGACACCTGCAAAAAAAACTTAGTCAGTTTCATGCAAGGCATGACTTTCTAGACCTATTAAAAGGCCCTTTGTTCTGAAATATTAATGTAGTCCTGACAGGCTGATGAAAGCTCCTTTTGGATCACTCCTTACATGAAAGGTCACTGTTCTGGTTGCAGTGACTTTCAAATTGCTGAGTGAAGTGGGTTCAGGCTCTAGGCAGGCAAAGCATTTCAGGCTGAGATTCCTTTCCAGTTTGGTGGTAGAGTTTCACCTTAATTGGGGCTACTACTGTTCTTCCTATACTAGCCTACATATCCTGGAGGGCCTTTCTCCACACACAGCTTTAAAAGGGGCTGGGGTTTTTGCTTCGATTGGATTAAAGCCCATAATGTCCACCCAAACTTTTCTTTACAGCAGTTTCCACTGATCGGTACTGTCTGAGGGAACTATGTCTAAATGGATGTGAAACCATTTCTTATTGTTTCGACCTGGTTGGCCTGAATCTGGAGTAGCAGGGTTTGGGACAGCAGACTCAGGGAGGAAAAGGAATGCGGTTAATAGAGCCATGAGCTTTTGCACTCTTTAGTTCAGGGGATGCTGAAATCTTGTAAATAATAGAAGCCATTAAGTAGCAATGCTGCTCTTTGACATGGAGAAGAGCAGTCTTCCCTACCAAATAACTGCACCAAATCACAAATCTAGGGCTGTTTGGTTGTGGGGAGTTGGCCCTCAACAAGGGGAGAACTCATCTCTTGGTGACTTCTGCTTTGTAAATGGGTACGACCTAGAACTCAGTTCAGTAGTACCTTTAATGAGGTGCAAAATATGAGTTGCCAAGTCAGAAAAGACTGATCCCAATCTCTGTCAGACATAGGTAACATCTGCTTGGGGCAAAGTTTCTCTGTTTGAGTGACAAATTCCTATGTAATGCTGTAGTGTGTCTTATTCTTAGGATTCTGTACAGTATTTCCTCATTTCTTTTTGATGAGTAATCTTTGATTCCTGATAACTTGAGGAAATCATTCTTGTACCCTCTTTTATTTAAAATCTTATTACGGAGAATTTCCTTTAATTTTAAGTTTATAAAAGTATCAATTTGGATATAATTTAAGAAACCTAGAAAGGTTTCCATTCTCCTTTCCAGAAATGGTTTGCTTGGAAAGCAGATTTGATACACTCTCTCCATAAAGTATACTTGGCAAATCTTTAAAGTGTGCTAAGATGGGATGTTTGTTTGAAATCTTTAGTCCTTGATGTTGACAGATGTCATATTTACCAGTTCTTCCTTCTTGACACTATCATCATCCCCTGTGAGTGTTGTGTGAAATAAGAGTTCTTTAATTTGAGAACTGCTGTAATATAACATATGTTCCTTCCACAAAGGGAACTGCCCGCAGAAAGAAGAAGGTTGTCCACAGAACAGCTACAGCAGATGACAAGAAACTTCAGTTCTCCTTAAAGAAACTGGGAGTCAACAACATTTCTGGTATTGAAGAGGTAACTGCTTTATTAAAAAAACCAAAACCCTAAAAAAACCCCTAGTTTTGTGAAGTTTGTTTATATTTACTTCTGAGTATACTCTTGAACTGTTAGAAATGTTGCAAGTAAGCCTTGAGCTTGAACAAGGCTTAGTTGTTCAAGCTTTCTATTGAAATGAAGTCGTAGTCCAAAATGTGACTGTCTTAATATGATTTTACTTTTTCTTGCAGGTAAATATGTTTACCAACCAGGGAACAGTCATCCACTTCAACAACCCTAAAGTTCAGGCATCTCTGGCTGCTAACACTTTCACTATCACAGGCCATGCTGAGACAAAGCAGCTGACGGAAATGCTTCCCAGCATCTTAAACCAGCTTGGAGCGGACAGTCTGACTAGCTTGAGGAGATTGGCAGAGGCTCTACCCAAGCAACGTAAGTTGTAACCTCAACATACTTTTTCAGCAGATTTGTACAGTTTATTTGTATCTCAGCAGTGAACTCCAGAAGTAAAAATTCAATGTTCCACCCATACGCTAATAAATGTAATCTAAAGAGAAACTTAATTCTCAGATCCTGTTCGCAGATCTGTTTCCAACATGATATATAGGGAAATATAAGAAACTGGCATATATCCCTTAACCTGCATGTAGTTTCTCAAATACCAAGAATTGGAAGCAAAGTAATTAGTATGTATTTTACAGATCTAGGGCAGCTTGCTTAATCTGAGCACACATCTATTAAAATAGGTTAGCGCATTTTTATCTGGAAAACCTATTAATTTACATTTATCTCTTAAAGTAGCCTGGGCTTTGTTTTTCCTCTTGAACTGGCCCTGTTCACTTGCACAGAATTTCAGGAGGGGATTTAGAGGCACTAAGGAGCTCTGATGTCATGCTCCCCCTCTGGTTTAGCAAAGGTAAGTCTGCCTGGCGAGACTTCTCAGTAACCAGGAGACAATGAAGCAGTATTAGGGAGTTCCTAGAGTTGGTGTGGGGAAGGAGAGAGATTATCAAGGCTTCCACCTCCAAATTCCTAGGTAAATGAGAAAAGGGGAGCAAGACAGCTCCCACCAGCAGCAAAAGCAGTCATCACCCTGTAGTCTTGGATTAACACAGGTAGGGGCTGAGATCGGTACCATCAATGCCATATGCCTGAATTGTAAAGAGGAGGTAAGCAGAGATGAGGGTGGGTCCTCTCATCCCAGAAAGGTGCTTCTGCTACGGAGCAGGGTTTGGAGGAGAGGGAATTGGCGGAATATGGCTAGTTTTACTGTCACTGGGCATCTCCCACTGCCCGCAGATAGGGGTTTCCTGGTCTTGCTCTTCTCTTCCAGGCTGAACTTTTGAAATACGTTGGAGGGGAATTGCAAACTGTCTGCCCAAGCTTATCCTCGCCCCTTCAGAGGATGAAGCCTTTGCAAGCAGTTGGGACGATAGCCAGTTTCCAGCAATAGTGAGCCTGGCTGAAGCTTTCCCTGTTCCAGTTCATGCTCCTCAGAATCTAAGGCATTTGTTTGGGGGCGGGGTGAGAACGTTGCTTGTACGGTTCTCTGGCCCCACCTGCTGCTTTTATATCTGTGGTCAGGTAGTGAATGGCTTGGGTGTTGTGTACGCTACAATTAAAAACCTGTGGCTGGCCCGTGCCAACTGACTTGTGCTAAGGGGTTCAGATTAAGGGACTATTCAGTTGCAGTGTAGGTGCTCTGGCTAGAACCCAGGCTCTGGGACCCTGCAAGGTGGGAGGGTCCTAGAGTTCAGGCTGCAGCCTGACACTGAACGTCTACATTGCAGTTAAACAGCCCCTTAGCCCGAGCCCTGTGAGCCTGGGTCAGCTGGCACAGGCCAGCCATGAGTGTCTAATTGCAGTGTAGACATATCGAGTCTCCTCCAGCATGGCCCTTTTCTGGGTAGGGGAGGCGTAATTGTCTATCCTATGGACAGGGGAGGGTGGTGGGTCTCCTGCTGTTTTCTGCTGTTAGTTCAGATATGGATGAGGAGGTTGCTCAATCCCCTCTGATAGTCTAGAGCAGTGTTCCCTAAACTTGGGCTGCTGTTTGTTCAGGGAAAGCCCCTGGTGGGCTGGGCCAGTTTGTTTACCTGCTGTGTCTGCAGGTTCGGCCGATCCTCAGCCCGCACTGCTTCCCGCAGCCCCCGTTGGCCCGCAGTGGCGAACCGCGGCCAGTGGGAGCTGTGATCAGCTGAATCTGCGGATGCGGCAGGTAAACAAACCGTCCTGGCCCACCAGGGGCTTTCCCTGAACAAGCGGTTTGGGAAACACTGGTCTAGAGGGTTCTTTACGCTTCCCCATAGCCCAGAGGAATCTGCAGAACATCTTCAGCAGCTGGGCAACCTATTTGTGTCTCGCCAGGAGTTCAGGTCCCTCCTGTCATCCTTTTAGGTTTCCTCAGGACAGCAGCAGCAAGATTCCTTGAACTCCTAAATCCTCAAAAATAAAAGGACCCCTTGACACTATAATGGACCCTGACTGTTTTATGACCCAGTGCTAATCTTGGATACACCAAAACTTTAAAGTTCTTTAATATTAAAAAAGTTTGTTTAAAATGTTACTTTGAGTCAGTAAAACACTTCAACTTTGAATTGATAAACAGTTACTTAAAATCCACCATGCAATATTGCTTATTGGATTTGGGAATCTGTAATTGTTGAAAAGTGAATTGCTCATGCTGTTTTATTAAAACTGCTCAATTTATGACTGAAATAGCTGATTTCCTCCAATTCATTGGCTAAGCTTTTGGAGGCCTTATAGTTGGAGTCTCTCTGTAGAGTGCTAGCTTTTTTGAGTGCTGCATCTGATCAGAATGGGGGACTTGGTATGTGGAGGGGAAGGGGGCAGAATGGGGGATGCTGGAATAAGTGGAGGTGGGGAAGGGAGAAATAGAAGTGTACACAAGAGCCCCTGCCGTAGGGGGAGAATGGGGAGGAGTGAGGGGCACGGAGCTGCCAGAATATGGGACTCTGGTGTGGGATGAGGGGGGTGGGTAACAGGGGGCATAGAGACCTGAGCGGGGGGGAGATTAGGGTGAGTTGCAAGGAGTCACTGAAAAATAAGAGGGTGGGGGAGTGTGGTACAGAGGGAACTTGTGATTGGAATTGGGTGGATGCAAGGAGCCCCTCTGTGTGTGAATAAGCTCAGCTGATGTAAGCTACAAAGTTTGACTCCTTAGTAGCCTGTTTTTAATATTGATTTTTCTGACCTATCAAGCCCCAAATGGGTTTTTCCCCTCATCTTGGGGTGGAGTACTCGAGTGAACAACCTCCTTTCTGGTTTAAATAGCAGAAGGCTTGTGGTGCAGGATGTTCTTGGTATTTGGTTGGGAGGCAGGGGCTTGAATTTACTTCCCACCTACTGTTTTGGTTCCCCAGAGCCAGGATTTAGTGACTTTAGAGATCTGCTGCAAAGTCACACTGTCCCAGACTTTTCATGGGAAGGATTGATTGGTGGGGTCATTACTAAAAATTTGAACTGGGAAGACTGAATACCTTAAACACTCTCCCTTCTTTTATGATCTCTAGGGTAAGCGCAATTAGGCATTCTGTAGCTTATTGTTTAGAGTCTGGGATAGACCAAGAACAAATGAATTATCAGTAGATCAAGATGCTACTTTAATCTGAGTAAAATCCCAGCATCTGAATTTGCAGATGAAAATGATTATTCATACAAGGCACTTAATTTGCAGTGTTGATTGAAATAAGCTTACATTGCTGTAATAAGTTGACCAGTAAAATAGTTGTAGCATGTGTCCTCTTGTATCCTTGATGTGCTGGTTGTCTTCTGATGAGACATAATGAAATAGCCAAAAGAATATATATACTCCTAGCTGGATCTTATTTCACAATTATGTAATAAACTTGCATCACAGCCACTTCCCCTGCTGAAAATGTATTTCAAGTTAACATCAAACTTCAGTTTTGGCTTTATTAAAAAAAAAAAATTAATTTTGTAACTTGAGATTTTTACAAATAAACTTAGCATTTAAAATGAACAGTACATTATTTGTGATTACAGCTGTGGATGGAAAAGCACCACTTGCTACTGGAGAGGATGATGATGATGAAGTTCCAGGTAAGAACAAACATAAAATAGAAACAGATGAAAGGATCTACTGTTCAACAAAATACATACATAATGAAGAATTGAGACCAAGAATTTAGTAGGATTAAAAAAAGGATTAGGTGTTTGACAATGAACATCACACACATGAAATATAATTGGGCGGGGGGGAGATGGAGAAATAGTAAGGGGATTAGTCAGCCACTGACTGTTAAACTTCCCTATGGGCAAGTTATTCCATGGTGGACAACTATGAAATTTTTTACATCTTCCTCTGAAGTATCTGGTACTGGCTGCTGTCAGGGTATGAGACTAGATGGGCCTATAGCTTCATCCAGTGTTTTAGCTATTTTGTAGGAATAATAGTATCTGCAGTTTTTAATGTTGCTAGGCTAAAAATGATGATGCTATCAATGTGTGTCCATCAAGGAATTGGCCTAATACATATCACGGGGGTACGGAAGAAACCTCCCCTCCCCTTCCCTCTCCACTTCCCACCATACAAGTGTGTTATAGAACAGTTAACTGTTCTATATCTGGCATTCGTTGTTGTTGAAGACAGGATTCATAAGATACTAGTAGTTCATCTACACCTGTCTTAATGTGGCATTTATATTTTTATGTAGAAATTGTTTGTAAATGCTAAAGCTATTACATCTCATAATTAAAATATTTATGTTGACTTTAAGAAAATCATGTCCGAATTGATATATTTGGTAAGGTGAAAAAGGTACTGAGGCTTTGGTTTCAATGTGTACTTTTCTTTCTTTCTAGATCTTGTTGAAAATTTTGATGAAGCTTCAAAGAATGAGGCAAACTGAACTAAATGTCACTTTCTGAATAAAATTAAAAACTTGAAAAAAGCTACATGAGCTGCTATTTTATATTGTGACTTTTTATTTGTAATTTTTTGTATTATGTTTACTGATCTGATAGTCTAAAATCTAATATTTGGAAACTCCTTGAACATTGCAGCTCTTTTCTGTTATTGCTCGTACACATTATCTTTGCAGCCTGGTTGAACTGAACAAACCTAAAAATTAGTATAAAATCAAATTGCTAACAAAATCTTTGCCTATACAGTTAATTTTCTGAGTAACTTGTATACAAGCAAAAACCTGGCGTTAGTGAATTTTGGCATATAATAAAAGATGTAAAATTGAAAACTTGTTTAGTGTGGCTTTTATTAGAAAAAAAATATTAATTGGGAAATAGTCTGGCCTAAATGTTGAATAATCATATTCCTAGAAGATTTTGCTTCTCTGCAAAGCATCTTCCAATTGCCATGTCACAGAACAATGCTGCTTAAAGTTTTAGTTCTAGAGTTGATTGTCATACGTTTGAAATGCTCATGATTAAGCAGTGAAGCTTCCTGATAGTTGTAGCCCAGTACAATACCTGTTGAGTTTCAGGTGTTTTTTTTTCTTTTGACCCAGCTGAGTTTGATCAAAATTTCTTCTGCACTCTGGTATTGCTTTGGGCTCAGATTGATAGAAATCCATATTATTGGTCTGTAATAAAACTAAGGTTTGCAGATAACTTGGGGAAACTAGGTATTAAGGTCAAGTCTTGTGTTCAGAAATTAGATACATGGAGCAACCCCATCCAGTGGATTATAGCAAAATTATTTTATCACTAAAATTGTCCCAATATCAATTTTCACTTAACCAAGCACTATAATTACTGTAGGGAAGCTAGGCTGTACTGTGGAGTTTGAGAAAGATTCAGCAGAGTTAATGGCTGTTCTCTGAAAAGTGAGTTTGTAAATTTTGTTTGTTTTTAAACACAGATCTGTTAACTGTCTGGTCACCTCTGCTTGCTTTAATGGCAAGTTTGTGTTTTTTTGAGTAGCATTTCTTATGGGCTAAGACTAAAATGGATTATATGAAAAGGGCTGTTTACTAAGTTACTGTCTGACTTGTGCTAAACTTCTGTAGGGAGTGGAATTGAAAGTCAAACTTTGGATTGGTGAGCCTATTCTGGTGATGGATGAGAGAGAACTTTAGTTTGTCTTTTTGAGGTTGAGAATGTAGTCCTGGCAGCTAAAAAGATCTCCCCCCTCCCCCCTTGTGGATTTCTACGGTGCAATTATTTTTCTAAAATAAGCTGTGTACAGTGTCATGTTTAGAATAACTTTGAGTAAAACCACACTTCAGCAGTGATCCCAAATATGACTTTGAAAACTGTTAGCAAACCAGTCTTGTTTCCTCATAACCAAGAAAGGATGGGGCTCTGTAACTTGCCAAGCATGTAAGTCATGCCATGACTTTATTGTGCAACTTGTAACAAGTTTCTCCACTATTTCCAACTGCCACAATTTGAGTCAGTGTAGAAGTTGTGTGTGTCTGGTCTGAGAATTCAAATAATTGTTGCAATTTAGTTTCCTACGTTATGTAGGAGGAATTCTGTTTCACAGTGCACAATTACATACCATTAAACTGGAATATCCCACTTCCATGCTTCAACTAATTTAGTTTCTCAATAGTAAAATATGGGGTATTTCAATAATAATGGACTGCTGTAGTGTCTCAAAGCACTTATCAGAAGAGCAGTGGGATAAAGATGGTTGATGGAATGTGTTGCACAAAATCAAGATTTGATATAGGATGCTGGTGAAGAACTGTTCCTCAGCAGAGACTTCCAAGAGGTGGTACAAAGCGGAGAACCATTTTCACAAGACTTTACTTGAACATCGCAGAATAGCACCATTTCTGCCCGCCTATAGAACTAGCCAGAAACTTTCTTGTAAAAGTGTCCATTTTGTAAATTTACTGGGCAGATTTAATACTCTTAACTGAGTCTACTGGAGTTCAGGGCACACGGCATTTATCAGGAAATACTTACATTTCATAAGATAGTCCTAAATTAGTCAACTGACTATCCAAATATCTATCAAACCATGACTACAGTAGATCCTAAAAGTGAGAGGGGGCACGCTTGTTGTGGTTCGTGGTAATTGACTCTAGCAGATTCTAATTTTTTCTGTATGTACTCAGTCTGATTCCATGTTCTGTTGTCTCTACCTCTTGAAGTTAACATATTGATTGCCCTAAACATTTAGAGGTTGTCACTAAATATTTCCAGTTTCTGGAAGTTATGAGCTGATTTTTTTATTAAGTACTTTCATCACTCCAGTCTGTGCCATGTTGATTACAACTATTACAATACTAGGTATAGTCAGTCAGCAAAGAGAACTTCATGTCTCTACTCTGAACAGCTTGGACAACACAACTGCAAACATGTTCACATTTCCATTTAAAACAAAGGCCTATGCAAAACATTAAACCTTTGACCTAACTTCCCTGTACATGTTAAACCTTATAACAACTAGATTCTAGTATAGTAGTTCAGTGCTGAAAGAGCATTCTTTACCAGTTTTTAGGGTCACAGTTTGAGCTCTAACCTAGTTTATTTTTAAACTTGCTACCTATCCCAAACTGTAGCTGTCCTGCTGTCAATTAAAAAATAAAGTCCATAATAAAAACCAAAGCAGCTGCAGAGCCCTTGCACTGGACAACAGCAAGTCAGCAAAACTACCAAACAATCTCTCCTTTTCACAACTGCTTGAAAGAACCTTCTCAATACTCCTGATGCACAGACCTCAGCATGTCCCTAAATACATATGCCAAAAGTTACTCTTTGCAGCATATTCTAAGGATCAAAACATTTCAGGCCATTGTGGAACAGGGGGCATAAGCTCCAAAGTTGAGAGAGCCCTCAGGTTGCCTTTCCAGTTCATGGGAGTTTTAGCTTCAGTGACTTTGCTAATGGCATTAGGACAGATCACTTGAATGTGAGTGCCAAAATTTTCAAGCTTGTGCCTAACATTAGATACCCCAAAATCAATTCTTAAAAACCTAAACAAATGTTTCAGTGGAGGTTGTAGGTACTCTGTACCTTTTGGTAAACAAAACTTTTACTTGCCTAAATACAGTCTCTATAGAAAATCCTATAGATTCATGCTTCAGCTGGAATAGCTTTCTGTGTCTCCATGGCACTGGGTATTTAATCTAACATCTTTTCACCTTTTGCCTATTAATTTCTCTTTTTAAATGTTTAGATCATTTTGGGGATATAATTTATTTTTAGGGTCTAAGCTGTTGATCCTTTTCCTAAGATGGGAGGTTGAAAAACATGGACATTTAAGAAATTTGGCTTATCAAAGAGTACAAGTGAATTTGTATTTTATACTTGATCTAACAAACTTAGCAAGGGTACCTAGGAAATATGAGGCACCTTTGAATTTGGGTACCATCGTTCTGTCAAGAGGCTTTGATGACAAACCTTGAACTGGACTCAAGGCACTAAGACCTTGAGAAAATTTATAGCTCTGTAATTTTAAAAATTGCCTATGGACCCAAGTCACTGATCCATGTCCAGACACCCTCTTGCCCTTCTGTCTCAACATTTTCTGCTGCTATTCATTGGTCCTCTGACCTTTCTGTTGATGCTGCTATCTCCCTTCAGCCAGCCACTAATGGCTCCTATCTGCTACCTTCTCTTTGAGCAGTCCCAAAATGTTTTCTCCTTCCTTGGCAGCTTTTTCCCCCTCTATCCCTGGTCCAGATATAACCTTCCACTGTAGCTCTCTCCATCACTGAAGTGACTCCCCTTCTCAAATAGGGACTCTCTTATTGTCTGAGCCCCCACCTTCGCTGCCAAAGCTGCTATTTCCAGATGCTGTTGTGGTTCTGATTGAGGTAAACTGCTGGCTGAATGACTATCTTTTATCTTGTTTGGATAGAGCATTTTTAACTCTGCAATCCATGTGTGGTAAGAGTCCATGTTATACAAGAATTTATGGAAAACAAGCATCAGAAGTTTGCTTCTCTGAGATCTTACCTGGACAGTCTCTGCAGCCCTTTCTTGTGTCTCAAACTGTTTGGAGAGCCAGGTGGTCTTGTTAGGGCACTTAAATATCAAGTGTTGTGGAAGCCTGCTCAGTAGATTACCTGTTCAGATGAGAATTAAAATATAACTTCTTGCTATAGATATTTACCACTCATATACAATGACTTTCATCTTCAAAAGGCTTTACAAATTACTTCATTCTCCCAGTTCCCCTTGCAAGGTAGGAATATTACCTCCTTTTTACAGATGGGGAAACTGCAGCACAGTGAGGCTATGTGACATGCCCAAGGTCAAAGAAGTAGTTTGTAGCAGAGCCAGGGGGCCGTATTTAAGAGTTCCTAGATCCCAGCCCTGTGCTGAGACCACTACAGCATGCCTTTATCTTCATGCATGTTGGATCTGATTCAAAGTCCATTGAAGTCAGTGGAGTTTTTCTACAGATTTCAAATGGCTTTGGATCAGGCTTATTGCTATGACACCTCAGACATTTCAGCTGTTCAACTTGAGAAGATCCAAACACTTTCATGCATAGGTAGAGCTCTTTTATTGGACATTAAGGTGGAGATCTTACAAGAAAGCAGTTTCTTCCAAGATTGCTAGTCCGACCTGGTTTCATCTGGACTAGAAATACTCTTTAGCTTTTTTTTATTGAAGTATTTCTGCTTGCGATTTCTGACAAAAATGTGCTGAAATGCACACAGTTTAAGTGAACTATTAAGGGAAGATAATGTAGTGGTATTGTCCAGGGAACTCCTTCCATGCATAAAGAGAGGATATGGGAAAAAGTAAGAAGGTGGTTGTTGGAAAACTCGACAAATGGGCAATCAATGCTGGCCATGGTGATAAGGCAACCTCACCTTTGCTCTAATAAAGCATAGGTTCAATAGGCTAAACCCACAAGGGAGTCCTAGTCAGCCCCTCTGCAAGAACTTCAGGGGGAAAATTCCTCTCTCCTTCCCCAACCCCACAAGATGACTCGCTAGAATTTGAGGTATATCTTGAGGTCTCTTTCTCTGCAAGGAAAAGGACTAGCTTTATTACTTTTTAAAAGCTAAAACTTTAGGTTTCCAGCACCTTTTTTACATATTATGCTAAGCTTCCGAGAACTGATGTTCCATAACAATATTACTAATTTAAAAGTTAAAACCTTTTTGAAATTAAACTTTAATGGGCAGCAGGTTTAAAACAAATAAAAGGAAGTTGTTCACAGAGCACACTGTCAAGCTGTGGAACTCCTTGCCTGAGGAGGTTGTGAAGGCTAGGACTATAACAGGGTTTAAAAGCGAACTAGATAAATTCATGGAGGTTAAGTCCATTAATGGCTATTAGCCAGGATGGGTAAGGAATTGTGTCTCTAGCCTCTGTTTGTCAGAGGGTGGAGATGGATGGCAGGAGAGAGATCACTTGATCATTACCTGTTAGGTTCACTCCCTATGGGGCACCTGGCACTGGCCCCTGTTAGCAGACAGTATACTGGGCTGGATGGACCTTGGGTCTGACCAGTATGGCCATTCTTATGTTTAATCAATGACATGTTGGCTATGGGCATTAGATCACTGGGGGAGTTTACTAAACTAAGACATTTCTCTCCTGGGGGCATTTTTGTTTTGGGAGCTTTTGTGACAAAGTAGCATAAAATGTTACAAGACTTCTTTAACTTTGAACCATCCCTGTAGTTAGGGTGTGGTCATGAAGAACAAACACCCTATCCAGTTTTCTTCAAATTTTGTAAAACAATTGTCTCTACCTTAGATCTAATTATCAAAATTTTGAGTCTATTATGTTACTTTGTGGATTTTTGAGAAGGGCTCGAAATAGTGCTTAGAATGACAACTCAGTTGCAACTGTAACTATCCAGCAATTACTGTTGCTTCATAAAACAGATGTATCTGTCCTCAGTTGCGTCGTCCCCCCCCTCTCCCCCGCCACTCTAATTGTTCTGAGTCATATGTGAATCCTTTTAGTGTTGTTTTATGGTACAAGTCTTACCAAGGCTGTATACAAAGGAATTATTAATTCCCTCTTCTCTCACGCAATACTTCTCTAGATACATTTCAATATAGTAATAGCTGCTTGTTTCAATAACTTCACATGTAAAATACAGACTGTTAGAGTTCACAGACTAGCTGCGTACTTGATGGTTGCCCTGGTATTCCAAAATTAATTCCTAGGCTGCTAGCAGCAACTATTATACTGTGTGGCAAGGGCACCCCTTCGGCCTTGCTGGGCTTAGCGCTCCCTCCTCTGGCAGGGACAGGGGTAAATCAGCTCCCACTCTGGAATGTGTCTGTCTTCCCTCTGGGGTTTTTTCTCAGAGCCTTCCCGGTAGGCCTGTGAGCAGGCCTGAGGAGTGCTCCTCTGCCAAACAAAGGGGAACAACTCTATAAAGCACCAAAACAAAAAGGGAATACCTTTCCCTGGCCTCCTCACTGGGACAGGTGTTGTCCTGTCGCTGGCCCAGGGTGTCAGTCCTGTCCCTAAACAGGCACTGGGTTTTGGGTATCTTGCCTATAGGGAGGAGCACAGTCTCTAACACTGGAAAAGCCAATCTCCCTGCTGCCTCCAGCCTTGCAGCAGTTTGTCTCTCCCTGCTTCACCAGGAGAGAGATTTTGACAGGTTTCAGGCAGCCCTTAATTGGACTCAGGTGTCTTAATTGACTTGGGGGTATGTCTACACTATGAAATTAGGTTGAATTTATAGAAGTCGGTTTTTTAGAAGTCGGTTTTATATAGTCGATTTTGTGTGTCCCCACACAAAATGCTCTAAGTGCATTAAGTGCATTAACTTGGCGGGGTGCTTCCACAGTACCGAGGCTAGTGTCGACTTCCGGAGTGTCGCACTGTGGGTAGCTATCGCGCAGTTGCCGCTGCCCATTGGAATTCTGGGTTGAGATCTCAATGCCTGATGGGGCAAAAAAACATTGTCGCGGGTGGTTCTGGGTACATGTCATCAGGCCCTCACTCCCTCTGTGAAAGCAACGGCAGATAATCGTTTCGCACCTTTTTCCTGAGTTACCTGTGCAGATGCCTTACCACGGCAAGCATGGAGCCCGCTCAGCTCACTGTCACCGTATGTCTCCTGGGTGCTGGCAGACGCGGTATTGCATTGCTACACAACAGCAGCAACCCATTGCTTTGTGGCAGCAGATGGTACAATAGGCCTGAAAACCATCCTCATCTCGTCCGAGGTGCTCCTGGCCGCCTTGGTAAGGTCGGTCAGGAGCGCCTGGGCAGATATGGGTGCAGGGACTAAAGTGACTCGACCAGGTCATTCTTTTTAGTCCTGCAGGCAGTCCTATTGCACCATCTTATGGTGAGCAGGCAGGAGATGTGGATGCTCACAGTCCTATTGTACCATCTTCTGCTGGGCAGGCAGGAGATGAGGATGGCTAGCAGTCCTTCTGCACCGTCTGTTGCCAGCCAAAGATGTAAAAGATAGATGGAGTGGATCAAAACAAGAAATAGACCAGATTTGTTTTGTATTCATTTGCTTCCTCCTCCCTCCCTCTGTGAAGTCCTGCCTGAAATACCAGAGGGAGAGATAGCTTAGTGGGTTGAGCATTGGTCTGCTAAACCCAGGGTTTTGAGTTCAATCCATGAGGGGGCCATTCTGTGTGACAGGTGTTTTTGTTTCTCCTTGATGTAAAGCCACCCCCTTTGTTGATTTTAATTCCCTGTAAGCCATGTCGTCAGTCGCCCCTCCCTCCGTCAGAGCAATGGCAGACAATCGTTCCGTGCCTTTTTTCTGTGAAGATGCCATACCATGGCAAGCATGGAGCCCGCTCAGATCACTTTGGCAATTAGGAGGACATTAAACACCACGCACATTATCCAACAGTATATGCAGCACCAGAACCGGGCAAAGTGAAACCAGGCGAGTAGGTGACATCAGCACGGTGATGAGAGTGATGAGGACATGGACACAGACTTCTCTCAAAGCATGGGTCCTGGTAATGCGGGCATCATGGTGCTAATGGGGCAGGTTCATTCCGTGGAATGCTGATTCTGGGCCCGGGAAACAAGTACAGACTGGTGGGACCACATAGTGTTGCAGGTCTGGGACGATTCCCAGTGGCTGCGAAACTTTTGCATGCGTAAGGGCACTTTCATGGAACTTTGTGACTTGCTTTCCCGTGACTTGCTTTCCCCTGCCCTGAAGCGCAAGAATACCAAGACGAGAGCACCCCTCACAGTTGAGAAGCGAGTGGCAATAGCCCTGTGGAAGCTTGCATTGCCAGACAGCTACCGGTCAGTCGGGAATCAATTTGGAGTGGGCAAATCTACTGTGGGGGCTGCTGTGATGCAAGTAGCCAACGCAATCAAAAATCTGCTGATATCAAGGGTGGTGACCCTGGGAAATGTGCAGGACATAGTGGATGGCTTTGCTGCAATGAGACTCCCTAACTGTGGTGGGGCGATAGATGGAACCCATATCCCTATCTTGGCACCGGAGCACCAAGCCGGCGAGTACATAAACCGCAAGGGGTACTTTTCAATAGTGCTGCAAGCACTGGTGGATCACAAGGGACGTTTCACCAACATCAACGTGGGATGGCCAGGAAAGGTACATGACACTCACATCTTCAGGAACTCTGGTCTGTTTCAAAAGCTGCAGGAAGGGACTTTATTTCCAGACCAGAAAATAACCATTGGGGATGTTGAAATGCCTACAGTTATCCTTGGGGACCCAGCCTACCCCTTAATGCCATGGCTCATGAAGCCGGACACAGGCAGCCTGGACAGTAGTCAGGAGCTGTTTAACTACAGGCTGAGCAAGTGCAGAATGGTAGTAGAATGTGCATTTGGATGTTTAAAAGCGCGCTGGCGCAGTTTACTGACACGGTTAGACCCTAGCGAAACCAATATTCCAATTCTTATTGCTGCTTGCTGTGTGCTCCACAATATGTGTGAGAGTAAGGGGGAGACGTTTATGGTGGGGTGGGAGGTTGAGGCAAATTGCCTGGCCACTGGTTACACAGAGCCAGACACCAGGGCGGTTAGAAGAGCACAGGAGGGCGCAGTGCGCATCAGAGAAGCTTTGAAAACCAGTTTCATGACTGGCCAGGCTATGGTGTGGAAGTTCTGTTTGTTTCTCCTTGATTAAACCCCCCGCCCCTTGGTTCACTCTGCTTCCCTATAAGCTAACCACCCTCCCCTCCTCCCTTCGATCACCGCTTGCTGAGGCAATAAAGTCATTGTTGCTTCACATTCATGCATTCTTTATTAATTCATCACACAAATAGGGGAATAACTGCCAAGGTAGCCCGGGAGGGGTGGTGGAGGAGAGAAGCACTGGGAGGGGTGGTGGAGGAGGGAAGGACAAGGCCACACAGCACTTTAAAAGTTTAAAACTTTAGAATTTATTGAATGCCAGCCTTCTGTTGCTTGGGCAATCCTCTGGGGTGGAGTGGCTGGGTGGCCGGAGGCCCCCCCACTGCATTCTTGGGCGTCTTGGGGAGGAGACTATGGAACTTGGGGAGGAGGGCGGTTGGTTACCCAGGGGCTGTAGCGGCAGTCTGTGCTCCTGCTGCCTTTTCTGCAGCTCAACCATATGCTGGAGCATATTAGTTTGATCCTCCAGCAGCCTCAG
This sequence comes from Eretmochelys imbricata, assembly GCF_965152235.1. Taxonomy (NCBI): domain Eukaryota; kingdom Metazoa; phylum Chordata; order Testudines; family Cheloniidae; genus Eretmochelys; species Eretmochelys imbricata. The sequence continues at coordinate 49,172,081 of NC_135576.1, read as the reverse complement.
CATTGAATCCTGCCTCCTCTCATCTCGCTGCCACCACCTTTCAGCTTCAGCCCTTTCTTCAGCGCGCCACTTACTCTCCTCAGCCCGCCACCTCTCCTCCTGGTCATTTTGTGCTTTCCTGCACTCTGACAGTGTCTGCCTCTACGCATTTGTCTGTGCTCTGTCAGTGTGGGAGGACAGCATGATCTCAGAGAACATTTCGTCACGAGTGCATTTTTTTCGCCTTCTGATCTTCACTAGCCTCTGGGAAGGAGAAGATCCTGTGATCCTTGAAACACATGCAGCTGGTGGAGAAAAAAAAAAAAGGACAGTGGTATTTAAAAAGACACATTTTATAGAACAATAGGTACGCTCTTTCAGGGTATTGCTTGCTTGCTGTTAACTTTACATACCTAGCACATGTGCTTTCGTTCCAAGGTCGCATTTTGCCTCCCCCCACCACGTGGCTAGCCCCTCCCCCCTCCCCGTGGCTCACAGCGGGGAACATTTCTGTTCAGCCACAGGCAAACAGCCCAGCAGGAACAGGTCCGCTTAAGAAAAGCACCCTATTTCAACCAGGTGACTATGAATGATATCACTCTCCTGAGGATAACACAGAGAGATAAAGAACGGATGTTGTTCGAATGCCAGCAAACATACACTGCAATGCTTTGTTCTACAATGATTCCCGAGTACGTGCTACTGGCCTGTTGTGGTAAAGTGTCCTACCATGGTGGACGGAATAAGGCTGCCCTCCCCAGAAACCTTTTGCAAAGGCTTTGGGAGTACATCCAGGAGAGCTGCAAATGCCAGGGCAAATTAATCATTAAACATGCTTGCTTTTAAACCATGTATAGTATTTTAAAAGGTACACTCACCAGAGGTCCCTTCTCTGCCTGGCGGGTCCAGGAGGCAGCCTTGGGTGGGTTTGCGGGGTACTGGCTCCAGGTCCAGGGTGGGAAACAGTTCCTGGCTGTCGGGAAAACTGGTTTCTCCACTTGCTTGCTGTGAGCTATCTACAACTTCTTCATCATCATCATCTTCCTCATCCCCAAAACCTGATTCCGTGTTGCCGCCATCTCCATTGAGTTAAACAACACGGCAGGGGTAGTGGTGGCTGAACCCCCTAAAAAGGCATGCAGCTCATCATAGAAGCAGCATGTTTAGGACTCTGACCTGGAGCGGCCGTTCACCTCTCTGGTTTTCTGATAGGCTTGCCTCAGCTCCTTAAGTTTCACGCGGCACTGCTTTGGGTCTCTGTTATGACCTCTGTCCTTCATGCCCTGGGAGATTTTGACAAATGTTTTGGCATTTCGAAAACTGGAACGGAGTTCTGATAGCATGGATTCCTCTCCCCATACAGCGGTCAGATCCCATACCTCCTGTTCGGTCCATGCTGCAGCTCTTTTGCGATTCTGGGACTCCATCATGGTCACCTCTGCTGATGAGCTCTGCATGGTCACCTGCAGCTTGCCACACTGGCCAAACAGGAAATTGAAATTGAAAAGTTCGCAGGCCTTTTCCTGTCTAGCTGGCCAGTGCATCTGAGATGAGAGTGCAGTCCAGAGCGGTCACAATGGAGCATTCTGGGATAGCTCCCGGAGGCCAATACTGTCTAATTGCATCCACAGTGACCCAAATTCGACCCAGCAAGGCCGATTTCAGCACTAATCCCCTTGTCGGGGGTGGAGTAAGGAAATCGATTTTAAGAGCCCTTTAAGTTGAAAAAAAGGGCTTCATTGTGTGGACAGGTGCAGGGTTAAATCGATTTAATGCTGCTAAATTCGAAGTAACCCCTTCCCAGCTTGTAGAAAAAAGAGCCTTTAGCATTCTAGGGCTAACATACCTGTTTTCACAGACCCTCCTGCAGCCATCCGCTCTGACTTTGTCACAACAGGTAATAAGGACCTATCTCCTAGATAGAAGCATGACCTCTAATCTAGCATGAAAAGTAGAAAAGGATAGGATTTCTAGTTAAATTGCTGCTTATGATGTAGATGTTTTCACACAATAAAGGCGTAGTGGATTTAAAAAAATAGGATTTCCAGTTACATGTTCAGTGAGCAAAGAAACAACATAAGTTAGATTGGAAATATTTTCTATTGCAAGGGAGGCTTGTAATGAAGGAGGTTGCAGGTCAACAATAAAGCGCTTTCTTGGGTAGTTGTGCTACTGTATTTTATTGTGGTGTGTATCGGCACCATTAGTAAATGTGGCTGTTGTCCACGCATAGTTTAAACAAAACTAACAAAAAAATTCACTGCATGTCACAACTGCTCGCCATCATTTGATGATTCATGAATTTGTGTTTGTCATTTAAAACCAAATACTCCCATTATTATGGGCCTGGTCTGGAAGCTAGTGGGAGTTTTGCCTGAGTAAGGGACTGTGGGTTTTGGGCTCCTTTTCCACTTATGGTGAGGAGAGGAGGAAATTAAAGTAAAAAGGGAGAGGAAAGCTACCAAAGCAGCTGTCCCAACTGAGGATTTGGGGTATCCTGAGATTTTAAAATGAGGTGCACAGATACCTACTGCTACAGTGATGAGGTATGTATACATTCTGATGGATAGATGGATGTCAGAAATGTATGCTGGGGAAGGAGCCAGGGAGCCACTGCTCTGCAACACCCTGCACTGTTCTTAGTTCCTGGCAAAGCTGTGGCAACCCTCCCACTCTGGAGCTGCATACAGTCTCTGGCTCACAGTGATACATAAACCATTCATACCCTTAATGCACTGTGGTCCCTAAATATTGCATATATTGTGGTTGCAATATGTGTCTCAGTAATCCCGTGCTAGATCATTCACTTATACTGAAAAACTCATCAAAGGAAGAGAGAGGGCTTTTTAAAATCTGTGCAATATTATTGTAATTTAAAGACTCTCATTGATGCAAATGTTGGGCACATCTTGTGTTTGCATAAATGCATGGAACAGGGTTGTCTACTTTTCTAGACTGTTCTTTATACCTGTTATACATCCCTGACTTAGGGAAGTCAGTGAGCATTAGATCAGGTACTTAAAGCACTTAATGGGATTTGAAAGTTCTAATGAAATCTTTCTATGGAGAAGGAACTGAAAGTAAAACTCTCTACCCATGTAATCTGAGTGATACTGTACATACAGTGAAAAAATATTGATCTTTGTGAATCAACTTGGATAGTTTTAGAGAAACTGAAAAGAAGGAGCTAATTTTGTAGCTGTGGTACTGAACAGGACTTTATTTACCCTGATTCTTTTGTGTACTAAAATCTGATTTTAAGCAGTAGTTTATGGGTTAAAGAGCCCTTAGGCTGAAGCACTTAGCAGAGCAGAACAGGTCCTTTTGACTTTTCTATTGTCATAATAGTCACTCTTCTTCTGTAATTACTTTTCATAAATGGCTTACCATTAGGGAATGATGGTGCCCAGCAGAAAGAAAACATTTATATAATGACAGGTTTCAGAGTAGCAGCCGTGTTAGTCTGTATTCGCAAAAAGAAAAGGAGTACTTGTGGCATCTTAGAGACTAACAAATTTATTTGAGCATAAGCTTTTGTGAGCTACAGCTCACTTCATCGGATGCATGCAGTGGAAAATACAGTGGGGAGATTTATATACATAGAGAACATGAAACAATGGGTGTTACCATACACACTGTAATGAGAGTGATCACTTAAGGTGAGCTATTACCAGCAGGAGAGCTGCTGCAGTCTCTATTCAAGCCTAAGTTAATTGTATCCAGTTTGCAAATTAATTCCAATTCAGCAGTTTCTCCTTGGAGTCTGTTTTTGAAGTGTTTCTGTTGAAGAATTGCAACTTTTAGGTCTGTAATCGAGTGACCAAAGAGATTGAAGTATTCTCCGACTGGCTTTTGAATGTTATAATTCTTGATGTCTGATTTGCGTCCATTTATTCTTTTACGTAGAGACTGTCCAGTTTGGCCAGTGTACATGGCAGAGGGGCATTGCTGGCACATGATGGCATATATCACATTGGTAGATATGCAGGTGAACAAGCCTCTGATAGTGTAGCTGATGTGATTAGGCCCTATGATGGTGTCTCCTGAATAGATATGTGGGCACAGTTGGCAACGGGCTTTGTTGCAAGGATAGGTTCCTGGGTTAGTGGTTCTGTTGTGTGGTGTGTGGTTGCTGGTGAGTATTTGCTTCAGGTTGGGGGGCTGTCTGTAAGCAAGGACTGGCCTGTCTCCCAAGATCTGTGAGAGTGATGGGTCGTCCTTCAGGATAGGTTGTAGATCCTTGATGATGCGTTGGAGAGGTTTTAGTTGGGGGCTGAAGGTGATGGCTAGTGGCGTTCTGTTACTTTCTTTGTTGGGCCTGTCCTGTAGTAGGTGACTTCTGGGTACTCTTCTGGCTCTGTCAATCTGTTTCCTCACTTCAGCAGGTGGATATTGTAGTTGTAAGAATGTTTGATAGAGATCTTGTAGGTGTTTGTCTCTGTCTGAGGGGTTGGAGCAAATGAGGTTGTATCGTAGAGCTTGGCTGTAGACAATGGATCGTGTGGTGTGGTCTGGATGAAAGCTGGAGGTATGTAGGTAGGAATAGCCATCAGTAGGTTTCCGGTATAGGTGTTTATGTGTGTGTTTATGTGACCATCGCTTATTAGCACCGTAGTGTCCAGGAAGTGGATCTCTTGTGTGGACTGGTCCAGGCTGAGGTTGATGGTGGGATGGAAATTGTTGAAATCATGGTGGAATTCCTCAAGGGCTTCTTTTCCATGGGTCCAGATGATGACGATGTCATCAATGTAGCGCAAGTAGAGTAGGGGCATTAGGGGACGAGAGCTGAGGAAGCGTTGTTCTAAGTCAGCCATAAAAATGTTGGCATACCGTGGGGCCATGCGGGTATCCATAACAGTGCCGCTGATTTGAAGGTATACATTGACCCCAAATGTGAAATAGACAGAGACAAACACCCCCCACCTCCCACTGTTCCTCAGACGTTCTTGTCAACTGTTGGAAATGGCCCACCTTGATTATCACTACAAAAGGTTCCCCCTCCCCACCGCTCTCCTGCTGGTAATAGCTCACCTTAAGTGATCACTCTCATTACAGTGTGTATGGTAACACCCATTGTTTCATGTACTCTGTGTATATAAATCTCCCCACTGTATTTTCCACTGCATGCATCCGATGAAGTGAGCTGTAGCTCACGAAAGCTTATGCTCAAATAAATTCGTTAGTCTCTAAGGTGCCACAAGTACTCCTTTTCACTTTACATAATGATATTTACATTTCCTGTTGCTAGATTCGATGCCCTTGTGAGAAGTATGTTTAAAGCAGGAGTGTTTATTGCTGTCACCTACACACCACACTGAAGTTCTAGCTTGGCAAGACATGAGTCACCCTCATAAATAGTCCTCTGTTCTGCAAGGATTAATGACACTTTTATGGCATTGGAACTACAGCCCAAGCCCTTTGCTTTACTAACGATTCTGAACAAATCTTAGGCTAATTAATGTTTGTAAAGTGCACTGAGATGCATAAGTACTATCATTATAATTCATTGTGCATCTATGCCAATTATGATTATGTAGGTTTTAGAAATTACAGACTCTATCCTCCCTCCCACTCCTGGGCCAGTTGAAGATCAAAATGGCCTGGAATAATTTAAAGCAACCTAACAAGGTCTCAGATGACATGCAATGGCAACCTCTGCCTCACTCCGAACCCTCTTTCCAAACACATTGGGTAATGCATTTCTTCCGCTGTTTCACAACCATCATGTGACTTTTTGTGCACTGCCTGCTGGTTCCATGCTTGAATGTCAAGTAGTCACAGCTGTTACAAATATGTTATTAATATTTTAACAATCCTATTAATTTAAAATGCAGAACTGGTGTGTTCCACTTCATTTTTTCCCAAGCTAAGAATTCAAAGCCATTTGAGAGTTCTGTCCTGCTGCATGTGATGGGGTGTACCAGCCCCACACTGGTTCAGCAGGGGTTAATCCTACTCTGGGCAAAGGAGGCCATGCTCCCTTGGCTGTGCTGAGCATGCTCCAGTTGGAACCAGGATATAATAAGGAGCAACTCAGCTCAGTCTGGGCTGACTGCCAAAGGGAGTGGAGGTGCGGTGCAGGTAGGCTCCTGTGGAAGGACTGCTGACACTTTAGGATTTGGAGGCCAGCCAGATGGTGGTGACCCATGGCCCTCAGGCTTCTGAGGCCACAGGGGAAGGAGAGACCATGAACTCCAAGATGACGATCTGCAGAGAAACGGGTAGGAAGTAACCCATAGGAATTTAACGGGGAATGGGTGGTAGAACCAGAGATTAGCGTGGCAGTTTTTTGGCAGGATCCCTGCCAAGCTGGTGGTGGGCAACCCTGCCACCACCAGGGCCCTGGGTTGGGACCCAGTGGAGAAGGCAGGGCCTGGGCCCTCCTACCCTGGCCACCACCCACTTCAAAGTGGCAGCCTATCCCTCCAACCCATCAGCTGCTAGGCCTCACAGCCCTGACAGAAAGAGCAGCCTGTGGTGTTTTGATGTTGCTTGTAATTATTAGAATTGGGAGCGCTGGCTGTTGGGAGTCTGAAAGGACAGGAAACAGAAAGGAGCGGGGAGGAGTTGAGAAGCTGGGAGAAAGCTGCAGAGAGTACAGCAGCAGCTTGGTAAAGAGGTTTCCACTTTGAAAATAAAGTCCTGTTGAAGCTTGTTAGTACCTTGCCTGGTTGATACAACACAGCCCTATTGGCTCTGGCCACTAGACCACACAGCCCTGACAGAAAGGGCAGCCCTATTGGCTCTGGCTGATAGGCCATACAGCTCTGACAGAGGAAGCCCTATTGACCTCAGCATTAGGCCACACATCCCTGACTGGGAGGGCAACTACAGGGAGTCTGGCCATTAGGCCACCCAGCCCTGACCGGGAGGGCAACTATTTGGGCTTTGGCCATTAGGCCACTCTGCCCTGACAGAGAGGGCAGTCATATTGACTGTAGCCATTAGGCCACGCAGTCCCATGTGGGAGTGAAACCTCATTGCCTCTGGCTACTGAGCTGCACAGCCCCGCATAGGAGTGCCACCTTGTCAACCGCAGACATTAGGCCATATGACCCTGAAATTACGGGCAGTCATTCATACTAACCCACAAGACCAGAATGCCCCTCCACCTCTCCCACAAATGGTGATGGGGTGTACCACTCTCGTGACACTGCAGTTGAAGCAGAAGAAATCTCTGGGTCCTACAGGAAACAAAACCGCAATACGGGTTAAATAGCTGATTTGATCCAGTGGTTTAAAAAAAAAGAAAAGAGTCATTGAGAATATAGAAATGTATTGACTATAGAAACTCTGCTAGGTCGCAGCAGGCCTGAACCCTGTTATTTCAAGAGAGTCCATCAGTAATGGAGGAGACGACTGTCTAAGACCTCTTTTACACTGGGTTTACAACTACATTTAAACACAGTCGATGTCAGATCTGCTCTGAAAAGTGACCTTTAAGTGACAGTGTGAGGTTCCATGTTTGTGTCTCAGTGATTTCTATAGCACCTGTGCTCCATTTACAAGTAAAAAGATATTTTAACTGCCAGTCCTGAAAACTCAATTGGGATCTAAGAGTTAAGCTGTGGTCTTTGCTTCGCATGCATTAGGACCCATAATAAAGGTTCTGCAGGCAAAATCAGACCCTCAGCTACATCTACAAAGCCATATTGTTGTCACATTATGCCTACAGTCATAATCGCTGGGTGAAACTATCTGCAACTTAATAAAAAATTATATGAATAATGCACAAGCTAGAATAGAATCCATCTTCTCTGTCAACTGTGTTGTCTCTGCAGGGCTAACATGAGTAAAAAGCAGTGAAAACTCATTTTAGCCACTAAAATGGGGCAGATATGCCTCTGAATACCCAAAGGAAGCAAGTAGGTACCATTTTTATAGTACTTTTTTTCATAGTAGAACCCCACTTTAAGGTCCATTGCTGTCAAACTGGTTTCTAAAATTGCTTGGCCTCAACTATGCAGGCCACTCTGCCAACATTAATATTCTATATTACTGCATGATGGCAATTCCCAAAGGTGCCAAACAAAATTGGGCCTTGTATAAGCACATAGTGAGAGAGAGTCAGTGCCCCACATATTTTACAATCTAAGATCCCGATCCTGTAAAGTTACACAGGAGTGTAAGTGTTTGCAGGATTGGGATGAAACCAAAAACCAGATTAAGTGAGGGAGAGCTGGACAAAATATAATACCGAAGTGATAAGGGACAGAACATGTTAGTTCCAGCTTTTGACTGGGCATTTTTATTTTTGTTCCCAGGACAAGGGACAAACAAGGGATAGGAGACAGAGATATCATAAAAATGATCATCAGTCACCCTTCTGGCTGCTTTGCACTGCTCAGACAGCACACAGGAGCTGGAAAGTTGCCTTATAGAGGCAGCTGGGGATCCCTCTGGTACAGGGGAATTATTGGATGGTGTCAAGTCATCATAGCCAGCTCTCTGCTAGCCAGTCACTCTTGTCTCCAGCAGGGATAGGGGACGTGATTGGTGCAATGTGGGGATACGATGAGACATGACTGGAGTGTGTTATGCTCCAGTAATCTCCAGCCAGAGGAATGGTCTTCAACAGACTGTTCCTGCCCGTGTAATTTAGAGCAGCCTAAAGGTCCCAGGATCGGTGTAATGTAGAGAAGTGCTGGCACATTAAACATACTAAAAGGGCTACATGACATCCATCATTCTCTGGCTGATAATGTTCTGGAAGGGTTGGTTCATTCGTAACATATTATCCCAGGATGCGTGCAAGAAAATAACTGGATTTCAAAGATACCAGTATGTGAAGAGAATGCCAGCCCTAAGGCCACATTTTGTATCAGTGAAATAAAAATGCTAACGTATCATAAAATTGTGCTGGCTATGAAAAGGTCTGTCATCCAGCTGTATTCACCACCCTTTCATGCAGCTGTTCCACAGAAAAAATGAATCCAAATAACTTACCACCAATACAAGCAGTGCTGCTTGTTGGGTTTCTAACAGTTCAGAATTCCTTTGAGGTACCCAGGATTACTTAGCCTCCTTCAGCAGAAAATTCACAAAACATACAAATATCTGTGTGTGGATAAAAAACTGCTGCAATTCACCTTCCTTGCCCTCTTGCTGCTGTGGCTACTTTGTGTTCCGGACTGTTTCTTTCTTTCCACCTAGTTTTGCTACTCTCTCCAGATCCTCTAATTCTCTTGTGTGCATGGTTGACTTCATCAGTGCTTGTCTGTTGAAGACGGATGTGCCCTTCACTCCTGTATGCCTAAAGAACTGCTAGCTTCATTTGGTGACAAATCAACCTCAACTGAGAGATCTATTCAGACATCTTCCCTGGGAATAACCCCATACAATATCTTTGATCTTTTAACGTTCCAAGTGACTGGATTCTTAATTCACCCAGTTGATACATTCATTGCCAGACATTGCAGTGTACTTCCTGAAAGCATACATGTTGCACAGCAGGAGGTGCATGCAAGCGGAACTGCTATAACAATACTAATGAAGATCTGTCCAGTGCCAGGCTATGTCTACACTCCATGATTTTTATACCATTGTTTGGAGAAAAAATTGCTATCCACAATGGTCAGGGAAACTGTGCTGGAATGCTAACAACCATCTTTCTGGTGTAGGAGTGAAGGACTGGAGCAGTCATCACATGATCAGCCTTTTCTTGTTTCCATCCCCCTGTCATAAGAATGATGAAAAACATTTTCTTTAGTGAGTCATGAGACTATGGAGTCACATGTGGTTCATTTTGCAGTTTATATACAGCAGTAACTGAACTATTTAGGAGGAATAGATTACCTAGAATTGTGGATAAACTCTGTTTGACTGCATCTTTCATTGGTGATAATATACTGCTTCCAATATGCTTGTCCAAAAATGAAAGCAAGCCTAAAATAAAAATAAAAGCAATAAAATATCTTTGTCTCTAGTTTATTGCTCTCTATAAATGTTCTCAGTTGATTCAGGACTCAAAGCTTGCTTCAAAATCATATAAAGGTGGTTAAATGATGAGGCATAAGAAAAGAGGCACCTTCTCTATGGAAATCTAAAATTAGTCCTAGTTTGTCATGGCTATAAAAAGGGCAGCTCGTTAGTGACTGACAATGAGATTGTCCTCAAGGCATGTTTACTCTGTGGAGCCTGCATGAGATGGGCCATTTTATTTGCACAAGGAAACATAAGAGGTATAATGAAAACAGGCCAAGAATAAAGGATAGGAAGTGGACAGTTTTCAAATCTGGCTCACAGGATTCCTTGTTATTTTGTGTCTTCTGCTGCTCCCATTGAAGCCAAATGACAAATTGCCCACCTGGCTCTGCAAGAGCAGGGCCCTTTGCTAGTACAGGTCTTTAATAATCAGACTTTAGAGAGAGACTTGCCAGCAATGACATGTATTGCTATACTGTGCCTTGCCATTTCATCACTGACATCCACTCCCAGCCCACATCCTGATTCCCCCCTCCCACCCCCCAGATATAGACAAAGTGTTAAACAAACAAAAAAAAATAAACCAATAAAATGCAAATAGAATAAGAAGTATCTGTAATCTGACACTGTTGTGACCCTTTGTTTGTCATCCCAGGTTGTTTTATTGTGGTTGGCCTGTGCATGGGTGCACATGCAGGGGAGCCAGGAGCCTTCTTTTCCCTAAAATGCACAGGCTAAGTTCAATTGCATTCTTTGCACCGGGGGATGAAAGACCGGTTCCCTCGAGAGGCCCAGGAGGCATGAGACATGGCAGTGGGGAAAGGGTAGGAGAGGTCATGTAGCCAGAACCTGCCTCCAACTCCTAGCTGGCCCCACAAAGGGTATGTCCACACTGCAGGTGGGAGCAAGCCTCCCAACTCAGGTAGACAGACTCATGCTAGCAGGCTTTGAGCTAGTGCACTAAAATTATTGGTGTGGATGTTGAGGCTCCAGCAGTGATTCAGGCTAGGTGGCTCAACTCCCTGTGGCCGGAGCCCCAGGGGGCCACACTGGAGTTACTCAGTTAAGGTGAACTGCAAAGAATGGGGCAGACAATCCCCAAAGCTGGTGAATATTCCAATATTTAGATTTAACAAACCAGTACAAAACAGCTTCTTTAATACATTACTGGTTACCCAGAAGCCTTAAAGCGACCCAGTTTTAGGCCTCCACCCAGACACCCTAGTCAAATATGATGAGGATTACTGAAAATTTTATTCATAAGAAAGTTCTACCAATCCCAAAGGATCAGACACATTACCTCCCAGATTAATGAATATTCCAGCTCTTACCCAAATACACGCTTACAGCCAATTCTAATTAACTAAACTAAAATTTCTTAAAAAAGAAAAGAGAGAGTATTGGTTAAAAGAACCATATACATACAGACATGAGTATGGTTTTTGAGATTCAGATTCATAGTAGAGATGGTGAGCTTTGTATTTGCAAAGAGTTCTTTCAGAATTAGTTCACAGGTCATCATCCAATGTTTATATTCAGGGTGATTCAAGGTTAGGACTGAAGATCTTAGCCTTTTGGCTTAAGCTTCCCCTGCACGAAGCATCAAGCAGATCTGAGATAAAAAGGATCAGGACCCCAGACATTCTTATATAGTTCCAGGTCTTCTTTGACAGCTGGGAGTCCTCAGGTGCACAATAGGCAATTATGGAGACTTTGAAATAGACCTATTTCCTAAGCATCACTGATAATTAGCTATATAGCTTAACATAAGGCAATTGCCCATTTCCCACCATTCTCTGGTGATTTGCTATACATTTCAAAGAGACGAATACAGTGATTTACTATGTTTACAGTTCATTTAAATGTTAATATTTCCTTTTGATCTCTGAATTAATAGCTATAGTGACAGACAGGAACTGTTTACATGGCTAACATCTAACACGATATAAATACACACACACAGGTAACATCGCCTCCAATTCTCCAACAATACAGGTTTGCACTTCAAAGTTCTAGCCTATCTAACAAGGAGTGGCCCTAATGACCATTTATATACTTTTCTAACATGGCTCTACTGGTTGATTCTGGGTCATTTAGCCTGCAGGATGCTTAACCCTTTCTGGCTATGTATTGCTCTTTGTATAAGATTTGTTGCAATTATATAACAGTGGAAGCAACAATGATTTGCATGGTCGTATTCTAATTAAATAACGTCACATCCCCCCAGGCTTGAGCTCAGGTGGCTAGCCCAAGTCTCTGCCAGAGCTGCAGAGTCCAAACAGATGTTTGTAGCGTCCCAGGTTGAGCCCCACTAGTGTGAGTCTATCTACCTGGGCTAGGAGGCTTGGCGGACATACCCAAACGGGCTTACTCCAGCCGGCAGCAGGAGTTGCTTAAGGACACAAGGGGAAGCCCCAGAGACTACCTTTGGAAGTGTCTTCTGTTTGGCTGGTTGCGTGTACCTGTCTCATAAGCACAAGTAATGAATTCAGTATGGGAGGCTGATGGACCAAGAAGGCAACAGCGTGGAGCCAAGAGGGCAGGGCCCCAGAGCAGAGAAGCAGCAGGGTAATATATACTGCCTAGCAGTTTTATAAAGTGTCTAACACACTTTGGACACTAAATAATAATAAAGTTACTCCCATTACTTGTGGTTGAGAAGAAATTTCCCTAATGGACAGATTCCCCGCACCCCCATTAGCCATTATAGGGATTCTTGCATCTCCTTCTGAAGCATCTGTTACTGGCTCCGGTCAGAGACAGGACCCTGAACTGGATGAAGCACTGGCTCTAATTCACATATGCTAAAAGACTGCATGGTTTCTTCAGGCCTGCCAATCACTACAAGCTACCACAGGGAGATGCGTATGGATTTCAGAAAAACAAGTTCTTAAGTTTTATCTTTTGTATAAAACTCTCTTCACAGGAATGTAATCTCTTGTGATGTAAATTGCGTATCTATTTATATTCTCTTATGAGGACTATTAAATGAGTCCTTATTTTTTAATAGTGTAAATATTTAAAGTGTTTTATTTGCATTTATTCTTTATCTTTCCATCAGCTCTGCCTTCTCTCACTACTGCTGCCCCTCTAATCATGACCACAAGTCAAATAACAGTTCCCCTATCTAGACCATTAACTCTTGAAATGACATGGAAAGCAGAAGTGTTAATTTTCAGTTGATGTAACTAGTACTGTATTTACTGCTGCATTACATGAACAGAGCTTCTCTTTTTTCTTTGGCTTTCATTAGCCTGTCTTTAAGATAGCTCAAGGCTGTCTTCCGCTGCCAAGTGAGCTCAGCCTGTCACTAACAAAGTAGCAGCTGCCAATGTATTGCAGTCACGTAATTTTAGCTCTAATTAATGTATTATGTGCCCTACGCAAAGTAGATCACAATACACTGCAACTTGGAAACATGAATGAACAGAAGAACGGCTATACATTGCTCTGGAAATGTATTAGTTACTGCACCACATAAAACTGTAACAAGCAGCTGTCCTTTGTGAGGCAGACTGCAATCCATCTAGGAAGGAAGAGCTGCTCTGGTGGTAACAGGTCCATGGTATGCAGAGTAAGGCTGGTCAAAAATTTTCTGTTGAAACTGTGTTATCAGAAAACTGGGTTTTTGACTAAACTTTATTTTTTTTGGTATGCAAATTATCTACTTTCCAAGGAAAATTTTGATCTTTTTGTCAGAAAAACAAATACCCCAAAATCAAAATATTTCAACTTGGACATGTAGCTCCAGAGCCTCATGGGAGTTATAGTTTGGGGACACAAGGCAACTGTTCTCCTCTATAGGCTGAACTCCCTAGCCAGACTATGTCTCCCATGATATACCAGGGTCAGGGACTCCCACTATGCACCACTTCCCTTCTCAATATGTGAGACTGTGGTGTACCATGGGAAACAGTCTAACCAGAGAGCTCAGCACGTAGCGGAGACTTGGAGCACAAGGCTCCTGAACTGCAGTTCCTGTGATACACCACGGCAATATTTTCAAATAGAAATATTTCGGTTTTTTTTAATTTCTTCAGGAAAAAAATCAGTTTTTCTGTGAAGAAACATTTTTGACTAACTCAAATGCAGAGTGGCAACACTGAATGTAACACTTAGAACCGTGCAGGGAAATTGTTTTCTTGTGCCATGAGAATCTGAGATATAAAACAAAACCCTCTCTCTCATCAGGATGGAATGTTAAAAACCTGAAAATTTTTCCACACCAAAAATCCAAAAAGTTTTTTGGAATGAGTCAGTCAAAACATTTTGTTTCAATAATTTCTACAATTCCTTTAGATTTTGACCTTTTAAAATTTTACATTTTTCTTAATTAAAATAAATTAAATAATGAAACAAAAAAGGTTTTCAACCAAAAATGGAACTTTTTCTTTCAAAAATGCCAAAATGGGACATTGACAATTTGAAAAGAAAATCCAAAATGTTTTGAAATGGGAAATTCATCAACACCAACTTTCTCCCATGAAAGGTTTCAGTTTTGATAAATCGACATTTTCCAGCAAAAACATTTTGTGGAAAAATTCCTGGCTGACTACTAATTTGCAGCATGTCACACTATGTTTTGAGCTTGATTTGCTACTCTCTCACATCAGCTTTACTTCATTAATGTCACTGGGAGTTTTTGCTGATTTACACTGGAAAGAAGGAAAATCCTTCATTTTCAGAGCACTCCAGCATCCTTGTGAGATAGGTAGGGAAGCATTATTCTCATTTTCCGTATGGAGAGACTGAAGAAGAGAGATCAAGTGACTTGGCCAAAGGCACAGAGGGAGTCAGCATAAGAGCTGCAATCAAAATTAAGAACCTTCTGGTTTCCCAGTCCTATGGCCCAATCATAAGATACAACTATATTCAAACCCAGGATTTGGCTCACAGGTAACCAGTAGTACCATCAGAACCATATGACCCAGAAGATGAAGGCTAAAGAAGTCATTTATTCTATCAAAGCAAGTGTGATGGCCTAACTTTTGGAATGTCAGCAACTGTAGCAACTTTTGGAATGTCAGCTGTATGTCAGCAGCTTGTTCCAATTTTCCTCCTTTAAGGTACAAAACAAACCCTTTTGTATTTTGTACCACTGTTGTATTTTTATACTGAGTAGTGTTTACACCAATAAAAAAAAAAAGAGTGTACTTACATGTGGACTAGGGCCACCCTGTTGAATACAGAACAGTAACAGATCTCTACACTTTTTTTTTTTAAACTCAAATAAAAACAGTACAATAAAGGTAGAAGAGTTTTTTGTTTTCACTTAAACTCTCCCTTCCCAGTTCTCGTGCTCTTGATGGAGCCTCCCCCAGGATGCTAGAAGCATAGTTCATGGAAACACTTATCTATTCCCTATAGTGCCATCACAATTGCTACTGAGTGAAATTCAATTCCAGTTGCATTACTCTAACAGCAAAAGGTCAAGCTACAGAAAGTGCTCCTGACTTCAGAAAATAGGTAACTTTCTAAAGATGAACATATTCATAGGCATTTGTATGACATCACTGTACAACCCACCAAATGGTTTGAAATTCTACAGCAAAAAAGGTAAAGACAATTAGTTTTTTCTACTTTGTTGCTTTCCATTTATTCTATCTTTCATCCACCCAATCTGAAAATCCAAGTTAGGTGAAATCACATTTTAAAACTATTGGACACCAATAAATAAATGTATTGATTCAATTTATTCAGTACCAACTGAAGGTTAAAACAAAATGTGAAACAGCTTTTGAATGCTTATACTTTAAATGACCCCCTTTCCGTTATATAAATCCACAGGGAAAAGGATATTTTTGTTCTTTATGCATATTTATATACCATATATACTGTGACATGGTCAGGCCAGATGGCTATAGGAGAGTAATTTTTTTTTTTGAAGCAAAAGATGTTTTTTTATTTGCATAACACATTTACAAAGTAAAAACAGCAGCATATGCAATGTGTAACACAGCAGCCAATCACAATTGTTTTTTCATTAGCTTCAGGGGAGGGAAGTGTTCAAGCTTGCCTGGGCCCAGAGCGGGGGGCTTCCTCGACTCTCGTGGTCTTCCACCCTTCCGAGTTACCTGGTGGTCCAGAGCGAGGGGGCTTCATCGACTCTCGTGGTCTTCCACCACCTCGAGTTACCTGGCGCCACGCCCGAGTGTCACCAACAATTCCCTCCTCTGAAAGCACCCAACAAGAAGGGCAGGCTGTGGGGTGGACAATCCGGGGGGGGTGTGTGGATGTGCACCCACGTGTGAAAGGACCCCTCTAAGGTGGTGGTGTCCCGCAGCAGCAATGGCTGGGTCTGGGTCCCTTACTCTCCCCCAATCAAAGGGACCCGGATAGGGACACCGAGCAGAGAACCTCGGACAGTGCCCACGCTCCTCAAAAGCGTCAAGGGAGTCGATGGATGCTGCCCAGAGGAACTCCGCCCGGATACGTGAACGAACCGAGGATCGGAAAACAGCCCCACAGTCACAGGAAACTCCATCGGCCAACCTTCTCTCTCTGGTTTTATAGATGGCCATTTTAGCCAGGGCCAGGAGGAGGTTAACTAGGAGATCCCGCAACTTTGTGAGGCCACGGATGGGGAGTGCATAAATAAAAAGGTGAGGGGAAAAATGCAACCAAAAACGTAATAGGAGATTTGTGAGGAGCTGAAACGGGCTGCAGCCTGGCGCACTCCAAACATACGTGCACCAGGGTTTCCCTCACTCCACAAAAGGGACAAGTATCTGGGACGGGGGTGAACCACGCCAAGTACTGCCCGGGCTCACAGCTCCATGAAGGAGCCGCCAACTGATGTCCCTGATGGGCCTCAGAACCAAGGGGGAATATAGGCTGGCCCACCGGGGCTGCTCACCCTCCAAAGGTGGCAGAAGGTCTTGCCACTTTGTGTCAGGGCGGGACACTAGGGTGAGGGCGTGAAGGGTGTGGAGCACGAGCGTGTATAGATGTTTCCTTGGCGCGGTTTGGAAGCGTTCCGGCTGCAGTTTGTGCAGCCGGCTCGCAGTGAAGGTGTGAGGGGGTCGATTGGGTCTGCGGGGCAGGGGTCGAATTAAAAGGTCTGGCAGGCCTGGGGTAGAGGGTGGGCGGGGCGTGCCCTCAAGCAGGACCCGGTCGAGGTAAACTTGAGCAGCGGGTGGCAAAGCGGCCTTCGCATCCTGAAGTATGCGCCGGGGGGTGCGAGGTCTGGAGAGCCCCATGCGCCAGGCGAACGTCAGGGGATCCAGCCAGTCTCCCCGGTCATAGTCCAGGAGGTCTCCGACTCTCGTGACTTCTGCCAGGATCAAGCTCTGGCGCACCGAGCGGGACTCTGCCACCTGCACACGGAGCTGGTGGTTGTGTAGCAGGGGCTCCGCGAGGAGATCTACCCCCTTGGTGGCGGCAACGGACCTGGTCGTTAAAAACAGTTTCCAAGTCCAGAGGAGGTCCTGGTAGAAGACCGGCAGCCCCGAGAGGTCTCGCGGAAGACCTCCCGGATGGAGATAAAAGAGCTGCCGGTCATATCGGAGCCCTCGGATGCGGCGCAAGATGGCGTGCGCCAGTGTGCTCCACGCCGAACTGCCTGCACCATAGAGGAGCCTCTGTAGGGCCTGGAGATGGAAGACACGGACCTGAGTGTGTAGACACTTCAGGCCCTGTCCTCCTTCCTTCAGGGGTAGATGAAGAACCCCTACAGGGGCCCAGTGCATTCCTGACCAAAAGAATTCCAGAATCGATGTCCGGAGGTTGGTCAGGGAATCTGGGGCCGGGACCAGGGTGTTGAGCCGGTACCAGAGCATGGACAGGACTAGTTGATTAAGCACCAGCGCTCTCCCTCGTAGGGAGAGACATCGGAGTAGTCCCGTCCATTTCCGGAGCCGCTCTATCACCCCGCCTTCTAAATTTTCCCAGTTTTCCGGCGGAGAGGGATGCATGGCAGAAAGGTAAACGCCGAGGTAGAGCAGTGGACCCGCGCTCCACCGGATGGTCTGAAGCACGGGTGGGAGGGAGCTCGCCTGCCGCCAGTCTACTACTGCCAAGCCAGAGCTCTTGACCCAGTTGACCCGGGTGGAGAAGGCTGCCGAATAGATGGCCTGGCAAGCCTCCACCCGCGCCAAGTCGCCGGGGTCCTGGATCACGACGAGCACGTCATCAGCGTACGCCGACAGGACCAGCTGCAGCTCCGGCTCCTGCAGCACCAACCCGGTCAACCTCCTGCGGAGGAGACAGAGGAAGGGCTCGATCGCCAGAGCGTACAGCTGGCCCAAGAGGGGGCACCCCTGCCGTACTCGCCCGAAGCTGACCGGTTCGGTCAGGGTCCAGTTGAGCTTAACCAGACACTCTGCGGAAGTGTACAGCACCTGGAGAAAACCCATAAACTGGGGTCCGAAGCCAAACACCCGCAGAGTGCTCAGGAGGTACCCGGGGTCCACCCTATCAAACGCCTTCTCCTGATCTAGGGACAGGAGGGTGAACGACAGACTGTCTCTATGCCCGAGTTCCAAAAGGTCCCAAACCAGAAATAGGTTATCAAAGATACTGCGGTCCAGGACGGTGTAGGTCTGGTCTGGGTGGATCATGTCCGCCAGCACAGACCCTACCCGCAGCGAGATTGCTTTCACTACGATTTTGTAGTCCATGCTGAGGAGCGAGACAGGACGCCAATTTCGTAAATCGCGGAGGTCCCCCTTCTTCGGCAACAAGGCGAGCACAGCTCGCCTGCACGAAAGAGGGAGGACCCCACTCTGCAGAGACTCGGCCCAGATGGTGACTAGGTCTGGGCCGAGGACGTCCCAAAACACGCGGTAGAACTCCATGGTCAGCCTGTCCACGCCTGGAGACTTATTAGTGGGCATACGATGGAGGGCTTCTGAGAACTCGGCCAGAGTGAGAGGCAACTCTAGCCGATCTCGGTCGCTCGTGCTGACCGTAGGGAGCTCCTCCCAAAGCACTTTGCAAGCACTAGGGTCGGTCGGGTCCGGGGAGAAAAGACTTGTGTAGAAGGCTTGGGCCCTCCCGCACATCTCCGCCGGTTCTGTGAGGGGTGTGCCGTCTTCAGCCAGGAGGCAGGTGACGTGTTTCTTGGCCCTCCTCGTTTTCTCCAGGACATAGAAGAAGTGGGAGCTGCAATCCATCTCCCGAAGGAGGCGGATGCGGGATCGAACAAAGGTGCCCCGGGCCCGATGGTCCTCGAGGGCCCGGAGCTCCGCACGCTCCGCAGAGGAGTGGGTCTTCGGGGCTAGTGGCCAGACGCCTCTCCAGCTCTAAGACCTCCCGTTCCAACTCCTCTATTGCCGCATTTCTCCGTTGGCTGGTGCCGCGGGTGTAGTTGCGGCAGAAGAGCCTGGCGCGCACCTTCCGCGGGTCCCACCATAGCCACGCCAAGGGAAAGGCGCACCGCTGCCCTCGCAAGGCCAGCCAGAATTCCCGGAAGGACGTCACGAAGCCCTCATCTTCCAACAGGCTGTTGTTAAAATGCCAGTAGGTCAGCCCTGGCCTCTCCGCACAGAGGGAGGCTGTCACGGTGGCTAGGTAATGGTCAGAAACTGGGGCCAGCCGAATGCTGGAGGAGTGGGCTTGTGAGAGATGGAAGCGTGATAAATAAATGCGGTCCAACCGGGAGTGGCTCGACCGATGGGCTTCCACCTGGACAAAGGTGAACGTGGAAGTGTCAGCCGGGTGGTGGTCACGCCAGATGTCCACTAGGGAGTGATGTTCAACTGTCTCCCGGAGGGTGTCTGCGGCGGCCAGGGTCTGCTCGGTCCCCGAGCAGTCTCGCTCCTTGAGGGTGGTATTAAAATCCCCTCCCAGGACCAGGCACTCGTGAGGATCTAAGGTGCCGAGGAAAGCGGACGCCTGCTGATAGAATTGCAGCTGCTCCTGGCCCGATGTCGGGGCATAGACATTAACAAGGTTAACGACAAGCACCTCTATACGGACCCGGGGATGCAGCAGGCGACCCAGCACGGCCTCGGCGACCCCTAGCATCTCAGGCCACAGGTCTGGGGAGAACAGGGTCGCCACTCCAGCTTGCCGAATCGTGGAATGGCTAAAGTAGACCCTGTCCCCCCACTCCACCCGCCAACTGTCTTCGGTGGTCGGATCCGTATGGGTCTCCTGCAGGAAAATCACAGAGTACCCTCCCTCCCGAAGGAAGGAGAGTGCCTGGGACCTGCGAAGAGCCATCCTACAACCCCGGGTGTTCAAAGCTGCGATGGTGAAAGTTGTCATGGGGGGGCCGGGTGGGATTCTCACTGGCAGGGACGCTCGCATCCCCCAGCGGGCCACGCAACAGTCCTTGACCCATCCCGTAGGTGAGTAATTGGTCACGGAAGACGCAGACCCGCCAGTCGGCCGCGGCATCCTGCTTCCCCGTCCCTTTACCTTTCCCCATGAGGGCCCTTGTGGCCCGGAGGATTTGAAAAAAATCCCCCCATCGCCGGAGAGCAAGCTGTACCTTGTTGCGGGAGCCACAGACATCCTCTAAAAACTTCCGCAGCTCTCCTTGCAGCTTATGGGGGGGTGGGGTTACGGTTTCCCGGTTGTTCCCCAGCAGGGCCCTTGGTGCAGCCCTGTGGTCCACTAAAACGGACAAGCAGGGTGCGGACCCCCGACGGGATGCCTGATGGGCTGGAGCTTCTAGGCCCGCCTCAAGCTCTGGGGCGATAGGGGGTGGTGGAGAGAAAACAGCAGCTCCTAATGGGTCGGGGCAGGAGAACACAAAGGCCGCTCCCTAGGGGTCATCAATTGGGAAAGGGAAGGAGACAGCCCAATGATATTGCAGGAGGTAAATTGGATAGGGGTAGGGGCAGAGGCAAGGTTCTGAGTTTCGGGAAGCAAGCAGCTGGATGGTGGCACCTCCCGATCCGGCTCAAGGGTTAAGGGGGTGGGGAGGGAGCTCTCAGTGACACTGGGCATGCGCTCTGTGGTGGATTTAGTGGCCACAGCATCAAGAGGTGGATTATCTTCTGTAGTGCCCCCGCCCGGGAAGGAAGTCGATTGCTCCGCACCAACGGGGGGTGCCCCTGGTGACTCGTGCCCCGGCCGCGTGGCGCCGGCTGTCACCTGAGCAGGCTCGGTGGTCGTCAGCGGGGTGCCAACAGCGGCTGGGTCGGTGGAGGAGTCCAGGGGCTCCTCGGAGGTGGGAGCGGAAGCAACAGTTAAGGGGAGGGAGCATGGGGAAAAGAGGGGTGGAGTGAGGTCGCCCAGATCGAGATTTGCTGGCAAAAGGTCGTTCTCACCCTGGGCGACCGGGGTCAGATCTAAGGCCTCGATCTCCTCGAACATGGAGGAGAGGACACTTTCCGCCGCCCCGGGGTTCTCCCCGCTGGCACTCACCACGACGGTTGTCTCGGGGTTCACGGGGGCTTCGGGTAGCGTCAGGACAGAAGGGGCTTCCTCGAGGGTCTCGAAGGGGAGGGTCTCCCGTGGAGGGGAGACACTACCCTCCGGTGCTGCCCCGTCTTTCCCGGCTGACACTGGTGGATGGGACGCACTCGTGGGCAAAGCAGAAGGTTCGGCATTGGTGCCCCCCTTCCTGGTCTTCCGGGGGACCTCTACCTCGGGTAGATGAGGCGGAGCTCGAGCCTTCCGCTTGCCTCGCTTCCCCTGGACTAGGGCCCAGCCCTCCATGGCATCATCTGGGGGCTGGTTAGCAGGGGTCATGTCAGGGGGTAAAGGCATTGGCTCAGGGACTTGTGGGGGGGAATGGTGGGGCAGCATAAGGGAGGGAGGATTCTCCCTGGGACAGGCTCTCTCCTATGCCTGGTTGTATCTCTGCCACACCCTCCTCCATAGGCCTCGCTAGCTTGTCAGCAGCGAGGGCGGGGCTCTCCCACTCGTCTGGGCGTTGTAGGGAAGGTGCCCCTTGGGCCTGAGCGAGAGTAGCGGTGGTCCGAAGAGGAGGGGGGGCGGGTTTGGGTGGCCAGGGGTGTCGGCAACGATGGGGCCGATGTCCTGCCGGGTCTCGGGGATCCCAGGTGCCCCTCCTTGCCGGGCTAAGGGGCAGTCCCTCCAGACATGCCCTGACGCCCGGCAGAGGTAGCACCGGGCTTCCCCCATGGAAAACTACACCTGGTAACGGGTCCCCTGGTGGGGGACTAGGAAGGACCCTTCGAGCACCACTCCGTTGCGCGCTGCCGGCGGCAATAAAAGTTGCACTTGCCGGCGGAAGGAAAAAATGTGACGGAGGGTGGGGTCTTTGCAGCCCAAAGGGAGAGGGCTGATAACAGAAACAGGTTTCCCCACGGCGGAAAGGGCGGGTAGCAGGGCAGCACTGGGGAGAAAAGGAGGGACAGAGATCAGGACCAGCAGATGCCCAGGTCCTCTAGCGGCTCTAGGGGGACAAACACCTCCCCGCCACTGCCAGGCCCCTCTACACCGCTTCCTAGGTGGCAGCCTCTGATGCTAAGAAGAAGACGACCTTCCCGTACATTTTGGAGGCTGCCACAATGGCCGAGGGCCTTACTACCCTCGCCAACACCCGCACGTAGGTCTCCACGTGGAGCGAGGCGGGCACCAGGAGACATCGGACACCGTGCTTCCTTGTCATGGTGGGAAAGGGGCCCCGGCCGCTATTGATAGCGGCGGAGGCGGTGGGTGGGAGAGATGATGAGGGGGTAGTTGGGGGGGCTGCCGCCGCCCGGGCATACATCCTGGGGGCTGAGGGAGGGACATCCACAGAGCTGGTGGAGGGGGCAGCAGGGAAGGACGCCATGGTCGGTGGCGGGGTCGCAGCAGTGGGGGTGGCCCTTGCCATGGAAGACCCGGTGGTTTTAGCGGGGCCCTTCCTCTTCTTCTTGCCCTGGCCTTTCCCACCGGCTGGAGGGGCTTCCCTAGAGTCTGGAGAGGCGATGGGCATGGCAGCGGTGGAGGTCACCCCGGTGCCCTCCATTGCCGATGCCCCAGCGGGGGTGGTGGCAGGTGGTTAACAGGAGTTGGGGTCAGATAGAAAGGGACAAGCTATGGGGTGGACAATTCGGGGGGGGGGCACATAAACCACTGTACGCTTGTCCAGAGAGTCCTGTTTGGTTGGCTGGTGCTTCTGGTCCACGCAGTGGAATCAGGGCGAGCAGCTGAGTCCAGAGGCAGATGTTAGATAGCCAGCAAAGATGGCGGGGGGGGGGGGGATGGGACAGTGAGGAAGGTCATAGTGTGGGGCTTGGGAGGACACAGGTGGATCGGGGGGCAGCTCCGTGCCACACCCCCCGTGTCCCTACAAACACAATTAAGACACAGTCAAGGCCTCCCCCCACACTGGAGCACAGTTCGAAAGTTACTCAGTCTTAGGCCCCCTCCATGGCGATTTGTAGATTCCCTGGGTGGTGTTCCTTTGGTGGACGGCCTTTTTTCTGTCCATTCTGGGTTTTCTTTTTTTCAGCAACAGAATTCCAGAAATGCCGGAGTAAGTGATAAGAATCCTCTTGACCGAAAACGGGTCCACAGACAAACAGCAAGTGGCTGGGTCTGGGTCCTTCCACCTCCCCCCGCTCTGGGGAACGGGCCAGCAGGCCTGCCCTCTCTCTGGGGGAGGGGTTTCAGCTGAAGCAACAGCAGCGTCCGAGGGCAGGCTGGGGGGCCTAACAGCCAGCCGGCACTCTAGGAACAGCAGGAAAGAAAAAAAAACAAAAAAAAAAAAAGAAAAAGGGAGGAGAAGGGGTTGAGAGTGTCTGGCCTGGTCAGGGGGGAAGCCAAAAGCAGGGGCAAAAAGCAAGGAAAGCCCAGGCCAAAAGGCAGCAGCAGGACAGCAGGCTAAGTAGGTCCCTTTTCCCTGGGTAAGGTAACAGGGAAGGTTCTAGAACAATCAGGAACCTTCTGGAGACAATTAAGACAGGCTGATTAGAACACCTGCAGCCAATCAAGAAGTTGCTAGAATCAATTAAGGCAGGCTAATCAGGTCACCTGGGTTTTAAAAAGGAACTCACTTCAGTTTGTGGTGTGCATGTGAGGAGCTGGGAGCAAGAGGCGCTAGCAGCCGAGAGTGAGAACATGGACTGGTGGGAGACTGAGGTGTATAAGCATTATCAGACACCAGGACAAAGGTCCTATGGTGAGGATAAAGAAGGGTTTGGGAGGAGGCCATGGGGGAAGCAGCCCAGGGAGTCGTAGCTATTACACAGCTGTTCCAGAGGGCACTCTAGACAGCTGCATTCCACAGGGCCCTGAGCTGGAAATCGGAATAGAGGGCGGGCCCAGGTTCCCCCCAATCCTCCCAACTCCTGGTCAGACACAGGAGGACTCGACCTGGACTGTGAATTCAGAAAAACGGCCAAGCTGAGGACTGCCGTGAAGCTCCACGGCGAGCAAATCCGCCAATAAGCGCAAGACCCACCAGAGTCTAAATTCTGCCCTGATTTAGGCTTGATACCACTTCAGTGAAGGTACAGTGTAAATTAGGGGAGAATTTGGCCTGGAATTCAAGCTAAATTCATTTAGCTTGATTTAAATTTGCCTTCTTGTGGTTCATTCACTTTGAAACAATGAAAACAGTATTTGTATTTTATTATATCTCTGGTTCTGACCCAAGGACTGGTCTGGGGAGGTCCATGAGCCTTCCCAAACTCTTTGTTCTGAGGTTAAGTGTATTATACATTTTACATGGTGTTAATTTCCTGTTTTCATGGTGTCCTGTTACTTTTTTGAGGATAATTCTCAAACAGCGCAGTGTAAGGTACATGTAGTGGAAAAACAGTGCTAAGAATCGGAAGCTTTCTAACATTCTGTTTCAGAAGTTGATTTGTTGTTTGTGCAAAGATAAAGCATCACATTCTTTGCCTACTAGGGAGCCAGTTACTGCTTCCAAATTCTCTGCCTTTACCCAGTGCAGGTTAAATCGGCTTAACAACTGCTCTAACTCTTCACCAGCTGGCAAAGAGATCCTCAAGGGACCATCTCAGCTGAAAATAGATGGGTTACAGTGCACTCTAGGCACTCTTCCCCCCGCCCTGATGGCTGACATCCACTATGCCAGGCACTGTGAAGAGGGTGGTTTATGAGCCAGGTGTGCTGGTCTAAGACTGCTGGGGACTCCCTCATGCCAGGGGAATCCCAGCTAAGGGGATGCTGTCTCTGGGCCACTTGATTGGCAGAAAAGAAGCAGAGCAGAGAATCTGCCCCAAAGGTTTTAAGGACCTAAATCAGAAAAACTACTGAGCAGAATTGAGCCCATTAGGCATTAATAGGCATAATGCCTAATTGCTTCCCCACCCCAAAAAACCCCCCACAGTTTAATCAGACAAATACAGATACTGACAAAGTATTTTAATTCAACTGCATAAGATTTTGTAAACAATCACACACTGTGCACTTTTTTTGTCCTATAAACAATAAAGAAACTTGTCTTCTGTGGTACACACCTAAAAATCTAAAACAAAGTCTACGTAGATACCATATCATTGACACAACCTAGTGGAATACTCTGTAGAAAGTCAACTACTGTACTTAATGTGAACATTTACACAGCTACAATTATATTTTATTGAAGGTTTTCATGCAGCACACTGATTAAATTTTTTAAAATTTACATAATACATTTACAAAAGGATCAATCATCACAGATTTCTATGAACATCAGTGAAATACATAAACAAAGTGTACTAAAACCAGAAAATATTTCCACTGAGGTAAAGTTAAATAAGTTAATAAGCCTTTATCACTGATTGTGGGGCTAAAATACAATCCAAATCTTCAGGCATGGAACAATTTTCTATTAACAGCAGGCCATTACTCCTTGATATTTTGAAGGAGCTGCAATAAATGAGCCTCAATAACCTGTTGAACTAAAGTGGAGAAACAACCTAGTTAATTACTGTTCAATGATTTCCAAATCACTCTGTGGTTGTATTTTACTGCCAGATGCTGACTTGTTTATTTTGACTAGATGATTGTACAGGACATGAACTAATGCATTACAGGTTTGCATCACCTATGAAAATTTAAAGCATTATATAATGCAAAACAACGAATACACTAACACAGGACCAGTATGTTGAGTGAGAATGGGGGAAGCCATGGTCTGTGGCCTGGTTTGGAAATGCAGATGGGATAGGTTAAGGTAGGGCATGGGGGGATTCTAACCTATAAGTGGAGAGTGGGGGAGTATTAGGGGGTAAAATCATAGTCACAGTTGGAAACTTTGTAGTGATTTTCCTCAGTGTTCAGAATTTACATACTGAACTCCTATGGGTTCCACATCTGAGTGATCCATGAAGTTATCAATTCCAACATAAGCCCAGGGGCTTTCAGCAGTTACATGCATGGGTGGGCTTATTTTTTATTCAGTTCAGGGGTTAAAAAACAAAGATTTCACATGGTTCAAAAGCCAGGGTGACCACTGAAGAGGCCCCTTTTTGACTCCATACAACCCAAGGAGTGAAAGTGGAGCGCCAAACTTTCCAGCCTACCGTGCAGGACCCTGGAAGAAATGCCCTCTCTCCCAGGGAAATGTTTGTGGTTTTAGATGAAAAAAAATAAACAATTTCAAAATAGTTCACAGAGGTAAGTCCAAGAATACTGTGGCTATTTAATGTACATGACAGCAGAGGCCTGGCCCAAGTGTCCAAAAAACCAAACAGCCATGTCCCCCTCTCAGAGAAAGCTGGACCCAGGCTGAAAGTCTGCCTGGAGTGAGAGGGCAGCCTCAGCAGACAGGGCTCCTGTGTATCCCAACATACAGTTTAACGCTGTCTTCCTATGACCAAACCCTTGGGGGTGGTAGAGTCAGTGTGCTCTCCTAGAATAAATCTCCCCTCTGGTACGGTTGTCTCCACATTGACAGAGGAGTTTATAAATTAGATTCACTGTTCTTGAGCCATGTCTTTAGGCATAGTTGGGAGTGTCTTTCTCTCACTATTGACCTGAGCTCATGAACTAGAGGTGAAAGACTCCTTACCTGTTACTAGTTCCTTGAACAATCCAGGTCTGTCCTCTAAATTACATATTGCAAGATGTATACAGCGCATGCTGCTAGAGCTAACATTTTAATGGACTTTGAAAGCACAAGTCAAGCAAATAAAACAACGTGAGTTTAGTCAATTAACATTTACATAATTAAGATGTTTAACTAGCCCATAATCAACTGGAAATAACAGCCTAACAGCAATCTAACCCATTTTGTGGCAGGGACTTTTGTCTTCTTACATCCGTAAAGCACTGTTACTGTAACTACATAAACAAACTGCAATAAAAATAGCCAAACCTAAAGGGCTCTAAATACTCACCGCTACGATGGCCTAAAGCCACAGCCAAATCCATGGAATTATAACCAGAATCTGTCTCAATAGTTGGATCAGCACCATTTTCTATGTAAAATAGAAGGAAAAAACCCCTAAATTATGCAGTTAATTAATTAGTTGATCATTATCAGTAATATAATTATTTTAGGTTTGATTTCTTAATGTTATCCTTAATGTGCTCACCTAAGAGAATTTTCACACATTTCACATGGTTTCCATGTACTGCATATAGAAGAGGTGTCCCTCCATTCTGCAAAAGAAGAGAAAAGACTTACAGTCTTTGATAGCTGGAGTTCATGTATCTAGTTCAAAAACTAAACAGACTGTATTTTTAATTCCCTCCTGAGAATAAGAAGTACACATATGTGAGTCCTTCAGATAACAGTGGTCATAATGTGCAATGAAAAGGTCACCAGCTCTTCTCCAACTGTGGTTTTGTGTGTCCCCCATCTTTTATTGGTCTATTTTTAGGCCACAATCCTGGAAGTGGGTTGTGTCTGCAGACCCCTGTCCCTGTGAGGAGTCCTAGTGAAGTAAAAGGAGCTTTGCATGGGCAAATCTGTTCCTGTGGGTCAGACTGCAAAACCTGGTTTGTAGACTCTTCAAGACAGAAACTGACCCAAATTGTTTGGGTTTCCATGAAGGCTGTTCTAAATTATAGCAGCTTCCAACAGCCCAAAGGGCAGGAATTAGCAGATCAACTCCTACACAAGGGGTGATCATTCCAGGGCTGGTTATGCCAGTTCTATGCCCAGACTCTAGCATGACACAAATTAACCAAACTACATCTCAGTTCTGGGTCACTGTTTTTACTGCTATTGCT
This sequence comes from Eretmochelys imbricata, assembly GCF_965152235.1. Lineage (NCBI taxonomy): Eukaryota > Metazoa > Chordata > Testudines > Cheloniidae > Eretmochelys > Eretmochelys imbricata. Next base: position 49,144,145 of record NC_135576.1, on the reverse strand, counting down.
TAATACTGAGCAAACTGTTGATGTGATATAAATAATAAATTGGCAGACATTTTTATTGCATTAATATGGAAAATATTTAACTTGTACAAAATCTTCTGAAGCGCTCATCAAGTACAAAAATTCTAGCCACTTTAGAAAACTGTCTGTAAATTCAAAATCTGAAAACTGAAACCTTTTCAAATGTGACATTAACCTGAAATACATTCTCATCTCTTATTTATATTTTTTACTGCTGACATTGTTCTAAAGGAATCCTTATGGTGAAATAATTCAACAGTAATATTCAAACCATAAAAATTGATTAACTTGACGTTTACGTTAAAAAAGGGAAAATTGAATAAGTGAATATTTTTTTAACGTAGACCTTTTCTCTGGCATGTTATGATGCAGGCTTTTTTGCCCTGATGTTTCTGGCAGTGCAGTTTAATCAATGAATGACATCTCCTTTGAAATAAAAAAATCACAAGAGTCAAAGGCCAGTTTCTGTCTTCTAAAAGCAATTACATTTTAAATGTTACCTCAGCTTTTGCTCTTGTCCCAGAGATATTTTTTTCCTGGCTTCAAGGAGTAGCCCTCTCCCGTGCTGATAATATCATAGGTAATTCTCTGTAGTTTTCTGCATAAGGAACTCTTCTACAGTAAGTACTACTATAGCAAAGTTCTTCTGTGGCAAGAAGACCTGGGTAGGGAACATCCCATAGTTTGGGGAAAAACAAACATTTCACCTCCCCAGAAGGTCCATAGGCTGTTCTGGGGTGTGAGGACAACACTCAAGGTCCCCAATTCACAGCCAACAAGTGAGCCCAGGAACAATCTCATCTAGCCCTCCTATTTCGGCACAGTACATTAGTACACCATGTCCTAGGTTTTCCAAGCTTACATTTCTGAAGACTTAACATGGTTTTCAAATCCATGTCAGTTCTAGAGTTTTGAGCAAATTTCTGATCAATGCACACTAAGTCACAAGTCACACACAATGTCACACTCCAGTGACAGACTTACCCAGTCATATTCATTTACATCAACTCCACAATCAAGCAGCATTTTGACAATATCCGTGTATCCCTTACTACAGGCCAATGACAGTGCACTTTCTCGCCCTTTCCCCAAAATCTGAGCATCTGCACCCTGAAGAAAAAAAAAAAAGGTGTTAACAGTCCTATTTAAAAACCTTACTGTCACAGTCTGGAGGGCCCTTTAAGACAAGCTGGGATCAGCCTTGCCCCTGATCTAGCCACAAAAGGGCAATTAGTGATCCCAGCTGGGTGCACTAGAGTTAGAGTGACAGACCCCAGCTGCAGCTCTAGAGACTACAGAGGAAGCAGAACTCTACTGCAAACAGAAACCCAAAGGGACGGAGTTTGGGGGGTAGTCCTAAAGAGACCCATAGTGAGTAAAGACGGCTCTTGTGGGGGTGGCCCTGAGATAGTCTTTTACTTACAAATCCTTCAGTAGCTGAATGGAGCAAGAGCTTTATTCAGATTTGTTTGGATTTTCATTTGGACCTTTCAGTTACCCAAAAGGGGATTTAAGCTGTATATGACTTGGCTGGAGAGCTGAGCCACAGAAGAGCTGATGAGAGAAAGATACTTGCAGGAAGTGCTGCAGCTCACGATACCAGTGACATTATGCACTGATATAAGTCAAAGCTCCAAAGGTGAGTATGCCCCCACCACACTTGCCTTTTATTTCCCCTTTGTGGGGCAATTAATGCTACTACTTTTAGAGATGTAGTAGCATCTGCAAACTTATCAATATAAAATGAACTAAGGATTTTGAGAAAAACTGTATTTTCTCCTTACATTCTGAAGCAGAAACTCTACCACTGCTATCTGCCCATGTGCTGCGGCCCACATCAGAGGGGTAAAACCTTCTTCATCTTTATGGTTGATTACATTTTCTGTTTAAAAGAAAAATACAGTTCAATGATCATTTTTGCTGCTGTACTGCAAGTGCTGTTAGAGTAAAGTTTGTGTCAACATTTCTGTTATGAACAGCTACGTTTATAATTCTCCCATAAAGTCCACTCTGGCCTGACATTTTACATATAAAATCTACCCCTGACAGTGACAGAAATACACTTATCTATGCTGAATGTGGAGTGGGGGGAGGGGGGAAAGAAAACCTAGCTTCTGAGAACTCTCACATTTTTACAAATAAAGCTGCAATATTTTAGTATAAAAATAAAGGTCATTTGTCCATAATGTTGGCTATGTATATTCTTGGAGATAGCACAGCAGATGCCCCCAAAACAAACAAATGTTCCATATTAATAGTTTTTAGGCAATCTAAAATGTGCTTTTCCAAGGTAGTGAGCCATTCTAGTCTCTCAAATAAATAACATGTAAATCTAAGGGACTAGAATAAAGAATTGGCAAATTAATGTATTTGATTGAGGTTTTGTGCAGAGGGTTAAGTGTGTTCCCAGAAATGAAGGAGGGTGGCAAGCATGTTTTTTGTAGCTGATTCATTGGCTGGATGAGTTGAGTTAATTTGTTCCTGATGGAAGTTTGTTTTTTTCTAATACTGCAGAGTATATTTACATTGCTGTAAGATAAATTAGGTGTCAGGGTGCCCAAAGCTCTTATACAGGTAACTTTTTTACCATTAGTCAAATCTAAATAAATATATGCTCAAATTTTTAAAAATGAATTTGCTTTCTCTGGATTCCCAATCCTTTGCTTCCTACAAAGGCGAGGTAGTTTTACTTGCATGAATGCCCAGAGAAAGCAAATTTGTATATTCAAGCATACCACCACCTTAGGCCAACAAACAGATTTCAGATGGTAATGACTTTCAGTGACTGCCTACAATGGCCAGATTCGTACCAGAGAAGTTTAATGTAAATGCTTGTATAGTCTGTTGAGCCAGCCAGTGAGTCTTCCATCTTCACACTAATATAATTACTTAAAATGACTGATTTACAGTACAGTGGATGCTATTTCACAGTTTATTTTACAGAAAATATCCATTAGAAAATTACAATAGTTTAACTGCAGGATACTGCATAACTCAGATTTGGACTGATAAGCAGTGAAGAGCTGACTGAAACTACAATATAATGCTGTATAGGTTAATTGATAAAATTGAGTATAAATACACTCACTCTAGTAGGAATTTGTTTCAAACTATAAATACAGTAAAGAACACTACGGTTAAATCATCCCAGAACTCATTTGCGGATTTTTGCATATCTCACTTTCACATTTTCTCTATATGCAGTGTAAAGGGTTTTTCCCCCTGCTTCAGAACAGAAAATGGGAATTACATGTAATTCCCATTAACACTAATGTTACTTTGCACACCCAAACTGCAGATATGGGAGAATAGACAGCTTTAAATGTACAGACAGGTATAAAAAAAATCCATGTTAATAAAGAATGGATATCATGAGTTTATGGGGTTTGTGATAGATCTGTGGGGGATATTCTATGCAGTTCATGCATGTCGGGGGGATATAATCCAGTGTAACAAGGTTAAAAATCCTCCTAAGAAAAGAGGAGATTTAAAGCCCCTCAGACTCTCACCTTGTTCAATACGTGTGGCCAAATAAAGCATTTCCCCTTGAGCAGCCAGCTGGTGAACTGACAGAGCTGCAAAAAGAGCACAAATATGTATTATGTGCACATAAGGCATGGTCCTGCTCCAGCTGAAGCCAATGACAAAAGGAAGTGCTCATATTGATTTCAGCTTAACTGCTGAATCAGGTTTGCAGTCTTCTTAAAAGTGTTTCCATATGGCTTAATATTTTTCCACCTATCCTATTAGAAGGCAAAATATTTTCCATTGATGTTAAATTACAAACTCTGTTATCAATATCTTCATGAGATGGCTTTTTGCCACCCAGCTTGTAATTTAATGTCACTTTGCCATCAAGATTATATTGTCTTCAAGAACATTTAAAGGAAAAAAAGATTAAAAATACCAAAATCACTGATACACTGAGGACATGTTCTTTTCAGTTTTGAAACTATTAACCAATGTTTCCTCCAATGTTCCTTCCTTTCTGTTTAATTCTTAAACTTATCTCAGGTTTGTTCATCAGCGCTGAATTTTTATAGAGACCTGCTGATAATGGTTAGACAAAGGGAATACTCTCACTTGTCTTAAGAAAGCTGCAAGCACTTATCAAACTCTTTGTTCATTAGAATATCCAAAACACGCTGTGATGGATCACCTAGTGTTCAGTATGAACCTAGTTGACTGCCTGTTGAAGTCAATAGCATGACTCTCATTGAATAGAATAAGCACTGGATCAAGTCTTTTGTAAGCATACACAACATGACCTACTTTTCTACTGAAGAGGAAAATATTTCCATTAACTTCCCTCCCCCCACAATCCCCTCCCACAAAAAATTTGTGGATAGAATCAATTACAGCAGAGTGCTTTAATAATATAAGAGCAAACATTTAAGGCCTTGATCCTGCAACATGCTTTGTACAGGCAGAGGGGTCTGCCTATGTCAAGCTCACTGTGGGTGTGGAGACTGAGGGTACAACCATTCTGTCTTGGGGAAAGGCCATAGTTATACATACTAACTGATAACAGTTTGTGATGTTTGCCAGTGGTTATCCATTAAATAAATGTCCATTTCACTGTTAGTTTGATTTCTCAGAAAGGATACACCTTTTATTCAGAACAGGGCATTCTATGGTATACCTCTATATTCACTTGCCCAATAAGAAAGGGGAAATTTTGTCATCGAACTTGCTGAGTTTAAGAGGGATGTATGTTTAAGATTTCAAACTGTGGCCAGTTGTAGGGTGAAAACTCTACCACATTATCAGTTTAAGAATTTAAAAAAATTAATTAATTTTACAACTTCCTCTGTCAGTCCATCTTCTGTCTCCTTAATTATAATGGCTACAGAGCAGAGACTGGCTGAATATTTATTATATAACATCCAGGACATTGTTGGCACTTACCGATTAATTAAGTTCTACTTGCTGTACCTACACTGATAACAGATTAACAGGGATTTAAAAAAAAATCAATACTTTCATTTAAAGACTACAAAGAATTAGAAAGGTCATCTGTAAGGTCTTCAGCTCAAGATTTGGATACTTTTCTGGAAGATGTGCTTAGCTAAAGCGTAACTCATTGGCTTCAATACAGAGTGAATGGATGAAATTCTATGACCTGTGCTATGCAGGTCAGGCTAGATGGTCTATTCTGGCCTTATTCTATGAAAGGTCCCAATGAAAAAGCCAAAACATCTGACAAGCAGTAATTAACTTACGATTCACAACACTTACTATACCACAGAATACTTACAATTTACAAGGAGAGGTGTTGTAGAGACCTCATTTCCCCTATGTTTGTTAGTTAAAGTAGTTGACTGTTTTATGGGCGAAAAATGCTTAGTTGTTGATGGAGTGTAGACATGTCTTACTTGAATTCCAGGAGAAGGGGAAGTATGGATGTTGCATTCAGCTAAATTCAACAGGGAAAAAAGATAAATGGTTTTAGTGACTGTAAGAATGCTAAAAGGAAAGCTACAGATTCTAAATCAAAGTAGGATATGCTGATGTTATAGAATATTTAAAACCTGAATTAAATAAGAGTGATGGAATGTATTTCTTTCCACTATTAATGACATGTACAGAATAATAAAGTGAAAGGGCCAAATTCATCCCTAAATCAATGATACTCTAGGGATGAATATGGCCTACAATCATCAAATGGCCATAATGCAAATTTTCAGCCACCTGTCTACATGAATGGTTTCCTTGTTGGTACAGTTTCACAATTGCTTTAGCAAAACTACAACTGCATTGTGAACAATGTCTTATGACTATTGGTCTAAGAAAACGGAGACCTCCCAAATTAATTGATGTCTAGCTGTTATAGTGTGAGGAAGCTAGAGTCCTAAAGGTCACTCTATGCCATGTTTTATCTGCACTTTGCACAGGCTTATTTTCCTAACTTTCCATTAGATGAGCATAGGAACAGTAGTTTAAAATGTTATTTTATATACATTCTACTTTGGATTCCAATTCTTAGAAGAGGCTATATTACTTCTGAGAACTTAGATTAGAAGCCACAGAATTAGAAAAACAAAACAAACCCATCCACTTTAAATGTCAGAAGTCATAACTAGGATTAAGTTTCATTACTGGCTGAAGTGATTTGGCATTAGTGAGCAATAGTAATTAAATTATTTGAGGTTAATTAACATGTCCAGTAACTCTGTAGTCATATGGTAAAGAACTTCATGGTTACAAATCTGAGTGCAAATTCAAGAAGAAAACTGATTAAAAAAAAAAGCGCGTGACCCTGGGGCAAATGTAGTTTAAACAAAATTACATTTTACTTGTAGGTCAAACAGCTGCAGCTGTGGTTACAAAGTTAAATGCCCTCACCTGGTGGCCAAACTGCAGCCAAGTACAAGAGGGGGAAAAATGGAAACCCATAATGAGTCAAAGCTTGTATTCATTATGGCAAATTGATTAGATTCAACACCATGACAAGACTGATCACTGATGGTTTGATATAGTACAGAAATGTGAAAATTAAGTTTAAAATCACAGATATTTAAAAAGTAAGACATAAACCTCAGTTCTGCAAGCTGTTGTGTAAGCAGCCCAATGCCTGCACAGAGCTCCCCTCAACCTCAATGGGACTGCACACACAGGTGTTAGGGTCTGCCCACATGGAACCGCTCACAGAATTGGACCCAGAATCACTAACCACTTTCAGAAATAAGTGAAAATGACTCAACAAGGCAATTATTGCAATGACTGCACGTCTAGCAGCATTATACTGACAAAACAAGATCAAAAGAGGCCACTGTCAGCAACAAACTTATTTTATCAATATTAGCGAAAAGATAAAACTCTCTGAACTTCCCCCAGAAGTGTATTAAAGCTAACAACTGATCCTGCAATTCTTTCAGTGGGGCACTGTGTGGATAAAAGAGTCTACCTGTGTGCAACACATTGCAGGGTTGGGGACTAAGCCAGCAAAAGACAATTATATTCTCAATATGGCAGTATTTAATTTTTCCAAAAATACAGACATCTGCCTCAATATAGACTCATGGTCTAAGTACATTCATTTATGACTTTTCTTCAGTCCTGTTGCTTTTTTTAAAAAAAAGTCTGAAAGACATGTATATTTATGTACTCTCAGGCAGGAAATGAGTTTTGAATTAAGCCATTTTTGAACTGGATGTATAATAGAAATGTTAGGGAATAAATTATAGGAAATTGCTAATGATTAAAACATCAAGAGGTTAGGCAAGATAGTTTTACAAGTCAGCTTGCATGCTTTGCAATGGAACTTGCCTCCTGCACCCAAAATTTTCAAAGACTTTAATGGGAGTTTTGGGTGCATAAGGAATACAGGAATGGGCACTACTTATATTTCCCTATGGAATCTTTTGCAAATAGAAGACAGTAGCATAATCATCCTGAACTTTGTTTTTTAGTTTTAAAACCACTCTAGAATGTTAGGAAACTATATGAATTGATCTATAATCTTGAGGACAAGAAGCAAAGAAAATACTGAAAAGTGAAGGGGGAAAGGGGAAGATACTCCACACACAACTTGTACCATAAAGTTCAACCTTTAAATAAGACAGACGCCACTTCAAGGTCAGAGTTGACCTGGTCTTGAATATTTTTACTATCTTCTTCATTCAATGACTTCACAAACCGAGAACAGACATTCATATCAAATCTATTAGGCAAAATGAATTTCATTCCCATGGCGACACTCTGAGCTGGGCCTTCTTCTGTGGTGGAGTCAAGCTGATGCTCTACTTTAATGTCTGTCATGTGAGACAGACTATAGCTGCTGGTGCACTCTTCCACAATTATCTGTGCCCCAACGTCTAGATTTGTTGAAGATGCCATGATTTCAATCTCAACTATGTAAAATGTTGATTCATGGTTTCCAGTTGGTAGTGGTTTACTAGCATAATTTCCAACCAGTCACGCAGTCTTTGAAGAGATCTGGACTTCAGAATAACCTACAATTGAACACAAATATTCTTCAAGTTTGAATACGTCACAACTTCATAATGAAATAAAAATACTTTATTACGACTACTTTTAAAGTTGCTGCAATTATGTTAATATGGATACAAACTTCAGACCAAATCACAAAATCTGTATTAGATTTTATTTAGTTTTTATTCAAACAAAATTCATATTGAAGCAAACAACAATTGTACCTAAATAAGGATTTCAGGATTGGACCTTTTAATTACTAAGATTACAGTCTGCTCAGTGCAAAGAAATAAGACATAACATTGTTGATAACAAAGGATTTTGCTACTCTGACTATCATTAAGCTGTCCCCAGCTATCGCATGGAAAATGTGGTTTGAGGAAGCACTGAAAATGTTAGTCTGAAACTCTGATTTATTACTATGCACCTGCCTGAAACACTCACCCTTTTAGTGGATACTCATCTTGTGAAGAAAGGATTAGGTGCATTTTATGACTCACTGAGGGAGGTGGTTCACTTTTTCCCACATGGACATAAGTGACTCACTAGAGAAAGAGAATCAAGACTGAGCACTAATGAGGTAGGAATCCTAGAATCAGCGACATCTCAGGAGAAGTCTTAACCTGAACTCTGTTGTTAATTTCTGTATTAAAGATGTCCGGGGTAGGGGGTGGAAGAGCTTGGTCTTTCTGATTCTATACAGTGCATAAACTTTGCTCTAAAGCAGCTTGAGAAAAGCATCTCCTCCTAGGGCCATATCTTGAAGGCTTCATTTAGAGCTTTGCCTCAGTAAGAACTGTAGGATTTGGGCCTAAGGCCAAAGGAAACATTTTTTCTTTGATCAGAAAAGAAAATTGCTCAGGAAAAATGTACCGTTTCAGTGTTTGGTAGTGGTTGTTTTTTTCTCCCATAGCATGACTGTGTGTCTTGGGTAGAAAACGAATCCTGAGTGTAACCTGCTGGTTTATAGTGAAACTGCAACACATTATTGGGCCTGATTCTGATCCACTCATGGTTGTTTTACACCATTATAACTCAACTGACTTACAAAAATGTAAATAAAAAATTATTTTTTTCTGATATCAGGACCGGACACAATGCTGTTAAACAAAGCTTCTAGATTTCAATAAGCATAATAATTCATTGAACCACGTGAGTTAAGTGACTTTACATCTCACAGGACTGTATCCTAAATCAAAGCCTAAATTGCCATAGACAGGATCCAGTTCGTAAGTTAGCAAGAAACAGTTAGATTGTCCTTTATCGTACTATATGTCACCTTACAGAATCAAGAACTTAACAGAATTAATATGGCTTAGGTGAAACAAGTGGCCATCCATTTCACTGTACCTAGGAAAACCTTTTCCAGCTAATTTTGCTCTAAAAGAAGTGTGTGTGAGAACTGCAATACATTCAGAACTAATTCAAATCTCTAACTTGTGTAGACAAAATCCAGACTATTATTAAACCAGAACAGAGTTCAGGATTCCAGACGTCGTCATCTTTTTTTCTAAATAAATAAATAAATAAAAATAAACTCCAAGTGCTGGATCCTATAAGGAGGAAAAATAATTTATGGGTTAGGACATAGGACTTGCAGTTAGGAGAGCTAAATTCTATTCCCAGTTCTGTGTTATCTTCGGGAAGTCACTAATGTAAGTCTTCCTGGGCCCGTGTAAAATAAGGATGTTTCCCTAACTTGCAGACATAATACAAGACCTAATTTGTTAATGTTTATGAGCTACTAAAAAACTTTCACAATCAGCCCTAAAAATGCCTATATGTAAATTAGACTGTGTAGAATTACATGTTTAGTTCCTCCAAATTCAGAGTCTTCTGTAATTCAGTCTTTCAGAGAGAACAAAGATGAGGTAGGAAGGAAAAGGAAGACAACAAGGTGCAAAAAGATTGTAAACATAAGCACAGAGAGCCTAAAATGGCAAGAATTTTTAATAATCATATGTTTTATTTTTATTGTATTTAGAATAAATAAAAGCACCCCTCCCCACATTGAACCCCCTACAATTATCTACAATTATAAAAACAAAACTCAATTATCTTAGCTCATCCTTTGTACTAGGCAATTAAATACTAATACCCCCACCGGCCAGAACTTTAGTTACTAACTCTCTTCAAAAGTCAAGTGAAACAAGCCCTGAAAGATGGTAAATCCAAGCTGTTTCAGATGAGGGCAGAAAGGCAGTCCAGAGTCCTGGGATCCTTGTTATTATTCTAAGGTGGAGTTGTCATCAGTGCCTCCAATGATTACATCTGCAGCAGTGTATTATGGAGGCAGGCTAGATTTAGGTTATTTATGACTTTCTCTCTCTCTCTCTCTCTCTATATATATATAAACCAACACCTTAAAATTTACCTGGAAGTTCACAGATCCTGAGTATAGGAGTCAACTGATCTCTATAACGTGTCCTGCGTCCTAAGCAAGCAACCACTTTCTACCCCAGTCCCAGCTTCCCACTCAGGGTAAGCGGTGACCTCCTGCAAACCACACTGCAAGACTCCTTAGGCGTGAAGTGACAAAGACACTAGCTAACGGCAGCGTGATCAGTATCCGGAACACAAGTTCTACCCGTTGGGCCGCAGCTTCTAAAGCAGCGGTTAATCTAGCAAGAGCCCCACGTTACAAATGCTGGTTGCACTGCAGGTAGTTTCTGGATACAGCGATTGTTACCTTATTACGGCAGCGCCGCTGGCAGAGACTCACCCAACGCTGCCTGGGGCGAACCCTAGGCCCGCTACCGCCCGCTCGCAGCCACTTTAATACTCGGCCGCGAGCCTGGTGTCCCCGTTATTCGCACGGCGAAGCAGGGGGCGGGGAGGGAGCTCTAGGCGCGAGCCGCGGCAGGTCTCTGGCGTCGGCCTTTCTCACCTGCGGCTCCTAGGTATTATTACCGACGTTGTTGTTGTTGTTGTTCTCAGTAACGTCACTTCCTCTCTGTTTACAGGCTCCGGAACAATGAAGTTCCTCCCAACCACGCGGAGCGCGCGGGTCCCGGAAGGACGTTCCCATTCACGTTACCAATAACGCTCGGTGCGATTGGACACGGATGGTGCCCTTTTCTCATTGGGCCCCTCAAGAGGTCATGCGGGTCAGAGACGTGGGTGTGAGAGGCGACGCGCTGCGTAGCGTAGCACTGATGACGCAGTTCTTCAGCGACAGGACCAACCTGATGCTTGATGGCAGCCGCTGCGGGACACAACGTGACTTCTGCCTGCTGAGCCGGCACCTGGCTCCTTTGTCCGGAGCTCCCCCCGTGACATCCGGTCGGGACAGAGGATCCGGCTCCGAGGTGGGGATCGCGATGAGAGCGAGCAGCGCCCCGCCCCCCGCATGGCCCGGCAAGGAGCCGCGCCGCTCGGCCTGGAGAGTAGCCGGGCCCCGGTCTCTCCCGCCCGCCTCCTGAGGCTGGTGAGCTGCTGGCTCGTTCTGCTCCGGCCGACGCTGCAGCTCCGCTGCTGGAGTAACGAGCCTAGATACCCCCGCCCCGTGCAGAGCGCGGTGTGAGCCCGGCCCGACCGGCGTTGGGCTGCCCCGTCCCATGGCCTGCAGGCGGGGCCTGCTGCCGAGCGACGGGGCTGCTCCTGTCCTAGGCACCAGGCGGGATCCCGCTACTGCGCGCACCGCTCCGCAACGGCAACTCCGCAGCTATTGGCTAAGCTGGAGTCCTGCTGCTCTGCCTGGGGAGGGGCTGTCGCGGTGTCTGGGGGCGGGGAGGAGGTAGCCGGGTGGCGTGGAAAGCGGGGGTGGGGGAGGGGAGGTATCACAGTGGCTGCGTTGTGCAGGCGCTGACTAGTGAGTCCTTAGTCTGAAATGTATCTACTATCTCTTCAGCAGGGCTCAGGGATACTGACACGTTTCTGTTGTGAGGAGCGTGGATGGAAGCTAGGGTGAGCGCACGTGTGATCTGATCTGATCGAACTGCAACGCTCTAGATGTAAGGTTGCTGTATTAACCTACTGTGTCCCTCCCCACTGTCCCCTTCAGCCTTGGTCCTTGCCCCCAAAACTTAAAATCAGGAGGCTGGATAAGATATTTCAGCACATTCATAATGGAATGTCACTTGCATTTTGAATGATTTCTTAAATACATTCACATTTGTTGTGTTGTTACGGTTCAAATTTAAAATTTATTGTAAACTCTTGTTTTTCAGCTGCACTTGCAGTTAAAAAAAGAAGTACCCCTTTTGCTTTACCGAGAGCATAAAAGTAGGGGCTGCACTTGCTGCTTTTGGAACTTCACTGTACGAAATAATGGCTAGTTATAAACCTGTAGTGGTTCAGTCATTTCCCAAGCTTGGTAAGAAAATCACACAAGATACTTTGTATTGGAAGAATTACAAGGTAAGAATGTATAGTTAATATATGGGGCTATAACTTAAGTGTTTTATGTAGTATTTTTTGCTTAAAGGTTTTTGTCTTGATTTTATGCAACAGTATAACTTGTGGCCAAAACTTAAAAACAAAAAAGACTTTCCCATCCATTGTTGTAACTGGACTAACTCTATGCACTTAATAGCAAAATAGCTTCAGTAGGGGTGACAACCTGACTATGTTTTTTTTTAAATCAAGTATCCATCTTACTTATGTAATGGGTTTGTCAACACTTCAAGATCCCAGACTGACTTGAATCTCAAATTGCTTCCTATAATATATGCAGTTCACTCTAATAAAATATGGTCCCTTTCATTTATCTTACTGGCAATCGTCACAATAAGTTTGTTCTAGTAAGTCTTTTTTAAAATGAAAATGTATACCAGACAATTTAGGTATAATGTACATATCAGCATTTGAAAAGTACATATTTATACAGTATGAGCATGTTTTGCATTTTGGCAAATTCCCTAATAACAAAGAACATCATGCTTAAAACATAAAATTAGAAACAAAAATTTCCTAAAGCAAAAAAGAAGTAACATTTGGGGAGGGGGGAAAAACTTAAAAAAAAAAAAAAAATACAGCCATGATTTTTTCTGTTCTAATTTATAAGGATTTTGTAATTCAGTTTAGAAACTAGACCATGGTAGAGTATCCATGTCAAACTTTCATGTTTAAGACTACAGCTAATAAAAATCTTTGGTAATAATTACATTTCTTTAATTTCACTTCAATTCATTTAGACTCCTGTTCAGATAAAGGAATTTGGTGCAGTGAATAAAATTGACTTCTCTCCAATTTCTCCACATAATTATGCTGTCACAGCCTCTTCAAGGGTAAGTTTTCATAATAAGTCCTATATCTCTTTTCAATTAGTGTTGTATGAGAATGTACTAATTTAAAATTTGTGATTTTTATTAGATCCATATTTATGGTCGGTACTCTCAGGAGCCAATCAAAACATTCTCTCGCTTCAAAGATGCTGCTTATTGTGCTACTTATAGAGATGATGGCAAGCTACTTGTTGCTGGCAGTGAAGAAGGTGTCATTCGGCTATTTGATATCCATGGAAGAGCAGCACTGAGACAATATGATGGTCACACTAAGTAAGACAACATGACTTTTTTCATTGTGTATAAGCTTTCTCCTTTGTAAATTTTATGATTGAAATACCATGGAATACTTTGTGAAGGCCAAGACACTAACAGGGTTCAAAAAAGAGCTAGATAAGTTTATTACCCTAAATTTTAGATGTCAATTAAAATTAGCCTACGATAGTGTTTCTAATTTAACGAAAGGGAAACAAGGTTGTGGCCCGCCCTAAAGGAATTGCCAGGATGTTACCAGGCAGCTTGTCTCTGACCCGCAGAGTGCTCCCCAGAGCAAGCTCGTCTTGCTAACCCTTGAAAGGATACGGTTTCAGCCTTCCATTCAAGGATGGACACGCAAGCAGAAATTCTTAGAAAACAAAAGAATTAATTATTTATTTAAAAGAAATAAGTGGTTACAATATGTTTAATAAAGCAAGAAAGCATAGAGGATACTAAAATGCAATATGATTACATTTAAAGAATCATATAATTAAAGCAGCACACCAATATAAAGGACACAGATTATAGTTCTAGATGTGATATAGGAGTATTCCAAATAATGTGATTACATTTAAATGATGTTACAATTTGATATTACCATTCTGCAAGCGGGGGCCAACCAGTCACAGAATGGAATGGGGTGGATGTCACTCAAATGCAGGCATCCGGCTTTGACAACCATACTTAGGCACTCCTTAACAAGAAATAATAAAATTAGACTAACATTCACACCAAAATCCCTTACAACTTTTGTATAGAATTACTAGGCTCCTACCCTATTTGAATCTTCCCTTTATAGGCAAAAGAATATGTAATTGTCCGTGACGGAGGGGTGGGTGGTGTTAATGCTTGTTCTAAGAAGAAAGTCGGTATAGCCCGTATTTTGTGATCTGTGCTTTTAATATAGGCTTTGAACCACTGAAGGAGTATCTGACTTGCAAGCTGCGGCACTATATCTTCCAGCAGCAGATATTTCATTAGTCAGTTTATCGTGTACCACTTCAGATTAAGTGGACATATTTTCCTATAATAACTCTGCACTCAAAGTTTGAAGCACTTGTAGTAATCTTGGACATTGTTCATTCTGGTTTCTAGAGCAGTACATGTAGCGGACTTTCTGTCTGATAAATACCGTATAATCTCTGGTGCTGACGATTATACTTTGAAGTTGTGGGATATTCCAAGTGCAACAGAAATCGTGTCGTACAGCGAGCACACGGATTACGTGAGATGTGGCTGTACAAGTAAACTGAACACAGATCTTTTTGTAACAGGTTTGTTCTGTAAAATACTTGTCTGTCTTGAATTGGTCTCATATAAGGAACTCAAAAAAGTAGTTTCTTCTTGGTCTGGGTTCCACATCTTAAATGGCACTAATTCTCTCTCTTTCCTCTCCCCTGGGATTCTCCTGCCTTTCATGTGTCGTCTTTCCTTGATTTTTTCTGTTTAAAATCTTGATTGTTTTCGCATTTATCTTTACAGGATGACTCTTGTTCCCACAGTAGGACAGTGGGCTTGCCTCTTATGCCAGTTCTTTGGGTTTTTTTGTTTTTTACCATGTTTCATCGTGAGTAGAACAGTACTCTAGTCCTTTAAGGTTAATGATTCTGCTAAAATACTGATTAGACTATTTCTTTGAGTTCTTAAGAATAAGTAAGCAAGCATTCTACTTACCTAATACATCAATGCAATTGAAATTTTTTGCGAAGTCTTTAGGAAAAGATGGCACCAGTGAACATGGCTTGTGTGGTCTAAAAGTTGAAGTTTCAAAACTGGAATAAATGCAGTTTAAGTAGCTATTAGAACCAACTACTGAGTTTCCTGATATTTTCATCATAATCTAGATTAAATACCATGCACGCTTACAGCACGATACAACTGATAACTCTTAACCGTAACTTTACGTTAGTTGTGTTCTGTGTATCAAACCACTGGTTGGACTATAGTAATGGTTCATTACGCTTGAAAGCTGACATTCCAAGTTTGTACATGGTATAAAACATTGACTTCTAGCTCTAGTGGTTCTTGTGATAATTGCTGCTAGATTCATATGAATTCAAGGGTGGGTAGGAAGAAAAGTGATCTGAATGACATGGTTTGGAAGGTCCAGTGTCTTAGTAGGACTTATACCATCTAAAAGATGAAAATTCACTTATGTAAGATACTGGCTAAGTGCTTTTCTGCTGGTCAGCAGTTCCTATGGACTTTGGTTTGAGACTGAACATTTCATCTTAAATGTGTGTGTGTGGGGGGGGGGGGGGGGGTTTAGTTCTTGAACTGTTCTGGGTTCTTAAATTAAAACCTGTTCACTGGGGTATTTTTCAGGTTCATACGATCACACTGTGAAAGTATTTGATGTACGGACAGAAAAAAGTGTTATGACTGTAGAGCATGGACAGCCTGTGGAGAGTGTTCTTCTCTTCCCTTCTGGGGGTCTTCTAGTGTCTGCAGGTATTTGAACAGAATGAAATTTCTTTCCTTCTCCCCCTTAACCCACTCTGTGGCTGCAAGTTATTGCATTTGTCATTGCTGAGACTGAAACACCAAGGCTGCATGCTTCAACTGCGTTATGAATTAATAATGTATTGAACTCTCGATTGTCATGCAGCTAGCCATAAGTGGCCTGGTACCAGCTGTCTCTGAGATCCCACTGTAGTAGTGAATTTGCTGTCTGTCCCAAGAGCTAAACTCAAGGAGTAGGTAGCAGGACATTCTCAGGAGAGGGTCTGCTCCCACTTGCTGTTAATCAAAACTAAAAAAGAAGCCTTTAGGACTGGAAACTGACTCTCGTTGGCATAGTGCCATATTGTGCAAGGGTGGAGGAATGGGATAAATTGTTTCATGGGACAAAGATTATTCTTGAAAGATGTGACTTTTTCCACCCCTGATCTGAAGAGCTAGAATATTCATCTCCTTCAGGGTCTTTTTCCCCCACATTGCTTGAACACAAACAGAAGATCCCCCAACTCCAAACTGAGCCTCCATAATATTCTTATAGAGGAGGGGTTGGCAACCTTTCAGAAGTGGTGTGCCGAGTCTTCATTTATTCACTTTAATTTAAGATTTCGCGTGCCAGTAATACATTTTAATGTTTTTTAGGGGGTCTTTCTCTATAAGTCTATATATTGCTGTATGTAGAGTAAACAAGGTTTTCAAAATGTTTAAGCAGCTTCATTTAAAATGCTGATCTTATGCCACTGCCCCGCTCAGCCTGCTGCCAGCCTTGGGTCCTGTTCACATAGGATGGCCGCAGGCTGAGCGGGGCCTACGGCCGGGACCCTGGCTGGCAAGGGACTGGCAGCCAGAACCCCAGACCAGCAGTGGGCTGAGCGGCTCAGCCTGCTGCCACTCAGCCCGCTGCCAGTCTGGGGTTCCGTCTGCCGGCCCTGCTCAGCCCGCTGCCGGTCTGGGATCCCGGCCCTGCTCACATAGAATGGGAACCTAGCTTCTCCCTGGTTCTAGCCCATTCTCTTCCTCTCTCTCTCTGCACTGAGCTGAGAGTGGGAGTGCACTGAACACAGGGCTGGGGGTGAAGGAGCAGGCTGGGGGATGGGGTGTAGGGTCTGGTCAGGAGCTAGAATGAGGGAGGGGGCTCAGGGTTGGGGCAGGAAGTTTGGGTGTGGAGTGCTTACCTGGGCAGCTCCCATTTGGTGTGAAGGGTGCAGGTGGAATGTGAGGGGAGGGGCGGTGCAGGAGCTACAGTTTGGTCCTCAGGGTGGGGGTGGGAATGTGGGGGGGCTGGGTATGTGGGGGGGTGCAGGAGTCAGGGCATGAGGTGTGGGGGGCTGGGTATGTGTGGGGGGGTGCAGGAGTCAGGGCATGGGGTGTGGGGGGAGTGTAGGGGTCGGGGCAGGAGGCTGGAGGGTGTGGGCTAGGGTCGGGGGGGGTGCTCACAGCCCTCTTCCCAGAGTGGCTTATGCTAGGGGGCTGGCAGGGATATGCCCCGTCCCCACGGCCCCATCCCCACCTCTTCTCCGCCTCCTCCCCGGAGTAGCCAGTGTGTTGCAGCTCTGCTTCTCCCCCTCCTGCGCAAGGGCTATCAGCTGATCGGTGGCAGGGAGGGAGAGGAGGAGGGGCAGGAACCCAGCACGCTGGCGGAAGAGGTGGGGGAGGGGAGACCTTGCCTGCCCTGCAGCAGCAGCTGGCAGGACCAAGCTTCTTCACCCTGTCCCCGCAGGGGGCGGGGCAGAGAAGGGTGGGCCGGGGCGGGCAGGATTTTTAATGGCACCTGCTGCCTGCCGGGGTCCCGGCCGCCAGCCCCACTCAGCCCACTGCCAGTCGAGACTAGGGTTCGGTGGCGGGCTGAGCAGGGCCAGAGGCTGGGACCCGGCAGGCAGCAGCATGCCATTAAAAATCAGCTTGCGTGCCATCTTTGGCATGCATGCCATGGGTTGCCGACCCCTGTTATAGAGGGAAGTTACAAGTTTTCTCCTTTTTAACATCTCTAATAGACCGTGATTGACACCCACAGCTGCTATAACCCAAGTGATACAATATTTTTCCTCCCAGTTGCTTCTAGAGGAAGTTCATGTCTCCTGTAGAGTATAAACTCAAATTGTTCAACAGCCATAATCGTAAGTGGGCGAGGGTGGAGGCAGTAAACTTAGTGTTAAAAGGAAACCATGACTTTTTGCTAGTTTGTTCTTTTGTGTTCTTAACTTGAAAACTTATGCAAAGAAGCTTGAACGTGTGCATGTCAAAACTGCTTTGAATGTGTTTCCTGTTTATAGGAGGCCGGTATGTTAAAGTCTGGGACATTCTAAGAGGAGGGCAATTACTAGTATCACTGAAAAATCACCATAAAACTGTAACCTGTTTGTGCCTCAGTAGCTCTGGGCAAAGGCTGCTCTCAGGATCATTAGACAGGTTAGTGTCTTTCACTATGATCTAACTTTTTAGGGGTTTTGTTATTTTTAAATTTGGGAAAAACACATTGTAGTTATGACTGCTATAGATCAAGGCAGGAGACTTAGGAAAACGCCAGACTAAAGTAATAAAAGCAATATTTTCCATAATAACACTTCAGTTACTGGTGCAAGTAATTTTGAAACACATTCTGGGGCCTTGTTCTACTTTTAATTGTGCACTTGTAATTCCCATTAAGTGGCAGATGCATAAATCATTCTGAGGGCCACGCACACAATTGATCCCATTTTAATATGAAAAGATAGCAACACTTACTAGTGCCTCTGATTTCAGTCTAGGTCAGAGTTGAGCCTTACATCAAAAATGGCAACCTCCACTCCACTCTTCGTTCACATTAGCAGTTGTTCCCTACCCCCAAAAGTGCGTGCTCTGGTCCTTCCTGTCTACTCGTGGTCCCTGGATTTAGTGACAGTTCAGCAGAAGAGCTCAAAGGGAAACTATCTCCTCAACTTTATTCTGAGTATTTCCTTCTAACTCACTAGCAAGAGCGGTCCAAACAGGCAGAAGGAAGTACCTAATGCAAGAAGAGCTTAAAAAGATAAAAGGTTCAGATGATTGAGCCATTGTTTCTGGCTTTTCCTTTGGTGCCTAGGGAAGGCAATAGTACGCTGACACTCCGTTCATGTTTGGAAGATTATTTGAAAACTAGAAATTGAAATATTATTTTAAATGAACGTTAGTTTCCGCAGAATCTGCACATCATACACCACGTAAATATATCGTGTAGGCCAGGTCTGGACCATGAGCCAAATGTTTGAACCACTACCATATGGTACAGCAAGTGCGAGAATTTGAGAGTATGAAATCTTTCTACAGGCAAGAGATCTGAAGAGACTAGTAAAAGCAGAATCTGTTGTACAATGAAGAAACTTTTATGTAAAATTTGTTGAAATCTCTGTAGACAAGTCTGTAACATTTGTAAGAGGTGAAATTCCTGTAAAATATCTAGACTGAGACATGGAAATGTAAAGTTGTAAGTAAGTTGCTCTTCTATGCAGGCATGTGAAGGTTTACAGTACAACCTCCTACAAAGTAGTCCACAGCTTTGGTTATGCAGCGTCTATTCTGAGTCTTGCATTGGCTGTAAGTATAATATTAAAATTATTTTTTTTAGGCTCTTTGGGAACTGGTGTATTTAAAAAAAATTGTAAGTGGCCTACATAACTCACTTTAGCTTTTGTTGTAATTTCTAAATGTCAGAGGGATTCTGTGTGTGCGAGGATCACTGAATGAATTCTACACCTACAAATATTACCTGGAGACTTTGAGTATTACACATTAGGCTGCCATAGCAGTCCATTGGCTTAACATGCTGTCCTGCAGCTGAGTCTGGCACTTGTCTTAGCATTGTACTCTGAGCTGGGAGTGTCTCAAGAGCAGTGTGCTCCCCCAAGGAGTGAGTGATTGGAAAGGGAATGTTGCTGTGTTCTGATCTTCACTTTATAAAGAAGGCTGTACTCTTTCTTGCTGGGAAGGCTTCTACAGCTCCAGCTGAAAGTGGACCAGTTGTTGGAGCTAGTTAGCAGCTGTGGGTTGTGAGGGGACCTGCACCAGGAGCCTTTTAGACATGGACCTAATCAAATAATTCACCTGCCGATACCTTCCTCACTCTCCATACAGGCTTCCCCTGTGCTGAAGGGTTAAGGATAGAGATATTAGAAACTAGTTTCCATAGGAGGAGCTATGGAAAAACAACCTCCTGGAAGGGATTGCAGGGCCTGGCTTTGCTTTTCTCTGTCTGCCTGACAGCTCACTCCTACTGCAGGCAGAGCAGGCTGGGGCTGCTCTCCTGTCAGAACTTCTGCAGAGGAGGAAGGGAATGAGCTGCTTGGCAAGCTACCCCTTTACATTCCCTGCCTGACAGTCAAGGGAAGAGCCAAATTCTCTGCTTGGTGGGGCTGAGAAGGCTGGGCAGACACAGCTCCCGTCTCCCACCCCAGTGGTAGTTCAGAGGGCCACCCTGATAGCTGGTAGAGAATCTGGCATCAATTGACTACCTCTTCTCCCTTCCCATAACGCGCACACCTTTCCTCCCTCCCACCCCCTTTCTCTGGCTCTTCTGGGGGTCTGCTTGTCTTGGCCCCTCACAGCCATCTCTTGGTGTGTCGGAGTCCTAGGGGGTCTGTGGTATTTAAATAAATCTGAGCCCAAAGAGTCAAAGGTGTTAACACTACCCTGTAACTGTACAAGATTAACTGTTTTAAACAAAGGTCAAGGTTCAGAGTATAGAGACCTCAGCCTGTTTAGTACCATGGCAAACATAAGAACTACCATACTGCGTCAGATCAATGGTCTGTCAAGTCCAGTATCCTGTCTTCCATCAGTGGTCATTACCAGAGCTTCAGGGTGAGTGTACAGAACAGGGCAATTTTGGAGATATCCACCCTGTCTTCCCTTCTTGGCTTCTGGCAATCAGAGATTTAGGTTTGCCCTGAGCATGGGGTTACATTCCTGACTATCTTGGCTAATAGCCAGTGATGGACCTATTCTCCATGAACTAATTTAGTTCTTTTTTGAATCCACTTATACTTTCAGCCTTCACAACATTCACTGGCAATGAGTTACACAGGTTACCTGTATTGTGTGAAGTGCTTCCTCTTGTTTGTATTAAACCTGCTGCCTATTAATGTCATCAGGTGACCCCTGGGTTGTTTTTTTTTGTATTGTGGGAAAGAGTAAATAACACTTCTCTATTTTTTTTCCACACCATTCATAATTTTGTAGACCTCTATCATATTCCCCCATAAACATTGCTTTATTAAGACGCCCTAATCTTTAGTCTCTCCTCTGGAAATTGTTCCATGCCCTTGATCGTCTTTTTTCCCCCTTCTCTGAGCCTTTTCCAATTCTGATGTCTTTTTTGAGATGGTGCAGGCACAATTGGATACAAAATTCAAGGTGTGGGTATACCATGGATTGATATAGTGGCATTATGGTATATTATCTTATTTTCTGCCCATTTCCTAATAATTCCTAACATAGTTAGCCTTTTCGACTCCATGCACAGCAGCAGCTGAAATTTTCTGAGAACTATCCACAATGATTCCAAGATCTATCTTGAGTGGTAACAGCTAATTTAGAAACCATCATTGTGTGTGTAGTTGGGATTATCTTTTTCTACTGTGTGTTACTTTGCACTTTTTAATGTTGAATTTCATTTGTCATTTTGTTGCCCAGTCACCCAGCAAAGATCCCCTTGTATTTTTTCACAGTCCACGTTGGTCTTAACTAACTTGAATAATTCTGTATCATCTGCAGATTTTGCTACTTCACAGTTTACTCCTTCTCTAGATCTTTAATGAATATGTTGAACAGCGCTGGTCCCAGTACAGACCCCTGGGGGACGCTGCTATTTACCTCTCTGCATTGTGAAAACTGAACATTTATTCCTACTCTGTTTCCTGCCTTGTAACAAGTTACTGATTCACAAGAGGAACTTCCCTGTTATCCCATGACTACTTAGTTTCCTTAAGAGCCTTTGGTGAGGGACCTTGTCAAAGGATTTCATATAGTCCAGGTACAGCAGGACCTGGTTTATCCAGTGTAATTGGGATTGGTGCCAGATTGGATAATCAAAAATTTAGATAAACCAGAGAATGAGAGTGCAATGCTACGGTGCCATCTAGCAGCCACAGGAGTGATCATCCTCTTCTGGATCTGTGTGTGCTGGTTGTCTGATTAACACAGACAGATGGATAATGGAGGGTTGGATGAACAGGGTTCTACTGTACACTATATCCGCTTGATCATTGTTATCCACATACTTGTTGATACCCTCAAAGAATTCTAATAGATCAGTGAGGCATGATTTCCCTTGACAAAAGCCATGTTGACTCTTCCTCTAACAAATCATGTTCATCTATGTGTCTGAAATATGTTCTTTACTATGGTTTCTACCAGTTTGCCTGATAGTGAAGTTAGACTCACTGGCCTGCAATTGCCAGGATTGACGCTGGAGACTTTTAAAAAAATCAGCGTTACATTAGCTCACTTACAGTCATCTGGTACAGAGGTTTTTTTGTTTTTGTTTTTTCAGCAGTAGGTTACATACTGTAGTTAGTAGGTATCCATATTTGAGTTCCTTCAGAACTTTTTGGTGACTATCATCTGGTCCCCATGAGTTATTACTGTTTAATTTGTCAGTTTGTTCTAAAACTTCTTCTATTGACACATCAGTGTGGGACAGTACTTAAGATTTGTTACCCAAATCAGAGCTGTTTTTTTTGGGCATCTCCCCTGCATCCTTCTGCAAAAAATTCATTTAACTTCTCTGCAAAGTCCTTCTCTTCCTTGAATGCGCCTTTAGCACCTCTGTCATCTAGTGGTCCCCCTGCCTCTTCAGCAGGTTACCTGCTTCCGATGTACTTTCAAAAACATTAAGACATTTTTGAGTTGTTTCTCAAGTTCTTTCTTAAATCTTGTCTTAGAGAAAAGGAATATTGGTTAGTCTCTTATTCGGTCAAGAATCTGTTGTCTTGCTGGGGAAGAAGGGGTTCATTCTGTTCCGTCTTGTTTGGGAATTATAGATGCTTTCTTGCTTTCAACAAAATGGACACACAATTGGGAGAAGAGGTAGGATACTAAAGATGGCTGAAATACAGCTTTTGTTGACATTCTCAAGATAGAGGGTGGCTAGTCAGTCACTGATGGGTGCTTTGGACTGGCAGATCAGCCATGACAGCTGTTACTGTGGACCCTGGCTCAAGTGCTTGGTCAGAAACCTCATCTAGTTGTTTGATGAGGCCTCTCTACTTGACGGTCTTGCTCAGGCCAAGCAGAGATGCATGGGCCATTTCATCTCATGCTGGTGCCTTGCAGTCCAGTTGATTTCAGGAACAGGTGAAACACTAAGAGAGGGGTCAGGAGGAAGATCAGGGGGCACAGAAAGGAACATATGAGAGAGGAGAAAACAGAAGGAATTCACATGTATCAGGCTGGGGTCCTCACTGGTGCAGTGGTGATGGTCAGGTGTCACCAGTGGTGTGTCCGTGTCTGGATGTCACCATAAAAAAATCCTGCAGCAGCTGTTGTAGTGGTTGGTAGTCTTCCCCACCTCCCAAGTCTCCAAAAAGGGGTGATGGGCTGAATAGCCCATCTTCATTGCTTTGTCCACCAATTAGGCCTAATTTCTGGTCCCACGCTTCTCATGCCTTCCAAATCTAATCTTAATACAGTCTTCGGGTGGTATTAGCAGATCTTTGTTTAAATTAATTCTGTCTTTTTCTTCTTTCTTAAAGAGTTGTAACAGATCACTGACAATTTGTGAATGTTTACCCACTTTCCTCCAGATAAGCTTACAATTGGAGTACGATTCTTAGGCCCCAGTTATTACCAAAGGAGATATTTTGAATATCAACAGGAGATACGGTTTATTCCTCTCCTCAAGCTTTCTTTTAGAGATTGAGAAAGCTAGTTCATTGTTGGGCTACTGGCCCTGACAGTTCTTTACAAAGTGAAGAACGTTGGGGTGGGATGAGAGTTAGGAGGAAACCATCCTGTAGCTCTTTCAGGGTCATCAAAACATTTAGTGTTTAAAGCTAGATCTATTTATCTAAATATTAAGTGATAGTCAGAATAACACATATGTGGAAAGCAGTATTTTGAATAACTTTCATTCAGTTTTAAACTCTGATATCCTAATAATCCCTCATTCATAACAGTTACTCATTACAACTGTTTAATATATCCTCTTATGTATAAACTGGTCTCAAGAATCTGGGTATATGTTGTACATCCTATATTTTTAACTTATGTATAAATATTCAAAGTAGTGTTCAAAACCTAGAACAGCAGAGGCTAATGGGTCCAAAAAATTGTGCTTAGATCAGCAGGCCTTAGTACTTGGGGGTTTTTTATCAGACCTGTTTCATACAAAATATATTAACAATATTTATATAACCTGAGAACTCTTCCTGCTATGGAAAGCTTCATCACAGCAAAAACATTTTGTTACTAAGTCAATTTCTTCTTCATTTTAGCCTGAAGATGAAACTATAGTTGTAGGTATGACCAATGGGGTACTAAATGTTAGACACAGAAAACACGAAGAAAGCAGAGAACGTTTTCCGAAGAAGAAACTGCCAGGATACAGAACCTTTGTAAAAGGAAAAAACTACATGCCAAAGCAGGTATGGGGGAGAGGAAGAAAAGTGTGTGTGGGGGTGTGTGGTAGCTGCATTCTGTATAATTCTCCAAAATAAAAATTGCTCTTTAAAAAAAAAAATCTATCCACCTAATATTAGTACAAAGGGTTTTAAAGAGAATAATCTAACTAGCTGTGCTGACCACTGTATTTTTAACGTGACTTTCCAAATACACTTTTTTTTTTTCCCCCTGAAAACTTTCCCAGAACTCTGATAAGAACAGAAGGCACCTGCTGTGGCAAATTGCAGCATCTGGAAAAACAATATAAAGAAATTGAGAAGCAGCGTTAATGCTAACAAAACACTTCTAAAAAAAAAAAAAAAAATTAAACATGTTTGCTCTATCCTGAACTGTCCTTTCAATTCTAGGAGGATTTCTTTGTCAGTAAACCTGTGAGAAGTCACTTGAAAAAGTATGATAAACTACTAAAAAGCTTCCAGGTATCCAAGGCTCTTGATGTAGTACTTGAGGTAAGGCCATTACTGCTTTGCGTGTCAATACGCAGTGCATTCATTTGAAATTTATATTTACGGTACATATTATGAAATAATATAACTATGAGACAGTGCTAGAAAGGGAAGAAATCTCTTTGTGTACATAGACCTGCTTATGCCTATGTAGATTTCATTTCATGTTGAAGATGAGCACTGGTACTAAACTCTCTACATACACTTAGGCCCGTAACAGGACACCAGAAATTACAGTTGCAGTCATGCGGGAGCTAAATCGCAGAGGAACACTGAAAAATGCACTTGCGGGACGAGATGAAAGACAACTTAGCGTCCTCCTGGCTTTCTTGATAAGGTATCACTCACCTAAATTACCTCTGACCAGGCTATTTCATAAGGCAGATGTTTCTTGTTGCCAGCTTTTGCCACACTTACCTGCAGACCCCTCTTTCAAGACCATTGGAGTGAAACCCTGGCCCCACTGAAGTCAACAGAAATTTTGCCCCAACCTCAGTGGAGGCACAAGTTTCGACTTTACCCCTACCATTCACAATTACTTTGTGTTCTTAATAGACTTGTGCTTATATGGTAACTACACTGCCTTTCATTTTATAAAATGCATGTTGATCAAGTTTGCTGCTCTGTCTCTTTAGAGGAAGTCTGAAACCCACCAAAAAGAGGATGAAGTTTCTTTAAACTTGCCACCTTGCCCCTTTGCCTGAAACCCTCCCACTCCACCTTAATGAGTCTTGTTGTCTGAAGTTTGTGTTCCTTTATTTAAAAAGAATATTGCCACCTTTTGAAGCCCCAGTGCTTTCCCCACTGAGGGGTTGCCACGTGTGACTTCCTGATTATCCCATCCCTGGGACGTCTTTTATCCCTTCTTGTGAATGAAAAGTTGTCTAGTTAAAATTTTGTGTGGAAAGTTGTACATAAGTATAGGAAAACTGTTTTATGGATACTGGTGGTATGGGAATAAATGGCTAGTATCTTAATTTTAAGAATTGCTCTGTCTCTGCAGGTATGTGGTTGAGCCAAGATTTGCCCCTATGCTGATAAAAGTTGCAGAAATGATTATTGGTAAGTACTATACCAAAAGGAAACTCCTAGTATTACAAGCTAAGCTTATGCTGTTCCAAAGAGTAAAGTTCTACATTTTGCCTAGACACCCAGCGTGGAATTTAAAACTGATATAATAAAAAACCAGTGGTCAAAGTAGAGATCAGAAAATTCCAAGCTTTATTTTTTCTTGCCAGATGATTGATCAGACTATACACTTCACTTTGATTAATGCTCACTATAAAAAAGAGCATCCGTCCCAGGCTCTGAGTGCCCTTGGCACTATTCTTATGTAGTTGTGTGGTATGACTAGCTTCCCCAGCTTCTCCCAGTACATAATACCACAAGTAGTAAACATGTAAACAAAATTTAAGCCCCCTTCAGGCTTACTAGCTTGAAAGTTACTATAAGACTATATCAATAACTTTTCAGAAGGCCATTAAAATATTCTCCATCTTGCCACAAAGCAAAAGTTAACAGAAAACTATATATTTAAAAAGTAAAATATATGCTTATAAAATATGAACCAAGTGAAATGGATATCCACACATAGACTAACTTAAGTAACTTTCCTTCCTCCAGATATATATCTCCCAGTGGTTGGACAATCGGCAGTCATTGATAAACAATTCTTAAGACTCCAAGAGATCATAGAAAAAGAAATTGATTACCAGGCGGAACTACTTGAAGTTCTGGGAATGATGGATGCACTGTTTGCTACCATGACAAGGAAAAAGGCCACTTCTCTAGAGGAGAACAAAACTAATGGTATTTTGAGGGTTCTGGAACAAACTACGAGTAACTAACTGTCTAATTCCATACATCATATTTGTGGACAATTCCTTGGATTTGAAATCTGCGAAGCTTTCCCCAGATAACTTTTTTTTTTCTGTAGCAGCTTTCAAAATACTACTTTTCTTCAGGAAATGGAAACAACTCCTGCAGAATGTGTTTTGAAGAGACTGGATTACTGATGACAGAAAGAATGGACCCTTTCAAGACAAACTTTCCATGTAATTTTTTGACCACCAAGATTTTAAAGTTTTATTCCAAAGCTATTTAACTACTAAAATACATCTTGTGGATCAGTACAAAGTGAGACTTTGTTCCTCTAAATGTGTCTATGAAATTCATTTTATATTGCTCCTTTTTTCTCCTCCTCCATCCCCTCCGTCCCCCAAAAAAAGATTGTTTAACTTTAATATTCATCAATCCTGTAAAAATTGGTATATCTCAAATCTCAGGTACTTGGCCACAGGAATAAAACTAAGTATGGCTTTGATATAGCTTGACTGCATTGTGGCGTTTTTTTCATTCCCTTTTCATTTCCCAGTTCAAATCTTTGGTATCTTAATAAAAAAGCAATTCTCTCTGTCTCAGAAAATAGTGGATAATAGTGAAGCATTTTTTAGGGGTACAGGAACAGTCTGAGCTCAGTATCTTTACTGAAATTCTTGCAATGTATTCACTTTTGAAAAGTGAATGCTAACTCATAAGAAAAATCAATTCTAGGCAAAATAGGTTATTTGGATTAAGTTTTTCCCTTAAAGCAACTTAGATTTATTTTATTTTTTTTTAAACTAACTAAATGACTCATCAGTGAGGAAATCCTCAGTTCCAGCTCCAGCATCAATATTAACTTTTGCTCCTTCCCCTCCCACTCTCCCCATATCTGCTGAATCCCTTCACTTGCACTGTGCAATGTACTTAAATCTGCCTTATTGCATACATGAATTGTTTGTTATAACCTGCACCACCCTTCAACCTTCTCTCGAGTGTTTGGGAAGGGAATTTTTTGTCTATATTGCAATGAGGCTTCTGGTGGTCAATAGTGCATATATGTAGGTTGTGGTGAGGACACAAGTTGATTTCTAACATGCATCTGCTCTGACCTGGATATGGAAGGTGACTGGGATACAATATGATCTGAAGCCTACGAAGGGTGGTACACGTGATCTCGGTATCTTGGCCCGATGTGGCAGATATAGATATTAGTTGCAGAAATAAAATGAAAAATTCATGTAGATTTTAGCTAAAATCCTGGATATCTTGCAGTTTAGAGCCCTGATTGAATCTCCAGCCTGCGTACCCATTACCATGTGCAGGCCAGTGTGTATTTTACTTATGGACAGTACACAGGGAGAGTGAAGGAGAAAGATTACACTTGATACTGGGACACTGAAAACTTTGATTCCTAAGCATTAATTTATTGTATTTTTTTTTGTTTTTTGTTTTTTTAAACATTCCTGGAAACATAGTCTGAATGGTGACTTCATTTTTTTTATTTGGAATTCAATACATTATAAAATTAATATGTTAAAGTAATTCAGGTTCAATCACCTTTTGAGACTTCATGCGAGTTGGAAGGGCTGCTGGCACACAGGTGGTGGGATGTGTAATTTTACTTAGCCCTCTTAGTCCATAAAGTGCTCTTGAAAGTTTGCTCACGTAATCCCTCTGGTGGGTGAATTTGAATGCAATTCTGAGTCACAGAGGGGGATGTTTCTCTTAATAGCCAGATGTTTTATGGTCTTACTAGGGAAAACATCTTGGAAAGCTGCTTCGGTGATGTCTAGTTTCAATCTCCTGTGTAAAGAAATCTGGGCCTGTGAGGCAGGTATCTGGAACTCC
Organism: Eretmochelys imbricata; assembly: GCF_965152235.1. Classification (NCBI taxonomy): domain Eukaryota; kingdom Metazoa; phylum Chordata; order Testudines; family Cheloniidae; genus Eretmochelys; species Eretmochelys imbricata. The sequence goes on along the minus strand of NC_135576.1, from coordinate 49,115,500 downwards.
AAGACACACTATTATATGGAGAGCAGAGCCGCAGGAAGAGGAGGTGCAATTAAAATGGTGGAATAACCAATAGCCCTGCTTTGGTCATTTAATATGAAAAAAGAATTGGTCATCAGTGGATGTCTTAAAGATGAGCTTGCTAAAGTAAAACAGTGGAGGTAGAGTGTAATTAGAAATATATAATTAAAACAGAAGCATGGCTCTCTTGTACTGCTAATGATATTTGAGATCTTAATTTTAGGAAGATTACTTAAATAACCTTGCAGGCTTTTGATTGAATTTTTCACTGGTACAAGATTGTACGATCCTAAGATTCATGTCATCTTGCTTGAGAGGAGTTTCTCAATAATGGTAAGTCAGGTGGGCATTGCTATTCTGACACAACAGCACTTCCAGAAACTGGGAGTATCTGGGTTGTAATCAGGTTCACTGCCCCGTACGGCATCAAGTTTCAGCTGGCTGCGCGTGTCTAATGTCATGGCTGCACCCACAGCTCCTACTACTTAACAGGATTGTGTTCATGCTATTCTGAAAATTACCTCAAGTCTTCTGTAGTTAGCAGGATTTTTTTAATAAATTTATGTTTTTCTCTCAGCATCTGTAAAGATCAGGGATATTTGTTACCAATAGGGCTTCTGTAATTTGTTTTCTAATTTTAGCATTCTAATAGGAGAGACTATCAAACTGAACAAATGACTGAAACAGATATCGACCAGTAAATGTCTACAATGGTCTGTCTTTATGTATGCTAGCATATGCTTTTTTTAAAGCACTAATGCATTGTTGATTGCAAATGTAAGAGAAGATACTTAAAGAGAAGCTAAGATTCTCATATACCATTAATCCTCCTGAAGTGCATGTACTAAAGACTAATATTGTATGCCTAACAATCTAGTAATCCACAAATATTAGAATGCAGTAGGATGGCTTTACGTTGCTATAAGAACACTAACCATGTGTGTCGCCTCTTGAATGTAGCTTTCTGGGTGTATGTATGGGGCTTTTCTCACCCTACAGGGGGCAAGAGGAAGAAACCTTTCATGTGCACGCTCCCTAGACCAGCAGGTCACTTTGGTATTACCAGGTTGGTATGTCTTTGAAATGCACAATTAATACACTTTCACCAATCCAGTTGTTATACAAAATGTGCATCTACCTGATTTAGGAAGGCTTTTGATGGGATGTGTTCTGCAGTTGCCTCTTTCAAATAGCTTTTGCATCTTATACCTTTGGTCCTCCCAAACATGGATAATGTGGAAGAATGACAGAAGAGCGGCTACCAAGTCCCTTCTCATGCACCCAAAAATGATGCTGTGTTGTGGGTAAAGTGTTAAAACTTGTCTCTTCCCTTTCCTGTGTCACTTGAAATGCAGGGGAGGAAGGACCAGGTGGGACTGTTCTCTTCTCCGCCCCACCCCCAAGTTTACTAAAGAAAGCATTCCTCAATGAGAACTCTGACCTCTCTTCAGTGGACGCTTTTTTGTGGCGCAATATGATTAAAGCTTTTATTGCCACTAAGTGTTCTAAAATTCTCTAGGGCCAGCACCTTTTGAATATCAACTGTCGTCCTTTGAATGCTGTTATGTTGGACTATACTACCTTTAATCATATTACTAAAGCTACTTAAAATGGGGAAGTTGTAATAACTTAGACTGTAAATAAATCTATTTTTCCCCATAACATTGCTAGTAGGCTATTTGGAAGACAACTGAAAGACTTCAAATCCCATTCAAAAGAACTATCACAAGTAAATATTTCACAAGTATAGTCAGCTTACCTTATTAGCCTCATGTTTTTTATTTTAACCCAGATATTAAGACCTTAGATATGTCATGCTGCTTGATCTAGAGAAGTTTCACAAAGTGTGATCTGTGGACTACTGCTGGTCCATGGAACACTTGCCGTTGGCCTCTATAGAGCTAGCTGGTTATGTTGAGTGTGCTCTTGTTTTCAGGAGCTAAACTTCTTTAGGCTAGCCAAAAATACATTTACTGCTACTCCTCCATGTGAACAATTTCTGTAGTTGCCAAATGGATGTTACATGAGCACAATTGCAGCAATGGTGGTGATTTGAGAAACCTTGGCTTTGAGTTCTTTTTTCATTAACAATATTAAGCCCTTGTTTCTTTTGCCAGCAAAATGGAGTAAAATGGTGATGTCGCTACAATGGCCTGAAACCCTGAACTGATACTTTGTTCTCTAATGTGGGCGTAGAGTACAAGCAAGTGGAGAAAGGGACAGAATGGTAGATATACGCTTGGAAAGATGCAGCTCAAGTTTCCATCTGTTGTGATAACTTCACCCTAGTCCATTCTTCCAAAGAGTCCTCCAGCAAGAAGAGGAAAGTAGGGACCTGCTATTTACATGGGAAGTGTTAAAGCCTGTGTGAGCCCAGATGCAATGGAAAAACTGTTGAGCAGCAAGAAGGAGGGGAGAAAAGTCCTTGGAAGAGAGGAGGTTGTAAATCTTAGCTGGATTAAGACTGGAAATTAGGGTGAACTCTCTTAAATTGTTTTTTAGCTAAAGACAGTCATTGGCAATGACTGCTTATTTATTAAAGGGTGTAAAAAGTAAACTCTTAAAGGGTTCATTGCTAATACTTGCATGACCACATTGGAGCCAACAAGTACAGGTCTAAGCACTCCTGGGTTTAGCCTGTTTGTAAGTATCTTGATCAAATTCTTCTAAATGTTTTGTTACTGTTTGGATGTAGTAAATTGCTTATTAGTTAGGCTTTTTAGGCATGTTTCGAGCAAGTGTATAAATACCATTTGGCCTTTAGATTTAACAAAGGAATGTATGGTTAAATTGGTGTTTGGCTTCTTATATCAATGTTAATTTCAGATATTAATAATTCTAACAGGATCTTAAGATCACACTATAGCAGCTCATGCTTTAAGTTCTGGAGGCTCCTGGTTCAATGCCTGATGTGTTAGCTAAGACAATGACTGTTACATAAGCATTCTGGGCTTCTTTGGAGAGCAACTGTCATTTCCCATGCCCCTAAGAAAGAGGTCCCCAAAGTATGGGGGCATGGCAGAGCCTGGGGGGGAGGAAGGAGCATCACCCAGCCTCTTCTTGCCCCCAGCTCTGCTCCAGTCCTGCCATTGGCTCCCAGCCCTATGCCTGATCCCGTCCCCTGTCTTGGTGCGGCTCCATTCTCAACCATGCGCCAGACCCCAGCGTTGGCCGCTGGCTCCATTCCTGGCCGAGGGCCAAGGCTGGGGGCAAGGTCAGGAGCAGAGCTGCACTTGGCTGCAGGTCCAGCTGCCAGCCCCCACTGCAGCCCAGCTGTGGCTCTGTTCCCGCCTCAGCCCCTGGCTGCAGCCCTGCTTGCAGCCACAACCCCCCCCCAGCTGTAGTCCCAGCCTCAGCCCCCTTACCTCTGTCCACATCCCTTCTCTCCCCCCCTTCCCTGAGCCACGGCCCTGCTTCTGGCTCCAGGGGGAGTGCCAACAGGGGTAAGGCGGGGCAGGATCCTCAAAAGTTTGAGGACCGCTGCCCTAAGGATAAGAAGTAGGGTGTGATGCTGCTCAAAATTGTGATACTTGAGTTGATGGGAGGAGGCTTCAGGGAAGTTGCATGAAGTTGTAAAGACTGGGGGTAGTTCAGCATCCTTTGCCTTCATCACAGGGGTGCAATGGAGAGGTTATGAGGTTCCACGCTGACAAAAGGGAAAGCTTAGGGGCATTGTGGCTGAAGGATGAGAAACCAGAGCCTCTTGGCCTCTGGGTTTGTATTTCTAGTGAGAACAGCAAATGCCACCGCTGTCTCTAGGTGAATGGGAGTCTCCTCTCCATGAAGCTTTATTCACTTTCTGATGTACTCGAATAATCTAGTCTTGGTTTTATAGCAAACCAGTGTGGACTGAGAGACAAGGCCCAACACCAGCTCTGAGGTAAATCAAGTAGGTCAGTTGCTGGCAAGAGAGCAGTGGTGTGGCAGAGGAGTAAAGTAGTGAAGCCATATTATTCATTTTTAATGGTGGAGAGCTACATCAGCCACCCCCATTCCTGGGGTACCTGCCTCTGCTTCTTGCTCTTCTCAGGACATAATGCTATTAAGAATGGTGCCATAAACCTCATGTCCTGGATTTAAAATCTCACGCATTCAGTTTGGTTTGCTGACTTTTGAGCTCTACCAAGTGACAGCCTAGCAAACCCAAATCTGGGAGCGTTACACCCAACTCAGGGCCACTCTCTCAGGGTCCATCCTCATGTAGACTTAGAGCATGATGAAGCAGACACAAATTGCATTTTTCACTCAGGGAATGCCTTATCATACTCTGGTATCCTGTCTTTTGATTTTTGGAAAACAATCTTTTCCTGATCTGCCTCACCAAAGAAGCATCAGCATTATATTGCACAGGTTTATCTGTACTAGAGACTTGTCTCTATCACCAATTTGGGCATCGTAATACCTCAAGAATACTGTCTGTGCATCAAAATGCTCTTAATGTTGCACAAACACAATCAGAACTATTAGCCTCCAGCTGCAGTGTAGTTAATTTCCAGATGGGTAGATGCACACAGAGTAGCTTTGCTTGAGTTAGGACACTAAAAATAGCAGTGGAGCCATAATGCCACAGGCAGGGTCTAGCACTGCCATAGCTACTCTGCTATTTTTTTAGTGCACTAACCTGCTCACAGCTAGCGCATGTACGTTTGTCTGAGCTGGTAATTAACCTCCAGTGAAGCTCTACACTCTTGTAAATACCTTACTTGTGTATATCATATGTTCATCAAATACCTTTGTGTACATAGTCACCATCTTCTGCAGTGTTATGTAAGCTACTGTTTTCTCTCTGGAGTTGCAATGTTAGCTTCTGACGTTCCTATCATTTACAGCAGAGCCTTTGAACCCCTGGGCCTAGAATCACAGCCTGCTGCTAATAGGTATGGTGAGAATTTGGGGAAAATAATCTTTCAGGCAGGGTATTGTGCTATATTCCCTTTATTATGCAATATTTCAACATTTAAAAGAATTAAATTGCTGGACATGTGGTGTGACAAAGTTCCTGTTCTACCTTGGGGGGTCTTGCGCTTATTGGCAGATTTACTCGCCTTGGAGCTTCACGGCAGCCCTCAGCTTGGCAGTTTTTCTGAATTCACAGTCCAGGTCGATGACTCCTGTCTCCGACCAGGAGTTGGGAGGATGTGGGGGGAACCCGGGCCTGCCCTCTACTCCGAGTTCCAGCCCAGGGCCCTGTGAAATGCAGCTGTCTAGAGTGCCTCCTGGAACAGCTGTGCGACAGCTACAACTCCCTGGGCTACTGCCCCATGGCCTCCTCCCAACACCATTTTTATCCTCACCATAGGTCCTTCCTGCTGGCGTCTCATAATGCTTGTACACCTCAGTCCTCCACCAGTCCGCGTTTTCACTCTCAGGTCCTAGTGCCTCTTGCTCCCAGCTTCTCACATGCACATCACAAACTGAAGTGAGCTCCTTTTTAAAACCCAGGTGCCCTGATTAGCCTGCCTTAATTAGCTTCTTGATTAGCTGCAGGTGTTCTAATCAGCCTGTCTTAATGGTCTCCAGAAGGTTCCTGATTGTTCTAAAACCTTCCCTGTCACCTTACCCAGGGAAAAGGGACCTACTTAGCCTGCTGTCCTGCTGCTGCCCTCTGGCCTAGGCTTTCCTTGCTTTTTACCCCTGCTTTCGGCTCCCTCCCCCCCCGACCGGTCCAGATGCTCCCCCCGATTCTCCTCCCTTTCTTTTTTGTTGTTTTTTTTTCTTTCCTGCTGTTGCTAGAGTGCTGTTAGCCCCTCGGCCGCTGCTGCCGCTGCAGCTTAAACCTCCCCCCCACCCAAGACGGGGGGCCTGCCAGCCCGCTCCCCAGAACGGGGGAGTGGAAGGACCCAGCCCCCGGACCCAGCCCCCAGACCCAGCCGCTTGCTGTTTGTCTGTGAACCCGTTTTCAGTCGAGAGGATTCTTGTCACTTACTGCGGCATTTCTGGAATACTATTACTGAAAAAAAGAAAACCCGGAATAGACAGAAAAAAAAGCTGTCCAACAGAGGAACACCACCTGGGGACTCTACAAATTGCCGTGGAGGGGGGCCTCAGACTGAGTAACTTTCAAACTGTGCTCTCGTGGAGGGGGAGGCCTTGACTGTGTCTTAATTGTGTTTGTAGGACACGGGGAGTGTGGCACGGAGCTGACCCCCGATCCATCTGTGTCCTCCCAACCCCCACACTACAACCTTCCTCACTGCCCCCCCCCCCCTCGCCATCTTTGCTGGCTATCTAACATCTGCTTCTGGACTCAGCTGCTCGCCCTGATTCCACTGTGTGGACCAGAAGCACCAGCCAACCAAACAGAACTCTCTGGACAAGCGTACTGTGGTTTATGTGCCCCCCCCCGAATTGTCCACCCCACAGCTTGTCCCTTTCTATCTGACCCCAACTCCCGTTAACCACCTGCTACCGCCCCCGCTGGGGTATCGGCAATGGAGGGCACCGGGGTGACCTCCACCGCTGCCATGCCCATCGCCTCCCCAGACTCTAGGGAAGCCCCTCCAGCCGGTGGGGAAGGCCAGGGCAAGAAGAAGGGGAAGTGTCCCCCTAAAACCACCGGGCCCTCCATGGCAGGGGCCACCCCCACTGCTGCGACCCCCGCCACCAAGCATAGCGTCCTTCCCTGCTGCCCCCTCCACCTGTTCTGCAGATGTCCCTCCCTCACGCCCCAGGATGTATGCCCAGGCGGCAGCAGCCCCCCCGTCTGCCACCTCATCATCTCTCCTGCCCACCGCCTCCACCACCATCAATAGCGGCCGGGGCCCCTTTCCCACCATGACAAGGAAGCACGGTGTCTGATGCCTCCTGGTGCCCGCCTCGCCCCACATGGAGACCTACATGCAGGCGTTGGCGAGGGTGGTGGGGCCCTCGGCCATTGTGGCGGCCTCCAAAATGTACGGGAAGGTCGTCGTCATCTTAGTATCGGAGGCTGCCGCCCAGGAAGCGCTGGAGAGGGGCGTGGTGGTGGGGCCGAGGGGGGTGTTTGTCCCCTAGAGCCACTAGAGGACCTGGGTGTCCGCCTGGTCCTGACCTCTGTCCCTCCTTTTCTTCCCAATGCTGTCCTGCTACCCGCCATTTCCACCCTGGGGAAACCTGTTTCTGTTATCAGCCCTCTCCCATTGGGCTGCAGAGACCCCACCCTCCGTCACATTTTTTCCTTCCGCAGGCAAGTGCAACATTTATTGCCGTCGGCAGCGCACGACGGAGTGGCGCTTGAAGGGTCCTTCCTAGTCCCCCACCAGGGGATCCGTGACCGGGTGTACTTTTCCATGGGGGAAGCCCGGTGCTACCTCTGCCGGGCGTCAGCGCATGTCTGGAGGGACTGCCCCTTAGCCCGGCAAGGAGGGGCACCTGGGATCCCCGAGACCCGGCAGGACATCGGCCCCATCATTGACGACGCTCCTGGCTGCCCGGTACCCGAACCCGCCCCCCCCGCCTCGGACCACCGCTACTCTGCTCAGGCCCAAGGGGCACCTCCCCTACAACGCCCAGACGAGTGGGAGAGCCCCGCCCTCGCTGCTGACAATCTAGCGGGGCCTATGGAGGAGGGTGTGGCAGAGATACCACCAGGCATGAGAGAGAGCCTGTCCCAGGGAGAATCCTCCCTCCCTTATGCTGCCCCACCGTTCCCCCCCGCCAAGTCCCTGAGCCATCGCCTTTACCCCCTGACATGACCCCTGCTAACCAGCCCCCAGATGATGCCATGGAGGACTGGGCCCTAGTCCAGGGGAAGCGAGGCAAGCGGAAGGCTCGAGCTCCACCTCATCTACCCGAGGCGGAGGCCCCCCAGAAGACCAGGAAGGGGGGCACTGATGCTAAACCTTCTGCTTTGCCCATGAGTGCGTCCCATCCACCAGTGTCAGCTTCTCCACGGGAGACCCTCCCCTCCGAGACCCTCGAGGAAGCCCCTTCTGTCCTGACGCTACCTGAAGCCCCCGTGAACCCCAAGACAACTGTTGTGGTGGGTGCCGGCGGGGAGAACCCCGGGGCGGTGGAAAGCGTCCTCTCCTCCATGTTCGAGGAGATCAAGGCCTTAGATCTGACCCCAGTCGCCCAGGGGGAGGATGAACTTTTGCCAGCAAATCTCGATCTGGGCGACCTCACTCCACCCCTCTTTTCCCCATGCTCCCTCCCCTTAACTGTTGCTTCCACTCCCACCTCCGAGGAGCCCCTGGACTCCTCCACTGACCCAGCCGCTGATGGCACCCCGCTGACGACCACCGAGCTTGCTCAGGTGACAGCCGGTGCCATGCAGCTGGGGCACGAGTCGCCAGGGGCACCCCCCTTTGGTGCGGAGCAATCGACTTCCTTCCCGGGCGGGGGCACTACAGAAGATAATCCACCTCTTGATGCTGTGGCCACTAAATCCACCACAGAGCGCATGCCCAGTGTCACTGAGAGCTCCCTCCCCACCCCCTTAACCCTTGAGCCGGATCGGGAGGTGCCACCATCCAGCTGCTTGCCTCCCAAAACCCAGAACCTCGCCTCTGCCCCTGCCCCTATCCAATTTACCTCCTGCAATATCATTGCCGCCCCCGGGGCTCTCTCCTTCCCTTTCCCAACTGATGACCCCCAGGGAGCGGCCTTTGTGTTCTCCTGCCCCAATCCATTAGGAGCTGCTATTTTCCCTCCACTGCCCCCTATTGCCCCAGAGCTTGAGGCGGGCCTAGAAGCTCCAGCCCATTAGGCACCCTGTCGGGGGTCCGCACCCTGCTTGTCCATTTAGTGGACCACAGGGCTGCACCAAGGGCCCTGCTGGGGAACAACTGGGAAACCATAACCCCACCCCCCGATGAGCTGCGAGGAGAGCTGCGGAAGTTTTTAGAGGATGTCCATGGCTCCCGCAACAAGGTACAGCTTACTCTCCAGCAATGGGGGGATTTTTTTCAAATCCCCCGGGCCACAAGGGCCCTCATGGGGGAAGGTAAAGGGACGGGGGAGCAGGATGCCACAGCCTACTGGCGGGTCTGCGTCTTCCGTGACCAATTACTCACCTACGGGATGGGTCAAGGACTGTTGTGCTGCCTGCTGGGGGATGTGAGCGTCCCTGCCAGTGAGAAACCCCCCTGGCCCTCCCCATGACGCCTCTCACCATTGCAACGTTGAACACCTGGGGTTGTAGGATGGCTCTCCGCAGGTCCCAGGTGCTCTTCTTCCTTTGGGAAGGAGGGAACTCTGTGATTTTCCTGCAGGAGACCCATACGGATCCGACCACCGAAGACAGTTGGTGGCTGGAGTGGGGGTACAGGGTCTACTTTAGCCATTCTACGATTCGGCAGGCTGGAGTGGCGACCCTGTTTTCCTCCGACCTACGGCCCAAGGTGCTAGGGGTCGCCGAGGCCGTACCGGGTCACCTGCTGCATCTCTAGGTCCGTATAGAGGGGGTTGTGGTTGACCTCTTTAACGTCTATGCCCCGACATCGGGCCCACAGTGGCTGCAATTCTATCAGCAGGCGTCCGCTTTCCTCGGCACCTTAGATCCTCACGAGTGCCTGGTCCTGGGAGGGGATTTTAATACCACCCTCAAGGAGCGAGACCGCTCGGGGACCGAGCAGAGTCCAGCCACCGCGGACACCCTCTGGGAGATGGTTGAACATCACTCCCTAGTGGACATCTGGTGTGACCATCACCCGGATGACACTTCCTCGTTCACCTTTGTCCGGGTGGAAGCCCATTGGTCGAGCCACTCCTGGTTGGACCGCATTTATTTATCACGCTTCCATCTCTCACGAACCCACTCCTCCAGCGTTCAGCTTGCCCCATTTTCTGACCATCACTTAGCCACCGTGACAGCCTCCCTCTGTGCAAAGAGGCCGGGGCTGGCCTACTGGCATTTTAACAACAGCCTGTTGGAGGATGAGGGTTTTGTGACGTCCTTCCAGGAATTCTGGCTGGCCTGGCGAGGGCAGCGGCACGCCTTTCCCTCGGCGCGGCGATGGTGGGACCTGGGGAAGGTGCGTGCCAGGCTCTTCTGCCGCGACTACACCCACGGCACCAGCCGACGGAGAAATGCGGCAATAAAGCAGTTGGAATGGGAGGTCTTAGAGTTGGAGAGGCGTCTGGCCGCCAGCCCCGAAGACCCGCTCCTCTGCGGAGCGTGCCGGGAGAAGCGGGAGGAGCTCCAGGCCCTCGAGGACCATCAGGCCTGGGACACCTTTGTTCGATCCCGCATCCGTCTCCTTCAGGAGATGGATCGCGGCTCCCGCTTCTTCTATGTCCTGGAGAAAACGAGGAGGGCCAAGAAACACGTCACCTGCCTCCTGCAGAAGACGGCACACCCCTCACAGAACCAGCGGAGATGTGCGGGAGGGCCCGAGCCTTCTACGCAAGTCTTTTCTCCCCAGATCCGACCTACCCTAGTGCTTGCAGAGTGCTTTGGGAGGAGCTCCCTACGGTCAGTGCGAGTGACCAAGACTGGCTAGAGTTGCCTCTCACTCTGGCCGAGTTCTCGGAAGCCCTCTGTCGTATGCCCACTAATAAGTCTCCAGGCATGGACGGGCTGACCATGGAGTTCTACCTCGTGTTTTGGGACGTCCTCGGCCCAGACCTAATCACTATCTGGGCCGAGTCTCCACAGAGCGGGGTCCTCCCTCTTTATTGCCGAAGAAGGGGGACCTCCTCGATTTACGAAATTGGAGTCCCGTCTCGCTCCTCAGCGTGGACTACAAAATCGTAGCGAAAGCAATCTCGCTGCGGCTAGGGTCTGTGCTGGCGGATGTGATCCACCCAGACCAGACCTACACCGTCCTGGACCGCAGTATCTTTGATAACCTATTTCTGGTTTGGGACCTTTTGGAACTCGGGCGTAGAGATGGTCTGTTATTCGTCCTCCTGTCCTTAGATCAGGAGAAGGCGTTTGATAGGGTGGACCACGGGTACCTCCTGAGCACTCTGCGGGTGTTTGGCTTCGGACCCCAGTTTGTGGGTTTTCTCCGGGTGCTGTACACTTCCGCAGAGTGTCTGGTTAAGCTCAACTGGACCCTGACCGAACCGGTCAGCTTCGGGTGAGGAGTATGTCAGGGATGCCCCCTCTTGGGCCAGCTGTACGCTCTGGCGATCGAGCCCTTCCTCTGTCTCCTCCGCAGGAGGTTGACAGGGTTGGTGCTGCGGGAGCCAGAGCTGCAGCTGGTCCTGTCGGCGTACGCTGATGACGTGCTCCTCATGATCCAGGACCCCAGCGACTTGGCACGGGTGGAGGCTTGCCAGGCCATCTATTCGGCAGCCTCCTCTATCTGGGTCAACTGGGTCAAGAGCTCTGGCTTGGCGATAGGAGACTGGTGGCAGGTGAGCTCCCTCCCACCCGTGCTTCAGACCATCCGGTGGAGCGCGGGTCCGCTGCTCTACCTCGGCGTTTACCTTTCTGCCACGCATCCCTCTCCGCTGGAAAACTGGGAAAATTTAGAGGGCGGGGTGATAGAGCGGCTCCGGAAATGGACGGGACTACTCCAATGTCTCTCCCTACGAGGGAGAGCGCTGGTGCTTAATTAACTAGTCCTGTCCACGCTCTGGTACCGGCTCATCACCCTGGTCCCAGCCCCAGGTTTCCTGACCAACTTCCGGACATTGATTCTGAGGTTCTTTTGGTCAGGAACACACTGGGCCCCTGTAGGGGTTCTTCATCTACCCCTGAAGGAAAGAGGACAGGGCCTGAAGTGTCTACACACTCAGGTCCGTGTCTTCCGCCTCCAGGCCCTACAGAGGCTCCTCTATGGTGCAGGCAGTTCGGCGTGGAGCACACTGGCGCACGCCATCCTGCACCGCATCCGAGGGCTCCGATATGAACGGCAGCTCTTTTATCTTCGTCCGGGAGGTCTTCCGTGAGACGTCTTGGGGCTGCCGGTCTCCTACCAGGACCTCCTCTGGACTTGGAAACTGTTTTTAACGAACAGGTCTGTGGCGGCCACCGAGGGTGTAGATCTCCTCATGGAGCCCTTGCTACACAACCTCCAGCTCCGTGTGCAGGTGGCAGAGTCCCGCTTGGTGTGCCAGAGCTTGATCCTGGCAGAAGTCACGAGAGTCGGAGACCTCCTGGACTACGAGCGGGGAGACTGGCTGGATCCCCTGATGCTTGCCTGGCACATGGGGCTCTCCAGACCTCGCACTCCCTGGTGCGTACTTCAGGAGGCGAAGGCCGCTTTGCCACCCGCTGCTCAAGTTTACCTCGACCGGGTCCTTCTCGAGGGCACGCCCCGCTCACCCTCTACCCCAGGCCCGCCGGACCTTTTAATTGGACCTCTGCCCCGCAGACCCAATCGACCCCCTCACCCCTTCACTGCGAGCCGGCTGCATGAACTGCAGCCGGTACGCTTCCAAACCGCGCCAAGGAAACATCTACACACGCTCATGCTCCATACCTTCACACCCTCACCATAGTGTCCCGCCCCGACACAAAGTGGCGAGACCTTCTGCCACCTTTGGAGGGTGAGCAGCCCCGGTGGGCCAGCCTATATTCCCCCTTGGTTCTGAGGCCCATCGGGGACATCAGTTGGCGGCTCCTTCATGGAGCTGTGAGCACGGGCACGTACTTGGCGCGGTTCACCCCCGTTCCAGATACTTGTCCCTTTTGTGGAGTGAGGGAAACCCTGGCGCACGTATGTTTGGAGTGCGCCAGGCTGCAGCCCCTATTCCAGCTCCTCACAGATCTCCTATTATGCTTTTGATTGCATTTTTCCCCTCACCTTTTTATTTATGCACTCCCCACCCGTGGTCTCACAAAGTCGCGGGATCTCCTAGTTAACCTCCTCCTTGCCCTGGCTAAAATGGCCATCTATAAAACCAGAGAGAGAAGGTTGGCCGATGGAGTTTCTTGTGACCGTGGGGCCGTTTTCCGATCCTTGGTCCGTTCACATATCCGGGCGGAGTTCCTCTGGGCGGCGTCCACCGACTCCCTTGATGCTTTTGAGGAGCGTTGTGCGCTGTCTGAGGTTCTCTGCTCGGTGATCCTGTCCGGGTCCCTTTGTTTGACCCTTTGATTGGGGGAGAGAGTAAGGGACCCCAGCCATTGCTGCTGCGGACACCACCACCTTAGAGGGGTCCTTTCACACATGGGTGCACGTGCCCCCCCCCGGATTGTCTACCCCACAGCCTGCCCCTCTTGTTGGGTGCTTTCAGAGGAGGGAATTGTTGGTGACACTCGGGCGTGGCACCAGGTAACTCGAGGGGGTGGAAGACCACGAGAGTTGATGAAGCCCTCTCGCTCTGGGCCACCAGGTAACTCGGAAGGGTGGAAGATCCTGAGAGTTGAGGAAGCCCCCCTTCTCTGGGCCCAGGCAAGCTTGAACACTTCCCTCCCCTGAAGCTAATGAGAAAACAATTGTGATTGGTGGCTGTGTTACACATTGCATATGTTGCTGTTTTTACTTTGTAAGTGTGTTATGCAAATAAAAAAAACATCTTTTGCTTCAAAAAAAAAATTACTCTCCTATAGCCATCTGGCCCGATCCTGTCACAGTGGTTACTAAAAGATATCTAAGCTTTAAATTCTATAGGGATTCACTACATTTTTATTGCAGAAAGACAATGGAATATTTAAAATATGGTGACATTTCTGTACCGTCTCTGTGAAGAGGCACTCTCTTGCTGTGCCTTTCTTAAAAAGTGAGTACAACTCAGTTTAAAATAAAATGGATTCAAAACTCTTCCCATGTGAGCTGTTTAGAAATGCAGGCACACAAATATTCTGTCATTTCCATAATAAAGTATTTCCTAGATTTTTGTAGAAGAGTAGGGTTTTTTAAATCTATCTACACAACCTGTCACAAATTGTGCAAACAATTGCCTTAATGATGAAGGGTGACTAAAATGGCAGTGCTTTTTAATTAACAGGTTTCCTGTGATGGGAGTTGTTTCTGGAGCACTCTGTGTTGCAAATTTTAATTCCCAAGTGGCGATTAGTGGGAGCTGTTCTCATTTTGAAGCAAATTAAGCCTGCATCTCATGTGCAAGAGAAGAATGACCTCCCTACTTTTGTAGCTGTCCCGTTCTTGGGGTAATGTACTACTTCATGAGATGAAGAAATGATCCTGTCACCCTGGCCCACAATGATACGTTGATTATGTAATACTATCTTAAAAAAATAATTTTGAGTAAAGACTCAATTTACTTTTGCAAATTGAATCAATTAACACTCAGCAGATCAAAAGTTTCAGTTTAAATGACAGGTGGGTTATTTCATAAGAGGCATCAAAGAAAAAAGCAGAGCCAATCAAGCTGCATAATTTTTTTTATGCAAAATTGCATGATAAATAAAGGATTGTCCATTAAACTTGGCCTGTTAAATGGAGCCAACAACTCTTCTGTTCACCCACATAAATATTGCTATGTGACACCTTTATTTCCTTGGCTGTTATTCTCTAAATAAAGTAGAGACACACAGTGCCTGTATTATGGGAGTAACAGATATGAATGACTTTTACTTCCATATTTGCTGTGCAGTAAAAAGACATTCTATACAGCATGACAAAATTAAATAACTATTAGTTAATTACATTTAACTGCATGACAACTCAGGTAACTTGATGCCAGGAACACTGCAAGCAGTGTATTTATCAAATATCCTGGATCTACATGTGATAAATACATATTTTAAATTGGGGAAAGTACTTTTGAGTTAGTAATGCTAAAATCTATATTATCTCCCAGTAAACCGCCTTGAGCTGTGGTCTATGTTAAGCAGAAATAAATCTGGTCAGCATTTGTTTGGGAGTCCTTTAAAGATACTTAGGGCATGTCTACACTGCAAACTTTTGCTGACACAAGTTGCATTGGCATAGAGCTGCCACAGTTAGTATATCACTTGCGCGCATGCATATTTGGCTTCTTGCATTGGCACTGCGTGTATTTACCAGAAGTGCTTGTTGTGATGCACCATAGGTAGGTATCCCAATGTGCAACTTTTCACTGTCTGGCACCCTGACTTTTGGGAAGTTTTGGCAATGAATAATTGGGCAGAAACAAGTTGCACAAGGGTGACTGGAATGAGGGGTCAAGTTCCCATCATGCAACTTTCTCCACCCCATAATGCCATCTCTATCCCATAATTTTCATGCCTGTTTTGAAAATGAACCTGTGTGGGACTTGTCACTGTCTGACATCTCTGACTGAAGCATGGAGCGTGTGGAGCTCTGCACTATTGTTGTTAGCGTTGCGAGCACAGAATGCACAATCATCCAGTATTTTCAGAGCTGCAAGAAGAGCTGCGGGGAACATTATGATTTCCTGGAGGGCAGACTGCTGTGGGACAAAGTGAAAACCATTTCAAGGTTGTTGGTGGCATACATGAAGCAGCTGCAAATGGTAGAGAACCACTTCTGCGCCCAAGAAACGAGCACTGGCTGGTGGGATAACATCATAGTGCAGCTATGGGATGATGAGCAGTGGCTGCAGAACTTTCAGATGCACAAGGTCACGTTCCTGGATTTGTGTGCTGAGCTTGCCGGCCCTCCAGCACAGGGACATGAGAATGAGAGCTGCACTGACAAGAAGTGAGCGGTGATCACACTGCAGAAACTTGCAATGCTGGATTGCTACTGATCAGTGGGAAGTCATTTTGGTGTTGGAAAATCCACTGTCGGAGTCGTTTGTCATGTAAACATGCAGGACCATTAGTTGTCTGCTGCTACACAGGACCGTGACTCTCAGCCATTTGTGGGACATAGTGCATGGATTTGGGGTTTCTGAATAGCAGTGGAGTAATAGATGGCATGCATGTCCCTAATTGGGCACCAGACCACCTTGACACAGAGTACATCAACAGCAAGGGCTATTTTGATATGGTTATGCAAGTGTTGGTGAATCACTGGGGATGCTTTACTGATATCAGTGTTAGATGGTAAGAAAGGTGTATGAAGCCTTCATCTTTAAGAACACAGGATTGTTCAGAAAGCTACAAGAAGGGACATTCTTTCCCAAGTGGTGGATTACCAGTGGCGATGTTGAAATGCCAGTAGTGAACCTAGGGGGACCCGGCCTACCCCTTACTACCCTGGCTCATGAAGCCATACACCTGCCAGGAAAGACTTAAATACTAGCTCAGCAGGTGCAGACAGTTCAATAAGCTTTTGGCAGATTGAAGGGATGCAGGCATTGTTTACTCACAAGAATGGAACTCAGTGAGAAAAATATCCCAATGGTTATTGTTGCCTGCTGTGTCCTGCATAATATCTGTGAAGCAAATGGTGAAAAGCTGCTGCCAAGCTGCAGGATGAAGGTGGAGTGGCTGTCTGCTGAGTTTGATCAGCCTGATGCAAGTGCTATTATCTGAAGAGCTCAGCACAGAGCCATACGGCTCATGGAGGCTCTAAAAGAGTACTTTAAGAGAGCCACAGTAATGCATTGTGGTGTACTATGCTCTACCAGGCTTTGCAGTTTGGGGGCCTGTTAGGAATTGCGTGGTACTTGGTGTACCTCTATGAATATAAAACTGACAATGCATCTATTCATTTTGTGGTGTTTGCTGTACATTTATAATTATTACAGAGTGTCACTGATCCTATGAGTTGTATCAAAGTATACAATCGCAAGTAAGTTGGTGCTTTCAATACCACCAGACAGTCTGCAGCATATGTTGGGAACTTATAAAAATGACTTTGTTTTCCAAACAATAGAGTTCTATTGAGTAACAAAAACATTTTAAAAAATTCTGTGCAAGTTAAAAGCAAAGATATTAAAACTTTAATTTATGGAACAGAGCTTAAAGAAGGGGAAGGAACATTCATGTCCATTTTAGCTACACATGCATCAACCGTGGCTTCTCAGGTCAGTGTATATGAAGTTGTGATTGTCCTTAATATCTCCCTGGTGTGGAGTGGTAGGAGCAGGGATGCGTCCCCTGATGCCACATGGAAAGTTGAGGGAGGTGCTAGCCTGGAGCTCTCCAAGGGCTGCAAAGGGAGGTGAGTTCAGGACTGTTGAACTTGCAGGTCCACAACAGTCTGAAGTATCTGTGTTTTCTGCAGAAGGAAACCCCATTATGTCCTGGTACGTTATGTCCCTCTCCAACTCCTGGGCCTTTCTCCTGTCCGCTCTTTCCTTCTACATACAGTCTGCATTATTCATCCTTCAGGCCTTCTGTTCACAGCCTGATGCATCACTGGCTTGCAGGATCTCACTGAACGTGTTATCCGGAGTCCTCTTTCTCTTTATCTGGCTTGGGCGTTCCATGGGTGTGGAGCGGGAACCCCTCAAAGCTGCACTGGCAGCTGCTACAGATAAAACACAGAGGTACCATTGTTAGTATAATCTCCCTTCTCTTGCTCCCCCAAAGTTTTAAACAAGACATGCTGATTGGCGCTTCTCCTTCAGAGTGCTTTTTGCATGGTGTCACTCACAGCACCAGCCATGGTGAGTATGGCCTTCCAGAAGGGAGGGAATTGTTCAATTGCATGAAGCTATGAGTATAGAGAACTGGTACCCAATACTGGCACCATTTTCAACAGGCAGAGGTGATTTTAGCTGATATTTCATTCCTGAGTTTGCAGCTTGGCACTGGATCATCTGTTGTTCTCTTTGGCCTTCTGATATGTCTGATGCAGTACCTTTGGTCTCACAGCTGTGGAGAGAGAGCTCAAAAACTGAAGGCAAAGCAAAAGATACAGTAATTATTTTTCAAATGTAATGCTTCTAAAGCCAATCTTCTGACTTTTTTTCTACTGTGAGAATTAATTGCTTGGGTTCACTGGGCCCATTGATTTCACTGGGACTGCTAACAAGAATAAAGTTATGCAAGTGCTCAAGTGTTTGTTGGATCAGGGCTTAAGTGACACTTCTCTCTAATTCAGTTATGAACCAATGTCCCAGCCTAATGCTAGAGGCCACTGTACTGTTGGAGATGAGATGTAAATGAAAGATCCTGAGCACTTATTTTCAAGAAAGTTTCCATAGCACTTTTTGCAAAGGGAGTGGGGAAGGGAAAAGAGATCTTCATTTGTATAAGTAATTCTTCACTTGCTTCATAAATTTTAATGAAGTGTGCAGGTGCCAGATGGATTGCTTGCAGATGAGAGGTGGCTGGATTTCAATGGTGGTGAAACAATCCCTCTGTATGCTGTCTTTAAAGCACATTGGGATTGGTTTGGATGAAAGGTCCTATATAAATAAGTTGTTCTAGTAAAGATTTTGCTGCAAGTCATCATCCGATTGTCTTGTTCCTCCATGGATCTGACTCTTATGTTCTTTTCACTCTGAATTTACACCATAATTTATTCTCTTTTTCCAGCTCTGACATCTAAAAGACCTGTATGCAAGATTACATCCTGGTCCCACTGAAGTTAATGGGACCTCACTGTACCCTGGATTTGGCCCAGAGAGCACAGAAGGTGACAAGCTTGGTGTTAAGCTACAAAGAATGGAGGAATGAATGATGATCAGCAAATTCTGAATGCAGGTTTATTTTTCCTTGTGGAGGGCAAGGTTCCTGGTCTTGCAAATGGTGAGTACATCACCTTGTTCTGATCTCCTTCAGAAATCCAATTCATGTGGGGCAGGGCTGCCTCTCTGAGCTGTATTTTTGTTGCAGCAGGGTGATAGGTCTGCTTCTTTAAATGGGATGGCAAAACTATTTATTTTTAAATAAAAGAAAATGATGGGCACGTAAGCCAATAATTACATTGAGGGCATCCTGTGCAAATAAATTAGAAGCTTGAGTCTTCCATTATATAATTTGAGTCTGGTAATGACCTCATGTTCTTAGCAAGGAGCCTCCAGTGTATTAACGTTCTTGGCCACAACTTTTCTATAAATTAATTTAATGTGTGATGTGTGGCTCTGGCTTTTAACACTGAGACAATTTTGGACCTAATTCTGTAGCTGCTCTCTATGCAGAATGTTTTGTTTTATTTATTTTGTGCATGCAGACAACTTACCAAGTGCTGTACTAAATGCAGACATCCTTGCTGCAAGGGGCTGGCAGTCTGAAAGGCACACAAAGATCAGACACAATAGATTGGAATCCTTTGAGCCTGGTAGTACATACGCTGCTTTTCAGTCAGTGGGTTAATATTGTGAACCTTGCAGAAGTGGGTTTCAGGAGAGATCGGAATGAAGAGAGTGGGCACTTGGCACACTGGGATAGGGAGAGCACTGTAGGCATGGGAGAAAGAAATATTGCATATGCAGCAGGTTTATAGTGATTTCCCAGGCAAGGAACCAAAGGAAGACAATTGCTTTCCAGATAATTTTTATTTTTTAATTCCAAGGGAGGCTCCCACAGAGCACAGTAACAAACCTCTAGCAAAGTGAACTTGTTACATTAGCATCTGTGCGTAGTGTTGGAATAACAGAACCTGTGAAAGAAACATAAAAATATAAATAAATGCCTGGTAAGGAACCACTTTCCCAGTTCTGCATACCTTTGGTCCAAGGTACACTATAAATTATACCCTTTGGGCTGATTGGTTACTACAGACTAATGCCCTCATAGGCTTCACGTGATTTTGGTGATGCCTGTGTAGATGGGACCAAACCATGTCTTAACTTTCTTACCAAACTGTGCTATAACCCAGTAATATCTGCATTAAGTGGCCACTCTAATATATTAATTTTCACAGTGTAGAGGGCAACAAATTTATCTGGGCGTAAGCTTTCGTGAGCTACAGCTCAAAGCTTATGCTCAAATAAATTTGTTAGTCTCTAAGGTGCCACAAGTCCTCCTTTTCTTTTTGCGAATACAGACTAACATGGCTGCTACTCTGGAACAGTGTAGAGGGTGCCTTTGGCCTACTGCCAGGTCAGCCACTTTGCGGAAAAGTCAACAATCAAGTCTGAGGGAAGGCTGGGAGACACTATGAGGATTTTCTCCTTGTCAGATAGAGGCAATCACAAAACATAATACAAGCAGTTTGAATGGGAGGTGAGCAATACCAGGGATAGGCTCAACAGAGTCTGTGGAAGATTCTGTAGGGAGTACTTCCATCATGATGGAAGAGGTTGTGCATTCATCAGGACCAGTTTTCCAGCAAATCAGGTTAAGACTTATGAAGTAAGACACTAAAACTCAGGATAACCATAGTAACCTTTTAAAATATGTTACAAAATGCAAATTTGTGTTAAATGTTTGATTATTTTAATAAAACAGCCGATCCAATATCATTTTAAAAAATAGGTAGGAAATCAAGAACAAAAAATTCGGCCAATTTGGTCAAGAGGACAATAGGTTATTTATCATTTTATTATCTATTAAAATTGTAAACATTAATAACTGATTTAAGACATCCCTTATTCTGCCTATTCAATGACACTGCAGTGGACCATTTCATTTGGGGATGAGACTAAAAAAAACCAACACAGGGAAAACTGTTAATGGTGGGCATGTAAGTGACTATTTTCCTTGAAGTTCTAACAAGCAGCTGCATAATGTAGTACAACAGAGATTGAGGTTTTGTTGCCCATAAGGGCAGGTTGCCAGGGTTAGTAGGTGACTGTTAACAAAAGTTTCACTATAGTTGCACCTGTTGTATCATATTAGGAAAATGCCACAGACATTGACCAGTTTATACCTAAATAGATAATTTATCACATTAGCAGTACAAAGGGCATATATATACTGTACATTCAGGATGGTATGGAAAGCAAAATGTAATGTGATCCTTTAGAATGAAAGTACTATTATATAAAAGACTATTGCATTATCTGGACTCTAGGGTATATTTTGCAAAGCCACTGTGTGGCTTTGAGTTAGTCAAGAAATCTTTTTGTATCTGTTGCCTTGTCTGTGAAGCAGGGATAAGAATATTTCTACACCTCACTGGGGCTGAGGGGCACAAGGGTTAATGTTTGGGTAGTGCTCTCTGTATTATAGAACACAAACCAGGCAATGATTAGTAATAGTGTGGCAAATCTATGGCATTCGAAGAATGAACATTTCTCACTATGCACTCTAGCTGCTCAAAAGGTGATGGCGGAGTGCAGGATTTAGAACTTTGATCCCAAAGCACAGCCTCCTACAAATTGAGTAAAAGGAAAGAAACGCTGCTAGATATATACAGACTATGGCATACAGTTCATCCCTCATGCCTTGTGAATCCATCCAGTAGAGGGCAGTGGTACCATCCTAGAGCATGAATTACAAGCACAGCCATACTAGAGAGACAAGGTGGGTGAGGTAATATCTTTTATTGGACCAATGTCGGTTGGTGAGAGAGACAAGCCTTTGAAATAAAAGATATTACCTCACCCACCTTGTCTCTCTAATATCCTGGGGCCAACATGGCTACAGTAACACTGCATACAAACATAGCAATAGTTTTTAAAAAAACATTAACA
The DNA here is from genome assembly GCF_965152235.1 of Eretmochelys imbricata. Classification (NCBI taxonomy): domain Eukaryota; kingdom Metazoa; phylum Chordata; order Testudines; family Cheloniidae; genus Eretmochelys; species Eretmochelys imbricata. The sequence goes on along the minus strand of NC_135576.1, from coordinate 49,094,224 downwards.
TAGCAAAAGATGATATATAAGTTATTTTAGGATTAATAGGGCTTCCTTAGAGTTCCATGAAGGACATTGCGCATCATTGAGCTTTGTCTGTCTGGGTTGATGGAATAAAAGCTGTAACATTTCAGAGCAGAGACTGTGGCCCAGACCTCAAAGGTATTTAGGCACAAAACTCCCATAGAAATTGGTGGGATTTAGGTGCCTAAATACCTTTTGAGGAGCTGAGTCTGTCTGACTATGCATTTACAACAGTGTCTGTAACAATGTGGCTTTTGTGTGCTACCACAGTACAACTGGAGCTAACCCTCCTTAACACAGTTCCTGACTCCCAAGAAGGGAAAATGCGATGGTGCTGCTCCCTGTAACCTTATTGCTCATCTCGTGATAGTTGATGGTTTTTCTTAAAGCCCCAGCTTCTGGAGGCTGGTGACTCCCTGAGGCTCTCCAAAGCGCGGGTGTGAGGGGAGAAAAGGAACCTTTGAAAATGATCGCAAACCAGAAGGCAAACAAAGAATAATTAGTTTGGGGCCCTTTTCAATAAAGAAAGAAAGAAAGATAAAATCCCAGGATGCCTGGCAGCCTGACTCAAGAGTTTTAAACGTTTGGGGCCTGCCATGCCCCGCGGAGGGGTGCTATAGAGGCAGCCGGCCCCTTTCTCGACGTCTCTGTCCCCCTAGCTGGGCAGCGACCAAAGCTCCCCAGGAACCGGCAACAGGGCCAGCGCGTCTCGGGCGCCGGAGAGGACTGAGCGCGTCCCTCCCCCCGCTCAGGCGCGGGGGAAAGGCGGCGGCGCTCACACGCAGCTGCAGGTCCGCTGGGCTGTGCAGCGCCGGGCTCCTCCCCTCGGCAGCGGAGCCCGGCGGGCGCCGGTCTCTGGGCAGTGTAGGGCGTCCTCTCCATCAGCACGTCTCCAGCCCGGCTTCCCGCCTCTCCTGCAAAGACCGGCCCGCCTGAGGCGGGGGCAGCCCGGCCGCCCAGAGCGGGGCTGAGCCTCCCTGCCGCAGGTAAAGGTTGCAGCCTGGCGTTTGCGCGGTGCCGGGGGCTGAGTGTCCAGCTGTGGCCCTCGGTCGGGTGCCTTCGCCCGAGGCGGCTGGTCTCGCCTCTGCTGCGGGTTCGCGTCCCAGGGTTGGTCAGTGCCTCCGAGCAGCTGCGCTGCTGCATTGCGGGGCGAAGGGCTGGGGCGAGCCGCCCCTTGGGCAGTGTGACATGCAGGGTGCGGGGGGGCAGCGCTGATCGCCACTAGTACTGGGGTCCTTGGAGGGAGTGGGAGGCTAAGGATGTGTTTGCCGGGGAAATCGCACACCCGAGGGAGGGGCTGCTGCTGCTGAGCGCATCACCTCCCTTCCAAGGGCGGGTCCTGCTAGGGAGAGCTCACGGGCCAGGTGTCTGTCCTAGGCTCTCTGTTTTTGTAGCGCGGGAGTCCCAGGATATTAGAGACACAAGGTGGGTGAGGTAAGATCTTGTCCTGGACCAACTTTTGTTGGTGAGAGAGACAAGCTTTGGAGCTTACACAGAGCTCTTCTGTAGGCCTGGGAAAGGTAATCCCAGTGTCCCAGCTAGATGCCAGGTTGAACCGATAGAATGTGGTAAACTAGGGGCAGTCCATTATTGTTTGTCCAGGTCTAAATTTCTTGGTCAAAGTGTAGTGAAGGGCCAGACTCCAGAGAAATTAATAATAACAAAAAAACATCAATGATGATAAGTAAATAAAAATATTTCAGGGTCCATTCAAAAGCATCTGGTGGTCTGGATTTGGCCCGTGGTCCACCTAGTGCCTACCCCTATGCTAAGCTAAGGGACGATTCAAGGTGAACTGGCCTATTAACACCATAGGACAAAAAAGGGGCTTAGTGTCTTATAGATTGTTGTAATAAGCCATGAATCCAGTGTCTTTATTACGACTGTGATTTCCAGTGTCTAGCAAAATTATGAATTTAAGCTCTGAGGCTGGTCTTACGAGTGTGCATCTCTGACTGGGCTGTCATCGGGACAGCTGGTGAACCAGGTGCTGGCTTCCAGCCAACAAGTGGATTCCCAGAATGATTCTGGCTGGACTGACCCAGGGTGTGAAGGAAGCAGCAGTTATGCTCCTGATAATTTTTCCGCAAGTTTGAGCTAAGCACCAGCACTTTTGCTTGTTTTGATAGTATCTCAATTAACAATTGAGTAGCAGAAGGCAGAAATAATAAGCTAGGACTTTCAGCGAGTCACTTACATTATAGCTGTATTGAAAAATGCTTATACTGGTACTTCTGAACTGGAGTCAAACATTGTTTCAACTGAACAGCAACAACAACAAAGATGAACTGGAAAGCTAAAAGAAATAAAATTATGAAAGAAAACAGGAACAGTTTATTTGAGACTCTGATGGGAATGATAGGTTTCAGAGTAGCAACCGTGTTAGTCTGTATTCACAAAAAGAAAAGGAGTACTTGTGGCGCCTTAGAGACTAACCAATTTATCTGAGCATAAGCTTTCGTGAGCTATATTGGATGCATGCAGTGGAAAATTTTCCACTGCATGCATCCAAGAAGTGAGCTGTAGCTCATGAAAGCTTAAGCACAGATAAATTTGTTAGTCTCTAAGGTGCCACAAGTACTCCTTTTTTTTGTGTGTGTGGAATAGGATCAGATATGAGAATAAGTGTAGGAACAGGGCATTAAGTCTGGTGTCACTCTTGGAGGGAAAGAAAGGGACAATGTGGAAGGAGACAACATCTGCCATGTAGGATGAGAGAGCTGTGCCAAAGCCTTGAAGGTGAGGATGAGATATGTCAGCTTGGTGCAGTGTACAAGGGACCACCAGTGGAGGAATGTTAAAGGGCCATGTGTCAGTTTCCTACATAGACAAAGAGTTATCTTTGTCTTCACAAAACTGTACACATTAGCAAGCCAAAAACAAAAATTAGAGACTGGTATTTTCATAAATGTTTATACTAAAAATATATGTTTGGTTTTTTGGTTTTCTTCTTGCAGAGCAGTTTTTGTGTACTTGATGATAAAATAATTAAATTGATGAGCAGATCCTATGGTCTGGTATGTTTTAAAAATAAAAGATCAGGTAATCTCCTGGTCTTCTCAGTTAGGCAGAAAAGCTTGAGTTAAAGACTAGGTTTTGAAGCCCACAATCAGTTATTTAATATACAGCAATGTTCTCCCAATGAGCTTAAAACTGCTGTCCTAATTCAGCCCAAAATCCTATTGGCTCCATTGGGAGCTTCCCCTGTGGAGACTTCAGCATTTGGGCGCCAGAGACATTTCAGAAAACTATGGTTTAAACTTTCTTTTAATCCAAATAGCAGTTTTTAAGTATATGCTTCAGGGATGATAGGAAGGATGGTCTATGGCTAAGGCGCTGGGCTGTGATTCAGAGATCTGGCTTCAGTTCCCACTTTTGCCACAGACTTCCTGTGTGGCCTTGGGTCAGTCACTTAATACTTCTGTGCCCTAATTTCCAATCTGTAAAATGGGATGATGATAATACTGTAGACTCTTTGGGGAATATACTCTTACATAGTATTACATGTGTTTGTACAATGCTTAGTAGAAAGGGGCTAGTAGGTGCTATTGTAATACCAATAATAAAAATGATACCTGTACTGGTAGGTTTCATCTTATCATAGTCAAAGGTTATGGTCAAGTGATGAATTTCTGGAAATATTTATTTACACTGAAAGACCCTTTATTCTAGCAGCACTAGTTGGTGATGACATGATACTGAACCCAGGTTGTTCAGCAGGCTCTTTAGGTTTATTAAAAATGCATTGAACTGTATTTTATTGGTCCAGTATGGTTTTTTATTATTATTACTATAGAGATGTAAGGCTTCCCAAGTCACCAGAATCACAGCCATGCTTCGTTGCTTTTACTTGCACAAGCAAGACTTTGGAGAAAGCTGCTGTAACTTGTGGCCTGGTGCAAGGTAAAACATAAAAGAAACATAAGACAAACCTTCTGTTGAGTGCCCAGCTTAGATCTGGGCTATGCATTGCACAGATATAGGGAAGAGGGCAGGGGGCTCAAGGGAGGAATGCTCCCTGTCCCCACCAGCAGCTGAGCCATTCCAGTGCAATGTATCAGATAGCCTCCATGGGCCCTTACGTAGCTGTGCTTGGTGGATGATGGGAGAACCTGCATGCTGCTACGCAGGCAGCAACACAGAGCAGAGCTCCACGCTGTACACAGGGTGTACATGCTTATACATCTGAAGTCCTTAAAAACACAGGAATTTTCCTGTTGACTCTTCAGATCCTGCCTCAAAATCTCTCTTCAGCCTGGCACGTTATTACTATAGTGAACATTAAACGTTAAAATCCTGGTCTCTGAGCAACTCCATTTCCCCGACACCAATTCACTCTTCATGAATCATTTCCATTTTCCAGCCAGCCATACCGCTTCTACAGATGCTAGCTGTGTGATATACTGCAGCCTGCATAGATGCCTTGTACTTGCATTTATAGACTGTAGTCAGATGTGATGAGGTCTGTGATATTTTCATATACAAGACCCAAAATAGGTTACAAAACAGTTTAACAGTACTGAAGGGAGAAGTGCATCCAGAAATAATAGTTAGAAGGATAACTTAAAAGGCTTGGTCTCTGCACACAGCTCCTATTGATAGCATTTGGAGCTTCTCCATGGAGCAAGAGCAACACATAGCTTTAGGGTTATATCCGCATCACCCAGATGCTTGCACTCATTGTGGAAGTTATATTAACATTCACTGTGCCAAGGTGGGTGAGAGAACCTTCACTACATTTCTAGAACCTAGATATTTTTAGACAACAGAAAAGATGATTTCTTATTCCAGCTATCAACTAATGTGTGACTCCCTTTGTTAATATAAAAGTAAGAGGTCACACAACTCTTGTTGCCTGCTTAGGTGATGCCAGTGTCTGAGACAAAATTGAGGAAAGAGACCATATTATGAGGAGTGTGTGGTGTGTAGGGTAGAAATGGATCTATTTTACTAGTACCTTATCTAGAGGTTGGGAAATGCTATTGTACGTCAAAAAGCAAATTCACTTTTGTTGCATTAAGATCATTTGAGCTGAGCTACATAGTTTTGAAAACTATGGACCCAGTTTTCAGAAGTGGCTGCCTAGAATGCAGATTCCTCATAATCATTTGCATGCATATATGAACGCTTAGGTGGACAGTTAATCATTATGTACACCCAGGAGCCCATTTGCAAATGGGTTAGGATTTGCACATGCATTTCAGATCTACATTTGACAATTTCTGTCTGTCTATACCCAAACATTTAATTTATAGGGAAACTTTGTAATGAAAACTGTATTTAGTATACTTGTAAATCATCTCACATATATTGCTACAACCACAGCTTTTCATGCATCTAAACTTCCTTAGATGTCACTTCTCAACTCTATCTACTGATTGTATTTTACTCCTTTTGGTTCTGAATGGCTTTTCTGAGCATCTTGACACTTTTCAGATAGTTTCAGTTTTTTCTTCAAAGTTGTTCATTGATAAGTTAAAAATCAATGTATATTTTTGAAGTTACTACAGGCTCGTTGATACTTACAGTCTGAGTATCATTAAGATGGATACTGAAAGCCATAAACCAGGGGTTCTCAAACTTTATAAGGGGGTGGGGCCGCACTCTTAGGCCTGCTGTGTGAAAGGGGTCATCAGTACAAAAGTTTGAGAACCACTGCCATAAACAACAAGCTGAATTGTATTTATGATCAGAAAGAGACCATTTAAAAATAATGCCATCTTACCCAACAAAATCTGCTCCCTATGACACTGAGTCATATCTGATGACTTTACTGACAAAAATGTTACAATTACTTACTCCTTAATTGTTCTGCAATGCTAACGTGGCCATGGGAGAGTGAGCAGAAATCCGTTCTGTCTCATACATCATTAACATAATTGTTTAAGCAAGTTTAAATTGCAGAAATGTTATTACTAAGGATGGCGGTGTGAATAAAACAACCACACCTAGATTCTTAGAGCTCAGGTTGGATTTGCATTGCTGGCAGTTGAGGGATAGGGGGAGGAGGAAATTTCCATAGTGCTGCCACATTTTAAGGAAGATAGCAGGTAGAGTTGTAGATTAGACTGCTACAGTCCAGGACTGAATATATATCTTTTGTGAGCCTTCGTACATGTACAGCTCATGCTAAGGAGGAATGGATTTTCCTCCAGCACTTCTTGTGGAACTTTCAAAGCTTGCAGAGCTCATGAGCTCCCCATTGGGAGAGGGAGGAGCAAAGGGAAACTTCATGCTTCATCCTTAAGAAATTAGTTCTGCAAGAGGGGAAAGAGAATGGGAGGGTGACTGCAGGAATAGCTTGTGGATTTTGAAAAACCTGGGGGAGTTTCCTAGCAAACCCCCAACCCCCTTCATCCTGCAGTTAAAATTGAAAGCATGTATCGCTTTAGCCCAGGGGTTCTCAAAGTTCATTGCACTGTGACACACTGCATGATTAATGCATGTCCCAGGTCGGGGGGGAACCAAAGCTGAAGCCCGAATCCCATCACACTGGGCGGGGTGGCTGAAGCCCAAGGGGTTCATCCCTGGGTGTGGGGACTATAGCCTGAGCCCTGCCGCCCAGGGCTAAAGCTGAAGCCTGAGCCCCGCCACCCAGGACTGAAGTGAAAGCATGCAGATATATAGCTAAAGTCACCTAAACACCTTAACTCTGTTCCATAGTCACCCTCAGAACAAGACAGAATGCTGAGACAACTTTATGTCAACGTAGATGTATTTCAGCAATTCCTAATTTAGACAAATAGCATACTCATAGCAGCCTTTTCCCACTGCTCAAAAAGGCAGATGAACTGCATATTACAGAAATGTGATGAGACACACAGCTAGCATAGCTTGGTAGAGAAACCTCCTAAACTTTATTCATGAAGTTAGAGCACTTATGTGGAAAAGTCAAAGGTTGAAGAGGTGATGAACCATCACATTTAGTATTGGATTATATGTTTGAACACAGTTAGAAAAGCATTGCTCTAGCATTCATTTATTCAGTATTCTTACCAGTGAACAGTACAAGGGCAGAGTTTTTATATCATCTCCTACCTGTGACTGTGAGCTTTGTGGAACCTTTATGAAAAATGATGAAGAAAGAAACATTGGTTTTAATGGTGGTACAAAATTATTGCCCCCGTACAATGGCTTCTTTAGTATTTAAAATATCTTCATCAATAGTGTTAGCAAACAACACTCTTAAAAAGTAACACAGCTTCCAAAACTGGTACTAAAGGAGCATTTTTATTTTGGCTCTTCGAATATTTTCTCTGCAGTGCAACACAAAATAGTGGTGGCTTTAACTAATGAAAACACTAGTATTTTAACTGAGCGGTGAATTGGGTGATAATCTTCAGGAAGATAAGTGATCTTTTATTTTAGTCCCAAATAAAATGAGAAGTGTGTTTCTCTTGTTGATATGAACGGTGTTTGTAAAAGAAATTTTAGTTAAGTTTCTCAAGTTCTCTTGATTTCAAGAGCAGACGAGTGCAAAGTGAGGTGATCAAGACCTATGCAAGCTGTTTCATTATACATTTATAGGTAAGGGATTATTTTACTTCTCACTTTGAAAAATATTGGAATGAAGTGAATGACTGCAAGGCTGGTAGCTGTTCCCCACTTCCCCCCCCCCCCGCAGTTCATGCTATGCATCTTCATCAGAATTAGAATTAAGACTGATTTGAAAAACCTTGGTTATATGGTACAAATCCATGCATTTTGGAATTAAGTAGTCATCATATTTTTGCTTCAACTGGCTACTTTTTTTCTGTCACTGAATTATTTTAAGATCTTTTAGTTTTGGTCCAGGGCAAGAAGCTGTGCATAAAAGTACATTCTGTACTGACTAAGATTTGATCTCTGTGCAGTGTGTCCTGACAGGAAACAATGATAGTGCCTTTTGGTATATAATGTATTGTGATTCAAGTTGCCACATATGTTGCAATAAAACAGTTCCGGCCAGCAGTATTTTACTGGAAATCTCTGGTTTTATAAGCACCCCTCAGAATCTCATAATTTTGTGTAAGGGGCAGTAAGGGTATTGTGGGGTGAGGATGGGGGGTGTATGTGCGCGTATGTGCTCAGTGGAAGTATTTTCTTGCCTGCTAATGACCTTTACATGGCCACTATTGTTAAAATACAAAGACTCGTTTTGTTTCATGTTGCTCCGTGTAGCAAAGTGAGACTCACTGGCACAGCGCCTCCTGCTGGTGATCTTGGGAATTAGCTGTTTTCCAGCATATGGAGCTCCCTCTGCAGGCCAGTATCTCGCCTGCTGCTGGCCCCGTCCCTCCCAGACCCCGGTGCCCTTTACCTCAGGGTTCTGCCTCAGCAGTACCCCACAGTCTGGGTCTCTCCTCCACAGGGAACCCCCAAGTCTCTAAACCCACCTTGCCTAAGTGGCTACTGCCAGTCATCATCTAGCCCCCACTCACCGGGGCAGACTGAAGTCTGTAATGGCCACTCATCATTGGCAAGGGGTTAGGACCTGCTGCCTTTGCCAATTTCCCAGGCCGTATGTCTGCAGCCCCAGTACCTCTGTAGGCCTTCAACAAGGCTTGCAGCCTGGGGTTTTACCAGGCTGGAGCTCCCCAGCACTGCTCCAGTTCAGGTACCTTCCTTTCAGGCAGCTAGCCCTTCTCCCTCCAGGGCTGGAGAGAGACTTTTTTAGCTCCTGGCCCCCAGCCCTCTTATAAGGGCTGGCTGGGCCCTGATTGAGGTGGCCACAGCTGTGGCTGCTTCCCCAATCAGTCTAGCTTGGCTGCTTTTAACCCTTGCCTATCGGAGCGGGTCAGTTGCCCCACTCCACACTCAATCGATCAAAATCAAATTTGGGGTGCTGGCCTCTAAAATAATAATAGGACTTGTATTCCTCTAAAGTGTTTTACAAACATGTATTAAAGTATGGGGCATCACAATCATGGAAATGAGATATACATTCCAAGATACTCATGGCTTTTAACTGTAGGTTTATTTTCACAGGTCAGCATTTTGATGTTAGTAATTTACTCTACAGATTATGGGATGACAATAGATCTGTGTGGTACAGAGGAGTTGGACCATTATGCAAAAAGGAACATGTAAATGTGTCTACACACATAACTTTGTATTCTATATACAGTTTAAGAGACAATAGAAATATGAATTTAATTTATCTTTTGTCCTATACTTTATTCTGAAAGGCTTACAAACACTAAATGATGGATGCTCCAATCCTGATTCTGAATCTGATCTAGGCAGTCAAACTGCTTACCTGTGTGGAGCCCCTAGTTTAATGGTGCAGCAGTTTGTCTCTCCTGGATCACAGTGCAGGACCTCATTTTTGGGGAAGGCAAGGCTCAAATACTGAGTTGCAGGCCAACTTGTGGGATCAGGGCCTTTGACTTTGGATCAGAAAATATGTCCTTCTCCTTTTAGAAAGCATCTAACACACAGTAGGTGCTGCTGCAATCCAAATAAGATTCAGAAAATTCTCGTTGAAAAAAACACCATTAATAAAGTAATGTCCAATGATCACCTTGTCAAGCACGATAAAAGGCATTATTACTGGAATTTTTCCTGTGTACTTTCCATTATCTAATTTCTCTAGTATGTACAAACTGAAAAGGTTTGATAACAGAAACCTTTTCCATTTACATGTTCTCCGCATGACACACTTCCATTCACATTTTCCAGTGACAGATTTCCTTGCTGGATCCCTTATTAAAGGTACCTCCGGTATTTGGAAAAAACACAGTTTTAAAAACTAAAAGCAGTCGTGTATTTAAAAAAAAAGAAACTGAAATGTAATTTAAGATTCTTGTAAAGTAAATAGGCAAAAATTGTTAAAATGTATCTTTACTACGATAAAAGTAATAAACATTCTTAACCATCTCAAGTAGGTTAGGACACAAAAAATTCAATTTCCATTGGGGAAAGTGGCAAACTAGACATTTTCAAAACCCTTTTTGGGTAAATTCTATTCTTTTAAACTTTGGGGATAATCACTGATAGAATTTACCTACAACAATTCTTAAATTCACAGATTTCCCATTTGCTCCAGTGGTAAGAGAGTGTAAATTGATGTACTTGGTGCAGATTTTCTTAGATAAAGCGCAGATATTCAACTAGATTGGACAACAAGCCTATGCCTTGGACTTCTCCAAATTATGGCACATAATCATGTGCGTTTTTTGTCAAGTTCACTACTGAACTGACTCAAATTTGCGTATAATGAGGAAAGATCTGATTTATAGGCTGATCCTGCCGCTGTTGAAGTTAATGGGAGTTTAACTTCAGTGGGAGAAGGCTGAAATTGGAAATGGTGGTTTTTTAGGTCCAAATCCTTCTCAATTTTCTCTCCCATCACCCAGATTGACCCCTGACACAAGGGAACTCATGTAGTTCCACTATGTGGAGGGATGTATGTATAGCAGGAAATTCCCAGCAGCCAGGTGAGTGACTTGGGCTTAGCACTGGGGGGAAGACTTGGATCACTTGAGTGGAACTTTTTCTAAACAACAACTGCCATCAAAACAAATGTGAAAAAAAAACAACAAAGCAGAACTGTTTGCTTAGAACATTATTATTATATATATTAATGTTAACAGGTTCCTGTGCAGGAAGTGAAAAGAGGATCAATTAAATGCCCTTTTGTTTCTAAGAAACACCATTAAAAGTTGATTATAAAGTTTGTTTATAGACAATCACAAGTATGTTTTAAACCAGTACAGCCAGCATTCTACACTACATTTAACATTTTCATAAGGCTAGGCAGTTTGCAGGTTATGGGTATTTATTAGAAGAATATAAAAATACTAATAAAACTGACTACTTGAGAAATTGATCTTTTGTGTAAATAAATTTAAAATTTAGATATTATTGAATTCTGTGAGTTTGTTCTTGTTAACTCAGTGACACATTAGGGGTTCAATAAAAATTATGTGTATTTTTGATCTTCATATGGGTATACATCTCATGTGAGCAAGATCAAAGGTCAAATTCAAGGCCTCATTGGAAATGTAAAAGCTTCTTAGTATGTTAATTGTGATTTACATTTTTGAAGTGCTATACAAACGATCATTAACCAATTAATCCTAATAACTGGAAGGCTAGGTTAGTAAACATCATTTATTAGGGGAAATTGCCATTCAAATGACCTACTGTATTTATATTATTTATTGTCTCTATGGCATCAACATTATGCTAGACACTTTTATGTGTGGATATGAAGAGAAGATCCCTGTCCTGAAGAGCCTATGATCTAAATAGCATATAAATAAAGCATGAGGAAATGTATGTGCTAGGTCCATGTTTAAAGTGAATTTTATTTATTGTGTGTGCTGTATACATGGTATGAACTTCACTTCCTAATAAATTAAGAGTTGTACAAGTCTGACCATTGGCACTACCATAATCCCCAAATTAGGTACTAAATTATGCCTCCTCTTGCATAAGTGCACTGGAATAGGAAGAGGACATAGGGAGCCCTGCCTTTCCCATCCCCCTGTGCACTCATGCAGAATGAGAGGGGGTTGGTGTATATCTCTTGGAATTATATCTATTGTGTGACCGTAATTAGATGCATGTTTTGTTTTATTGAGATGCTACTGCGATTTATGTGAGGGTCAGTGTTCATGTTGTAAAAGAGGTTGTGTGGGTTTAAGTCTGATGGTCTGTGTACTCCTTTATGTACATGGACAATTGGAGATTAATAGATTCTCCAGAAAATAGAAGAGAAACGTTGTGGAGATTCTGTTAGCTGTCATGTTGCCGCTCAAAAGCAGATGTGACATGCCTTTCTTTTCATTGTCATGCATGACACCAAATGATGCAGTTCCTGCTGACTTGTTTATAAATATAACATGTTGGTGGCAATAACTGTGGCTTGATGAGAGATCCAAGATAGGAGGTAATGGGCTTCATCCTTTCTGAAATATGATACTTTTGGAAAACCAGTGTATTTGATAATTCCTCAAGAAACAACTTTTTGGGTTACCTTTCGTAACCCTCTTTAGTCTGCACAAACACGAGTGTGCTTCAGATGTTAATCTCAGTTTGGGTCAGATTCAGGGCTGTCTGCAGAATAACTAAAGAACCTTGTCTGTGCTTGGCAGTCAGAACAAAGCACCTTGAAACCAACTTCCTCCTTCTACCCCCCCCCCCCAACAAAACAAAACAAGCGCTTCTATCTGAATGTAGCTATTGACTAAATATTGACTTCATTTGACTACTGTTTGGGAGGGGTTAGCAGGCAATGCCTGACCTGTTAATCCAGACGTTGGTTTCAGAATGAGTATGAAATAGGGGGAGATCTACAAAGCTTATGGTGTGAAAGACTGGCCTTAGTTTGACATTTGCGCTCAATGTTCTTGCAAAGGAGTTTGCCTTTTTGTCAAAATTGTGTGAAAATCAAAACCTAGCAGCATGCCCAGTTTTGCTTGTGTGCATATGAAAAGATGGGCTGTATGAGACTAGTATAAATAAACCATTTGCTAAAGAAGTTTTTTGTTCATGGTGGAAACTCTGTAAGTAAATTTTGCAGTATGTAAAAGGGGAAACATTCCAATTATATCTGACTCATAGCAGGCTATCCATATGCGTGAGCAGGCTATGCACAACATAATCATATTATTACTGGAAAGGGTTCAACTTTAACAGCATAGCCACATCTGAGTTGAGACAGCCTTCTTTTCGGACAGGCTTTTTTTCTCTGTTTCAGTGAGTTGAGGAAGAGGATTTGTAAGTATATATGTCTGCCTGGGCTTTCTAAAGGCTTGGTTGCTTCCAGTTTGATTTTTTTCTAATTTTTTAAAAAATGTTAAATTTAGGGAATGGTCTCTGTGGATGCATTGGAAAAGGAAATCAAAATATAATACTAGAAATCAGTGTTATCTTGAGTATATTAAAATAGTAATAATTGAAATTGATCATCTAAAATGCATTTGTTAAATTACTCTAAGCAGTTGCTTGTCACTTTACGTGCTTTTTTAGGTAACCAATGACAGACTGAAGCCTGTGGGGTTCTTAAATGAAGGAGTTAAAAAAAAAAACACACCCAAAAACCAGACACTTGATTTATGGTGTTAAATACAAGAGTAGGTGCAACTACATCCCTGGATCAAATTTACAATTCCTTTCTCTGCCTCTGATATACTCAACAAGTTTTAATACTTCACTTATTGTCAATATTAACATCTTGGTGGCTGGACTCAGAAATGTTCACTGACCTGTTTTGTTTAGTTTACTGTGTATAGTATTGAAAAAAACACACAGCATATTAACTAGAAACGACCCCTCCTCCAGAAATACACATGCATTTCTTTTTCCCATGAGGTAAGAAACTGGAGAAGAACTGCACATTTGATAAAGTTAGTCTCTTAATGTCCTCATTCTGGAGGATATTCAGACACCATGGTGATTGGCGTGCTATGAGAACCTGAATAGTATCAGTGCCCCATGATTCAATGTGTGACAATTACTCTGGTTTATTCTGTTTGTAGATGCTGTAACAATGAAGCTGAGCTGCACTGAAGTACCTCTTTATGTAAGTTCTACAACATTAGGCTTTTGCCCTAAGAGGCTCTTTCTTTTCGATAACAGCTTATTCAAGGCAGAATGAATGAAACAGAAAGCTGTTCTCTGGTTGACTGAGACTTTAGGCCGCTGAATGTTGCTTTCTAATTCAGGCGTTTCTGGGGATAATGCTCTTTGAATGTTATGGCTCCCATTGCTGAAGTCAGTTTAAAATTCCCTTCATGGTCATTATTTTAGATTTTCTTAATTTCAGTACTTAGAAACATAGATAATACTTAAGGAGGGAAACCAGCTACTCCATAGTTTAAAGTTGCAACTGTGTTTCTGCTATAAACCCAAATTTTTCATTGTCCCCCCCCCCACCTTTTCCTTCCTCATCATATACAAAAGTCCTCTCAGTCTCAAAATTGGTAGTTTATATTTGGGGCTAAGGAACAGTTTTTCAACAAAATGTGGAGCAATTGGACAAGAAGTTTTTGCATGATGACACCCTAAAAATAGATGCACTCACCAGAGTTCAAAAAACCATCTGACTTTGAAGCAAAATAAGACATACAGTGAATAAAATTTAGTTTACTGGGCTCCTTACCTGTGATCTGGTGTCCAGGATGAAAAGTTAGAGGATTAAACTTTTAATTTCAAAAGTTATTAATGTTCAGATTTGTAATGGTGCTTTCTGCTGCAGCAAGCTTAGTATTTGGTCATCAAAGGACTGCTGGAGTTCTGCTCTTTCATTAACAACAACATCTCTTTTCCTTGTAAATGTAGACCTCCAAATGTTGTAACCTGTTGAGAGCCTTATTGATGGAAGAAGGAGAAAATGGTTGCAAAAAGGCTTGCAGTGGGGATGTCTGGGGTTCTCCTTTCCTGCAGACCTCAGAAAGTTCACAAGAAAGGGGGTATCCTTCTGATCCTCTTCTTTTCCAAGCCCCCTGCTCAGTCTAAGGGGCTGTAGAGAGCAGGGTTTGGATTGGTGGTTAGGGGCCAGGCATTCCCTCTTTCCTGTGGAGCTACTGAGCTTTTCAGGAGAGGAGAACCCGTAGTGAGCCTTAGGGGGGCTTATCAGCACCCCTGCAGGCCTTAAGAGGGTTGCTGGGTTAATCCCCCAAACTTTAGAATCAGTGAGTGCCTGTCACTATATTTGAGCTTTGGGAGGCTCATTGAAGGTCATCCTCAACCACACATAAACCTTAGTGGATTTCTTAGTCCCAGATAAGCCTATTTTGGGTATTTGGGCAGGGATGGTGTCAAGGTTCCTTCCCCACTCTGAACTCTAGGGTACAGATGTGGGGACCTGCATGAAAACCTCCTAAGCTTATTCTTACCAGCTTAGGTTAAACGCTGCCACCACCAAAGTGTTACACAAAGAACAGAGGAAGTGCCCACTTGGAAACGTCTTTCCCGCCCCAAAAAATCCCCCCAAGCACTACACCCCCTTTCCTGGGAGAGGCTTGATAAATATCCTCACCAATTTGCATAGGTGAACACAGACCCAAACCCTTGGATCTTAAGAACAATGAAAAGTAATCAGGTTCTTAAAAGAAGATTTTTAATTGAAGAAAAAGTAAACAAATCACCTCTGTAAAATCTGAATGGTGAATACCTTACAGGATAATCAGATTCAAAACATAGAGAATGCCTCTAGGCAAAGCCTTAAGTTACAAAAAGATACAAAAACAGGAATATACATTCCATTCAGCACAACTTATTTTATCAGCCATTTAAACAAAACAGAATCTAACGCATATCTAGCTAGATTGCTTACTAACTTTTTACAGGAGTTCTGACCTGCATTCCTGCTCTGGTCCCGGCAAAAGCATCACACAGACAGAGAGAACCCTTTGTTTTTGCCCCTTCAGGCTTTGAAAGTATCTTGTCTCCTCATTGGTCATTTTGGTCAGGTGCTAGCGAGGTTATCTTAGCTTCTTAACCCTTTACAGGTGAAAGGGTTTTTCCTCTGTCCAGGAGGGATTTAAAGGTGTTTACCCTTCCCTTTATATTTATGACAGATGGTGTCCCTAGTCTCTTTGGCCGGAAGCTGGGAATGGGTGATGGGATGGATCGCTTGATGATTACTTGTTCTGTTCATTCCCTCTGGGGCACCTGGCTTTGGTCACTGTCAGAAGCCAGGATACTGGGCTAGATGGACCTTTGGTCTGACCCAGTATGGCTGTTCTTATGTTCTTATTGGAGGCCCCATGAGCATAATTTGGTTTGCAGTTGGACAGCTGCCAACTATTCCTCTGAGGCTTGCTGGGGTGGTGGTTGTGGTTTGGGAGGGCACTAAAGATTCCCGCCAGGATGAGTGATTGTGAGTTTTGCACTTCCTAGGATTAGTGGAGGGAGCTCCTGGAGCAGCTAGTGTCCTGATGAGTTTTGTAAGTCTCTCAGAAGCTGGAGTTCAAGACATCCCTGAATAGCCTATTAAGACTGGCATAGAGGGGTTGGGAGATGAAAATCTTCTAGGGCTCATGGAGGACCCTACATGCCTCCTGGGGCCAATGGGAGAGAGAGATGGTTCCTATAAACTGTAGGTCTTGGGAACTCCCTGACAGACCTCATGAAGCTCAACAGGAGGGTGATGTAGTTACTCAGGTGGAGTCTATTTCTGTGCATCCCCCGTCAGATTCACAGGCGACAGGCTTCTTTCCTAAGGATCTTGCCAGTCATATTTTTCCCTGCCTGGATAATTTTCAGTTTAGATCTGAAAACAACCAAAAAGTCTGTTCTATCCTCTATGAAGGAGCCCTTGAATAAGGGTATTTTCTTTTAGCCAGGTCCAATTAGTGTACATGTGCTCTAATAGAGGGAACTTCCAAGACGCAACTCCTGCCTTATTTGCATGGCTTTCATGGAAATCACAATCTAGTCAGTATTTAAATTAGATGTGAAATTAGTTCTTTTGTCCATTTTCATGAAGCAGTTTTCTGGCTTTTTGAGTTTGTCTGAAATACTCTGATTTTTGGTCTCTTAAGAAGACTCTGAAGAGGTGCCTGAGGTGAGTTTTTGCATTAATTAGAAAAATAATGGAATTAATTGAGTTTCTCTCTTTTGAAGGAGGTGGTGGGGGGGAGGGAAAAGGGAGAGGGGGACACAGAATGAAAAATGATGATGCTTATATACCGAGCACATGTAACTTGAAAAATTCAGTGTTACATTGTAAGGTATTATGTCCAATAGGAGTAGAATTATTTTTAGCTCAATGTCTTCTCCACTCAGTCTGTTGGAGAATCTCACAATGAAAACTGGCAGAAAAGGAAAAACGCACTGGTTGTACTTCAAGACTGACTTATCTACTTCGTATTAGTAGAGCCCTGCAAATATGCAGATAGCTGTGCACCATTTTTGCGGCTGGTGGATCCGATGCAGATACACCCACGCAGGGCTCTATTTGCTAGTGGCACCTGGCCTGCGGCATCTGGCTTGGGCAACCCGGGGAGCGCAGCACACTCGGGGCTGGCAGCCAGTGGCTGGGACTAGGCAGCAGGTCGGAGTCGGGGCTGTCCAGCACCCACTCACCGCGTCACTTCCTGTCCAGCAGCTTGAGCCCCTTAGGGAGCACCAGTGTCCCCACCATGGCCTGGCCCGGCAGCACTGGCTGAGCACCTAGTCCTGGGCCTGGCCCTCTGGCTCCTGGGCAGCCAGGTGCATCCCTGCCCATTGGGATTGGAGCAGGCGGGGCCCCGGGGCCCCACCCCTCTGCACCACTGTGAGGCAACACGCACTGCTGCTGCCATGTGCTGTCACTTGTGAGCCCCCAGGAGCAGCACGCGATGCAGTGCCCCTTTCCCCCAGCCCCCCGCTCCACGCTGCCCCTTCTCCTCGGGACCCTGCCCCTTACCCCCAGTCCCAACCCTCGCACTGCCTCTTCCCCACAAGACCCTGCCCCCCCACTCGCTTCTTTCCTCCTCGCCTCTCCGCTGCCTTCCCCCAGCTTCCCTCAACCCCTCATCCCCCCAGTCACTAGACCTTGTGAGACGGCTTGCAGCTTCAGTTGTGGATGTGGATACAGGTAAAAGACAGCTAGTGGATCGTGGGTCAGATTGCGGGTTGATCCTGGTGGATGCAGATCCACATTTTTGTATCTACGCTGGGCTCTACGTATTAGGGCTAAATGGGCCCATGGAGTGTTTGTTTTTCAAACTCTTTCCCATTATTTTTAGCATCTGTGTTCACTGGTATCCACTGGACTATACTGCCTATAATCTGAGAATATCTGAAGTAAATATAAGACCGCCTCAGTGATGTATTCTAATAATGAATAATAATAATTAGAACAGAATAATCATAGGGTACGTCTAGTATTATGTTATTCTGTTGTAACTCTAATAATCATGAAGTTCAGGTAGGAGGTGAATTTTTAACCACCTGTGTGCAAGCTATCATTAAAAGCCTTCAGGAGACTTATTGAGATTGGTATGTGTAATGGAGTGTTATTTAGAATAGTCACTCAATACCTGAAATTCTTTGCAAGTCTAAGATCTTACCAGCATAGTATAGTCTAATCTGGTCAAATGAATAATGACTTCTGTTTATTTTTTGTTATTTAAAAGGAAATATATTCAGAAAAGTCAGTCAATGTTAGGTTATCTGATTTTATGTGAAGTATAATGAAATACATATGGTCCATGTTATTCCTCAGTTTGGAGAATGCATTATCTTGATACATTTTCCATATACATAATTTCAGTGACAGCAACAGGATCATAATCTAATTACCACACCTTTAAACGTCATGGTTTCAAAAATAAATTATAATGACAGAGAAAATTAGAGGTTTCAGGCACATGTTTTTCAGTTAATTGAAAGATCCGTTTCCAGCTCTCAAGAGCAAAGTATTATAGTCCACATTACAGAAGATTCCCTTGTAAACTACACAAATGTTCAGGGTTACTCAAACCAATAACACCTGATTAATAAAATAACATCATGTGATTCTGGGTAGTCCATCTGTCCAATAATTAAGATATATCATTTGAGTCAATGTAGTTTTACAATGTAGGTAACTTGAACTTTTAATAGTATCTTTGTTTTCTTCTCTTAAAATTTATTATTTTAATTTTTATCTTGAACAGAGTAAAGTGACAGGGACAAAACCAGCATTTGATGAAACACATGCAAGATGTTAAAAGTAGGTCTGTCAAGTTATTAAAAAAATTAATCGTGATTAATCACACTGTTAAACAATAATAGAATACCATTTATTTAAATATTTTGGATGTTTTCTACATTTTCAAATATATTTATTTCAATTACAACATAGAATACAAAGTGTACAGTGCTCACTTTATATTTATTTTTGATTACAAGTTTTTGCACTGTAAAAAAATAAGAAATAGTTTTTTCAGTTCACCTAAATACAAATACTGTAGTGCAGTCTGTGTATCATGAAAGTTGAACTTACAAATATAGAATAATGTACAAACAAACTGCATTCAAAAATAGAACAATGTAAAATTTTGGAGCCTGCAAGTCCACTCAGTCCTACTTCTTGTTCAGTCACTCAGATAAATAAATTTGTTTATATTTTCAGGAAATAATGCTGCCCACTTCTTGTTTACAATGTCACCTGAAAGTGAGAAGAGGTGTTCTCATGGCACTGTTGTAGCTGACATCACAAGATATTTATGTGCCAGATGCGCTAAAGATTCACATGTCCCTTCATGCTTCAACCACCATTCCAGGGGACATGTGTCCGTGCTGATGATTGGTTCTGCTCGAAAACCATCCAAAGCAGCGCAGACCGATGCATGTTCATTTTCATCATCTAGTCAGATGTCATCAGCAGAAGGTTGATTTTCCTTTTTGGTGGTCCATGTTCTGTAGTGTCCGCATCGGAGTGTTGCTCTTTTAAGGCATCTGAAAGCATGCTCCACACCTCGTCCCTCTCAGATTTTGGACGGCACTTCAGATTCTTAAACCTTGGGTCGTGTGCTGTGGCTAACTTTAGAAATCTCACATTGGTACCTTCTTTGCGTTTTGTCAAATCTGCAGTGAAAGTGTCCTTAAAATGAACAAAATGTATTGGGTCATTATCAGAGACTTCTGTAACATGAAACATATGGCAGAATGTGGGTAAAACAGAGCAGGGGACATACAATTCTCCTCCAAGGAGTTCAGTCACAAATTTAATTAACACATTTTTTTTTTAACAAGCATCATCAGCATGAAGACATGTTGTCTGGAATGGTGGCAGAAGCTTGAAGGGGTATACGAATGGTTAGCATATCTGGCACATAAATACCTTGCAATGCAGGCTACAAAAGTGCCATTGAAATGCCTGTTCTTGCTTTCTGGTGACATTGTAGATAAGAAGAGGACAGTATTATCTCCTCTAAATGTAAACAAATTTGTTTGTCTTAGTGATTGGCTGAACAAGGGACTGAGTGGACTTGCAAGCTCTGAAGTTTTACATTGTTTTGTTTTTGAGTGCGGTTGTGTAACAAAAAAAATCTACATTTATAAGTTGCACTTTCACAATAAAGAGATTGCACTATAGGACTTGAAAGAGGTGAATTGAAAAATACTATTTCTTTTTTTGTTTATCATTTTTACAATGCAAATATTTGTAATAAAATATACACTTTGATTTCAGTTACAATATGGAATACAATATATATGAAAATGTAGAAGAACATCCAAGATATTTAATACATTTCAGTTGGTATTCTATTAACAGTGTGATTAAAACTGCAATTAATCGTGATCAATTTTTTTGAGTGAATCGCGTGAGTTAACTGCAATTAATCGACAGCCTTACTTAAAAGGTTTGAAATAAGGGAAGTCTACTATAGTCCATAACTGAAAATAATTGCTAACCTACAAAAAAGCAAGTGGCTGCATATAAGAAGCCAGGCTTTTTATTTAGCAGTAAGTAGCTATTTTTTAGGAATGTTATTGATTCTCCATATTAATCTTTAAGCACTGGTAGAGTAAATACTTCAGAAATATTTCAGGAAGTGTCATGCTGCTATGGGGGAGAGACGGTCATGGGGACAGTAAAACTCACAGAACGGAGACAGAGGGCTCAGAGAAGTCTGTAAAGTACACTGCACTGAGACTCTGACAGATGCTGCACTCAGGGGGATGGGGTTTGGAGGACAGTGGAAGAGACAGGGGCATGTCCTTGAGATCTATCAGGAGAGAAAGCTCCAGTCTGGTAGGAGGGCTGCAGAACTGCATGGTGTCTCCCTCCCTTCTCACCTCCGACTGCACCTTACTCACTAGATGCCTTTGGTCCTCAAAATGTGCTTTCCTGAAATACCATACTGCTGTTTTCTATGACCCTATCGCTTACTCTGCTGAATTGAACAAGCGTGGGTCATTGGTTCCAAGTTTCCCTTGGATTCTGACATTCTCAGTCAGTCCCCTTAGCTTATGTTTCTTGCATTATGGGAGGATGTTTGTAGTTTCTTAAAACTTTTCAAATGATTAGACGTACTTCCTTATTTAAAAAACAGACTTCCGGTGTTTGCCGGCTGTCCATTTAACATTATTCAGTGGTGACACTGTCATCTTTATTTATTTAAAGTACAGTTAGTCAGAAAAGTGAGTATGTAGAAATGATACATTCTTACTCAACAGACCTGCACCCTGCGTGTATCCACTGCCCTATATGCTTGCTTTAGGGCTTAAGGCCCTATGTTCCCCTCTGCTGATGTGCATGGAAGGGAACAAATTCCTATAAAAACCTGTTGGAAACTATTCAGGTAGTGCAGATGTGGTGACGCCATTGTATGTTCCCCCTCCTCCCCTCAAGTCACTCCGGCCAGCTTTGAAGTCAGAGCTCTCCACAGGTTGTGGAGGAGGTATGCTGGGGCTGCAAAGGTGCTGGATAGGCTCTAAAGCTGTGTCTACACTTATGGGGCCTGTGAAGTACATACACTGCATGCCCCCCAGCCCAGGTATAAATAGCAGTGTAGACAGTACAGCTTAAGTGAATAGAGTAAAGACATGCCAGAACCTTAAAGTATATACCCTACACCACTCCCTGCATGCCCAAGCTGAGCCTCCCTTGTCTACTCTGCTCTTTTTAGCAGGTAGTGTCCTGCTGACTCCCTGCAGTGGGGAAAGGCTCCGGCAGCAGGAAGCTGCTGGAGCCTTTGCCCGCCACTAAAAGACTCCAGCAGCAGGGAAGGTTCTGGTTGGCAGCGGCAGGGGGAAAGTCTCTGGCAGCTTCTGGAGCCCTTTTCCCACTGCCAGAGCCTTTCACTGCTGTGTGTAGCTACATACCACAGTGTGGATGCAGCCTGCTTTTTACTGCTGCATGTAGCTACATGTACCCTAGACGCCACCATCACCACTATACACAAGGCCTGAGGCACCATCAACTCACAAAGTTGCAGATATTTCCTTGTAGAACATAACAGTGCCCCAGTTTGTATAATCAAGCAGATTCATCTTCTGTGCTGTGAAATCCTCTTCTGCTTCTGCGAGGCTGTTCTCCAGAAGGAGCCATGTTGCTACAGGGGAGAAGAGGCCAGGAGAGCAATTTGGAGATACTGGGTCTTTATGACAGGTTTCAGAGTAGCAGCCGTGTTAGTTTGTATTCGCAGAGAGAAAAGGAGTACTAGTGACACCTTAGAGACAAACCAATTTATTTGAACATAAGCTTTCGTGAGCTACAGCTCACTGTAGCTCATGAAAGCTTATGCTCAAATAAATTGGTTAGTCTCTAAGGTGCCACTAGTACGCCTTTTCTTTTTGGGTCTTTATGTAGCTGTGTTGATATCCATAAGATTCCCCTGCAACCCATAAGAATTGGGTAGGTCTCTCTTCCATCTTGTTTGGTAGTGCGTCGATCCCGTCCCTCCCAAAGGAACATTGGGACACTAACTGCAGTTTTTTAAATTCATGACGTTTCCTTGGTACTTTTGTGGGTTTTTGCCACACAGGAGACAGTTTGCTCCTGCAGTCAGTCATTACTGCTTTGTACTCCTGTAGCATTGCAGAGCCAATATAGCATTGTTTAAATGACCTGTTCCTCACAGATCATTAACAGAATTGTTAAAAGGAGAGTGTCAACTTGAAATCTTGTCTAAAAAAAAAAAAAAAGGAGTTAGCAGAAGCTTCAGGTACTACATCTGCCCCTTAGTTTCCCTGCCAATTTTTATGATTTTACAATCAAACTCTCCTATTTAAAAAAAAAAAACTCCCATTCAGTTCTGCTGTATTAAAGACCCATGTAAGCAACAGAGGAAATTGGCTAACAGGCTATACCAGGCAAACAGTGAAACTGACCATTAGAGCTGGTCAAACTTTTTCTCACAATAAACTTTCCTGCTGGGAAATGTAGTCTTGTCAAAAAAGAAAAAAAAAAACACCAGAGAGACAATATAAATTTTCTTTTTAATTAAAAAAGAAAATAAGATTTACCACTTGGATAATTGAAAATGAAAAATTTCATTCTGATTTGACACTAAAAATAAATGTGTTTGTTTCGTTTTGACAACAAGGTCATTTCATTTTGGATTTTTGGAATCCACGTGTTTGTAAAAATGTGTTTCCCTTTCTGATTCTGATTTCTGATTCCCTTTCGCTCACTTTTTTTATTCCCGCTCCTTTAGCTGTTAGAGGAAATTGTGGAAAGGCCCAGTTTTCACACTTTTTACTCTGTTCCAGCTGGTAAAAGTTAGAAAATGAAGCAAAATATTTCATTTTGTTTCAAAAGTCTGAAACAAAACGACGGTTTTTGTTTCGAAATATCATTTTAAATCAAAATTAAGTGTGCCATCTAGAACTCGCTCAGAGCATATGTAGACAATAGTGTGGTTAAAATGCTACCAGCCATTAGCAGCCTGTTTGATGGAACTTTGCTGCTAGTGCAAGGGATGGGAAATTAGAAACAAAATGCTAATGTAGCCAAGATCTGTGTTGGCTGTTTTTCTCAGAAGTCAACGTACAAATAGCCTATCCCTATAAAGGCATCTCTATATATTACAACTTACTTCAGTTAATTATACCTTGAGATACAATCTTCATTTCCTTCTGCAACGGTACAAGCATTTCAAAGTTCTTTTGATCTTTGATACCTTTTCAGAGGACGTTTCCTCTCTCCAGGGGTGCTTGGGCAAACACCTGGGCTAGTTAGGTTAATTAACTTCTTAATTATTTTCTTCTTTCAGGATATTTCTTTCTGGTAGGGTGAGTGGGCATAGTTCCTTAAGACCCAAACTGAAACCCATTACAGGTGTTTGTGAACAGCTACCTTTATAGTACATGGTATCGGAATAAGAACATACACAAAATTATGCCTGATTTTAAAAAAGTTAGTTGGCGGATCTTTTCCTAAAGATACGAGAAATGAAAAATGAAATAAAGGAAAAGTTACATCAGGGCTCCGCCCCAGGCCACCTGGGATAGAGAGTGAAAACAACAAATTCCTTGACTGACTTTCAAGGTTTTTGAAAGCACAGGCTGCCATACTCATGGGCAATTTTTAACTACCCAGATATCTGGTGGGTAAGAAACACAGCAAAACATGCATCCACCAAGAGAATCCTTGCTTATGAAAAGGATCGTTTTGTGATCCAAAAAACACAGCATCATACCAGGGAGAAACGATAATGAGTCTACTCTTTGAGAGGGAGAAATTGATTGAAAAAGAGAGAGTAGGGAATTTTGGTACTAATGACCATGAACTATATGAATTCATCATTATTTGTGTCACAGTAGTCTCTAGACGCCCCAGTCAGGGATCAGGGCCCCATTATACTAGGCACTTTACTCACATACAGTGAAAAATCTTACAAAATCTCCCCCCAAAAATCTTACAATCAAACTACAGTATAATAGGGAATGGATGTTAGATTTCAGGAAAGCACATTTCCCATTGACTTCAATGGGAATTTTGTCTGAACGAAAACTGAATGAAAAAGTGCATGAGGACTAAAGGAGATTACCCTTTGGACTGGATAACTTCAGAAAAATCACAGGGAAGAAGGAGGATGTCCATGAGAAGGGGGAAAAAAATGGATATGATATAATTCCACACTTGCCATTTACAGTGAAAAATTGTGTAGGCAGCTTCCATTATACTTAGACCCATTTGGTAAATTAACTGCTGTTGTACATGTGAATAAATTAAACGTGAAAACATTTAGACACTTGTTTTCATATTAGCAGTTAAATGGTTTTGGATTAGTAAGAGGAGCCCCTCTTAGAAGGAACAGAGCCCATAGGAAGGGATGGTGAGCATAGGCGTCACAGTTCCTTGGAGTCACAGTTCCACCCAGATCTGTCCTATTATACTGGGGAGGGTAACTTGTGAGATCGCTTTATGGGGTGCAGCACACTTCTTCCCTCATGCTCCCACATGTCCACCCTATTCTTTTGGCAAGCACTTGAGGGGACAGTGCCATAACTCTGCCTACTCCCTGCCACCTTTCTCCTGGGAGACTGAGGGAGGCTCCTCTCTCCTTTCTGCTCCTGTGCTCAGCTATGTTAGGGCCAGATACAATTCTAGCCAATAGTTTGGATGTTCAACCAGCCCAAAGTAACTGTCATATTTAAGGGTGATTTCAAGCTGTACAAATGAAAACACTATTTAAAATGTGATGACCTTTTATAATGTATGTTAATCTCCCATTTACATTGACTGATGCATAGAGCCCCACTTGCGGGGCTTGATCCAGATCTGATTGAAACCAGTGAGTGTTGCTATTGACTGCTGGGTTGGGCCTTTAGTGGGTAGATGGGTTGGTGTGAACACAAAAGTGCAAACATCGTTATTGGCCTATGTTTATATGCAAAGTCACTGCCAAAATAAGACATGCAGAGGAAATATATTTAGAACAATGGGATCTATTTTAAAAGAGAAGGAATTGGAGCTGACAAACCATGTCCCTCATCACCCTGACCACTTTGCTTGTATGGTGTATGCCTCTCCTCTCCCTTTTATTTAATATTTGGTCTTTAGATTGTAATCTCTGCAAGGCAGGGACTGTGTCGTCTTATGTATTTGTGCAGTGCGTAGCATATAGGGGCCCTAATAATTACTGGGGACTTTTTAAAACACATTATATAATAATAAATAATCAAGGTTATCCATTTACAATGAAGTAAACTGAAGACAATAATCTAACTAATGAGTCGTCTTAATTATTTCAGCTAATAGTAAAAATCAGAGGGCACATATCTCTTCATGGCCCTTTTGCAAATCAAAAAGAAAAAAAAAAGGGTCTCTGAAGGTTGGCAGTAAAACAGGTGAAAATTAGGGAGATGGGGAATTTTCAAAATTCCTCTCCATTTTGCATTAAATATCATATTGATGGACACTTGTTGGCTGTTGTCAACAGCTCATTCATAAGGTTCTTGAGGTAGCTCTTTTGTTTCTTAGATATGTTTCTATACATTTTGTATGATTTAGTCTAGGTAGTGAGTTTTAGCTTTTATTGGTGTTGCGAGAAAGGAAAGGAGAAATCTTGAGTGACACTTCTAATAATGAACAAGATTTCCCCCAAACTGTGTACTGAGTGGTGTAATGTTTAAAAACTGGTTTGATCACAGACAGAAAAATTGGGCTGGTTCGTCCAAGGCCTCCAGGTGAGCCCCATCTTCAGCCTGCAGCTCCACTGGAGTTAGGACCTGGCTGCCCCCTTCTCCAGCTATATTGATTACATCACCAAGCGGGAGAATCTGAAAACTCCCTGCTCCTTTCCCCTCAGCCTAGCTGCCATTTATACCTTTAGCAATGTGAATAGTGTTGTTTTATGCTGGGTTTTTTAAAAAGAGATTACAGGGAGAAGCTGGTCATTGAATATTTCAGAACGATTTAATGGGCACATCTGTCTGCTTTTATTCTTTAATAATTTTGTTAATGTTTGTGGTTGCTGTTTCTTCCCTGAGGCTGGACCATTAGCCTGTATTTTGAGTTTAAATAATGCTGACATAAAAGATCTTCTGAAGAGGTCAGGCAGCCTAAACAAGTCTGTAAGACACAGAGATCACTTGGCATGAGCCTTACATTTGGAGAAGTGGCTCCCGTGGGATCGGCTGTAGGTTGGTGGTTTTTAACCAGGCCTTTGTTATATGTCATATGTTCAGTTGTTTAGAACATAAAAGACATTTGTCTTTACCTTGTTGTAAAAATATCATTTTATGTTTTCTGAGCAACCATTTCCATTAAAGACTATTCCACACAGTGATGCCAATTCAAATATTACTTGGGGGAGAGAAAATTCAGGTCCCTCCTGCCCTCTGGCTGGGACCTTATTCTGGTCCCTGCTTGTTCCCTCCCCGTCAGGGACCTCGGGTCTGCCTTGGCCAGGGAGTCTGCCCTCTCTCTTATCCACACGGTGCATGAGCTGGTGCCGCCAGGATTCCCATGCTCTCTGCCATATAGGAACAGACTCCCTGTATGCTAGGTTGCAATCCCATTTTGGCTTGGTGGTCTGGGCAGAGGTACAGCTAGGCCATATTTGAGTGTCATTGTGACCACATGCACCAGGTCGCAATGCCATTCACTGCAGTTTGCCCTGGCCGCCTCTCTGTATGGAGGGGTGGCCGGGTCAAATTTCTGTGGCATTGTGACCATGCAGCTGGAGCAAAGCTTTGGACTGCTCTGGCAGCAGCATACTAATTTAGAATGGGACCGTTGGTTAAAAGTGGTCAGGCAATGCCTTCCCGTCCCGTCTCCTTGACTTATGGAACTTTGAGCAAACCCAAAAATCTTGGGGTTAGGGGAGAGGGTGTTTGTTCCCCTCAGCCCTCCCTAATTGGCTCCACTGATTCCACAGCTGAATGCATCTGATGAAGTGAGCTGTAGCTCACTAAAGCTTATGCTCAAATAAATTTGTTAGTCTCTAAGGTGCCACAAGTACTCCTTTTCTTTTTACTTTCACTAAGTTTTCCTGGATGTTCAGCCTAAATTTCTGAAGTTTGTCCCAGTACTCCCAGTTATATCTCTGTGTATCACAATAAATAACTCCTCTCCCTCCTTGAGGATTACACCTTTTGAATACTCATAAACTACTAGGTTTCCTTGCCATCACCTTACTTGACACTTGTACAAGTTGTACTCTAGGAACTTAAGCCCTCAATCTTACATTATGTATTAATCCCTTCAGTATCCTGGTAATTTTTATTGCTGTGCTGTGATAAATCAGAGGGATTTCAGTGTTTAGCTGGTAATGTGATGCCCAGACTTGAGTGTAATATTCAGGGTGTCTCCACACCAGAGTCCTATGCAAGAGGTCTTGTTACCTTCTTGCTGCATGACACAGTGTCCACCGTTTTTGTGTGCAACCATAATTAATTGTAAATTCCTGTCTTGTTTGTTTGCGTACTAAATCTCTCCCAGCATAACTGCTCTACATGCAGAAGGAGTGACTGAGCAGTGAGGTGGAACAGCAGCCCAAAGCTGGAAGGAGCAGGGTGAAATAAGGGGTACACCAGTTTAAATGGGACTGATAGAGTGAGATAGGGCCAGGGCATCCCCAGGTTGTGGGAAGATTGTGCTGTGGAAAGTTAATAGCTGGGTAGCAGTTGGTAATTAGGGAGGGGGTTTGACAGTTGGAATCAGGACCAAAGAGGGAACTTGGGGGTTGGGTTGTGGTGAGGAGTTTGCTTTTCTTCTGCCACTTTACTTTCCCTGAAAGCATTACGTGATCTCATTTGTTTGTTTGTTGCATTTTCAGCACAAATTTTATTTTAACCTCAGACCTTTGACACTGTGGGAATGTCTTCACTGCAGCATTAACTGGAGCTATCTATGCTTGAGTTACTTCTCTCAAGTTAGCCTGGCTCGAGTGAGGGCAGCTGCACAGAGAAATAACACTCGAGCTGTCCTGGACACTCACTCATGTGTGGCACTAAGACTTCTGGGGGCTTTTCCTATGAGTTTTTTTGCACTGCAGTAAGTTGAGCAGCTCTATTATTTTTTTCCCAGTGAATTGTGGGAGAACTTGTCTGTCCTTTCCGTGCACATGGAGAATTGTGGGAAGAGTTTGGAGGACTTGTAGCACTCTAGCATGTGCACTGTTGCAGAGCGGTTGTGTTAGCAGCTGACGAGTTGTGCTAACTACAGCTTTAGCTTTTACTGGGGTTCTCAAACATCATTACACTGCAATCCCCTTCTGACAACAGCAATTACTACATGACCACATGAGGAGGGACTGAAGCCTGAGCCTGCCCAAGCCCCACCGCCCTAGGTAAGGAGGCCAAAGTCGAAGCCCTGCCATGCAGAGCTGAAGCTCTTGGGCTTTGGCCCAGGGTGGTAGGGCTTGTGCTTTGGCCCTGGGCCCCAGCAAGTCTAACTCCAGCTCTGGTGACCCCATTAAAATGGAGTTGTGACCCACTTTGGGGCCCCAACCAACAGTTTGAGAACCACTGGTCCATACATCCTGCCGGGCCATCCAACTCAAGTTAAAAGCACCATCACACTTCTGTTAAGGGTTTTTGTGTGTGGATAGGATGTGAGTTGAGACAATACTTGTTATATCTTGAGTTAACTTTGCAATGAAGACAAGGACAAAGTATTAAAGCCACATTGGCTGGTCCTGGATCTCTTCCATTTCAGAGGAATTGTGTTTGGTTGTGCCATAAATAAATGGTCTTTTACGTTCCTCTCGTCTTCTATGATTTTAATTCCTCCCTCATTGAATCTTTCACATGAAGGGCTAAATTAGCAGTTCCCAAACTGTGGGTCATGACCTCAAGTGGGGTCACTTCATCACCCAATGGGGTCGTGGCAATCCAAAGTGTGTGGAGGACACCATTTTATACAATGGCATCCTCCTCATAGTGTAACCTCAGATGCAACATATAAATGAGGTCGTGCGGCATGAAAGACGCTATTTTGCTCTACAAAATGGCACCCTCCATGCAGCGTAACCTCACACACACTGTATGCAGGTGAGATCGTGCTGAACAGAGGATGCCATTTTTAAATGGCATCCTTGGTGCTGTCTGGGGTCACAGGAAGCAATATTTGTGAAAATGGGGTCACGCATGGAAAATGTTTGGGAACTGCTGGGCTAAATCCTGCAGCTCTTAGGTGCGGGAGTTCATTTCTACTTCTGTGAGCACATGTGAGCCTGTGTCAGCACTTCTTGGCTAGGTGGTGGGTTCAGCAAGCAGGAAGTATGGCTTGATCTGACACACCTATTGTGGGAATATGTTAGTTCTCTCCACATATTTCTAGGACCAGTGAATGAGTGGACTTCACTGAAGATGATTTTAGGATACAGTCTGAGAAGAAATAAGGTTTGTGGTTTTCTTTTGTAAGAACTAGACCTGCTGCTGCTGCCAATCTGATCTTGCTTATTAAACGAAAGTAACATAGCTTCTTATGTTCACTATTTACACGATGAATGACTGCTTAAAGAGTGGCTCTCCATCGTCTCTGTGCACATACATGCCAGCTTTCCCTGTGCAGATAAATATTTATTCAAAAGGCCTCTGGACGTGGTGTTAAGTAACTGACATGGGAGAGAGGTGGCAACAGCGACTCAACATTTATTTTTCTTTTTAATGTGAAATAAATCAAAACCAAACTGGTGAAATTCCATATCAAAGGGCATTTTATGGGCCTTCAGCAGGAAATTCCTCTGCTAATGCTTCCCGACACAAGATAATACTGATACGTTATGCTCTGAGAATTGTAAGGATCCTCCTCACTCCTTTTTCTCTCTGTTTTGACATGAACTGTGAGAACAGCCCTAAGCCTGAGCTGCCAGTTATCACCACTCTTCCACCTCAGCATCTTCTTGTGCAAAAGGGGAATTTTTCACTTATTTGAAAGAGGTTTCTATGGAAATTCTTCATGTAAATTTCATTGCAAAGCTTCATCATTGTAAAAAAGCATTTATTCAATCCAGTGCTTGATGTGTACAGCTCATGTGTTATTTTCAGACCCACCCATATACTTGTAAACAAAACACATGCTCGAGGCTTTTTTTTGTGTGTGTGCATATCTGGAGCATACTTCTTAGTGTCTTGTGCACACGCTCACAACATAAACTCCAAGAGTTGATTGTTAGCTGGTGTAAATCAATGTAATTCTGTTGACTTCAGTTGAGCTTTGCCAATTTAGACCAGCTGAAGATGTGGCTTTCACACACTCAAAGGACCATTTGTATATTACTATTTGAATTTTTGTAATAAGTGCATATGAGTAAACTTGTACAATTTATAACACTATTTTTGACATTAGTGTATCAAAGTGCATCCCCTGTTTCCAGGGTATTTGTGTTTATAGATGATAATGCTTGTACATGTAATTGGATGTGGAGGAACTTAGTTATTAGGGCTGTCAACCAATTAAAAAAAATAATCACAATTAATCATGAGATTTAAAAAAATAGTCACGATTAATGTCAGTTTTAATTGCACTGTTTATAATAGAATGCCAATTTGAATATGTCGTAGAAAAACATCCAGAAATATTTATAATAAATTCAGATTGGCATTCTATTATAAACAGCGCAATTAAAACTGACATTAATCGTGGTTATTTTTAAAAATCTAGTTAATTTGGTTTGCGTTAATCAGATGCATTAACTGCAATTAATTGACAGCCCTATTAGTTGTATTTATTCATTTCCTTTTTTAAGCAACAGAAACGGGGAAAAAAACTCTTTTAAACTTTATGTAAGATATTATTAGTCATACTTTGCTCCTAAGTCAATGACTACACAACGTGTTGGGCTATTTTCTCTTAACTTCTGGCTTGCTGGTCTGTGTTTAATTTAATACTCTTCCTCTTTATGTGTAGTTGTTGTTTTAATACCTGCTTAGCCTTGTATCCAGTTACATTCCATTCAAAGAGGTAGTCACATGCTTTTTGAACAAATCACCAGCAATTGTTTACTAAGCTTTAGCAGCAAAGGAAAGCATGCTAAACGTTATAAATGATCCTAAAGATATAGGTCATGTTTTTATTTTTGTCCTTGTTTTTAATTATTAGTTATAGAGCAGACAATATGCTTGGTTTGTGTTAACCAACCTTTGTTACTTAACCTGGACAAGGAGTGGCAGGTATTTGTCTCCTTTTGGTGGCTCAGGTTTTGTTCAGGTATTGTTGTAGTTACAGCTAAGCTTCGCTACAAAGGTCTTTGTGATGGCTCAGAGAAAATATTTTGACATTTTAACCCATTCTTATCTGACCAAAAAAATCACTGAGCTAAAATTTTTTTTAAGTGATTTGCTTTAAAATATTTAGTAAGGCTGTCAAATGATTAAAAATTAATTGTGATTAAATGCACAGTTAATAATAGAATATCATTAATTTAAATATTTTTGGATGTTTTCCACATTTTAAATTATATTGATTTTAATTACAACACAGAATACCAAGTATACAGTAATCATTTTATATTTATTTTTGATTACTAATATTTGCACTGTTAAAAATAAAAGAAATAGTATATTTCAATTCACCTAATACAAGTACTGTAGTGCAATCTCTTTATAATGAAAGTTGAACTTACAAATGTAGAATTATGTACAAAAAATAACTGCATTCAAAAATAAAACAATGTAAAACTTTAGAACCTACAAGTCCGCTCAGTCCTACTTCAGCTGATCGCTCAAACAAACAAGTCTGGTTACAATTTGCAGGAGATAATGCTACCTATGCAGGGCTGTCCTTAGGCATATGCAGCATAAGCAGCTGCATAGGGCAACGGGAAATTTGGAGCACCCCTGGGTCTTGGTGTCCACCCATCTGCCTCTTCCCATCCCTGTTCTGACCCTTCCTGCAGGCTCCCACAGCTAGCTGCTGCAGCCTGGTGACTCTTATTCCAGAGGAGATCAACCTTCCCGCCTGCCAGACCTGTTAGCACAACACTGAAACTGTTAAAGAGCCATTCAAGTGGTAATGAAGCCATTTAACATGAAGCATTTGCCAACCCCTATGTATATATTGTCCGTTTCTGAATTTACTGACAAAAACAGTTGTGCATTACTGTAATATTTACTCAGAACATGTTAGTCTACAGGACCTTAGTTTAAAATTTGCTTTAAAAATATTTCATTAGAAGACTTCTGAAGATTATAAAATCATATCTCTAAAAAATCCTTGCATAGATTTTTAGATCTACAATCTAAGCATTCATCTTTAGCCGTAAATGCGTGGATCTTCAGACACACAGTTTTTTAAAATAAATCCTTCAAAAGACCACTCTTATCTAAAATACACATTTTAATTTTAATTACTACAGTACAAAAAACTTGCTTCCTGTCCTTTCTGTCCATCCCTTTCTCCCTCCACCCTCCTGTTGAAGAGCGGCTAGCCCTTAAAGGGACAACACCCCTTTCCTTCCAGATAGCCGGACAAACGAGTTTCCCTTTCTTTACTTCTGATTATTGGATTAACTAGTTTTAAGAGAACCCTCCAGCAAAATCAGTACCTTTGTAAAATATAAAATTCTTTGTTATGCCTAAAATCTTTGGAAACGTATTTTTTAAAGTAAGTGAAATTTCATAAACATGTCTGTAGTTATGGAGATCACACCAAGTAAATTAGTGTTCCCTTTTTCTAAAAGCAATGAACATTATTATGATCACACTAAACCTCTGTGACTGATTAATTTAAAATAATGTCTTTCTTTCAGTGAGTTAAATACGAAGTAATCTGGAATGATTACTTTATGAAGGTTTAAGATGGGGTGGCCAACCTGTGGCTTCGGAGCCACATGCGGCTCTTCAGAGGTTAATATGCGGCTCCCTGTACAGGCACCGACTCCGGGGCTGGAGCTACAGACGCCAAATTTCCAAGGTGCCGGGAGGGTGCTCACTGCTCAACTCTTGGCTCTACCACAGGCTCTGTCCCCATTTGCGCCCCCTCCCCTGAGCCTGCCGTGCCCTTGCTCCTCCCCCCCCCGCCTCCTGCATGCCATGAAACAGCTAGTCAGGAGGTGCGAGGAGGGAGCGGGAGGCGCTGATCGGTGGGGGTGGGAGGCTCTGGGAGTGGAGGGGAGGTGCTGATGGGGGGGCTGCTGACGTATTACTGTGGCTTTTTGGAAATGTACATTGGTAAATTCTGGCTCCTTCTCAGGCTCGGGTTGGCCATTTAAAGAGTACATTTAAAATATAAAATCAGCTTAGAAATACTGATAAAGAAAATGTAAAACAGAGAAGAGCTGCATCATGTATTCCATAATACTTAATGTTGTATTCAGCAGGGCATCTGACTTGCCCTTACTACAAAGGTTTTGCAAATAAATCTCTGACAAATTTCAGGGTATATCAAAATACCTGTGACTGACCTTTTTTATTCCCAAGTTTAGTGCTTTTAATTAGGTACCTTCTGCATGTCCAGTCTTCACCTTCTGGCATGCAGTGGAAACATGCTCCATTTTCTTTTGAATAAACCTCTCTTCTGCAATTTCTTTCTCATGTCATTTGCTTCATTTGGGTTCAAGGATTTGACTGGAAGGGGGGTGAGCAGGGAGGGGGAAGGAAGGAGGGAGACATTGGGGAGGGGCGGGGCCTGGGCAGAGTCGGGGCAGGGCCTGGAGCAGAAGAAGTGGGCTGGGCAGCTAGCCTCCCCAAGCAGCAGCTTCACCCACCACCCATGACAGCAGGTAAGAGTGGGTGGCTCCTGCGCACCCAGTGCACACAGCAGCCTCCTTAGGCAGGGGCCATGTGCACAGAGCCGAATGCGCTCGTGCCGCGCATTCTGTGTGAGGGACGTATGAATGTTTAGCAGATCTGGCACGTAAATACCTTGCAAAGCCGGCTACAAAAGTGCCATGCGAACGCCTGTTCTCACTTTCAGGTGACATTGTAAATGAGAAGCAGTCAGCAGTATCTCCCGTAAATGTAAACAAACTTGTTTGTCTTAACAATTGGCAGAACAAGAAGTAGGACTGAGTGGACTTGTAGGCTCTAAAGTTTTACATTGTTTTGTTAGTGCAGTTATGTAACAAAAAAAATCTACATTTGTAAGTTACACTTTCACGATAAAGAGATTGAATTACAGTACTTGTATGAAGTGAATTGAAACATATTATTTCTTTTATCATTTTTACAGTGCAAATATTTGTAATAAAAGTAATATAAAGTGAGCACTGTACATTTTGTAGTCTGTGTTGTAATATAAATTAATATATTTGAAAATGTAGAAACACATCCAAAAATATTTAATAAATTTCAATTGATATTGTGTTATTTAACAGTGCGATTAATCATGATTAATTTTTTAAATCACAGTTAATTTTTTTGAGGTAATCATGTGAGTTAACTGCAATTAATCGACAGCCTTAGTATTTAGACTCACCTAAATGGTTCATTACAATGCTGGAGAAGTATTGTAATGCTCAATTTAAAACAAAACAAAACAGCCTTCAGATTTCAGCTGGCACAATCTCAGACTATGTATACGAAGGAATTATTTGGTGAAATTGTATGGCCTGTATTAGGCAGGAAGTCAGGCTTGATTATCATAATGGTGACTACTGTCCTTGAATTCTAGGCATGTGTGTACAGCACCAGCACAGTGGGGTCCTGATCTTGGTTAGGGCCTCTGTATGCTAGTGTAACATACATAAACACATTTATTATTATTAATAAAATGAGGTGTCCCCTGATTAAATAATGAAATGAGCTTAATGCAGTCAGTAAACCAGATTTATTTTAGCATACTGATGGTGCACAGATGCCTTAGTTGCTGGCTTTAAATATCTAAAATAACTATTCCTTTTTGGTGAGATTGCTTACAAATCAATCATGGAATGCGGTGGTTAGTATGTGTGTGACTATGTTGAATTCTAATAGCTGGTTACAGCTTACAGGAAGGGTAAAAGTTCCAGCTCAGTTAAGAGCTTATGGGAATTCTCCTCAAGTTGTTGAGTTCCATATTTCTGGAACAATGAATATGTTCTACCCAATGTATGGAGCTATATCTTCCATACAGCATACCACTGCAAGTTTACAAGGTCTCTTCTCACTTTTAGAGGTACATGTAATGTTGAGAGAATACTTTCCTTAAAATCTACAAAGTTTATATATAATGTCTCAAGCTATACCTAAAAGAACAATAATTTTTTCATGTAGTTCAGTGAAGACATTTGTTGGGTAGTTTTAGGACTCATGCTAGGGGCATATCAATAGGATTGTAATTGTGTAATATTGTCTCCTTACATAGTAAAGGCTAGATTTGTTAAGGCAGCTGGGCAAATGTGCAGGCAAATATGAGTGGGAGTCAAATGCTTAATTTCCAGAGTAAGGGTTTATCTACACATGGTACTGTTCCTGATTATTTGCATGGGCTTATGGTAAATAGGAAGAAGGCACTCTTGTTTTGGAATAGGAGTGTCCATCCAGGAAGCTAATCAGAACCAACTCCAGCGGTAGCAATCCTTTGGCAGATTCAACCTGCAGTGCACACTGAAGGGTTGCTACACCCAAAGTCCAAAAAAAGGGGACATCTGGGATGATCCCATAAAATTAGACAGCTGACAGTATGTACTGAGCACCCCCACAGATTTCTTGGGACAGCTATCTCAAAAAAGGGGCAATCCTGGGAAAACCTGAACAGGTAGCAACCCTACTCAAGTACAGCAGAGTGGATCTCTCTTTTGCATTGCATTTTTTTTCAACCAAAGAAAGGAGGGTGAAGCAAATAGAAAGGAAGAAGGAAAGGAAGGTGACAATATAACAAAATCAGTCCAAAGACGAAAATAATTTTTGGTTCAGTTCAGGATTAAGGCTGAAATTCAAAGTTTTCCTTACTTTATAAGAACTTGGGGTAATTTAAGACAAAGTGATGTCCAGACCCATCAAAAATCTAGTAGTCCCTTCTCAGTCCTGAGG
The DNA here is from genome assembly GCF_965152235.1 of Eretmochelys imbricata. Taxonomy (NCBI): domain Eukaryota; kingdom Metazoa; phylum Chordata; order Testudines; family Cheloniidae; genus Eretmochelys; species Eretmochelys imbricata. The sequence goes on along the minus strand of NC_135576.1, from coordinate 49,057,954 downwards.
AAGTTACTCTTCCCCAACTCTAGTGTGTTTCCGTTATTGTCCCTCCCCCTTGCTCATGGGGAGAGGCATGTCTGCAGCCTCCCATGTGAGCAGGAGAAGTGTTCCCAAACACTGCTGAGTCTTTTTGCTGACCTCTCTGATCAGTGTGTAGAGGGAGCTGACTACTGAACAGCTCACTCTGCGTTCTGAGGGATGAGCTGCTGCTCTCACATTATTGGTGCCAGATGTTTGGAGTTCCCTGGTTTGAAACTTCAGAGGCTCAGAACTTGGTGTTCCAGGAAGCTTGCCTTAATCCGCTCCTGGCAAGAACCAGTTTGCCCATCCCTGCTGTAAATTACCATCAAATTCCTCACACAGACTAAATCAATCTATATGTGTGAAAAACCTGTTTTTTCTATTTGATTAAAAGAAAGAGAATGCCTGGCTCTATAAATCCTGTTAGATGCATAAACGCTTCTAATCTCTTCTTTGGCTCCAGTGCCATGGCTGCATTTTCACTAATACGAGGTGTGCTCTGTTTTTTAAGCCCCAAATTGAGGAAATCAATGTCACAGTTGCTTAGTCATGGATTTAATATGTTTAGAATTCGGTACATATGTTTATAAATGCTCAATAACTTAGCCCTGCCCACACTCTGTCCATTCCTTTTGGTGTCTTAAAACTCTTTGAGCATTTATGTACTTGCTTGCACAAGTTATGAAGCTCTTTGGTTCTGTGTGAAAATCTGTTTGCCTCTGTATTTTCTGCCACGTGTATGTCTCGAACCAGGTTCTGTTCTTCTTTACAAGGAAGGGAAATCAATGGAGTTGCTCCTGATTTACATAAGTATTATCAATGAATTGAGATCAGATCTCTGTCCATCGTGTATGTATGTTTGAAAATGTAACTCTTGCTTCTCAGCTGGAGAAACTATTAGTGGTTTGCAGTAATATTTTAATTGAATTTAAACAATGAAATCCAGCCTAACTCTTGGTGACGCGCTTTGTTACTGTAGAGAGGACATGCTTAAAATTATAGGGTGCCAGGATTTCACCCTATAAGTTCAGGGCAAATCCCCATTCACTTAAAGAAGGCTAGGATTTCATCCATCTTCTCTAAATGCTATGGCTTCTTCTATTAAGCAATTTTTGGATGACAGCAGGCGGTCTGTGGCTGAATCTAGATATGTTGGAGCTGATGCCAAGAGGCTTGGAGAAGGGTTGGAAGGAGGTGGCCGTGTTGGTTCCTGCCTCTGCTGCTGTAGGAGTTTGATTAGTCTACTGTGTTTTCAAGTTGTCTGTAAACTAAGAGTCAGCTTGAATCCCTGGCTCCTTCTGGAATTCCAGGTAGCGCTGGTGGTCAGTACAGCCTTTTCTCACCTGCATTTGGTTAGGCATTTGCAAACCTTTCTCTAGATCCAGACATTGCCACAATGCTCTGTGCCTTTGTGGCTTCCATATTGGATTACTACAGCAATATGCTCTGTATGGAAATTAGCTTGAGGACCATCTGGAAGCTATAGCTTGTGCAGAATGTGACTGCTCTTGGGGTTACTTGCAGGAACACTGTCTAAAACTGCATTCTTCAAAGTTCCCCTGACTTCTGTGTACTCTTCTGGGTTCTGGTTTTGTTGTATGAAATTCCATATGGCTAGGGCCCTGGTGGTCTGAGACACCTCCTCTCTCACCATGTGCTCCCAGGACAGCAGAGGTGCTCAGATTATAGTCCCTGGATGGAAACATATGAAGGATGATGGCAGGGTGTTTTCTGTGGATGGCCCTTGGGTCAGGAATTTGCTTCCCAGCTAGGTCTGCCAGGACTAAATTTTGAGTATTCAAGCATGATACAAGGCCCCTTTCCTAGGCATTTGCCTAAGAGACTGAGGGACAAGAAGGCAGGGGACTAAATTTATTTGGTGGGTACTGAGGGGTGGGGTGGGCATGTTAATATGTTGATTGAACATATTTTTATGGATGAATAAATGAACAATGAAGATCTACTGGTACTATGTTCTTCCCCGTTAATCAGGAAACAACATAGATGTGCTTGGCAGGGGGAGAGGAAAGAGAGAGAGTTTGAATCGTCAATAGACAAATGAACTTGTGAAAGTAGTGTCAAGAGGGTATGTGATCAATTTACTAAGCGCCATGCAAGTTCCTAGGAATCTGGCCAAGAGAAGTTCTGTGCTGTCCACAGTATCAAAGCTGCTTTGTATTCAGGCCACTTGTCCAGTTTTTCAGTAGAGGAGAGATCTGTGTGGCTTTTTTAATTTGGGGTTTTGGTACCTAAAAAGAACACTAGTAGTTTTAGATCAGTTCTATATCTTAAAAATGTACCCTTTGTGCAGAATAAATATGTCAATAAGGAAAACTGCTTAGCCATAGTGTCTGAAACAGACCTTGAAATACCCTTGGTTTTCAGGATGCACATCTGCCCTTGAGTTTAAGGTTTACAGCATGGGATATTTCCTTTTAGTCTTCCATTCTATCGAGCTATAAAGGAGTGGAAGATAAGTTCTGAAAGTATTAAAAACTTGATGCAGCCTCAAAGGAGTATTGGCTCAACAGAGGTAAGAGGATATAATAGTTGGAGTGTTCTATAATTTTCAATGTAATGCACAATGACAAATGTTGTGCACATCTTTAGAGTGAAAATATTGGGGGGGGGGAAAGGTTTTCTGTACTCTTTGTATTTTAATTACAATTGTAATTAATAAGTGAAGATTAACTTTTTTATTACATCTTTTCATTAGGTCTCTGGACCCTAAATGCACATTGCCCCCCATAAGTAATAACCACTTGTTTTACAGATTATATTTTAAAATAAGTCAATCATTTGAAGTATCAATTTCATGTACTATATATGACGTAGAACTTTACTGTCCTTTTCACTTTTGTGTAGTGATTTGTTAAGGTTGTTTAGGACTGAATTGCACCCTTTAAATGTTCAGAACCCTGACTTTGCTCACTTTGCACTTTACAGTTCATGGGCTGAGACCAGATATGCTCTAGCTCAACCAGGCGTAATGGACTAGATGCAGGAATCATGAGTGAAATTATTTGGCCTATGTTATGCAGGCTATCAGACTCACTAGATGACTATAAAAGTCCGTACAGGTCTTAAAATCTATGCATCAGTGCCTTCATAAAGTTCAAGAAGTGAGTTACTAATGGCAGCATATGAGTTGCATGAGTAGTGGGGTGGCAACAGTTCTCAAACTGTTTCCTTTCCTGATTCTAACAGACAAGAAGCACCAGCAGTACTAAGAACATCACCTGTGAATAGGGCTGTGAAGAAATTAAAAAAATTAATTGGGCGATTAAAAAAAAATAGAATACCATTTATTAAATATTTTTGCATGTTTTCTACATTTTCAAATATATTGATTTCAGTTACAACACAGAACACGTGTACAGTGCTTACATTATATTTATTTTTGATTACAAGTATTTGCACTGTAAAAAAACAAAACCAAGAGAGTATTTTTCAATTCACTTAATACAAGTACTGTAGTGCAATCTCTTTATCATGAAAGTTGAACTTACAAATGTAGAATTATGTACCAAAAAACTGCATTCAAAAATAAAACAATGTAAAATTTTAGAGCCTGCAAGTCCATTCAGACCTACTTTTTGTTCAGCTAATCACTCAGACAAACAAGATTGTTTACATTTGAAGGAGATAATGCTGCCCGCTTCTTGTTTACAACGTCACCTGAAAGTGAGACACATGAATCTATTTTCTCTGATAACCATGTCTCTTCCATACTGAGTACCTGCACTGAACATCTGTCACAAGTTTTACTTATTAAGCTGTGACATTATAACCTTACCCCACCCCACCAGGTCCCAAACTCTTTTGGGGAAGGTGAAAAAACCTTGACTTGGCCAGTTGGGCAGCACGAGAAAAATTCCTTCCCAGCCCTCAGGGAAAAAGGGTGACTAGCATGATGCTCACAGTGGATCATGAAGGGACTTGGTCCTTTTTTAGATTTTAAAGATCAGAGGGCAGGTGCTGCCAGCCCAATCCAGGTGAAAGATGGCTCCCTGGGACTGTATGGGTATAAATATCACCACCACCACCTGGTCAGCTGGAAGGGCAGTGCCCCTCCCTAACCTGGTCCAGCTGTTTCCTGTTCCTCCCTGCTCTGCACAGATAAATTTTCTGCCTTCCTCCTCTCTGCTACTAGTTGTGGGGGGAGCCCTTAAAGGGGCAACAACTACTTCCAGACAGCCGGACTAAGGCCCACTACATAAAGTTGTGTGAGCACGATAGTATATAATATGAAAAATTAGCTGATGGCTGAACAGCAAGGCTTGGGAGAAATCCAGTCTCCACTGAAGTCAGTGGCAAAACTCCCATTGACTTCAGCGGGCTGGGACTTCACCCTGTATTTTTAATATATTGTTCAGCTTCTGAAAGCATCCTTAGATCATTTATAATATACAAAAAGGGTATATATGTAATATTATTATTTAGCAGTTATATGGTGCATTATGTTTTCAAATCACTGTGTGAAGAGTGCTGATATTAAAAAATAAAAGTCAGGTTTAGAACACGGGAGAGATGAATTGTGCAAATACTATGTGAAACTTTTCCTACCAGTTTTGCAGAGCTCTGACACATGCACACCGATTCCACTTACAAGCTTAGAAACCTTCAGTCAAGGTTTCTAACTCTAGGGTACAGATATGGGGACCTGCATGAAAACCCCCTAAGCTTATTTTTATCAGCTTAGGTTAAAACTTCCCCAAGGTACAAACTATTTTACCTTTTGCCCTTGGACTTTATTGCTGCCACACCAAGCGTCTAACAAATATATAACCGGGAAAGAGCCCGCTTGGAAACGTCTTTTCCCCCCAAAATCCTCCCCAAACCCTACACCCCCTTTCCTGGGGAAGGCTTGATAAAAATCCTCACCAATTTGCATAGGTGAATACAGACCCAAACCCTTGGATCTTAAGAACAATGAAAAGCAATCAGGTTCTTAAAAGAAGAATTTTAATTGAAGAAAAAGTAAAAGAATCACCTCTGTGAAATCAGATGGTAAATACCTTACAGGGTAATCAGATTCAAAACATAGAGAATCCCTCTAGGCAAAACCTTAAGTTACAAAAAGACACAAAACCAGGAATATACATTCCATTAGCACAGCTTATTGTATCAGCCATTTAAACAAAACAGAATCTAACGCATATCTAACTAGATTGCTTACTAAGTTCTAAGACTCCATTCCTTTTCTGTTCCTGGCAAAAAACAACACAGACAGAGAGAGCCTTTGTTTCTCCCCCCCTTCAGTTTTGAAACTATCTTGTCTCCTCATTGGTCATTTTGGTCAGGTGCCAGTGAGGTTATCCTCGCTTCTTAACCCTTTACAGGTGAAAGGGTTTTTCCTCTGTCCAGGAGGGATTTTAAAGGTGTTTACCCTTCCCTTTATATTTATGACACCTTCTAATCAAATGCTGTAAAGTAAGAGAAACTTAGCCATTAGCTGACTGACATTGCATCACATAGGAATAGCTTTGCATCACAAGTAGTTTGCACTAAATGAAGATGTTTCTAATTACCCAAATAAAATAAAATACATTTTGAAGAGCAGCAGTAGTCTCCTTTATTACACGTTTTCTAGGTTCATCATTAAAGTCTAAAAAAAGTCACAAGGTGTAACTAACATTGCTTTAGCTTTAACAAAATTATTAAAGCTCACATGGAAATAATACATAATTATATAGGGTTTGAAGATGAGTCAAAGGTGCTTGTATAAGAGGCAGTAAGAGATGAAAAGTAATGGAAGGGATTCAGGGTGGTGAGTAGGTGATAACATGGATGGACCAGTGGGAGATTTCAATGATATTAGCAGGAGTATTTTGGGTAGAATCAGGTGGGAAGAGGAGAGGGATGGTGTTACTGGAGAAGAGACATTTATTGTAATCAAGACACACAATTGCTACTGTAGACAATGGGTTTTACCAGAGGGAATAAAGACCAAAAAGAAGATTTTTGTGTTATTAAGCAGGAAGATATGAAGAAAGAATCTGGATGCGAAGGGAGGAAAGAGAAGTTTGAGATTCATATGTGAAGTACCTGGATCCAATGCCAAACCAATCAGCCATCACCAGAAAATCTGGGGCTCCCGTTCCTCCTCTAAAAGCCCACTTTCCCTAGCATCTTGAATTTTCTGTAGTAACACATAGTGAAGTCTTCTTATTGCAGGATTTTCCAAATGAATAACCTAAATGTTTTCCAGTTACAATGTAGCTACGAAGATGCCTTCTTCCTATAAAATCTTTCCTTACAGTATTAAGCAGATTCTTCCTCTGTAAGGTACAGGCCATGAAAAATCAGTATCTTATCCTACATCCATTAGCTGTCCACTGCTTTTTCTTCCCTTTTTTCCCCTTTCCCTTTTTGTTTTGGTGAGTTGTCATGAAAATACTGAACATCAAATAATATGATTAGTGTTCCCCATATCTTTCTCCTATCTTTACGTAACCTAAGTGTTTTTAAAGAACAGAACAACGTTGGCCACTGGGTACAATAATAAACTACATTTTAAAATTAGAGTAGATTGATAAGACTAGAAGTGCTGTCCTGCTGCATCTCCCTTGTGCCAGTCTGCTGTTGCAAAGTGGGTAGCGCTGGCCATGCCTGAGGGGAATCCCCAGGTGGTATAGCACTAATACAGGGAAAAGCGGACACGGCTGAAGTTTCCCTGTGCTCCAGTGATCTCACTGGATCAGCTCTTAGAAGACATAGGCATTCAGGTGTAATGTAGAGCAGTTCCTGAGGTGCTCTAAGTTATGCCAGGGACTGGTCCAGAGAAGTGAGTCACAAAATTGGAGCTCATGGCTAAAACGGGATGTGGGATGTTCACACCTGAAGATCAACAGTTTGCTGAGTATAAACAAAGGTGTACAAGCCAAGCGAAAGTAGGAGAAAGCACTTCACAGGCACGGCAATGTTTCAGACTAGCCTTGATACGCTAACAGATTGAGAGGTAGGAACAGATATGTATGTTTGTAGGGCATGTGTACACTACAAACTTTTGCAAAAAGAAAAGGAGTACTTGTGGCACCTTAGAGACTAACCAATTTGTTTGAGCATGAGCTTTCATGAGCTACAGCTCACTTCATCACGAAAGCTCATGCTCAAATAAATTGGTTAGTCTCTAAGGTGCCACAAGTACTCCTTTTCTTTTTGCGAATACAGACTAACACGGCTGTTACTCTGAAACCTACAAACTTTTGGTGACACAAGTTACTTTGGCATAAAGCTGCTGCAGTTAGTACATGGCTTGTGTGCCTGCTTACTTTGCTCCTTGTGTTGGCACTGTGCATACTCACTAGGAGTGCTTGTTTCAGTGTGTGGTGTGGTGCCCCATGGATAGGTACCGTCCGACTTTTGGGAAGATCCGGTAAAACACAGTGGGGCAGAAATGAGTCGCACAGGGGTCACTAGGATTGTGGGGTCAAGTTTCAATCATGCTACTTTCTCCACCCCATAATGCCATTCCTATCCCATAATTTTCATGCCTTTTTTGAAAATCTCACAAACCCGAATGGGACTTGCTGTCTCTGACAGAAGCATGGAGTCCACACAGCTCTGCACTGCAATGAACATTGCAAGCACGGGGCATGTGATCCTTGGGTATTTGCAGAGCCGCGGGGAATGTGATGATTTCTTCAAGGGCAGATTGCTGTGGGACATAGCGAGAACCGGTTCAAAATGGTTGATAACGTTCATGGAGCAGCTGTAAATAATGGCGTGCCGCAGAAATGAGCACTGACTGATGGGATCGCATCATACTGCAGGTTTGGGATGATGAGCAGTGGCTGCAGGACTTTTGGATATGCAAGGCCACATTCCTGGATCTGTGTGCTGCGCTCACCTCAGTCCTCCAGCACAGGGATACTAGAATGAGAGCAGCACTGGCAGTGGTAGGGCAAGTGGAGATCGCCCTGGGGAAACTTGCAATGCTGAATTGCTACTGGTCAGTGACAAATCATTTTGGTGTTGGAAAATCCACTGTGGGGACGATTGTTATGCAAGTGTGCAGGGCTATTACTTACCTCTGCTACTCAGCACTGTGACTCCAGGCAGTGTGCAGGACATAATGGATGGATCTGCAGTAATGGGGTTCCTAAACTGCAGTAGATCAATAGACAAGATGCACATCCCTATTTTGCTACCAGACCACCTTGCTGCAGAGTACATCAACTGAAAAGGCTATTTTTCTACGGTTATGCAGGTGCAAGTTGGTCATCGGGGATGCTTCACTGACATCAATGTTGACTGGTTAAGAAAAGTGTATGGCTCCTGCATTTTTAAGAACTCAGGACTGTTCAGAAAGCTACAAGCAGGGACTTTCTTTCACAACCAGTGGATTACCAGTCACAATATTGAAATGCCATTAGTGATCCTAGGGGGACCCAGTCTACCCCTTACTACCCTGGCTCATGAAGCCAGACACTGGCCACCTTGAGAACATCAAGGGGAGATTCATCTACAGCAGTGGTTCCCAAACTGGGGTTCGTAAAATGTTACAGGGGGTTCTCAGGGAAAAATTCCTGAATGGTGGACAGAGCTGTCCCTAGGGACTCAGGGCAGAGCGGGCCAGCAGCCTGGAGCCCCTGGACTTCCAAGAGCTAAGCAGATCAAAGCAAGCATATCTATCACACTGAGGAGTTTTAAACTTTAAGACTCCTTATAAGAAATAGAAATGGAGGTGGATATTTTTTGGAGTTTTTAAAATTAAATAGGCAGCTAGTATTGTTTTTAAAATTATTATGAAGAACAAGTTTAAGCTTTGTTGCAACGTGCGTTGTTTGCCTGGACTGCTCAAGACCTGAATGCTTGTGTAGGAGAACTCTTTGCATTGGCTTTTTAAATACCTTCATGCTGTTTCACATCTGATACTGCTTGATGAAACATAGGAGCCTTGTCTTATAATAGGCTTATTCAAAGTGATACAAGCTACAAAAGTGAGATCTTGGAAGAGTGTTGCCGTTTTCATAATGTAATAAAAATACTGTAATGATAAATAATAATAAATAGCGTGTAATAAGCATGTCATAAAAACAAATTTTATATTTCCAAGGTCACTGCTTTTATAATTTATACTCCGGTAAAGGAGGGAATCCCTGGAAATATTCATTTTTAGGAGGGGGCTTGTGAGACTTGACATTTTAGTGAAAGGGGTTCACAAGTTGTTAAAGTTTGGGAACCACTGATCTACAGGCTTAGCAAATGCAGAATGACAGCTGAATTGGCTTTTAGTAAACTGAAGGGATGCTGACATTGCTTACTGACAAGACTGTATCTCATTGAGAAAAGTAGTCCAATGGTTATAGCTGCCTGCCATGTCCTGCATAACATCTGTGAAGTAAACGGGAAGAAGTTGCCACAGGATAGGGGGGCAGGGTGGAGCGGCTGTTTGCTGAGTTTGAACAGCCATACAGTGGCTCAATGGTTTAGGGAGGCTTTGAAAGAGCACTTTAACAGTGAGCCATAGTAATGTGTTGTAGTGTACTATGCTCTACCTGCCCTGCAGTTTGGGGGCCTGTTAGGAATTATGTGGCGCTTGATGCTCATCTGTGAATATAACACTGTCAATGTATCTATTCATTTTGTGGTGCTTGTTGTAGATTTATGATTATATCCTTGCATGTGTCACTCATCCTATGAGTTCTGTCAAAGTATACAAGTACAGCTAAGTGGGTGCTTTCACTACCACCAGGCATTCTGCAGCATATATTGGGAACTAATAGCGATTAATTGTTTTACAAACAATAGAGTTTTATTGAGTGATGAAAATACTTTAAAAATTCTGTGCAAGTTAAAAACAAATACATTAAAACTTTAATAAATTTATATCACAAAGTTTAGAGAAGGGGAAGGAACATTCATGTCCATTTTAGCTACACATACATTAGTCATGGCTCTCACAGATCAGTGTGTGTGAAGCTGTGGTTGTCCTTAGTGTGGAATGGTAGGGACAGGGGTGCCATGTGGAATAGTGGAGGGAGGCATGTAGAGAGGTGCTACACTGCAGTTCTCCATGGCCTGCAAAGGGAGGTGAGCCTGACATTGAATCTGTAGGTCCACAAGAGTCTGCAGCGTCTGCATTTGCTGCCAGAGAAGCCCCATTATGTCCTGATGCAGCTTCCTGGCCTCTTCCTGCTGGGACTCCTGGACCTTTCTCCTCTCTGTTCTTTCCTTCTCCATAATCTGCATGATTCATCCTCCAGGCCCTCTCTTCACGCTTTGATACAGCACTGGGTTGCAGGATCTTCCTGAACAGGTCATCCTGAGTCTGCTTCTTTCCCGTCCTTATCTGGCTCAAGAGTTGTCATAAATATAAAGGGAAGGGTGACCACCTTCCTGTATACAGTGCTATAAAATTCCTCCTGGCCAGAGGCAACATCCTATTACCTGTTAAGGGTTAAGAAGCTCAGCTAACCTGGCTGGCACCTGACCCAAAGGACCAATAAGGGAACAAGATACTTTCAAATCTTGGGGGAGGGGGCGGAAGACTTTTGTTTGTGCTCTTTATTTACACATGTTTGTTCTCTCTTGGGACTGAGAGAGGCCAGACAGAAATCCATCTTCTCCAACCCATCCTAATCCAAGTCTCCAGTATTTCAACCAGTATAGGTAAACCAAGCAAGGCGGATTAGTTTATCTTTTGTTTTATGTGAATTTTCCCTGTGTTAAGAAGGAGGTTTATTCCTGTTTTCTGTAACTTTAAGGTTTTGCCCAGAGGGGGATCCTCTGTGTTTTGAATCTGAATACCCTGTAAAGTATTTTCCATCCTGATTTTACAGAGGTGATTCTTTTACCTTTTCTTTAATTAAAATTCTTCTTTTAAGGACCTGATTGCTTTTTCATTGTTCTTAAGATCCAAGGGTTTGGGTCTGTGTTGACTTGTACAAATTGGAGAGGATTATTATCAAGCCTTCTCCAGGAAAGAGGGTGTAGGGCTTGGGGGGATATTTTGGGGGAAGACATCTCCAAGTGGGTTCTTTCCCTGTTCTTTGTTTAAAATGCTTGGTGGTGGCAGCATATTGTTCAAGGCCAAGGCAAAGTTTGTACGTTGGGGAAGTTTTAACCTAAGCTGGTAAGAATAAGCTTAGGGGATCTTTCATGCTGGTCCTCACATCTGTACCCTAGAGTTCAGAGTGGGGAAGGAACCTTGACAAGTGTGAAGGGAGAACCCCTCCAGGCCACAGCGACAGCAGCTATAGATAAACCATGCACAGATACCATTGTCAGCACAGGCACAACGAAAAGCAAAAGTTAAGATTCAGAACTCCCTCCTTTTGCTCCCACAAAGTTTTAAACAAGACTTGACACTTCTGCTTGGGATGACTTGTGCATGGCACCGCTCACAGCACCTGCAGAGTGAATAGGGCCCGCAAGATGTGAGAGAAATGAGGAGAAAATTGCTTGGTTGCATGAACCTATGAATATAGGGCAATGGCACTGGATATTGGCACCATTGTCCCACAGGTGGTGGTGATTTTAGCTGATATCTCACTCATGCAGGTAGCAAATAAATAGAAAGCACAGCTGCTGCTGGCATCTCACAGCTGCCCACACCTGTATGCTACTAGTCTGTTGACTGCAACCGGGCCTGCCAAAGTTATCAGCGGCTGGCGCAGGGAAAGTGTCTTATTGCGGAGACAGAAAATACACGTTTAGCGACATGTTAGGACAATTCTGTCTGTGGCTTATTAAAAGTAATCGTAGCGACCAGCAACCCTTGTGAAGCAAGCTGTTCTTCTCTTTTAGGAAATGCATCTTCATCTAAATTTCCTCCCTCAGACGTTGCAGACATTTGTTATTGTTTGCTGCTTTCAGATCCCTTTCCTGTGCTTTTTTTGAAGCTATTGTACAGTGGCTTTTTCTTGGCTTGTTACTTTCTATTGATTATTTAAAAAATAAAACAAAAAGGGTGGCTATCTCTGGGACGTCATATTTCTTCGATCTTGCACAATTGTACTAGAGCAGTGGTTCCCAAACTGGGGTTCGTGAAATGTTACAGGGGGTTCTCAGGGAAAAATTCCCAAATGGTGGACAGAGCTGTCCCTAGGGACCCCAGGCAGCACGGGGCCAGCAGCCCGGAGCCCCTGGACTTCTAAGAGCTAAGCAGATCAAAGCAAGCATATCTATCACACTGAGGAGATTTAAACTTCAAGACTCCTTATAAGAAATAGAAATGGAGTTGGATATTTTTTGGTGTTCTTAAAATTAAATAGGCAGCTAGTATTGTTTTTAAAATTATTATGAAGAACAAGTTTAAGATTTGTTGTAACATGCGTTGTTTGCCTGGACTGCTCAAGACCTGAATGCTTGTGTAGGAGGAACTCTTTGAGCTGGCTTCTTAAATACCTTCATGCTGTTTCACATCTGATACTCCTTGATGAAACATAGGAGCCTTGTCTTATAATAGGCTTATTCAAAGTGATACAAGCTACGAAAGTGAAATCTTGGAAGAGTGTTGCCGTTTTCATAATGTAATAAAAATACTGTAATGATAAATAATTTAATAATAAATAGTGTGTAATAAGCATGTCATAAAAACAAATTTTATATTTCCAAGATCACTGCTTTTATAATTTATACTCTGGTAAAGGAGGGAATCCCTGGAAATATTCATTTTTAGGAGGGGGCTTGTGAGACTTGACATTTTAGTGAAAGGGGTTCACAAGTTGTTAAAGTTTGGGAACCACTGTACTAGAGGGAGATATTAGTGCTTTTTTTGGTCAACCAAGTGTTAACAATAAGATTGTTTCATTTGAAGAAAATTCTGAAATAAATTAGCATAAAATAAATTTCAGAATGCAGACATTTTTTATTTTTAATAGAATGTTCTCATGAATATTAAAATATACTGGTTGATTGGCCTACTTATTTTGACCCATTTATTTATGCTTGGTTAAAAGTTGGATATTCTTCTGTAGGTATGAATTGTGATTACAGGAATTAGTTAAAATATTTTAAAAAAATTAATCCTATCCATTACAGTTTGATAAATATAGTATTGCCTTCTGAACAGGGATGGATAATAGCAGATTTTTATTTGAACTACTGTTATGTTGTAGAGCTGAAAAATTAACCAGTAAACTTTTAAAATCTGAAATATATATTAGTAGGCTTATTGGCTGTTAGAACACTGCTGGGTGTATACAAAGTTATTTTCCCTTTTCAGGGACAGATGACTGTGTATGCAAAGTTTGACAAAGATACTTACCTCCGAGAAGATGCTGAATGTTACTTTGTTTACAATGGATCCACTCAGAGACACATAACGTTTGCGGAGCGAATTAATGATAGTGCTCTTCAGTCCATCATTCCAGGTGAGCACTGTTGTTATATCACATTTTTATTTCTCTGTCCCACCCCCACTTTCCTTTTTGATGTGAATTAAAATCTGATAGTTTGACATAGTTGTGTTTTCTTATTAAGTTTTTATAATGGGAAACATGGTACGGTGGGGTGGGCTTTGGGGATGAGTTTGTGTGGTTAGTCTTGTTTCTGCCCTCTTGTGCTTTTTGCAACACTATATATATTGTTTGCAATGGGGGAGCAGTACAGTGCATGTGGTCTTCAGATGTGACTTGATGATTAAGCCTCTGTGATGTCTACAAAACAAGCCAAGTCTTAGCTCAGGCCTTTTGCTACTGGACTTCTGAAGCCTGCAGAACCCCTCTGTGTCAGTCTGTGGGCCATCCCAGAATGTAGTGGTTAAGATCGTCCAGTTCCTCAATCTTGGCTTGATCTGGGGATTTTACTGAGAACTGTGGATTTGTCCAGGTCTGGGTTATGTGTGTGCTGCTCTGTGGCTTGCTGGGTATGGCGTTTTGTGGACAATTCCAGCCTGCATTGTATCATTTGACAAATGATGTGAAGAGATTATATTATGGGAGGGAGATCCAAGGAGGCAGCGTTCAGGTTAAGTGCCTCGACCTGCCTCTGCATTTTAAGTGCTTGTTTTTATGGCCTTGGCCTTTCAGTGTTGTTTCTTTGGGTTGTGGGGGAAGGCAGAACAAAGAATGAGAAACACCCTTGTTGGTGAGCAAGTGAACCCTCTTGTTTCTGGTGGGGTGAGAAATGCCCATACTTATTTGACTTCTGGAATTGTTGTGGCGCCCAGGAACGTAGTGCTACATCAAGACCTGGGTTGGAGTCACCTTGCAGCTAGGGCCACCATCCCTAAGAGCAGGACTGGGGAGCATCACTTCTTCATTCTCTTCTGATTTGAAGTCTTGTAGTAAGAAGTCATCAACACTTGTATTTGGAACATTGCCTAAGCTGATGATGTATGTGGAAGAGGAGTGGGATGCAAACATATGATCCTGGTGCTTCACAATGAAGGGTGTGAACCTGGACTAGCCTGACACCCCATTTACTGCCTTAAAAAGAGATTATCTCCTTGGCTGCTATAATACGGAAACTGATTGTTTTTTAAAAAAATATTATTTGTGAACGTTCCGTTTGTTAGTAAATAGCAGATATAAATACAGTCTTCCAGTGCAGTAGGCTCTGCTTGTTACTTGTTCCTATTTACTTATGCAATAACTAGAGGAGATTTAGATTCTGCAAACAGGCAGTTGATGAAAAGGAAAAATTCTTTGCTGTCCCATGACTGCTTCTTTAATTCACTAAATGGGAAGAGATTATCATGGAATAAAATGGAAGAAATGTCATGTTTTATTTCAGGGTATCAAACTAATTTTTTTATAGAGGAATGAATTTGTTTTTGAACAAGAAATAAAAACATAAAGCCATAGACTACACTCAACTTTCTGTCTATTCCTACAGAAAATAATGGGTGATTTAAAACAAAGATTGAGGGTTGAATAGTCTTTATATTGTAACAAAACTTTACTTAGTAAAGTTGCCAAATAAAAGTACTTTGTATCATTTTATGTTTAAAGACGACTGCTATCACTGTTCCTTGTTTATTTGCCCATTTTCTTGTGTATTTAATTTACCTGATTTGTATGAACAATTGTAGTATGCAGAAATCAGATGCATACCTACATTGTTTTAAAATCTACCCTTTAAAATAGTATCAGTAGGTTTCAGCATTCACTCATGTGAGACGTTTAAGAACAGTGCACAGCTCTTGTAGAGATATTTCTAAGACATCACATTTAGATAACTATCTTTGAAACTAACCCTGGGGTTATCAAAAGAGCCTGAGGGAGTTAGGTGTCTAGGACAGTGGGCTCCTAACACAGCTGGGCACCTGTGAAAATTCCAGCCATAAATTGAAAACTTAAAATTGCTTTAAATCCGTGTTGTCAAAAATGTGGTTGCATAAATAGAGACATACATTTGTGGAAAGCTTCTGGGGAGGTCAGTGGGTATAAAATCCATGTTTTAAAAAAAAACTCCTGGTGCTCCCACTCCTTGTTCCTCAGGAATCCCTTTTTTGCTGTCATCATTTTTCTTGCTTCTGACCCAAAGAACTGTTTCTGTGGTTGGTGACAGCAGTCACAAAGGGCTGATCTTGCTAGGAGAGCAGAAGGGAGGTATAGAAAAAGTTGCCACTGGGGGCGAGTCACCATCTATACTGGTCCTCCACTGAAAGTTGTGATTTTTCCATTCATATGACTGTTACATCTTTAATTTACATGTCAACATCTGCTACCCTGCAGGTGACATCTGCTGCCCTGTCTATTCACTGCCCCCGGTTCTGTTCCCCCCTCCCTACTCTCACTCACTGTGACCTAGCAGATGTGCTTTGGGCATGGGGTTGGAGGTACCTAGCTGTGTTTGGTCCCAAAATGTGCATGCTGGGATCTGTTCAGCTAGCACCCATGCTCAGATGTGGTCTGCCAATGACCACTTACCCATCTCCCACTTTCAATCCTGCTGATGAATACTGAGGACTTTGCAGGGTAGAACCAAGACTGTTAAAGGAATTCTAGGACTCAGATAATTTAAATTTACCATTTCACATCTCTTTTTTCTTTTTTTTTTTTCTTAAATTACTGTAGGTGTTGAAATGCCCTAAGCCACCTCATCCTTTTGAATTAGGGCATTCAGCACTTACTGTAATCTGAGATGTGTTTTTAAGCAGACCATCTTAAAGTACCCAGGACTGGAAAGGCTGGTTTTGAAACCAAATACATCCATATAACTGGGAGGACATTTGTTATCATTATAGTCAGTTTTAAATTTGTGACCAAATGTGAGTGATAGATTCCCTTTAACCAAAGGATTTAAATGGAGGGAAATAAAATAAAGCAATGTCAGATACATTTTCGAAGTATTTCTTAGGTTAAACAAGAGATGAGGGAAGAGCAATATATATTCTAAAAGTAGCTAATGTGTTAATGATTGATCTACGTTATATTTCAGGCCATGGATGCCAAGAAACAGTTTCAGTCTCTGTGTTCATGTACACGAAGGGATATTCACCTGTGACCCTGGGCTGCTGCTCTGTCACTTACAAACAGAATCTGTCTTGCAAGTTATCTCATTTTCTGGTTAGCCACTTTGACTGCGTCACTTCTACTAGTCACCAGACACTACTCAGTAAGTTTGGGCTAACTGTGGAAGATTTGCAGTCACTGGATCATGATATGATGCTGGCCATAGCTCATGAAGAGCTGCCACCTACATGGAACGTCCTTGGAAATTGTTCAGAAGACGGTAGGATTTTTCACTGAAAAGCTTTTAACTGTAATTTGCCTCTACCTGTACAATTCAAACTAGTGTTTGTGACCTTTCATAGCAGATTCCCTGTGGTTTTATTTTACTGTTATGTTGGGCAACTTACATTTCAGAGAAGGGAAATCAAGGCTTCAGTTTGTTCCTGTATCATCATATTGTTATTGTAATTCAGTCTGTCAAAGAATCTTTTGTACCTTGACTCTCACTGTGAATTTAGTCCTTTTGATGAATAATGCCTGTCTACAACTGATGACAATTTTGGTGCTTCAAAAAAAACTAAGGATTATTATAATGCTTGCTGAGCAGGACCGGCTCTAGGCACCAGCAAAGCAAGCACATGCTCGGGGCGGCACAATTCCAGGGGCGGCATCATTCCGGCCATCCCTTTTTTTTTTTTTTTTTTGCTTGTTTAGTTGTGCTCTTGGAGCTTGGGTCGGCAAAAAACCTCGAGCTGGCCCTGGTGCTGAGGAGCGTGAAATTTTTCTTTAGACCCACAAAAAAAAATTATGATGTCATGAAACAGGCAAAAGAATGTCACAGTACAGGAATTCTAACTAGTGACTATGCATATTGTTTACCACGCTACAGTCAATAGTGATGCCTCGCTTAGGATTGCATTGACCCCTTGAAGAATACATATTCTATAAGTTTCAGGGCTACCCTATACAAAATGGAGTCCTCATTAATATATTAATATGCTCTGCTAGGGGAGCATGGGATTTTTTAGTGGCCGGTTGTGTGCTGAGAGAACGTAGAATGAAAAATAGCCATGGTACTTTATTTGAGCAGTATTACTAAAACTTTTGTCATGAAATCAGGTGAAATGTCAGTTTCAGGTTTATTTACAAACACACAACTAGGGTTAGGTTTGCTGAGGAGCATGAACTTTTTCTTTAGACCCAGCGGATTTATAGCTTTGCTTGTAAGCCGTGTGAAACTTCATGGCTTCACGTGTTTTCCACTGATGATCTGGTACGTTTGGCTGAGTTTTGTTTTGAGTATTTGAAATTGTTCAGAATTTGAAGACAAGCAACCCCATGTGAACCTAAGCTGAAAAAAGACATTTAGGAAACACAAGCACTGAATTTCACCCAGTTATATTTATTGCACTCTCTGGTGTGAATTGTTTCAAGACTTTTCTAATTCCACTATGTGTGTAGATAATAGTGGATTTCATACTGCTCTGGGGTGTTCTTTTTGAAAAAAGGTTTTTCAGGAGATTGGAAATCTGTTTTAAAAAATGGTTTTAATTCATAGGATTATTTTTCCCTACAAAATTTGATATTAGGGATATACCTGATTAGAGTTTAAAAAAGAAAAAGTAGAGTGGCTTGTGTGGTGCATTGAATTAGTGCACGCATGTACGGAGAGTTGCTGGCTTCGGCAATAAGAAAGTGTGTGTTCAGTTGTTTCCTTCTCATGTGTAGTAAACATTGGTTCACATCACTAAACTACATTGTAGTTGAGCATAGTTTCTAATCAAGGGCTTGAGCCAAGGCCACAGAAGGCCATGGGAATCCTCTCATTACTTCAGTGGGTTTCAGTTTGGGGTTGTAGCGAGACCCATGTCTAAAGTATCAGTAGGCATAGCAATATTCTGAGGTAGAAAGCCAGGGCTGTGTTGGGACACTTGCATGGCACCTGCCCACACTAAACGTGCTGCAGCTTCAGTTACTTCCACTAGGCCGACTGAGTTTTAAAGTCATAGGGTCATGAGACTGTCTCAGCCAGTATTAGGCACTCCTGTGAAAATAGCAGCTTCCATCTAAGTATCACTGGACTCTTCCTTTAATTTTTAGTTACTGTCCAGCAAGTTTACTTCAAAATGCTCCTTTCATTCTGAATATTGCACTACTCACTACCAGAAGAGTCTGAAAGGGCTTCACTTTACCTTTTGTTTTCATACCTTTTGCACTTGCTTTCCACTTTGTTTGAGACTGACAAGCCTCAAATGCAGTGATAAAGCTGGGAAATGTGTCCCAACTACTGCATTAAATGTAATTGTTTGAAATATGTGATCACTTTGCCCCAAATGTGTTTCATTATCAGTTATGTTGTGTGGATACTTTCTATGTTTTAGATTTTCCTTGTAATCTGTGTTTCTGTTTTAGCCAGTAACTAATGGTCAATAGGTAGTCCAAGGGTGGACAAACTTTTTGGCCTGAGGGCCACATTGGGGTTCCAAAACTGTATGGAGGGCTGGGTAGGGAAGGCGATGCCTCACCAAACAGCCTGACTCTCGTCCTCTGACTACTTCTGTCAGAACCTCCGACCAAGCCAACCCCTTCCGCTCCTTGTCCCCTGACCGCGCCCTCCCGGGACTTCCTGCCCCTTATCCAACCTTCCCCCCCTTCCCACCCCCCGCTCCTCGCCCCCTTACCATGCCGCTCAAAGCACCAGGACTGGCAACCACGCTGCCGTGCAGTGTAGAGCACTGTAGCAGGCTGGAGGCTCTCACAGCTGTGTTGCCCGCAGGAGCTCGCATCCCTGCTGCCCAGAGCGCTGGTGGCACGACGAGCTGAGGCTGTGGGGGAGTGGGGACAACAGGGAAGGGGCTGGGGGCTAGCCTCCCTGGCTGGGAGCTCAGGGGCTGGGCCGGACAGTCCCACGGGCCGGAGTTTCCCCACCTCTGAGCTAGTCCATCCTCCTTGAAGACCACATGGAAGCATCAGCATGTGCAGGATCCCTCCCACCTATGCATGGTGAACTGTTCTGAGCACATAACAGCTTTACTTAAAGTTCTGTTCTGACTTCCCATTTGTTTCTGGGTGCATTTCAAGGCAGTGGTGACAGTCTCTAATGTGGTACTTATCTATCTGTGAAACCACCTCTCACCTTATACCTGTATCATGGTTGTTAAAATTAGCAGTGATTCTCTTTTTGCTGGTTCCTGAATAAAACTCCCCACAATTGGTAGCACGATTGGTGCGGGCCCTCACTTCTATAGTCATGAATGTAGTAGTGCAAAGGCTTGAATTGTATTTATTTGGCAAGATAGGGTATATTCTTCTTTATATGTGTGCAAATCTCTTGCTAACACTAATAGGAATTACATACATAAATCAAGAAGAGAATATATCTATTCACTCAGGAAAATGAACTCTGATTACTCCTGTTGATCCCTTCTGATTTGGAGCGTCCTGAACAGCTTTTCTCACAGTGCCACTATTCTATACAGCTGTCTCTTGTTTTGGTTTTTTTTTGCACCAGGGTATGTACACCAGTGTAGCTACAGCTCTGCAAACCCCACATTGTAGGTGCACTGCAATGGTAAGATGGACCTTGCACCAAGGTGACTTGCTCTGCTAACTTACTGGTGTAAATTGCACCAGTGCAATTCCTCTTTGTACTGTTGCAGTGTCTCTGCATCATGGGCATTTGTATTAGCTACATTGTTGTAGTTATACTGGGTTGCTTTTTCATAACCTATATGAGCTCTCTTATTCTTGATCCTTTTTAGCTCCAATGAAAAATGTCTGAATGGGTCCCTTATTATTCATTATTTGCATTTCATCTGTGCCTGGGGACCCCTCTCCAAACATGGATAATCAGGGTCCCATTGTGCTAGGCTTTGTGTGAACACCCAACCAAAAGGTAGTCCTTGTCCCAAAGAGCATGTAATCAAAGTTGTCAGGGAGCATCTCTCTCAACAACTTGATAAGTTTACAAATTCCTGAGCAGCATTTTGTGTGTGTGTGTGCGCGCTAGAATTATAGGACTGGAAGGGACCTTGAGAGGTCATCTAGTCCAGTCCCCTGCACTCATAGCATATATGCTGATTGACTTTAGTTCTGTCAACTTCTTTGTCTACACTGCATGTTTTTTTTCCTTTTCCCTTCACTGTGTCCTTTTCCTCTCATTTCTATGTGTATGGTTTTATTTTGTTTCTTAGGTTTCTTTTTAAAAAATCTTGTATAACTAATACCTTACCTTTCTCTTATCCCAGGCTAAGAACTGCTAGTATACATGATTTGTTCACTAATTGGTTGCTTATCAGTTACTGAAAGAGTACCTACGTTAGGACTACACATTTATCAGACAAAAGAACTGTTTGTTTGAATTGTTAGTTTTCAAAGGGCTGCTGTTATCTATTTCCAGAGTGTTTATTCAAAGAAAATGACTTTAGAATGACATTGATGGAGGAAATTATTCTACCTTATGGTGTTTTTGGACCTCATTTTTTTAATGAGTATTTAGAGACATATGGTTTGATGGAAATACAGTCAAAAGAATAATTTATTCATAAGAGTTTTGGTATTTGGAACCAGTTCTTGTAATCCCTTTGTAAGTGTATAAAATGGGTTGGATAAAGGGAGGAATTGAATTGGCTACTGAGTGTTCTAAACAATCCAGGAATTTAATACAATCACACAGATCAGAACTTGTTAGCCGCATTATTTAAACTTGAAAAAAGGAACAGTTAATAAAAACATGATCCTTTCAGGAAGCATAAATTATTATTGTAATATGTGGCTGTTTGTACACACAGAAAGCAATGTCACCAGCTACCCACATACATAATACATGAGGGGTCATGATGTTCTGCTTCACAGTCGCAACCAGAGCTAAGGGAGACTCCATGCATTCAAATACCCCCCCCTTTTTTTAAATAATATGTAGCCTGTATTTCTGAAAAAGAAACCCTACAGGATGCTAATCACTAATGTGGACTAAGGCACAGCATTTGTTAGAACTGGCCAAAAAATTTCAAAAAAATTGGATTTTTTCAAGCAGCTCTAGAATTCATATTTTAAAATACTTCCTGCGATAGGTACTTTTTATTCCCTTTATAGAAAACCCCTGTAGAGCAGAATAGAGATTAAGGGCTCTGTAGAAATTGCTGAAAAAAACCTATCAGCCCAAATAGACCCGTCTCATGGGCAAAACCTGTGGGAGAGGTCTGGGCCAGGCGAGGAAATCTCCGCAAGGATCCCTGCACAACGTGTCCCCTATTTTGTTGGTGGGGTAGAATTTGTGGGGAACAGGCTCTGGGACTCACCCATACATTTTGAAGACCCATGGGTGATGGATGGATGTTCTCAGGGGTCTGCTACAGGGTGGAGTTAAGATTGTCTGGATGACTGTAAATGTGCTATTAATGAAATAATAATTTCTACTTCCTTTGTCACAAACCATAATAATTTTCAAGGTAAATAATGTTCTTTAAAGTTTGGAACCATTAGTAGAAGCAACATAATTTTCTGTTTCTGAATTTTCATGAATGTTATTCACCTTGAAAATCAATTATAGATATAGCAAAGGAAGTAGCCTATGCTCATGTTTAATTTTCTAGCATAAACAACATTGATTTCCTGTTTCATAAATATGTCATAATTATTTCTTAGGAATAGTTCTTGTATGAGAAGCTGGTAGAGAATTCATACCCATTGCATTTATCATCTACTTTTCTGAACAGTATTCATTATTTCATGACATTTTAGATCTTATCTACTTTTCTTTGTTTACTGGCATAATTCTCTTTACTAGTACTTCCTGTGATAGTAGCCATTCCTGATAAATCTCAGTTATTCACACCCAGCTTATCCACATTGTATCCTTGCTCTAAATTGAACAAAAAAATTGTGTACATGACTTTTTCGCTTAATTTGTGTTAAAATTTGATATTTTGAGAAAGAAAGGTGGAGGAATTGGCAAAACACATGTATTTGCCTTCACGGATTTGGGGAAATATTGGGAATACTGGATGCATAATTTAGTTAGCATGGAAGATATTTCTGGTATCCCCCACTCCATATCCCACCCCATTTCAAATTTTAAAGGGCTGTTCGAAAAGGGATTGGACATTTGTAGAGATAACAAAAATATCGAGAGTTACAGTTGCTAGTGCTAACAAATTTTGAAACAGGCTTCATATTTCAGTGGTTAAACCAGTCTCTGACTACTGGGGATTTAGAAGGTTTCTTGCATCTTCCTCAGAAACATCTGGTACTGACCTCTGATGGCAATGGGCTATTGAACTGGATGAGCCTTGGGTCTGCTCCATTATGGCAGTTTCTATTTCTTCTCGGTATTTGTTTTCGAGATCCTAAGCTCTCTGCATTAGGCACATTTTCAGTGCTCAGTAGACAATAACAACAATAATAATAAGCTAGACAACTTCTGAGTGTTTGGCTACTATAGAAATGGAAGGGAAATATCATTCTGCTAACAGACCCCGTGTTGCCTCACAACTTGTTGGAATTGCCCAAACAAGCAAACATAACTGAAGCTGTGGCTAAACTAGAAAAGGTTTGCGGGCATAGTAGCAAACCCTCCTACTGCAGATGCAACAACCAGGTGCTTTTGCTGATATAGCATATATCTGTTCCCTGGGTGAAATAAACTATACAGGCAAAAGAACTATTATGTTGTATAACTGTAGCTACACTAGTGGCATTTGCTGGGATAGAAATGCCACAAAAATTTTGTACCTGTAACTGACATTGCTATACTGGGAAAAGTTTCTAGGCTAGATTTGGCCTGTGTCTGAAATCCCCTGATGACTGCACGCGGGAGATTCTGTGCTGTGCCTCTGTTATCATTAGGGCCCTACCAAATTCACGGTCCATTTTAGTCATGGTCTTAGGATTTTTTGAAAGTGTAATTTTCATGATTTCAGCTATTTAAATCTGAAATTTCATAGTGTTGTAACGGTAGGGATCCTGACCGAAAAAGGAGTTATGGAGGGGTTGCAAGGTAATGGTAGGGGGTTGCGGTGCTGCTACCCTTACTTCTGTGCTGCTGCTGCTGCCGGAGGCGCTGCCTTCAGAGCTGGGCAGCGGGAGAGTGGCGGCTGCTGGCATCGGGAGCCCAGCTCTGAAGGCAGAGTCACTGCCAGCAGCAGCGCAGAAGTAAAGATGGAATGGTATGATATTGCTAACTTTACTTCTGGGCTGCTGTCTGCCGAGCTGGACCCTCAGTCAGTGACTGCTGCTCTCTGGCCATCCAGCTCTGAAGGCAGTGTAGAAGTGAGGATGGCAACACCGCGACCCTCCTAAAATAACCTTGTGACCCCCCCACCCCCGTAACTCCCATTTGGGTCAGGATGCTCTAATTTGAGAAACGTTGGTCCCCCCTCCCCTCCCCGTGAAATCTGTACAGTATAGGGTAAAACACAAAAGACCAGATTTAATGGGGGGGAGAGCAGATTTCACGGTCCGTTTCAGGATTCCTTCCCCACTCTGTACTCTAGGGTACATATGTGGGGACCCGCATGAAAGACCCCCTAAGCTTATTCTTACCAGCTTAGGTTAAAAACTTCCCCAACGTACAAACTTTGCCTTGGCCTTGAACAGTATGCTGCCAGCACCAAGCGTTTTAAACAAAGAACAGGGAAAGAGCCCACTTGGAGACGTCTTTCCCCCAAAATATCCCGCCAAGCCCTACACACCCCCTTTCCTGGGGAGGCTTGAGAATAATATCCTAACCAATTTGTTACAAAATCATCAAAGACCCAAACCCCTGGATCTTGGAACAATGGAAGAATCAGTCAGGTTCTTCAAAGAAGGATTTTATTAAAAAAAAAGAAAGGTAAAAATCATCTCTGTAAAATCAGGGTGGAAAATACTTTACAGGGTATTCAGATTCAAAACACAGAGGATCCCCTTTTGGGCAAAACCTTAAAGTTACAGAAAACAGGAATAAACCTCCCTCTTAACACAGGGAAAATTCACATAAAACAAAAGATAAACTAATCCGCCTTGCCTGGCGTACCTATACTGGTTGCAATATTGGAGACTTGGATTAGGATGGTTTGGAGAAGATGGATTTCTGTCTGGCCTTTCTCAGTCCCAAGAGAGAACAACCATGTAAACAAAGAGTACAAAACAAAAGCCTTCCTTCCCCCAAGATTTGAAAGTATCTTATTGGTCCTTTGGGTCAGGTGCCAGCCAGGTTAGCTGAGCTTCTTAGCCCTTTACAGGTAACAGGATGTTGCCTCTGGCCAGGAGGGATTTTATAGCACTGTATACAGAAAGGAGGTTACCCTTCCCTTTAAATTTATGATAGTCCGTGATGAATTTTTCATGGCCGGGAATTTGGTAGGCCTCTAATTATCATCCTCATACAGGAATTTGCTATACCTATATAAATCACCTGTGTATTCATATAACTATGTTCACATTAGGGGTTGCTTTTGGAATTGGAGAGTCCTATGGCAGAATTTAGACAAGTCCTGGTGAGACTGTTCTGTGGGCCTCAGCACCACACAGACTCACTGCAATACCATAAGAACATAAGAATGGGTTTACTGGGTCAGACCAAAGGTCCATCTAGCCCAGTATCCTGTCTTCCAACAGTGGCCAGTGCCAGATGCCCCAGAGGGAATGAACAGAACAGGTAATCATCAAGTGATCCATCCTGTCGCTCATTCCCAGCTTCCGGCAAACAGAGGCTAGGGACACCATTCCTGGCCATCCTGGCCAAAATAGCCATTGATGGACCTATCCTCCATGAATTTATCTAGTTTTTTTTTTGAACTCTGTTATGGTCTTGGCCTTCACAACATCCTCTGGCAAGGAGTTCCACAGGTTGACTGTACGTTGTGTGTGAATATATACTTTCTTTTATTTGTTTTAAACCTGCTGCCTATTAATTTCATTTGGTGACCCCGAGTTCTTGTGTTATGAGAAGTAGTAAACAACACTTCCTTATCTACTTTCTCTGCACCAGTCATGATTTTGTAGACCTCAATCATATCTCCCCTTAGTCATCTCTTTTCCAAGCTGAAAAGTCCCAGTCTTATCAATCTCTCCTCATATGGAAGCCGTTCCATACCCCAATAATTTTTGTTGCCCTTTTCTGAACCTTTTCCAATTCCAATATATCTTTTTTGAGATTGGGTGACCACATCTGCACACAGTATTCAAGAAGTGGGCGTACCATGGATTTATATAGAGGCCACATGATATTTTCTGTCCTATTAGCTATCCCTTTCTTACTTATTCCCAGCATTCTATTTGCTTTTTTGACTGCTGCTGCATACTGAGTGGATGTTTTCAGAGAACTATCCATAATGACTCCAAGATCTCTTTCTTGAGTGGTAACAGCTAATTTAGACCCCATCATTTTATATATATAGTTGGGATTATGCTTTCCAATGTGCATTACTTTGCATTTATCAACATTAAATTTCATCTGCCATTTTGTTGCCCAGTCACCCAGTTTTGAGAGATCCTTTTGTCACTCTCCACGGTCTGCCTGGGTCTTAACTATCTTTAGTAATTTTATATCGTCTGCAAATTTTGCCACCTCACTGTTTACCACTTTTTCCAGATAATTTATGAATATGTTGAATAGGACTTGTCCCAGAACAAACCCATAGGGACACCACTATTTACCTCTCTCCGTTCTGAAAACTGATCATTTATACCTACCCTTTGTTTCCTATCTTTTTAACCAGTTACCAATCCATGAGAGCACCTTTCCTCTTATCCTGTGCAGCTTACTTTGTGTAAGAGCCTTTGGTGAGGGACCTTGTCAAAGGCTTTCTGAAAATCTAAGTACACTATATCCACTGGATCCACATGCTTGTTGACCCCCTCAAAGAATTCTAGTAGATTGGTGAGGCATGATTTCCCTTTACTAAAACCATGTTGATTCTTCCTCAACAAATTATGTTCATCTATATGTCTGACAATACGGTTCTTTATTAGAGTTTCAGCCAGTTTGCCTGGTACTGAAGTCAGGCTTACAGGCCTGTAATTGCTGGGATCACCTCTGGAGCCCTTTTTAAAAATTGGCATCACATTAGCTATCCTCCAGTCATCTGGTACAGAAGCTGATTTAAATGACAGGTTACAGACTACAGTTAGTAGTTCTGCAATTTCACATTTGAGTTCCTTCAGAACTCGTGGGTGAATACCATCTGGTCCTGGTAACTTATTGCTGTTTAATTTATCAGTTTGTTCCAAAACCTCCTCTAATGATACCCCAATCTGGGACAGTTCCTCAGATCTGTCACCTAAGAGGAACGGCTCAGGTTTGGGAATCTCCTCCACATCCTCAGCTGTGGATGTGAGGCCTTGCTCCCCAAACACCCCCTTTGCCAGGGCTTGTGCGTGGTCCTCAATAGGCAGCCTCACAGCCATTTTCTGCCATGCCTGCACCAGGGAAATCCTTCCACAGCCCAAACTATCGATTTTTAGGGCCATTTGTGCCACTCCGGCCCTTTTACACTGTGTGTGTGTGTGTGAGAGAGAGAGAGAGAGAGTCTCACCCCATATGACTTGGTTGGAAGAACTAGTGAGAATTAGTATCTTTAAGGAATCAGTTCTCTTGATACTTTCCAGGCTGTTGTGTTCTGGTTTAAAAAAAAAAAAAAAAAAGTTGATTGATGTAATCTTAGACAGGTCAGAATGATCTCTGAGAAAAATATCAGTTTGGATTCCTACTTTAACTGCAATGCCTAGAATGTCAGAGACCAATATTCAGGCTGTTTGAACGAGCATTTATCCAAACTATATGCACTACTTAGATTGATTAAAGGATGTTATTAGATAGATGTACGATAGGCTAAAAGATGCTGTAGCCTGCACTACCCTTAGGAATGAGGGATAAGTGACCTATCTCAAAAAATGGAAGATACAATAGGGAGGACTGTGGATCAATATTGGACAAGCGGAGGTCATCCAATCTAATCACATGGCACTAACCAAGGCTCTGATCCTGCAAAGACTTACTCACGTGCCCAGCTGTGATTAGTGCCACTGAAGTCAACTCACATGACTGTTCACAGTGTGTAAAGATAAGTATGTGTGTAAGTTTTTCAGGACTGCGGTATACTGAAGAACATTTTATAAACAATCTCTTTATCTAATATAAAGGCCTGACAATGCATTAGGAGTTCATAGGAAGATGGAGCCAGGAAAAACTGGAATCTGTCGGCCTGTTGTCGTCTCCGTCTTCTCTTCAAGTTACAAGTCTGGAGTTTTCAGTCTCCTTCCAGGAAATGAATGAGGTTCATAGCCCAGAAAGAGCTTAGTCATTTCTGTCAGAGAGAAGTATTTGTTTTGTTCTTTTATTGTTTTGGACAGAGGAAGGGATTCAGGTGCAAGTAAAAACAAAAGGATTTATTTAATGTTTAAAACAGATTGTTTGGCTCAGATTTTTATCACTCGAACACAGTGTTTTGGCAGCAGAATCAAGATCTGATGCAAAACAAGGTCTAGCTGGCATATCCCCTCCCCAACACCACCTGCTTTGCAGCATCTAGGCCTTTATTAAACAACTGCCATACTCTTATGCTTAGAAATGGTTGAAAACTTTCACTCAGCTCTTGAAGGGGAGGGGGAATAGTTCTTTAATGAAAAACGACCTTTTCTCAAAACTGAAAACTTCTGCAAAAAGCGTTTGCCTTTTCAAATCTTTCCATTTTTTAATCTAAACTTTCCCCAGTCTTTTCTTTTCTTTTCTTTTCTCAACTGAATGCAATACAATGAGTGATGCTCAGGTTTGGGTTTTTTTGTCCCACCCACTTTTTCATTTTTCTTTCTTTTTTCATTTTTCCTTTTGCCAGTCAGTAAATTTTCAAAACTTCCTCAAGTTCTCCCATGCTGCCGTCACTTGGTGTGAGTTTTGACGTGAGTCTTTGAGCACTGAGCAGTCAGAATTTGACCCTTGGTATGGAAGCAGATTATCTTTCATCTTCTAAGAAGACATGAAAATCCAGGATTATTAAACCTATTAAAATATACTGATAAAACAGGATAGTGCCCATTTAAGCATTATTCTTTTTCAAGGCAGAAAAAAAATAGACTAGAGGTGGCCATGGCCATTCTCAAGTCCTCTGAGATGTGCTTAGACGATATGGCATGGAAAGACTCATTTCATCTTTGTTCTGGGCGGTATTTGTTGTCGTCCCTAACTTTTCACAAGTGATTAGTTCATCAGTTCAGAGTACCTAGATTTTTGGGGACTTTTAAAGGAGCTCAGTATTGTGAAAAATCAGGCACAAGGTGTCTCAGGGTGGGTCACCCAAAAATTGGGGCACCCAAGCACAGTGGTCGCTTTTGAAAACTTCCACATCAATAGCAGTAACTACGTAGCTTACCTGAAACTTAACCTAAGGAATGATTTTTTTAAAACTTCATTTTCCTTCCCCTAGTGCAATTATAGTGGGCTTTGTTTTTGTTACAGAGCCAGGTGCGTTGTTCAAAGTGTTTTCTTTAAGTGGTATAAGGTGATTAATGTTGAGCCAGTCATGAAGTTTGACTGGCTGAATTATCATGTGATTTTTAAGTAATAAGTGCCTTATCATATAAAACATATTTTTGTATGTCTTGAAGATACAAATAAATAAGTTACCACAATGCCTATGGTAAGTTATAAAATATGTCATTATAGGGCAAGGGACTGTTCACTGTATTGATGGTAGAATCCGTCCCACGCTCAATTCTGAGTCACTGTAGTTGTCTGTTGTTACAGTGATTGCACTGATTGATTCAGCAGTATTCTTGGGTAATATAATTAGTTGCTTCTTTCACCAACTACCCTGTCTCTCTCTTTTGAGTCATCTTTCTGTCACTCTATTTGTTGTAACTATTGTGGTGGGGCATAAATTTTACAAACTGTGCTGGTCTTTGTTAATGGATTATTCACCCTCCCACCCCCACTCCAATCAAGGATCACACCTTTCCATTGTCATTGATGGAACGGTAACCTGTGATTCTGCTCAATTTTCACAGTCATTTAGAATATAATTGGAAGGGACCTCGAGACGTCATCTAGTCCAGTCTCCTGCATTCATGGCAGGACTAATTATCATCTAGACCATCCCTGACAGGTGTTTGTCTAACCTGCTCTTAAAAATCTACAGCGATGGAGATTCCACAACCTCCCTAGGCAATTTATTCCAGTGCTTAACCACCCTGACAGTTAGGAAGTTTTTCCTAATGTCCAACCTAAACCTCCCTTGCTGCAATTTGAGCCCATGGCTTCTTGT
Source organism: Eretmochelys imbricata (assembly GCF_965152235.1). NCBI lineage: Eukaryota > Metazoa > Chordata > Testudines > Cheloniidae > Eretmochelys > Eretmochelys imbricata. The sequence goes on along the minus strand of NC_135576.1, from coordinate 49,028,349 downwards.
CCTATCCTCAGAAGTTAAGAACAACATTTTTTCTTCCTCCTCCTTGTAGCAACCTTTTACATACTTGAAAACTGTTATCATGTCCCCTCTCAGTCTTCTCTTTTCCAGACTACACAAACCCATTTTTTTCAATCTTTCCTCATAGGTCATGTTTTCTAGACCTTTAATCATTTTTGTTGCTCTTCTCTGGACTTTCTCCAATTTGTCCACATCCTTCCTGAAATGTGGTGCCCAGAACTGGACACAGTACTCCAGTTGCGGCCTATCAGTGTGGAGTAGAGCAGAAGAATTACTTCTCGTGCCTTGCTTACAACACTCCTGCTAATACATCTCACAAAGATGTTCGCTTTTTTTGCAACAGTGTTACACCGTTGATTCATATTTAGCTTGTGGTCCACTGTGACCCCCAGATCCCTTTCTGCAGTACTCCTTCCTAGGCAGTCATTTCCCAGTTGGTATGTGTGCAACTGATTATTCCTTCCTAAATAGAGTACTTTGCATTTGTCCTTAGTGAATTTCATCCTATTTATTTCAGAAAAATGGATTTACTTGATGAGATAATGTTTACATTGAATTGTATAAACTAGTGGGTCCAAAATGAGATTTTTGTTCCTTCAGACGTTGATGATTGTTGTTATGAGGACTATAGACTGACTAAACTGAAATATCAAACATATTAATAGTTCTAGCCGTTCATTTAACTCCATGTTGAAATCAGAGTACAAGATGCTGGTCAGAGGAAAATATTTTGAGGAGTTTGCAGGCACAGTGCAGTCTGTGATTGAAGGTTCACTCCACAATTGATTAGTTCAGTCGGTAGTCTTGGATTCCTTGCTCTGCTGAGCTCTCTCAGAGCGATGGCTGTGAGTGGAGTTTTCCACAATCTCCACTTGTATAGGACACTCAGTCCCACCCTGTTGGATGAAGACCTGGCCTCAGTTATTCATGCCTTCATCACCTCTCAGTTGGACTACAGCAATATGCTATACCTGCGCATGAAACATTCAGCACTTAGGAAACACCAACTAGTACACCATGTTGCAACATGTCTCCTCAACAACACAGGCTACTGTGAGCACATCACACCTGTCCTCCACTCTCTGCACTGGCTTCCCATAGAATCCCAAGTTCAGGGTCTCCCAGTCCTTATCTTTAAAGTGCTCCATGGCTTGGGCCCAGCATACCGGTTAAAGCTCTAGGATGAAGACTGTGATAGTCAACTTCACTCCTCTGGCATAATGGAACTGTCAACAATAAGAGTAAAGCTCGCCTGTGCCAGAGACTGAAACTTCTTCAGGCCGAGACTGTAGAATGAACTCCTACAGACTGTCACAAACCTAACCACTTTCTCAGTGCGAGGCATATTTGTTTGATCTCTTCCCCCCCCTCCCCCGCACCCCTCCCATGTAAACACATAGTAACAGGTATATTTAACAAAACCAACCTCCGCTACACACACTTCTCTCTCTGGATAGAGGATGAGAGAACAACCAGCATGTGACAGGTATGTGGTCACATTGCTTAATCCACTACGGGAAGGTACTTAGATACTACGGTGATAGATGCACTCTAAAAACCTGTGTAGAACAGAATGGAAGAAGAATCTGAGCTGCAGGCCTGCTTTTTTTTTTTTTTTTTTTTCAAATTTGCTGCCCGAGCATTTTCTTTATGAAGTGTGAGGGTAGGACGTGACGGAAAGAGACTCAGTCTATCTTGTTCACTATTTCTTTTAAGCGTCACCTTTCATTGACCTTGATGTTTACATGTGAAAAAGCAGAGAACAAAGAGGCAGGTGAGAGGAAAAACAGGCAGGTGAAACCATGTTGAAATGAGAAATGAAAGAAATGCATCCTGTACATTTTATCTGCATGTCTGCATCATTAAGAATCTTTTGCTGTATTTATAAACAGCCTTACTGGATAAATCACATGCCTTGTAAAGAAACTGCTTTAGATTCTTGGTCCCAGCTGTGGCTGTTTTGTGCTGTTGAGGCACTGCGAAGCAGCTGGAAAGCTGCCTTGTTATTTACAATTTGTAGTATAGTAGAGCCTAGAGGGCCCAGTCAGCAATCAGGGCCCTGTTGTGCTAGATGCTGTACACACGGAGAGAGTTGAGATGTAGAAAACACAGACTCCGACTCCAAGCATTTTCTTTAACTTTTGGAATAAGTGGATCTTTGGACTATATGTATTTTATATTTGCACAGACTTTAAAAAGATTTGTATGATGCTTACTAACAAATACACATGTGTTTTTTAGAGTCTAATCACAAAGAAACACTGCTTCATCTCACAGTAAGATTGGGCTTGGTTAAACTCTCGCAATTCCTGTTATCTCAGCCTGGTGGGCCATTGGCATTAGCTTTACCTAATGAAGCTGGAGCAACACCATTAGATTTGGCTTCCCAGAATGGGCACTCCAGACTTGTTGAAATCTTCATGAAGTGAGTGTAATGGCCCGTTACTTCTGTTAAACTATTAACCATTAAAACTGAACAGCAAAATGTTTATTTCAAAATAGTTTAAACTGAATGTTTGTTTCTGTTCTGTTGGTTGTTGTCAGCGTTGTGTTTTTAGGTGTGAAATCTTGTATTTCTTGTTAAAAATAAGGGTTTCATGTATATCTTCCATTCTACGTCTGTGGCAAAATTGGTAACATTTTTAACAGTAATATAATGGCAAACATAAGAACCTAAATTTGGTTTAAACTCTGGATTGATTAGATATTTACATGAGGGAATTCTTTTATTTTTCCTTTTTGGAGTAAATAGTTTAGGTTTGGCATCTGACTTAAGACTGTTGCTTTAAGAATTAATATTTTAAAAATACCACTGTTTATTTTGGATTTGTGGGACCTCATCACAAAATTGTACAGTAGCACGTAGTCATTTTTCCATGATTATCTGAGTGTTTATAGCCTTTAATATACTTTTCTAGTCTGAAAAGTGACGTAGAAATGGCACACTTTTTTACTCCTCTGAGCTGCTCCCTCTGTATAGTCAGAGTTATATCTGCTTAATTTAATGACAAAAATAAATTTTTACTGTTGTTAATCTTGCAGTACCAATGTGGCAAAAAGGAGGGAGTTGTGTTTTATTCCTTTTTGTGCATCGCCAAAATTGTTTACTAAGTCCCAATTACAAGTTTTGGAGGGGAAAAAGGGAGTTATAAAAATCTGTTATTCGTAGAAATGCTTCATGAAATGGGAAGATAAATTGAAAACTGCTTTTTGGGTAACTTTAAACATTCATGCCCCTGTAGTGTTTGCAGCCCAACTCAAGGATTGCCACACTGGTCTAGTGCTAGTGCACCAGAACTAGAAAATGAAAGTGACTACTCTCAAAAGTGGAAGTTTATTTTCATTGTCCAAGTTCTGGAGATGCAAAGAAGCTGTGAAAAAATACACACTGTTAAAATGGTGAAAATCAAAGTAACTTTTTACAGGTTTTTGTTTTAATAATCTAAAGTGCTGTTAGGAACTAGGGCATGGAAATTTGTTTTAAAAAATACAATTGAACCCCAATTTTACAAAGGTCTTGGAGCACTTTGAAACATCCATAGCACAGAGGTTTAGATAAATGAAGGTGCTGAGTATCAACCCAGCAGGGCTAAGTTTCTGGAGTTGCCAGGCAGCTTCAGCCCTGACCAGTAACTTGCAGGACTGAAGCTTCCAGACCTTAATTATCTGAAGTTTCAGATGTATGGAGTTTAGGACCTCCATAGTATTTGTATTTGTCCTGCAGTATCAAATAATCATATTCCACCATCAGAAAGTCCCCATTAGAAATGAAAAGCCACAAGTGAACAGAAAAAAAATACATGCAAGAATTCAGTTACATTTTTGTTTTGGAATGGAGCTCTTTTGTTTATGGCTCTGCACAACATACAGTTTGTGTGAGTATTATGCCTACTTTAATTTGCATGAGAAAATGACTTACAATGCTGGTACAGTACATTTTGTTATGAATGTCTCATTTGTTTGTAACATCCAAACAGTGCAGCGCTCCCTTGAGACACTGTCTGTTTTTCACTGTAATCGGCTAGTAAGCCTGCCAGTTCCTTCACGCTACTATATATGGCAACATTAACAGGAAAAGGTACTATTTCTATTTTACAATAGTAGGGAATACTAGATGTTGTTTAGTGTCGCTGTTTTATTTTGCTGCAATTATTCCTAATGTAACCATTTTTTTCATTTTGATGGCTTGAAACAGCAGAATTTTCTTATGGTGAATGGATTCACTGGTAACTATTTGTTTTCCCATATGTGTTTTTCATGGATGTTTCATATTTTCTGCCTTAGATTTTTTTTGTAGAATTCTGAAGTGCTGTGAACGAGAACAGAAAGTGCTGTGTGTTTATATTTTCATTAAACCTGTGCACAGAGCATATGTTTTTATTTAAATAGTGTGTTGTTTCAGTTTTCAGGGCAGTCATTCGTTTGACATTTCTAGAGCTGAGATCAGTGAGTGTGCTTTCCTACAGTTTGTTCATTCATCAGGAACTCTGACACTGACATTTAATCACACGGCAGAAGGTTTGTTGGAGTCTGACATTAAGCTCTTCAGGAAATACTTCTGGGATAGAACCTTTCTTTACAAGGTAGGTGCCAAATTAGCAGAATGCAAAAAGCATATATATTTTTTGACAATTTGCACCATTTGCTATTCATACTCAATATGTTTTTCTTGAGTAGCACTCTTTGTTAGTTTAAACTGTTCAGGTTTTAGGGATGGTAAGTGTGTTGGTCTTGTAGACAAAGGATTATTGTCATTACCTTTTCATTTGTGCCAAAGTGGTTGTTTTCACGCATGAAACTGAAGTGTAGAAAAAATATTAAAGGAGTACTTGATAAAGCTCTTGTATTTCCAGAGATGTTTTTAGAATGGCCCTATGGTAAATACCTTTCTTGTAAAACCCTTTCTCTCTGGTTTTTAATCTTGCCTTTTCCATTTGTTTTCATGTTTTGTAGTGGGAGGTATTTTTTTTAAGTTGTTGTTACTAATTATAGCAGCAAGCAGCCCCAGTCATGGACCAGAACCCTACTGTATGCTGGAATCAATCATAGAATCATAGAATATCAGGGTTGGAAGGGTCTTCAGGAGGTCATCTAGTCCAACCGCCTGCTCAAAGCAGGACCAATCCCCAACTAAATCATCCCAGCCAGAGCTTTGTCAAGCCTGACCTTAAAAACCTCAAATGAAGGAGATTCCATCACCTCCCTAGGTAACGCATTCCAGTGCTTCACAACCCTCCTAGTGAAAAAGTTTTTCCTAATATCCAACCTAAACCTCCCCCACTGCAACTTGAGACCATTACTCCTCATTCTGTCATCTGCCACCACTGAGAATAGTCTAGCTCCATCCTCTTTGGAACCCCCTTTCAGGTAGTTGAAAGCAGCTATCAAATCCCCCCTCATTCTTCTCTTCCGCAGACTAAACAATCCCAGTTCCCTCAGCCTCTCCTCATAAAAATAGACATTGTACAAACACAGAGAGGAAAGATAGTTCCTGCTCCAAAGAGCTTACATTTATATTGTATTTGTTGTATGATATATTGGTCACTTTAGTCTTGATTCAGTGAGGTACGTAAGCACATGCGTAACTTTAAGCATGGTGAGTAGCGTAATTGACTTCAATGGGAATATTCATGTGTTTAAAGTTAGACATGTTCTTAACTGCTTTCCTAAATTTGGGCCTTTGTCTGTCTGTATCAAATTATTGGATTAAAAGGTTACATAAAATTATTATTATTTATTGTTTTTCCCTTTCTTGCTATTAAATTTCCCTTCTGTTTTTGCTTTTCTTTTCCATGTTTTGTTTTTCTGTTTAATTATTTTTAAGCATTTATCAAAACGGTTATAGGTTTTTAAACTAACAATGTGCTACATGATATGCTTTGACCTTTGCACACCAGTTTTGTGCGTTTGATTTATAACACAGCCATTCCTATTTAGTCATTCCCTAGATTTCTAGGCTTTCCAATATAAAAACTGGTCCCAGATTCATAGCTCTAACTTGCGTCCAACAACTTTCACACAGGTGCCCTGATTTCCTAAGGCAAAAACAAAATCATGACAAATATTGTAATATTGTTTATACCCCTTGCACTCATCAAACCCTGTGTTTTTTGCAGCACTTGGGAGAGAAAAAAGGGAGAAAATGGTAATCAATGTGTCATATTGAAAGTGTCCATGGCAAAATTCTTAGATTAAAGGTGGCAAAACAATTATTGTTCTGATCAGTAAAACATTCTGCCAGTCATCCACATGGGTTTTCCCTCTTCCTGAAGAGACAGATGCAGATCTGTTCTGTAGCTTAGCTCCTCCTCATTGGGAAAAACCACTAGAAATCATCCTTTCAGTGATGCAAGATTTTTAATGGTAGGCTTACTGAAACCTAGGTAGAGAAACAAGCCACTGTACCAAAGCACATGATCTTTTTATTTAAATATTATACGGAGCCTAGGAAATCAAATTGTCATTAACTCCATTTGAGAAATTGTCACCCCAAGTGGGTGGGTCAGCTTGTCTGATCTAGCTAACTTAAGCTAAGGAAAGTACAGAGTAAATACACATTTTTCTTTCTTTGTCACAATCAGGAGGACCACCAGTCCTCATAATGGGATTTTGACATCTTTGAAAGCTAAGGGGTGCGGGGAAGAGCAGTGAACATTTCAATGTAGCTACTTATATTGAAATAGATGTAGAATTTACAGCATTCAACACTTCTACCACAGGCTGAAGATTGGTTTCAGAGTAACAGCCGTGTTAGTCTGTATTCGCAAAAAGAAAAGGAGTCCTTGTGGCACCTTAGAGACTAACCAATTTATTTGAGCATGAGCTTTCGTGAGCTACAGCTCACTTCATCAGATGCATACCGTGGAAACTGCAGCAGACTTTATATATACACAGAGAATATGAAACAATACCTCCTCCCACCCCACTGTCCTGCTGGTAATAGCTTATCTAAAGTGAGCAACAGGTTAGGCCATTTCCAGCACAAATCCAGGTTTTCTCACCCTCCACCCCCCCACACAAATTCACTCTCCTGCTGGTGATAGCCCATCCAAAGTGACAACTCTTTACACAATGTGCATGATAATGAAGTTAGGCCATTTCCTGCACAAATCCAGGTTCTCTCACTCCCTCACCCCCCTCCAAAAACCCACCCCCATACACACACAGACTCACTCTCCTGCTGGTAATAGCTCATCCAAACTGACCACTCTCCAAGTTTAAAACCAAGTTAAACCAGAACATCTGGGGGGGGGGGGTAGGAAAAAACAAGAGGAAATAGGCTACCTTGCATAATGACTTAGCCACTCCCAGTCTCTATTTAAGCCTAAATTAATAGTATCCAATTTGCAAATGAATTCCAATTCAGCAGTTTCTCGCTGGAGTCTGGATTTGAAGTTTCTTTGTTGAAGATTGCATATTTAACATATAGTGTCTTGAGAATGTATGGATAAATGAGCACATGGATGCTTTATACATTGCTCCACAGACAAAGTGTATAACTATGACCCAGGAAGCAGACACTGGCAGAGCAGAATGGGCTTTAATCCATTGTGGTGCCAAACATCCTTTGGTTTTGTATGTTTTCCTTTGCATAAAATGGCTGCTGATAGCTTTGAGGCTTACTTTACCTCAATTGCTAGAACTAGTTCATGCCATTCTGTCTCCGTTTAGTGAATGGACTGATGTTGGGCAGCGTAATGGAAGAGAGATTTCCTGAGATGGTGGAGAACGGAGTACAGTTTTGGAATGAACAATGGACCCGTCCTCAGAACCATCTTATCCCTATGGAAATGACAGTATTGATACTGCTCCCAATTTTGAGATGTTGTGATTACATTATAAACAATTCCATTTTGACAGCAAATGTAGGGAGTAGGGGAAGTCTACACCAAATGTAGGGGAAGCCTGAGTGGTGGGGCTCAAAAGGAAGCTCTGTTAGGGAGTCCAGGACAGGGTTAAGTTTTCATCATGAGGGACAATGGATGTCCTGCAGGCTGAGTAGCCCTACTCCCTTTAAAAAATATCTGACTGTGCGGCTGCTATGTTTGGGTGTATCAGCTGTTGATACATTAGTAAATGCAACCAGTGTGAGGAAAGAGGACTCTATGGAACATCAGTGGAGAGAACAAATCCTGTTTCTAGTGACCAGATTTAAACAGTAAAACGGAGAGGGGACAGATGATGCATTAGATCATTGTTTCTAAAGGTTCTGCATAGGGAAGCCCTTTTGTTGCCTAGTATCAGAAAAATCAAGTGGTGCATCAAGGAGGAGCTAAGCTGAGTTGCTGTTTCTGTTCCTTAGCTGCAGGAATAGGAAAAACTCAGACTTGGGTTGACAGTTAATGGTATTTAGGCTCCTAAGTGCCTATCTCACTTTTGAAAATGAGATCTGGGCTCCTATATCAGTTAGGCATTGTCAATGCTGAGTGCAGCATTACCTAAATGCTATTTAAAATCTGGGCCAGAGTGCACAGCAGTCCAGCTCAGCCTCATCTGGTGGGGTAGTCCCTCTGAGACTCCTGCAGCTGATGTAAAATTGAGTAGTCCTTAGGCTGCTTGCTCTAAATTATGTGAGGGCTATTTTGGCTCCTTGATCTTTCTGGGATCCAGAGACTATAAAGATGGCAGTGCAGTATGCATGTGATTTACTGTCTAATGCTCTTATAGCTTGGAAAATACTTGGAAACAGGTAACTTTGTATATTTGTTAATCCTTTATTTAATTGTGTAGCATCACAGGATACAAATTCAAACTGACTACGTGACACACAGAGTTCAATTCAATACCATCTTTATATGGATTTCCATGGTACGAAGGAATGAGCACAGAACTAGGAGTCAAGGAGGTGCTGAGTTCTAATTCTGGCTCACCTACTCATTCATTGTATAGCCTTAGGGAAGTCATTTAACCTTTCCATCTTAGTTTCTTCAGCTGTAAAATTCTTGTACCTTACAGGACAGTTATGGGGGTTAATTTAGTACAGAACTTTGAACATACGAAGTGTTATATTAATGCAAACACTATTCTTTTTTTTCCAGAGAGAGGGAGGAGAAAGGGTATGCTACATAAAATACAAATCTTAAATCTGATATGTTACACAACCTATATGTTACAAACACAAAGTAAATTTTCCCCAAATATTTTTAGTTTAAAATATTTTATAAATTTCTCTCCCCAAAATATATGTAGAAATTTTTAATATTAACTTAAATGTATCTATCTGACTTCCTTTGGTTTGTGTGTGTGAGTGCATACATGTATGGGTTTATTACTATGTATGGGTATCCAAGAAAGTTGTTGTTTGAATTTGGTGTTTTTTAGAGTCTTAATTCAAAACAAGCTGGGACAGTGGAAGGACCACAAATGCCCTGCAATTCAACAGATTCTGCAGAAGGTACAGCTTTTCATCTTTGGCTGTAATAGCTTTCTAAAGTCCTAGGTAAGGTAGCATGTGTCCTTGTGCCATATATTTATTTAGGAAGATCGCTTTGTATACATGATATCAGAGAGCTGTGCAATAGATAATGGTAAAATACATAAGGCATTTCATTATAAGGGAGGTATGAAATCATGCATTCTACAGACTTTTGAAATAATTAATTTACCAGTGTGAACCTAAAAATGTTCACAAGAATTTATAATAATTGTTAAAAAATTACAACAGCTAAATTACAACCTCATTAAAATTCCAGAAGAGGGCAGTATTCAGCTGAAATAAAAACAGGTCAACTTGCAAGAAGTTCCAGTGAAGTCAAAAAGATCTGATTAATAAAGATAGGAATGAATTAAAGAAGAGTGAATTAAGCATTTTATGAACAATTTTAGTGGCCAGTCCTGAACTCTTTACTGTGGTATAGAATCATAGAATATCAGGGTTGGAAGGGACCTCAGGAGGTCATCTAGTCCAACTCCCTGCTCAAATCAGGACCAATCCCCAATTAAATCATCCCAGCCAGGGCTTTGTCAAGCCTGACCTTAAAAACCTCAAATGAAGGAGATTCCATCACCTCCCTATGTAACGCATTCCAGTGCTTCACAACCCTCCTAGTGAAAAAGTTTTTCCTAATATCCAACCTAAACCTCCCCCACTGCAACTTGAGACCATTACTCCTCATTCTGTCATCTGCTATCACTGAGAACAGTCTAGCTCCATCCTCTTTGGAACCCCCTTTCAGGTAGTTGAAAGCAGCTATCAAATCCCCCCTCATTCTTCTCTTCCGCAGACTAAACAATCCCAGTTCCCTCAGCCTCTTCTCATAAGTCATGTGTTCCAGTCCCCTAATCATTTTTGTTGCCTTCCGCTGGATGCTTTCCAATTTTTCCACATCCTTCTTGTAGTGTGGGGCCCAAAACTGGACACAGTACTCCAGATGAGGCCTCACCAATGTCAAATAGAGGGGAATGATCATGTCCCTCGATCTTCTGGCAATGCCCCTACTTATACAGCCCCAAATGCCGTTAGCCTTCTTGGCAACAAGGGCACACTGTTACTCATATCCAGCTTCTCCTCCACTGTAACCCCTAGGTTCTTTTCTGCAGAACTGCTGCCTAGCCATTCGGTCCCTAGTCTGTAGCGGTGCATTGGATTCGTCCATCCTAAGTGCAGGACTTTGCACTTGTCCTTGTCCTTGTTGAACCTCATCAGATTTCTTTTGGCCCAATCCTCGAATTTGTCTAGGTCCCTCTGTATCCTATCCCTACCCTCGAGTGTATCTACCTCTCCTCCCAGTTTAGTGTCATCTGCAAACTTGCTGAGAGTGCAATCCACGCCATCCTCCAGATCATTAATGAAGATATTGAACAAAACCAGCCCCAGGACCGACCATTGGGGCGCTCCGCTTGATACCGGCTGCCAACTAGACATGGAGCCATTGATCACTACCCGTTGAGCCTGACAATCTAGCTAGCTTTCTGTTCACCTTATAGTCCAATCATCCAGCCCATACTTCTTTAACTTGCTGGCAAGAATACTGTGGGAGACAGTGTCAAAAGCTTTGCTAAAGTCAAGGAATAACACGTCCACTGCTTTCCTCTCATCCACAGAGACAGTTATCTCGTCATAGAAGGCAATTAGATTAATCAGGCATGACTTGTCTTTGGTGAATCCATGCTGACTGTTCCTGATCACTTTCCTCTCCCCAAAGTGCTTCAGAATTGATTCCTTGAGGACCTGTTCCATGATTTTTCCAGGGACTGAGATGAGGCTGGCTGGCCTGTAGTTCCCCGGATCCTCCTCCTTCCCTTTTTTAAAGATGGGCACTACATTAGCCTTTTTTCAGTCATCCAGGACCTCCCCCGATCGCCATGAGTTTTCAGAGATAATGGCCAATGGCTCTGCAATCACATCTGCCAACTCCTTTAGCACTCTCGGATGCAGCACATCCGGCCCAATGGACTTGTGCTCATCCAGCTTTTCTAAATAGTCCCAAACCACTTCTTTCTCCACAGAGGACTGGTCACCTCCTCCCCATGCTGTGCTGCCCAGTGCAGTAGTCTGGGAGCTGACCTTGTTCAAAATTCAAATGGTTTTAAATGAGTCTCCCATATTGATTTCAATTGCAAGTTTGCCTGTATAAGGGTTGTAGGATATTATTTCATTATCATAATTATTTTTCTTTACCAGATAGATCATGCTAAGATTTACAGACCTTGTAACAAGAAGCACAAAAGAGTTATAAAAAAAAAATCACTAAAAAGTCTATAATACTCTGGTCTGGCATTTAGTTGATGGCTATCCCAGATTCAAGGTCTCATTGTTGCATGTACATTAGTGTCTATCTGTAAGAAATGGCTAGTATGCAGTGGCTAATTCTACAGGATAAGGCCCTAATCCTGTAAGCCATGCACATGCTCTTAACTTCATACACTGTAAGAAGTCCCACTGAAGCCGACATAAGGTTAAGCAGTTGCATAAACGTTACAGGGCCAGGCACTGCATGATGATGTAAATAAGAATTGGATTCCAAAGGTATTAGCTAATTATTCTGGGTGAGTTAATAGACTGAGGAAGTGACCTCCTTAATAGACACTAGCTCCAGTTTACATAGTTAAGAGTTCCTTACATGTGATTGTCACCATTAAGCTCTTGCTGGAAATTTGTGCCCAACTTCTCCAGCAACCTACAGGCAATTAACATGATAAAGGCAGATCTAAAGTCACCATCAGCACTAATCAGCATTGACACTAACAGTCTAAAATCTACTTTTGTAAATACAAGCAACCATTTATAATACAAGGAATTAGAAACTTTGCTATCAAAAACTTTATTATGTTGGGTGCAGATTTCTCAGAGTGCTCCTGGTCAATGTGATCTTGTACCTTCTGCTGTGTGTCACTAACAGCAGGTGAATTCATAGCAGCAGCTTGGGCAATGCATGTCATGCCTGGTCGTTTTTCTTAGTGCATGTCCAAGCAGTCTGACTTGGTGCATGCAAATAGCAAATATCAATAAATATTGATTTTGCACTTCAGGAATCATTTAATTTCTGACTATACCCTCTCATTTTGGGTTCAAACCTGCAAGCTGATGCTGAGCAACTTTGTGTGGTGCTGAGTGCCTTCAGCTCCTGGCACTCAGCCATTGCAGGAATTACTCATCACCTTAGCAGGCTGAGTACTTTATGCTCATCACAATTCAATGGCAAAGAGAGTTCCATCACTCTTCATTAGTGCCAGTTCTTCACTACAAAGTTTTGCCAGCATAGCTGTGTTGATTAGGAGTGTGGAAAAATCATATAGACACAGCTTATACTGGCAAAAGAGTCCTTTAACTGGTATAGCTTATGTTGTTCGGGGAGATGGTTTAACTATAGTGGCAAAATAATTCCTTTTGCCAGTATAAGCTGCCTGTCCACTAAGGAGCTTTGCAGGCATAGCTATAGTGCTAGAGATATAATGTAGTGTAGACTAGCCCTATGACTTGAGTAAATACATGGTTATCATTTGACTTTTGCAGAACTGTGTATTTGTACAGTGCCCAGCACAATGGGGACAGAATCCTGACAATGGGACCTTTGGGTGCTACCACTATAGAAATGTATAATAATAATGAATCAGTGTTTCTGTATCTTCATATAGTTTTGTACTGTCACAGATGTTCATATTTTCTATCAGCTGGCAAAAAGGAATATGTGTAGCTCTAGCTATTTGTGTATTTGTTGCTTTTCATACAGTCATTGAACCCAGATACCTGAAAATCACTAATATAATTGATAACTTTGGTCCATGTTCGATCTTCTGCTAACAAGAGCTAAAGAGACAAAATTTTTTTGGAAACAAAATTAATTTTTTTTGCTGCTACAAACAGAAATCATGTAACAAATGGTCCATAAAACTCTTTCTATAACATTCTACTAAATACTTTTGTTAATTGAGGTGCTAAGCTTAGAGCAAAAAATTCTTTGCAGTAACTTCATAAAGGGATGCCCCTTAGAGTTTAAAGCATCTATTGTTCCAATAAGTAATACGTATTCACTCCTGGGTGGGCCTAAAGTCAAGATCAACAGACCTTTAAAGCATAATGCTATCAGAAGCTCTGAGCTATTATCTACTGAAGGTTGCTATAGCAATACAGCAGTTTGATTGCATTTCAGGATGGGCAACGCAGTGGGTCAACGTAAGGTGATATTGCTAGCTTAACAGTGGATCTCCCATAGCAACTTAATTAAATTCAAATACACAGAATGACACATTCTCTAGTAAGGATGCAAAATCAAGTACAAATATATTTTACTTTGATTATTTCAGCCATTCCTGTGTTATAAAAAAAATCTTGTGGTTTTCTAATTTTGAAGGTTTGTGGCAAGTAATAATTGTGCAGAATATTATTATTTCGAGCCATAGCCAATTTATGTCTACATATTAAATCACTTACTGTATAGTAAACAGTGTTTCCCCAAGTACTGTAAGAATGAATTACAGTAAAGTCAACTGAACCCCAGTAGTATTAGAAAAAATTTCTAGAGGAATTTAGGGGAGCATTCCCTGGGCATTGTCTTTCTAAAGTTCAGCTCTTTTTCTCCATCTTGCTTTTTAAAATTAGGGTATGTCTCTACTGCAGCTGGGAGCAAGCTAATGGAGCTTGAGCTAGCATTAGCAGAGTTTGAGCTAGTGCATTAAAACTAGCAATGTGTATGTTCCGGCTTGGGCTCTGAAGCCTAGGGGGTCGGGTAGGCTTGCAAGCCCGAGCTTCCGCCCCAGCTGGAATGTCCACACAACTATTTTTAGCACACTAGCTTGAGCCCTGCTAGCACATGTCTGTGTATCTGAGCTGGAAGAATTGTTCCCAGCTGCAGTGTAGACCTACCCAGAGTTACCATGGCCATCATTCTTTATTCATGGTTACTACATAGTGGTGTCTGGGATGATCTGTTTCCATACTGTGGGTAAATATTACGTTATTGTGGCACCTGTTTTATTGGGAGGGATTCGTTGTTTTATAGAATTGTTGCCTGGTCCAAAAACACCTTTTGGGAATCTTGCCTTTAGACTTCGGCACTCATGAGATTCGATGCAACAATTGCAGGAAACAATACCAGTGTTCTGCCCAGCTATTTATATTTGGCCCTTATCCAGAGCATCTCCTAAACATGAGAGAGTTTACGTCTGTGGCAGGAAGATATTATTGTCCTCATTTGAGAGACGGAGTGGTAAAGTGACTTGCCCAAGGTCACATGAGAAGCCTGAGGCAGAGGCAGGAAGCAGAGTAGAAATGTACTAATGTTTAGAGCATTTTCTCACTCGTAGTGCTAATAGTTACTACAGTAGTCAGTAGAAATCGCTGCTGCTGTTGTGGTGCTTGTAACTTGTACCTCTGCGCCATCTGCAGCTTGTTTGGAGCTTGTGCACTGTGTACCAAGTGGGTCCTGCCTAGCATGGAAGACAGTGATCTCTCTGCAAGACAAGGACTGTCACATCTTCTCACATTCCTGCTGCATTTCAGTAGGAACCCTCTAGATGGGGTCGGGGAGCAGGGCGAGGCACACATCTGAGTTGCAACAGAAGATAACGATTAAATGATTCATTAAGAAATTAATCAGTGTGCACCCAATCCTGTGTAGCCTTTACTTGTACAGAATGGCAAAACTCCTATTGACTTCAGTGGGGCCAGGATTTCATTCCCAGATAGTTTAATTTGAATAAGGATTGAAGGATTAGACCATATTATTATTGCTGGAGTCTGCAGCTGGACTTAGATACCAGGCAGTTGTTCCTGTGAGGGGATGGATTGGTACAATGTTATTGGTTTGTAACCTCTCCCTGGGCTCTGCACAGAGTTCAGGATGAGAAAAGGTATAGCAAGCATCAAAGGACAATGAATGATATTCCCCCCAAATACTAAGATATACATGATTTTTAAATATTAAGTTATGGTTAAATTCATGTGCAGTAGCTGATTTTACAAAGGTAAACTGAAAATGCAGCTGCATATTTGTGTCTGGCTGGAGAGCCTTGCCCATGTGCTTAAGGTCTAACTAATCACCATATATGGGGTCAGGAAGGAATTTTTCCCCCGGATCAGATGGGCAGAGACCCCGGGGCTTTTTCGCTTTCCTCTGCGGCATGTGGCATGGATCACTTGCAGGTTTAAACTAGTGTAAATGGTGGATTTGAGGATTTCAGTGACTCAGCCAGAGGTTAGGGGGTCTATTAAAGGAGTGAGTGAGTGAGGTTTTGTGGCTTGTAATGTGTAGGAGGTCAGACTAGGGGATCATGATTGTCCCTTCTGACCTTAAAGTCTATTAAAATATCATCTGAGTCTATATCTGAGGGCAGACCTGAATCTTGAGTTACAAGCCTCAATATACAAGAAATAAAACTAAATATCAGGAAAGATTGTGAAAATGGGAGTGTTTATTTTATTTTAACCAACAAATGTGACAGTAGCTAACAGTTCTAGGAAGCCTTGCAGATGCTTGTTGTGCTTCTTTACATGCAGATTACTCCTGCTCTGTTTGCTGTTTCACAAATGTCTGTGCTTGGGCATATCCTGCAGAGTTTGAACATGTCTTTGTGTTCAATGTGTCCTTTCCAATTGTCTTGAGCAGAAACCATAGAAAAGAGAGCGACAGAAATGAAGTTTTTTATCACATTTTCTTGAAAATGCCAGGACTAATTTTTAAAATGCATGACATGTCTTTAGGACAATGCACAGCTGTTGGGATCTCCCATAGTTTAAGGCACAACTTCTGATTTGTCCTATTGTGTGGACCGCTTTGCACATCAGCAGCCTCGTCTATGAATCAACATATATTTTCGCTGTCTGTTCCTTTAAGCTCAAGAGCCTGTTTACAATTGGTCCATAATAACATAACAGCTTGTTGTACAACCATCTAGTATTCTGCCCACTGGTATGCTAGTTTGGGGGGATGTGCATGCTACAAAAGTACATTGTTCTGTGTTGCTTGCTTGCTTGCTTCATTATTTTTTTCCCTTCCTAGTTGAAAAAAGAGTAAACTTCCATTGTTGATCACTAGAAGTTGATAAGAAATCTCACTTTTACAGATCCCATGAACTTGGCATCTGATGAACCAGCACCTGGAAGTGAAGATGTGAAGGTACAGCTTTATCCTTGTATGAATAACTAGCCTCTGTCTAAGTTCTTCTACTGCACCTTACGTTGTGGTATCTGAGTATCTTCCACAGTTAAAAAAATAAATAAGGTGACTAATGCCTGCCAAGTGACATTTCCTTTCCATTCCTGCCCCAGGGAAAAGTTATGTGTATGTATGTTTATTATTTACTTCAATTAATCTGTTATGTGTTGGTGGGCTGGAAAGCCAGGTCAAAGAAATGAGGCTTACGTGTGGACTGGAAAGTCATGATGATTGTGGTCATTCCTACGGGAGTGTGTTCTACAGCCTTGGGACCAGCTGAGGTGAAACCCCATCTCCTATGTGCACCAGCTTCCTCCTTGAGATAGAGAGTTCCATTGTTCATGGGGAGTGGAGCTGAGGAGGGCAGTGGAGGTCCAGGAAGGTGAGGTGATGTTTTAGGATAATCTTGAGCCTGGGAGATAACATGGGGAAACTCTCGTTAGCAATATTTGCAGGATCATACACAGAGCCTGTTAGAGACTGACAGTGAGAAATTCTGGCATAAAAAATACTGCTCCTGCTTGGGATTACTTTTATGTGGATCTAAAGTAAAATAAGATATTTTACACTTGATAGGAGAAAGAGAAGCTGTGATGCTTGCATATAATCCAATTTTGATTAGTCAGCTCTATTTGATGTCTGTTTTAAATCATGCTTTATATGTATGTCTCCGGTTGTGAGAAATCCTTGGTCTCAATTTTACGTTTTCTAGTTTACACAGTTGAGATTTGGGTGTGGACGAGAGCTAGCTGGCTGAGGCTCAGAATGTACAAGGTTGAAGTGATATTTGTAAGTTGAGAAGCAACTGGAAGATATGGGTAGAATAATATCTTCCCCTTTTGTTAAGGCCTGTGCCTGTTTGTCAATAGAGTTTGCAATCTGGGGGTGGTGTTGGAGCTACACCTGGGTATAGATGATTATAACACCTAGTCCTTCCTTGAGTGCAGAAGACTGGACTAGATAACCTCTCGAGGTCCCTTCCAGTCCTGTGATGATTCTGTGTAGCAGTGGTGGTCTTGTTCATTTTCTTTTTTCTACGTCTGTCCAGGAGACTGACCATTTCTTGTGGACACAGACCATTCTACCATAATCCATGCCTTTGTCACCTTCAGATTTGATTACTGCAGCTACATAAGGCTACATGTTAAATCAACCTGGAAACTGAAGTTGAGGCAGAATGCAGCAACCCACCTATGTTGCTGGGAGCATGTGACACTAGTTATCCCCCATCTGCATTGGCCGCCTGTTGATTTCTGGACGGAGTTAGAGGCATTAGTTCTGACCTGTAAAGCTGTAAATGGCCTGAGACTGCCTCTCCCTGTATGATAAGTTCACAGCTTTGGTCATTAGAGATCTTTGAGCTGGAGCCCTCTCGTTTTAAACTTATATCCCACTCTGCTCCAGAACAGTCTGTAATTGTTGAACCTTCAAGGCACAATAAAGCCTGAGCTCTTGTGGAGGGAGGGTCACCATGAAGGCTAGTGCTTGCAGGGAGGTGGGGTATTGTCTGGGTTTGATTTTTATTTCTCATTGGTTATTTTTTGTCTGGAGGAGAGGCTGCTAGTTTTATCTTTTAGGCAATTTTATTTTTAATGTGTCGTTGCCTCTTTCCACCTCAGCTTGCTAGTCAAAGTTCAAGGGATGTTCCAGTTGGTGGAGTTTGGTATTTTCTTTGATGCAGTTTTGTTTATTTCCAAGGGATGGACAAAGTCCTGCTTTTCTGAATGCAGGGGGAAGCAAGAACAAAGGGAGTGTAATGTCTTATTTTACAGCCCCAAGCTCCTTAGACCCAAAAGTTCTGTCTCTTGCTTTTTCCAGGGTCACAGGCCACTGCTTGGCTTTCTTGCTTTTTGCCTCTGCCTCACTCGCTCTTCTGTCTCTTCTCAGTTTCTGGGTGTTCTGACTTGGCTTGCATGCATGCACCTGGTCATGATACCCAGTGAAGCCCCCTGCCCATTTTTGAGCAGATTCTATTAGGCCTTGTTTTAGGTGTGTCCCCTTAACTGTCTCTTACAGCTATCTTAAATAAAGGGCATTTTCACACACCAGTTTTAGAACAAGATTGTAACTCAACCCATAACAAGGTTTTACCCAGCTCATAATGGCATTAAGGGTTCACAAAGCCTGGGGTAGGCAGTTCTTTATTTTCTGTATTTATTGTGTAACCCTTCTGCCCATCAGAGTTGGCAGCAACAAGGGCCGGGTTCAGTATCTAGGGGTTCCATTTCAATAACACAATGCAAAACCGGCTCAAGCCCCCACCCAGTGACCTGGGACAATTACATACCACCCCCCTGGGCGCCTCTAAGAGGCAATACTTCCCCTCTCGCAAGCACAGAGTCTGAGTGTAGCAAAAGCCTTTTAATAAAGGAGGGAAACAATGTGGTATTATGTTGGGGAAGCACCACAAACAGGATTCATAACACCAACCATGAGCAAGAGACCCACCCCCAAGTAAGTTTGGCAGTATCCTTTTCCCCTCAGGGTCTTAAGTCCAGCAACCCAATAGTCAGCCCCCTCCCGCCCAGTTTCTGTCCTTGGTCAGTGCAGCCCCCGAGTTCAGAAGTTCATCTGCAGAGTTTACCTCCCAGCCTGGGTGGAAGTGGAGGGAGGTGTGGGGGACATCTTCCATGCTCCACTTCTCAGGTCGATGGCTGAGTGCCATGCCTCTCCATGGGGTTCTGCTATAGTCTTCACCATCATCCGCGCCTCTCCACCAGCTGCCCAGCTATCTGCTCCACTCTGTTCGCTGTCTGCTCCTCTCCACCACCGCCTGGTTATCCACTCTGCTCTAGCTGTCTGCTCACCAACTTGTCTTCAGGCCCCCCCCACTTAACACAGCTCTCAGCAACTTAGCTCTTTAGTGATTTCAGCTCTCAGTGATTTTTAGCTGGTAGTAGGGGAGCCTCAGTGCTGGTGCACCACTAGCCCAAAGTAGGTCTAATGCTTAGAGCTAGGTATCAGTGATTTCAGCTCTGCAGCATGTAACAAGACTCCTAACGGAGCCAAAATTAGCTCTGTTATTACACCATGGGGAGAGAGGAGGAGTCAACGTAGTGTTTAGGGCCCTCAGAAGGGGCCCACACTACTAGGTACACATACCTGTCCCCAGCCTCTCTCAATTCACTGGGTTTTGGAACCCATGTCCCTTGCCTAGTGATTGCTACTTAGTTGAGGGCGAGTCTCTCCATCATAAAATGCCAAGTACAGTTCTACTGTCCTTGATTCACATAACCAGGATAACAACCCTTTATTACTCCTGCCCCAGTAACAGAGAGACTGGGGATCCCACAGCAGCCAATGTGACCATTTGGGCAAGGAGTCCATCATGGTAGGCAGGGTGGGTGTTCCCAGTGGTGAGCTGGAGCCGGTTCTCACCAGTTCGCTAGAACCGGTTGTTAAATTTAGAAGCCCTTTTAGAACCAGTTGTTCTGCGAGGGACAACTGGTTCTAAAAGGGCTTCTAAATTTAACCGGCCAAAAGTGGCGCCTTAGGTGCCGACTCCACAGGTGCTCCAGCCCTGGAGCACCCAAGGGGAAAATTTGGTGGGTGCAGAGCACCCACCGGCAGCTCCCCACCCCACCCCTGGCCCCAGCTCACCTCCGCTCCGCCTCCACCTCCTCCCCTGAACGTGCCGCCCGCTCTGCTTCTCCGTGCCCCACCCTCCCCAGGCTTCCCGCGAATCAGCTGTTCGCGCAGGAAGCCGGGGCAGGCTGAGAAGCAAGTGGCGGCTTCCCGCTCAGGCCCAGGGAGGTGGAGGTGAGTTGGGGCTGGGGGGGGGCGCGCGAGGAGGGCCTCCTGCGCCACAGCAGGTAACCCGGTGGGGCGTGCAGGGGAACCAATCCCCTCCCCAGCTCACCTCCGCCACCCTCGGCCTGAGTGGGAAGCCGCGGCCTGCTTCTCTGCCCTCCCCGACTTCCCTCCGAACAGCTGATTCGCGGGAAGCCGGGGGACCATACGGAGAAGCAGATCAGGGCGGTGGGTTCAGGGGAGGAGGCGGAGCGGAGGTGAGCTGGGGCTGGGTGCGGGGAGCTGCCTGTGGGTGCTCTGCACCCACCAAATTTTCCCCATTGTGTTCCAGCCCCGGAGTACCCAGGGAGTCGGCGTCTAAGGCGCCACTTTTGATGTGATCAGTGGGGGAGTGGCTGTTCCCCTTGCTCCCTGCCAGCTATGCTCCCCCGCCCCTAGGAGCCAGAGGGACCTGCTGGATGCTTCCTGGGTGCTGCCCCAGGTAAGCGCTGCCGGGACTCCCCACCTCACCCCACAGCAGGTGCCTCTGGCTCTTAGGGGTGGGGTGGGCACCCATTGGGGTGGGGTGGGCACCCATTACGGTGGCCCACGAGACCCTCCTGCCCGGTTCTGGGAGCAGTCAGGGAACTGGGGAGGGGGGTGGATGGGGCAGGGGTCCTGGGCATGGGGCATCAAGGAACGCGGGGGGGTTGGATGGGGCAGGAGTCCCGGGAGGAGGGGGTAGGCAATGACCCCCTCGTGGGATGAGGAGGGAACCCATTGTTAAGATTTTGGCAGCTCATCACTGGGAGTGCCCATGCAAACGAGAGTGCCCATGCAAATAAGGTCAGCCCCTGAAGTCCTTTTCCACAGCTCACCACCAGATGTCAGGTTAGAGCTCATTCTGACTCTGCTTACTATTGAAATAAATGAAATGAACAAATGGTGCTGAAAAGATTTAAAGAGAATTCAGGAAGCACCAGGCATTGTTTGTAATGAAGTTCAAACTTGACCATTTAACTTAAAAATCTAGCTCAAATTTCCTTTTTCTAGCCTTTCAGAGATCCTCTGGTTCCGTCAAGTGAAAATGAAGACCAGGTCTTGTTGGATATAGGTAAGAAATTTTTAGCAGTTTTCACTCTTCAAAAAGTGATTGATCTATATGCTACAAAGCTATCATAGATCCAAATACATAGCAGACAGACAGGTGTCAGACAGTTTCTCTAAAAGAAGCAGGACAACTAATTTTAATGAGCAGCACCACAGGGCTGCAACCAAAGGGCGCACTCAGCCAAATTTTTGTTATTTGGAAGGAAAACTGTATCAGACTCTTCTATTGTATTTAGGTCCTTGTGTCCACCTGTGATATTCTAGGACCTTCCAGCAACGTAAGTGGAAATAAAAATGTTGAAAAGAATTGATACAATTAACTCAAATGAGTGAAGATTAAATGAAACGCACGTAAAGAAATGTCTAGATACTATGGGGATGGATGCATTATAGTTCCTGTAGATAGATTAAGGATATAGCTAGGTAAGCCCAGCAGCCAATAACACAATCAAATACAAGCAAAACAGTGAGGAAAATTTCCAAGTTTGGGAAAAGCTACAGTAACAAAGTGCAAACATCAGATAACACAAAGCAGAACAAGAAGGAAGTGAGCAAAGAGTCAGATAGCTCAGCCAATGAGAGCTGGGATTCCAGCCAGAAGTAGCCAGGCTGTTTTAATTTGCAATAAGGTACAGTGGCATAAATGGAACAGATAACTCAGATTGTCGATACTCAAACAACCAGTGTGCAAACTTAACAGATCTTGCTACAGAGATAAGAGCCGCCTTGTTTTTTTATGTAGGGCAGTAGAGGGAATGGGTCTGATTCTACAATGGTGTAAATCTACAGATGCCAGAGATAATATTCTGGCTCAATATTTCTAATGATTTCTTATAATAATCCATTCTCTAATCATCAGTATTGCAAATCACAATTGTGAGAGATGCTGTCAGTTCAGTAACTTTAGCACACATATGTTGCAGCCATGTATTGCCTCCCTGTCCCAGGAATGTAGAAGTTTAACAAGGGAATTAAGAGAAAAATAATAGTTTGTGAAATAATAGTTTAGTTTGTGTGTTTGTGACTTGTGTGCCTTTGTTCATAGACCAGACTCATATTCTGGAATAAGTCTAAGTGCCCTGCATAAATAATAATACTGTACAGGTATGTAAAATGATAGTGTCCACATGATCACATTATGTTTTGTTAAGCAAAACCAGTTATTGGACTGGATTTTAGCACAGGATGGCGTGAGCCATCAGGGAGCAATTATGGCTCACTAATTTTGAAGCCACATCTGTTCTCATTCCTGCTCTGGTTACACCAGCTGCATATAGTCTTCAAGGGACTGTACAGCAGCAGGTAATTGGTAGATCTGTGCTCTTCCTGGCAACTGACTCACCCCTTTTCACCCTTGATATACTCTGTCCCTCCACCAAGACACCATCTACCCAATGGTTCTCAACGGTGGTCTGCAGGCCACTTGCAGCCCAACCAGCACACAGCTGTGGCACATGTGACATCCTCAGAGCTATAGAGGTAGAATATTTATTGTGTGGATGCGGCCCACATATCACATAGAGAGCTGCATATGTGGCCCATAATTGTAAATAGGTTGAGAACCACTGATCTACACTGAGCCTAGAGGCAGCTGTCTGAGGAGCCAGTTCTGTGGGCTTTACACGAGCTCAGAGCTCCCCCACACACAGCTGAGAGAGAGAATGCTCGATCTGGCCACCTGCAATGTCCCATCTCCAGCTGTGGTCATCTCCTATTTATTTCACTAGGGCCTGGACTCCACCCCCAGTCTGAATTGTATGTGAGATCTAATGAGGTTAATCCATGAAGTGTTGTGGTTGCATGCTAGGAGAATTGAACAAGGGGTAAGATATAGCATAGAAATAATGCAGAAAAGGAGGGAACTGTATTTTAAAAAATATTTTGAATATTAAATTAAGGTGGTTTGATGGGTTTATTTAACAATACAAATCTATGCATGTTTTAACTTGAACCATACCACAATAACTGTCAAATAACAATTTTACTGTCCTGTACTGCTTTAGACTGGTTTTTGTTGTGTTTTTTTGGCATTGTTATGTTAACGGCTGTGTTTTTGGCAGGAGAGACACGCAGTGGGGGATAAGGAGAGAGAAAAGGGAAGAAGAAAAATAGAGTGAGATACTGAAGGGAGATGTGAGGGGAGAAGAATGAATAGAAAAGAGTAAGCTGTAGAGTGTCTCTAGGAGGTAGGGATGAGCAAAGCAAAGAATACATTTAATGGTGAGACTATGTAGTTCTGTTTGGTCATTTACATGTTTCTGAATATCAACCAGCTGATGAATATTAGCTTCTCCCTTCTCTGCTCCATTTCCCCCTCCCACATGGCCCCTCTTTCCAAAAACTCTGTCAAAAATTAATACTAATAATGGCAGCTCCTGAAAGGACTCCTAAGTCCTTTTCTACTTGCCTGGTTCAGCACCCTGCTCTTACACCAAACCCCTCAAGTTCTAGCAATACCCTTCTCCCAACAGGTATTTGCCTTTAAGGTATTTTGAGGTGTCCACAATGCCTTCTCCAGAATCTTCAGGGGAGCTAGGTCTCTTTGTCCCTCCTATACATTTTTTGGGGGTGGGAGCTGTGACCACATAGGTGCCTTGTGGGATTTTACCTTGCACCCTACAGAAAGCTTTTGCTGTTCTGCTTCTGTCCAGCAGGGGGAAGGTTGGCTTTCTGCCTCTCATCAGCCCGTGTCAGGATTAGAGAGGCAAAGAAGCTTTCCCCTTAGTCCCCTGATCCCCCTCCCTACAGAGTGAAGGTTGGGGGTAGCAGTCTCCTAATGCCCACTGAGCATCTCTGGGAGCATATGAGAAGCCATTTGAACTGTGCAGACATCTAACTAAAGAGTCCTAAATATTTTTGAAGGCAGTGTTTATTGTATTTGAGAATTGGTGGGGTAGGTGCAAGGTGCTGGGGGAAAGGAACTATTAGGTCAGGCTGAAAGTTGGATTATGGGAACAGCCATATCCAACAGTCTCTTCATCTCTCTCTCCTGGGAACTGATAGAGATCCGGTCTGTGTAATTAAAAATTAAAACATTACCAATACATCTTTCTTTATTCAGTGAAAGAGAGAGAGAGAAAAACTGCACAGGATGGGAGAGAAAAACGAACAGGGAATTAGGGAGAGTGAGTAAAAGATACAGAAAAAGGAAAAAAAACACAAACAAAAACAAACAGAAAGGGTGGTTTTTAAATTTAATGTTAAAACATGTGTCCTCACAGTGCATTGTATTTCTCCAGTTCCGCAACTCTTATGTTTTTGGGAAGGAGTCTGGGAGGTGACAGCTGAATGCTTTTACGGTTTGGCATTTAACTGAATTAACAGGGCATGTATTTTTAAACATTTATAATTTCTTCATGTTTTGCATAACTAGTTTGAGAAGGATGATGTCCACAAGGCCATCTATAAAGCTGTAAAAGATACTTTTTTCAATAGAAATATTCTACTTTTTCCAGAGAAATATTAAACCTTTTAACAAACGTAAGTGTGGACTTTCTTCTCAAAATATCAATTAAAAACATGGCGGGAGGAAGAAGTTACAACTTTTCAAAATATTTGTCTTGCTCAGGTAGTCATAGTGCAAGTGACCTGGCAGAGGGTTTTGTATGTCTCTAGTCTACCCTGTTTGCATTACTGGCAGCAAGAAAATGAAAACATAAATAAATTAAAATTAATTCTGCAGTCCACATTCTGCACTTTGAAAGATAAAAATACTGAAGCCAAATTTTTGGCAAATCTATGCCTGATCAGGGCAGCACAAAACTTTTAGTGGATTCTTGTCCTTTGATTTTTACAGCTTTCGCAGAAATCCCAGTTTAACCATATATTGTCTTAAGGAACTGAACATCATGATCTTTTCTTCTATATAAACCACTACAATGTAATCTGTATAAAATATGGTTTCAATGTTGCTGTTTTGTTTGTTTTAATTAGCTTTTCTTACTGCAGTTGGTAAGATTTAAAATGTTTTCTTTAGAAAGAAATTGATCTGTTTTCTTGATGTTCTCCTGTGCTTAAATAATATTAGCCTTTAGAATTAGTGTTAGGTCTATAAAGTAATTACTACTACTACTGGTCTGGATAAAATCTCTTTTTATTTATTTATTTATTTATTTATTTGTATAAAAGATATTACATATGTGCTGTCAGAGATGGGCAAACTATTTGTAACTAAGGCTTTTATAATCAAATACGCCTGTTTGTGACCATAGGAAGTAATGTTTTAAAAATATGTAAAATTTTATTAAATATTGTCTATTGAGATGACTGAGAATTTTGTGACAAATGTGTTATTTTTTGTTAATTGGCACTGTTCGTTCCTAGTTTCCCCCACTTCTGCTTCATGCAGAGTTGACACTTTAGGAAGGTCCCTTTCCAATCTGAAGAGTCTCAGAAACGCCTGTCTTTATCCAGTTTTATGGAAGAGGCACATTCTGAAAATTGCAAAGCAACATAATAACTGAGGAAACCCATGATTCTGTTGCCCTAGCAGTCCTTTAATGTTTGGGGAAATTACGCACCACTCTTGTTTGCAGGGGTCTAAATGTTCTTTAAGAGTTGTTTCTGGAATCTTTGCAAAACCTCAAGGAGAGTGCTACTGCCCAGTGAAGAGTGCTTTAGCCTCTGGCTTCTCACAGAACCTTGCCAAAAGCATTCTTTAAACAATGGATAGGTGATCCTAGTTTATTTCAGTAGAGAGACAAAGTGTATGCATGCTTATATGTCTATAAACAATCAAATGTCAGGGTTTACTTAACAGACGAGAGCTGAAGAAGACCTGAGAAGTAAGCTCTCTTTTATTACAAAAATCTTCCTAAGTATGTGAGCCTATAAACACAGCTTAATTAAAAGTTCATGGAAAAATCTCCAAGCATAATATTAAGCATTAAAATATGCAGGCTTTTTTGTTCTTGGCTCTCAAAGTTTCTCCCTCTTTTCTTAATTTGTCTCAGACGCTATTATGCAAGTAAATCTCTCTCTCTCTCTGAATATAAATATAGATAGAGAGAAAGAATCATAGGACTGGAAGGAACTTTGTGAGGTCATCTAGTCCAGTCCCCTGCACTCACGGGAGGACTAAGTATTATCTAGACCAGTGGTTTTCAAACTTTTTTTCTGGCGACCCAGTTGAAGAAAACTGTTGATGCCCGTGACCGAACAGAGCTGGGGATGAGGGGTTTTGGGTGTGTGGGGGGGTCAGGGCTGGGGGTGCAGGCTCTAGGGTGGGGCCAGGGATGAAAGGTTCATTACATACACTGTAACGATGCTGGTTCTGGCAGGATCCAACTGAGAGTGCCAATTTAGGACAAATTGCTCAAAGCAGGGCAGTTACAGCCCAAGGCTGTGGTTTTTATGCATACCAACGCAAACCAAACCAGCCAAACAGAGAAGACTTTGGTTTTACCCCACTGACTAACCACAAGTCACACAAGCAATTCCCTTAGACACCCCAGTTTCCCAGTATCACCATCAGCACCATTTGTTATGGAGACAAATGGTTATAAAAACCAATACCCCAGTAAAAGAAAAAAGGTTCTCTTAATCGCAAAGGACCAAGCCCCAGACCCAGGTCAATATATAAATTAGATCTTACCCACAAACCATGCTGTTGCCAGTCTTTTAGGATCTAAAATCTAAAGGTTTATTCATAAAAGGAAAAAGATATAGATGAGAGCAAGAATTGGTTAAATGGAATCAATTACATACAGTAATGGCAAAGTTCTTGGTTCAGGCTTGTAGCAGTGATGGAATAAACTGCAGGTTCAAAGCAAGTCTCTGGAGTACATCCGCAACTGGGATGGGTCATCAGTCCTTTCTTCAAAGCTTCAGTGTAGCAAAGTTCCTTCAGAGGTATGAAGCAGGATTGAAGACAAGATGGAGATGAGGCATCAGCTTTTTATAGTCTTTTCCAGGTGTAAGTACACCTCTTTGTTCTTACTGTGGAAAATTACAGCAAAATGGAGTTTGGAGTCACATGGGCAAGTCCCTGCATACTTTGCTGAGTCACAAGGCGTATCTGCCTTTTCTCAATGGGTCAGTTGTATAGCTGATGGTCCTTAATGGGCCATCAAGCAGGTGAGTCAGTGCTGACACCAACTTGTCTGGGGTGTCACCCAGAAGCATAGCATAAGTTTGAAATACAGACAGTATAGAGCCAATATTCATAACTTTAACTACAAAAATGATACACACATATAGACAGCATAATCATAATCAGCAAACCATAACCTTGTCTTAGACACCTCATTTGACCCCCTTTATATAAGATTTGATGCCACTACAGGACCTTGGTTGCAACAATGATCTATACAGTCCCAGCTTATGTCAATAACATCACACATGTCCCCTCTCAGTCTTCTCTTTTCCAGACTAAACAAACCTAATTTTTTCAGTATTCCCTCACAGGTCATGTTTTCTAGACCTTTAATCATTTTTGTTGCTTTTCTCTGGACTTTCTCCAATTTATCCACATCTTTCCTGAAATGCGGCACCCAGAACTGGACACAATACTCCAGTTGAGGCCTAATCAGTGCAGAGTAGAGCGGAAGA
Source organism: Eretmochelys imbricata (assembly GCF_965152235.1). Classification (NCBI taxonomy): domain Eukaryota; kingdom Metazoa; phylum Chordata; order Testudines; family Cheloniidae; genus Eretmochelys; species Eretmochelys imbricata. The sequence continues at coordinate 49,000,348 of NC_135576.1, read as the reverse complement.
ATTACTTCTCGTGTCTTGCTTACAACACTCCTCCTAATACATCCCAGAATGATGTTCGCTTTTTTTGCAACAATGTCACACCTTTGACTCAGATTTAGCTTATGGTCCGCTCTGACCCACTGGTTCCCTTTCCTCAGTATTCCTTCCTTAGCAGTCATTTCCCATTTTGTATGTGTACACCTGATTGTTCCTTCCTAAATGGAGTACTTTGCATTTGTCCTTATTGAAATTCATCCTATTTGTTTCAGACCATTTCTCCAGTTTGTCGAGATCATTTAGAATTTTAATCCTATCCTCCAAAGCACTTGAAACCCCTTCCAGAATGAATGAGTTGCAAACCTATGCTATCTGGCCTCCCAGAACATGTCTTCCTCCTCTGTCTAAATTCCCTCTCCCCCCCCATTCACTTGATGAAATAATTCTTCAAAAAGGAGGATCCCTTTGTTCTGATGTTTAAATCAGCTTCTTTTCCTGTCTTCTGCCTGCTTGGTCTCCATTTCACACTAATGTAAATAAACAATTTGGAATCCATAAAATGTGAAATTAGCCTTCAAGGTATTAAACATTATTTCTGGAATATAGTTATGGAACAGAGTTAGAATCTTTGCATTCCGTATATGGACACATACCTCTTCTTTCTTTCTCTTTGACACCCAGTTTGATTATCCCTGCCCTTGAAATCTCCCGATAAAACACGAAAAATACTAATGAAATTATTATGCAGTAATCTTGTTTCCAGTGTTGCAGGTTATCAATGTAAGCATAGACTTGCTTTCTATTGCAAGCCCATTAGCTAAACTTCTGTAAGGACTAGATCCAATTAAAGCTCCATTTAGCTTTCATGCAAAGCTATGCAAGCTCTAAATGTTGTTGGAGACTTTGGGCCTTGCATAGGCCTTCACTGCAGGTGTTGGAAGGAGGTTTTTTTGCTTTGCTTTGTTTTGTTTTCATTTTTATAATCGACTGTAGCCCTTAAGGCTCAAGCTTTTGCAAGATCAAGGGACCTTTTCATCGGAATCAGGGACAAACAGCTAATAGCTTTCTGTCCATAGCTTTACTATGAACCCCAACTAAGTATATCCTACTGTGGATTTGATGTGAATTGACATTGAACAAGAAGGGTATTTGGGCAAATTATATCAGTGTATATATTTTGTTGGATTTGTTTAACAGCAGCCACAGGAGTCAGTGGATCCTGTCACCTGAGAGTGGTATTAATGTGTTGTTGTCTTGACCAATGTGAGGTGAACGGGGCCAGAAAGTAAAGACCAGAGTCAGCCCTAGGCTCCTGTCACAGTTGTCTTACAAACTAAAGGCTCTGGAGCCAAGAAGAGCTGTGAGCTCCCAAAATTGTTGCAGTAAATGGAGGGGCAGATCCTGAGCTGGTGTGATTTATCATGATTTCTTTGGAACTATGACAAGTCACACCAGCTCAGGATCTGCCCCTCATTGTATATGGTGGTCAGTTGACTGCAGCACTGCTTTTCTTCATCCTAATCACATAGATAGTCATCTACAATTTTGGAGCACTGCCATACACTTATGAAAAGCTATTGTTCTTAATTTCAGTCCTTGCTAAGGTTAAACTGCTCTTAAATTTTGTGAGAGAAACAAGACTATTGAATACAGCTCCTTACAAATGTTGGTTTTTGAAAAGAGGGTATGTGTGTTTGTATCAGACCACCCATAGCATAACTCAGGAGGTTCCTTATTGCTTTTCTTCTCACTACACTTTTATTTCTCTTAGGTTATGTCTACACTAGAAATGCTACAGTGGCACAGCTGGGGCACTGTAGTGTGGACACTTACTACAGTAATGGAAGGTGGTCTTCTGTCGCTGTAGTAAATCCACCTCTCTGAGAGGTGGTAGCTAGGTTGATGGAAGCATTCTTCAGTTGACCTAGCAGTGTCTACCCTGGAGCTTAGGTTGGCTTACCTACGCTGCACAGGGCATAACATTTTTCACAGCCCTGAGCGATGCAGTTAAGCCAACCTCACTTTGTAGTGTAGACCAGCCCTTAAGTGGGTGTTCTTGTTTTTCTGTCATGCAGTGACAGAGTTGCTGGTTCTGAATGCTGATGAGATAGTACTTGGTGCAGTCCCAGTCTGTCGTATTCTGGGTAATATCAGCAACTGTTAAACACCCAGTTCACCTTTCTGGATACTCCATCATGAAGTTCAGCTTACAGGCTGCCTGTGGGCAGTAACTGTACACATTGGTGCCCAAGCAGATCAGTTATCCAACATCCACCCACCTCTAGACAAAACAGGAGATAAATCAGCCAAAAGAGAGAGGTCTAGATTGAAATAGTCAATTATACATCATAATTTTTTAAAAAAAATCTTGACATTATTTAGAAAAATAGCACATTAAGTATTGTGGTAGAGAGGGCAGCAGTTGGTTATACATGAGTTTTATGGCATGTGTTATACAAATGGTTAGATTAGATTAGATGATCTAGTGGTCTCTCTTCTGGCCTTAAAATCTATTAATAAATCTGTAATGTTTACTTTATCTTTTGAATTATCTATCAAATTCATACATATGGTAGGTAAACTTCTACCAATGCAGGTATATATTTTATTGACTTCTTTGTTCCCCAGCATATTAAATACACCTGTTCTCAATGATAAGGAGAAAAAAGAGTGGAAAGCAGCACGAAGAAGGGACCACATTCACACCAACTTACTCAGATGACGGACTCAATTATAAATCCATAGGCTGAAACCATGAGTATTTTTTTTTTAAACTCCAGGTTTTGTGGTGTTTCTCTAGTAGGTCTGTAAAAACAAAAACCGCTTTAATGTAAACGTCCATCAGAAGAACCCAGGTATTGCCAGGAGCAGAGCAAGTGGTAAAAATGTGATGAATAATTGTGAGGAAAACTGGTAGTTCTACTGTGGTAATTCTCCTGTCCTGCAGCATAGAGAATAATAAATGCCTTTGTTCTAAGCAGCTGGGAGTAGCAGTAGATTAGAGGTAGCTTTAGTGAGTGGCTCTGGCTGATGGCATTTTGTCAAATTACACTTGTGGAATTTTGAAATTATTGTTAAAACATAACTTGCTTATGTGCAGTTATTTACATTATCATTTGTGGGCTTTATCCAGGCATGGTGGCTGATCAGGAGCATTTGGCCTAGTGTGCAAAACCAAAGAGTCAGGTTGGGGAAAGCCATGCACACCTAAAGATTGCAGAGCTCTCTGAAGAGCATATGTAGATGAGCGCCTCACCACTTGTGCACCATAACTCGCTGTGCCATATCCAGCCCTCTCACCTCTAATTCCCCACTGAGGCTGCAGTATAGGTGCTGGTAACTACAGGCTCTACTGCCTCCTGGACAAGGTGAAGATGAGGAGAATTGCAGCTATCTCTGTTTTTGCAGAATGAAACAATATGCCAATCTTGGGTGGGAGAGTGTGGGGCAGAGAGCTGTGGCTTGGGAAGCTCCTGCCATGCATAATCAGAGATTATGATGAGGGCCTCATCTTCAGCTGTGTTGGTGGGGTCATTCCCTGTTGAAGTGGCCGCTCCATCTTCCATGCCACGTTTACTATTTGCGGGGAGGTGATTTCTGACTTAATGGATTTCTCTCTCTCCTTGGCTGAGCTCTCAGTCAGGGAGATGGGCTTCAGCCATGCAGTCCATTTAAAAGTTTTCTCGTGGTGACTGTAAACCAGAAGAGAGAGAATCTTCCTCCTTTTCTACTGCTCCCTTATCAGGGTGTCCCCTGAAGCTTGAGAATTTGCATGGTAGATAAAACAGCTGCTTCTGAAAATGCCATTGGTGACTTCAATACTCCATGTAAGCTAAGAAAACTGGTTACATTCCTGAGCTTCCTTCTCCTATTACTGCAAGTTTAGAGACTATTCAAACAATAGACAATAGGCTGTAATGTCTGCAAAGAACATTCGTATCATGTTGATGTGTCTTGGCAAGCACTGGATGTAAGAATATGAAACTTTAAGAAATTAGTACTTATCATATTTTTATAAATGATCCTGAGAAGGAGGGGAACAATGAGGAAGCAAAATTTATAGTTGACACAAAATTATTGATCTTAGTCAAGACTAGAGAAGACTCTGAGGAACTTCAAAAAGACCTAACAAAACTAGGCGAATGGGCATTGGGATGGCCGAGGAAAATCAATGCTGGAAAATGCAAGGTAATTAAAGCACGTTGGAAGGAATGATTTGAACTGCTGATACATATTACTGGGTTCTAAATTAACTCTAATGATTTAGGACAAAGACCTGGGTTTCACGGTGAACAGGTTGGTGGAAACATCTACTCAATGTGCAGAAAAATAAACAAAATGTGAGCATGAAGCATGTAGTTATTTAATGCCGTTAAATACATCAATTGTATGCCCTCACTTTGACAGTTGTGTTTGGTGCCAGTCACCCGTTCTCAGAAGAAACACAGCAGAGTAGAAGGAGTTCAGAGGAGGCTGATGAAAACAAATAAATGTATGGCCTTTTATAATAGTATAGACTAAAAATGTGAGGAGTGTTTAATTTAGAGAGGAGATGAACAATGACACATTATAGAAGTATGCAAAATAATGAATGGCAAAAAGAAGGGAAATCAAGCCCTCTCATTATTTACCCTTTATCATAGAAAGAACAAAGGGACGTTTGGTGAAATTGAAAGGAAACAAATTTAAAACTGATGAAAGGAAATACTTCCCCCGGTGCCCATTAATCTGCATTTCACCCATGAAACTCTCTGCCACTGGGTATCATTGAGGTCAAGAATTTAGAATACAAATTAGGATTAGATATTTGTATGGGTAATGAGAACATCCACAGTTACACGAGACTGGATAATTATGTATAAGGAGTGAATCCTCTTGCTTCTGGGCAAAAACCAACCACTAACTGCCTGTGGTTGGGGAAAAAATTTTTTCTGTGGACTAAAGAACACATACATATCATTTTGTGGTTTCTTGTCCCTGTTTCTGAGGGAACTGGTAGTGGCCACTGTTGGAGACAGGATAGTACCCTAGATGGTACCCTAGATAGTACCCTAGATAGGATAGGTTTCAGAGTATCAGCCGTGGTAGTCTGTAGCTGCAAAAAGAAAAGGAGTACTTGTGGCACCTTAGAAACTAACAAATTTGTTAGTCTCTAAGGTGCCACAAGTACTCCTTTTCTTTAGACAGGATAGTAACCCTGGTGCGAAATGGTATGGCAGTTCCCATGTTCCTGTATATCTATGGGATTTATCAATGCAATATCAACCTGACATTCCAGGAGGTCTAGGTATTCCAAAACTGATGCCTACACCATCCATTTAAATCAGAGTAACCCTTCTGAGGTCATCCGCGTCTTTTTCTAATTCACTGGGGTCATTAATGATACATATGATTCAAACAAAATGTGTGTGGTGGTATTTAATATTGAAGTAAAAACCCAACACTTGAAGCCTTTGAGGAAAGTGTTCTTCTCTGGCCTAATAAAAGTAAACAGATTTAGTTGAAGCAAAGAAAGAACGATGACCCATTAAATTACATTTTGCACAAATCAAGCACTTTCTTCAGTGCTTGTGTACTGCTGCTGTCTTCATCCATGAAAATTGATAGGTGTTTGTAGAATCGCACCTGTGAATTGCATTTCAATCGAATTATTTTCTTCCAACAAATGTATCATTATCTACTACAAAAATGTGGAATGGGGAATCACTTGAAACATAACACAGAAGTAGCCCTGCAGACCTCAACAGTCCGAAAAATAATTGAAGTGAAGTGAGGAATGTTAACAAGCTCAAATGTCATCATCTTCCAAACCTGACATTTAAACTGCATCACATATTCACGCTTCTCCTTTATGTAGAATACAAGAATACCTACATTGTGGGGTAATTAAAAGAAATGTTTAATGGAGTTCAGCTAACAAACAGTGGACATGTCATTTTTGTGTTGGCTCTTGTACAGCCACATTTGAGCCTGTTTATAAAATGTAGTTTGTATAGTGTAAAGATGTTGGGGGAGGAGGGGATAATGAGTTCCTGCTGAATACTAATTGCCTACGAGTTGTTCAGGGAGACTGTATAAGAATGGAGGATTTGTTGTAAATTAGTCACTAGCTCTATTGTGCATTGCTATGAGGTTAGACCAGTGCTGTAAAGGTGCCAGCCTTACAAAATCCTTATGATTCATTGTCTCACTTGGTGACAGTATGAAGGAGAAAATGCTATTCAGAGTAAATATTATTGGAAAGAGAGCTCCCCTAATGGCTGTATAATCTTTCTTTACAACATTTACGCTTCTAGCTCATTTAGATTTGGAAAGATGGGAGCTGCAGGGTTATTGGTGCTTTTTTTCAGCTGCAAGATCCAAAGGTCTGCTGAGACTGATGGGGCACTATTGCTCTGGAGAAATATATAGTCCAGCAGATTGATTACTTGATGTTATTAGCTTACTTCTCTAGATTTCTTAATCTTCTGCTTCTAAAGCCCCAACTTTTAGCATAGCTTTACATGCAATCGTTTTATTAAAAATTATAACACAGAAACAAGGTTTTGCATTTTGTTAAAAAACGTATTGTAGTGGGGTTGTTTACTTTTGAGACACATTTTCTCATTCCAAACTTAACTCCTATTGTTTTCATTTACATCAAAATGAAAAGGTGGGTTAATGATTCATTGGCACACAATGACCTTTCAAATAGCTGTGGACCATGATGTGGCAGCACTACTTTGAGTTCTCATATTTTAACCTCCTTGGGTCTGCCTTCATATTTACAGCCTGATCTGTCTACGTGCCTGGACGCCTGAAGAGAGCAAACATTTACAGCTTCTCCCTCCCCTGCGTTTAGAAGGCAATTTGATCCTGCCTTGTCCATTCTTTTATTTTCCATCACTCTTAGACTTGACTTGCTTTTGAATACAACTAAGTGCAGCTTTAAGTATCTGCTGTCTGATCTGTTTATTTTGTAAAAAGAATGGATTCAGATTCTGATTCACCTTTTAATTATTCTTGGCCTTCCTTACCCAAAATGAGGATTCGAAGAAGGGGAACCAAGCAAGGTAGAAAAAGCTGTCTTCTTTTAAACCCCTATTCCTTAATAGTTCTACCTCCTTTTCATTGTGTTCTTGCTGATCATGTGCAAGTAGATGTAAAAAGCCTTCTGGAATGAACAGATTTTTCTAGCTTTTTGCACCCTCAATGAAACTTGTCTTTTTGAAATCAGAGACACTCAGTTTGTTTAGTAAAAGAAAATAGTTTTATCCAAATTACATGTTGTGATTTTCCCTCTTGTTTATATTTCTTTATATGCCCAGTGAATTTTTCTTCGGGTTACAAGAGTTCTTTGACTGATCAGTTCTGACATACTAAGGACTTACAAAATAGTATTGCAACAACTGTTATAAACAGATTCTCTGTATGTATAAGACCTGCCTAAAGTCCTGTTTTGATTTTCGGGGCGATTTGTAACTTAACTGTGTGGCAGTGGTCAACAGCTAGTAGGGAAATATTTAGTTATAGGCAAAAATCAGAGGAGAGAGGAAAATCCTTTTCTGTCCATAAAATAATAGATGACAAGGTCATCTTTACTTTGACTTGCACGAATCCTTGTTTAATTTTAATGTTTAATGTTCTTTGCAGAGAAAGCTTTGGGAGGTAAGTGTTATGAATATCATTGTAGCAAGGTGGTATTGTAGAGAGCATAAATTCCTTAAAAGAAATTGTAGATGGAAGGTAGTAGGTTTATAACACAGAAGATTATCATTGAAAATCTTACTGAGGATAGCTAACTTTTACTTCATTCTATCAGAAGCAGTAAAATAATTGCACCAAAGGGAAACATGTAATCTTTACCCTTTCCTTTCATGAAGTTGTTTTTTAGAAAAGAAAAAATAAACAAGAAAAATAAACTCCACAACCTCAGCTGTAATTAAAATCAATGGAACTAGGCTGATATACACCTGCTGAGAGTCTGGCCCCAAGTTTGTTTAGAGCTCAAAATGTTTATAAAATGAACATTTTAAACCTGGTGGGGGATGGGAGCCTTTTTAGTTTGCTACATTTATTCCTTTCCAGGAATGTAGGGTTTTTTTGTCATGTGTGGTATGTATGAGTTCTGTCAAGAAGGTGAAATGAGTTTTTGAAGTCTCATGGGGGTATATTCTCTGTTCAATAGCTCATGAAGACCCACTTTATCTATGAAGTGTCAAGCTGTAAGCACACACTCTGTCATGGTTTTATAATTGTTCTTTTGCCTTCAGACAGTAAAAATTTTTGGGACTCTGTTGCTGTATTTATGCATCACATTTTACCTGCTGCACAGCACTGGGTACACCTGTGATGCTATATATGTTATAAGTATCTTCTCTCCTCCACAGGTGATTTTTATCTCATTAATGTTAATAGTATACCAATACATCTGTCTGTCAAATGCAGACTAGGTCATATGTGTGGTGGTTGCCTTAGCAAGAATGCATTACTTTATAGTGTGAAATGTATTCCACCTGCATAAATGCCAAGTACCCAGGGAGGCTGGGGAAGGGAAATCCAACCCCCTGCTCCAAACCAGAACAGGTCACTTCTATAGGAGGCTACTGGTTCGTGTCTCCTCCCTATTCACCTCTGGTCAGCCTCCACTGTGTCCTGCTAGGCCAAACCAAGTGGTCCCAGTACAGAGACCCTTTCTGTGGTACATAGGTGGTGTACACGCATCCCTGCCCAGCTGCAATCCCGATAGTGCCCCAACTCAATCCTTATGTGTTTATGGAGCTTAAGTGGTGCAAAGACCATTGTGCTTCCCTTCTTGCACAATGTGTTAATTCCTCTCAGATTGAATAACAAAGTAAACAGAAACACAAATGGTTGTAATTAAAACTGTGGACATTTTTTCTGAAAATTGCAGAGATGTCATTCTGTAACTTGAAGATACTTTCCATCTGGCTCTGTGGTGATTTATAAGGGATACAAAATATCAAAAAAGACCAGGCTTTCCTACCGACGGCTTAGTGTGATCAGATACACTTTCAGCAATATTTCTTCTGGCCAATACGAGTTAAAGAGAATTACTAATTGCTGCTACCACAACCAGCAAACCATACATCATAGGCACGCAGCAGGCATGGTGAGACATCAGAAGTAGGAACTGGTGGGGCCTCTCAAGGGTGCTACAGCTACTCTGCAGCTAACTGGTTTTAGTAACAGGAAACTGCCCTGAACAAGTTACGTATGCAAGTTTCTGCTTATTTTCCAAGCTCAACCCTGCTGAACTACATGGCTCTCATGAAAGAAGCATGTTGAAAATTATGGTCAAGATTTTCACACATGGGTGCCTAAAGTTAGTCACTGAGGCCCCTACTCCTTAAGCTCCTTAAGTACATGTCTACCTTTAAGCAGGCGAATAGTTCCACTGAAGTCAGTCTGCCCCTTAGACTCCTTATGTGCTTCAAGTTAGACAGAAGCTTAAGCACCTTGCTGAACTGGGGTGTGAGGGCCAGATTTTCAAGAGCTGGCCACTTCATTTGGGTGCCAGTGTGGGAGCTGAGCTCCTTCGAAAAATCTCACTCCATTTGGGGAGCTGAGTACTGCTGGAAATCTGGATCCAAATCTGGATTAAAATGCTTAAGCACCCAGGTTTGAAAAGGTTGGCCAATGTGTTTAATTGTCTGATTTTTCCTTCCTTGTTTCATAGCTGTAATACTTCAAGTTATACATTAATCCATATTCAGATTGCTGGAGGTAATTCTGGTGAGCTGTCTGAAAGCTATTTATTGTATCCACAGAAAGGAATTAGTCTTTTTTTTTCCTGGCTCCCAGTCTGGGCACATTGATGTATTTCAGTTCTCTCTCACTATGCATGCTCTTTTAAAACTTCTTGACATAGGCTTTGACTTGAGTGGAAAAAAATCTTCAGTGTTGTTATGTACTTGCCATTCTGTAAAGTAGGTCATTCAGGGCTAGAGGTTTTCTTGTGCCAACACAAAACACATTTGAAATTAGTGTTATTTTGAAGCTCTGTTGTTAAAAATGAACATATTTTTGTTAGCTTCCCTGCTTGCTGAAATGTGCGACTCTTAGGTAGGATGGCAACTTAACATGATGGAGAATAAAGTTAAATGATGCACTGTGTTTCCAACTATCACTTTTTTAACGTTTGGGCATTATTATTTCTGTCATTCAGTAACATTTTTCTTTTTTTTTGCTTCTGGATCTAAATAACAATAACATTCATTGCTGTCATTTAAATCTTCATTTACCATGTCAATGATGTTGATCTACATACTCTGTTAATAGAGAGAAAAGGTGGGTGAGTTAATATCTTTTATCTTTGAACCAACTTCTATAGGTGAGGGAGACAAGATATTACCTCACCTGCCTGGTCTCTCTAATATCCTATTAACGATATGGCTACAACAACTCTGTTAATAGAGACAGACATGCTTTTTTATACTAACTTTGCCTATTGTCTTGGTACCGAACATGGCATAATAGTATTGAGATTTGTCACTTAGACCAACCCAGCAGCCCTGCTTGAAAGTTGCATTAAAAAGTGAGGGCCTTAATGACCTCTAGGTTTTGAATCTGTCAGATTTTTCTGGGTAAATAAATCACAACCCCTTACAACAATCTGTCAGACATATAAACTTTTTAGGACATATTCACCATCACACTAAACACCAACTGCTGAGTTTTCACCAGTGTATGTTGGCTTAAAGTGTGGGGGGACCTCTGGGGTAGCAGAAACTGTGCTGAGGTACCAGGTTGTGGCTGCATAAAAAAACCATAACGCTGTTTACAGGGCAAGAGGACTACAACAGGATCGCACAGCCTGAAAGCAGGCAGTGCTGAAGCATGTGTGTCTAGGATGACCCACAGTGTTATCAATTGTATGACTCTTCTAGGAGTCTTCCACCTTCGGAATTCATACTGGAAGCAATGAAAGCTCCATTCTGTAGAATCTACAGTGCCAATCACAGGCAGATGGCATATGCCATCTAAAGGGGTGACTCAAATACTATGACCTCATAGGATTCACCATACTCTATACATCCTTGCACCAGCTTTGTGAATTTGGCCTATTTATTTTAATGGTATTTTACCTTGGGTCTTCAGTCATAGCAACAGTGATAGGGTTGATATATTTTTGTTGAAAACACTTTTTTAGTTGGCATTTCTGATTTTTTCAGTGACGTAAGTAAGGGCTTTCAGCATGTTAATATTGGCAGCTAATTTGTAATGGGCCAGAAATTACTTCCATTGAAATCAATAAGAGTTTTGCTATTGATTTCTGTGACATCAGGATCAAGTGCAGTATTTGAATTGTAACTGATTGCATGTCAGGCAGAAAGCAGTGAGTGAGGCTGCAGGAATCTGGTGCATAACATGTACTTGCTATGGTTTTGACTGTTTCAAAAAAATGACCTGGCCTTTCCAGAGGAAATAAGTTACTAGCGCGGTCAATGTATAATTATTAGTGCTCTCACATGAGTTCAGCAAAGTCTTGAAATACTTTTCCTGTTATGAAGTTAGACTGACTTAGTTGTCTTTTCATGCACGTATGAAATCAGTGGGAGGTTCTGCTTTTGTAAGAGCTGCAGGATTACATTATATTGGAAAGCCCAATTAATCCACTGAGGTTTAATTTTTAGTTAAAAGCTAATTGGACTATTCAGAGACTGCAGCTTTAAAAATAAACCAACTGAAACATCACCAGCAAAACACATTACCCCTATTAATTAATAAATTGCTATAATAAAGATTTAGTGGCTGAAAATATCCCAAAGAATTATATATTTTAATATGCCCATGTGTATTCGCAGCAGCTCTCTTTGTTGAAGATTTCTGCACCAGATTATTACTCCCTTACATAGTAGTAAAATCATGTAGTATTGTATGTGGTATTAAAAGTGCCCTATGAATAAAAATATAACATACGGATTTGTCTTCAGCTTGGGATGCATAACTTGTAGTACGGTCAGTTACCTGATTGTAGCGCTGCAGCAGTGGGGGCTGTTGCTTACATGAGTAAACCATCTCAATAGGAATTGGCTCTGATTTGCACATTGATTCGAAAAGGCCTGATACCTAGACTCTTATTCAGAGCAATATATCAACTCTATCCACTCGAATGTCTGAGTATTGTCCATGCCAACTTCAGTCGAAATTTTATATGTACTAGAGGGGGAGCATATTGTGGAGAGTAATAAGTCTGTAAGAAGCTGTGCAGGGCTCATTATTTTTATTTTCCGATCCATGGTTCAGAACCAGCACTCTAAAAGTTTACTTGCCACAAAAACATATTTACTGGTTTGCCAAATACCAACATTTTCCATGTGATTTAACTGCCAAATATCTGCCAAACTGCTGTAGAAAACAATGATTTATAGGGATTTTTAAAACAGGGAGTCCAGGTTTTAGTCAGGCATAAAGAATTGATTTATAGCTCCAACAGTTCTCAAGATGTCAGTCACTAAAATCATTTTAGAATTCAAGCAGGAAGGAAAAGCAAAACGGTAATATAAAGGATGTGGTTTTGTGGTCTGAAATCCCACAAACCTGCCAGGGTTAGAAACCAAATAGTTTATAGTATACCATTTAAAAATTGGAATTTTCAACTTCCAGGTGGCAAGAAGATTTTTGTTTCAATCGTCATGGGTTGTGAGAGATGAGATTTCACAATGATGTGAAACCTGCATTTGATCAGGACATGCAGGTGAACCAATGACAGATGTGGGATGAGTTTTAAAGGGCAGATCACAACTTGATTTAACAATGCGGAGGGATGTTATGTGCCCCACCCCCATTCTCACATACCAGGCATTTAATTGGGTCCTTGTGAGTTTCAGGGCTCCTACCATATAACCAGTAACCCAGGGAATACCCCTTGGCCTATGCCTAGGACTCAGTTCACTTCTGAATCCATTCCATCGCTCCACGTCTGCCCCACCTTCCACCCCTCCAAGTGGAGGGGTAGTAAAGGATCCAGCAGGGGGACCTCAGTCCGCAAAGACTTCAGGTCTCCTTTTTCTCCCATAGGTAAAAGGACATAAGGCCGGGTCTCATTTACCCCTTGGCAATGCTCCCTTTTAGCCTTATCTGCACTGGAACACTGCCTACAAGTAGAGATGAGCTAAGCAGTCCTTCCTAATATGAACCTTCTAAGTCTTAATGCTGTATCCTGACTGTGATAATGTGTCCTGACCATGATGTTGTAAGGAAGGCAGGAAAGAAACCCCACTAGACCTCTTGCCAATTTGGTTCAATAGGAAAAATTCCTTCTTGATCCCAAAACAGGCAGTTGGTCAGACCTGTAGCATCCTAAAAACTGCAGCAGCTACACTGCAGCTAAGGAGAAGGGAGTACTGGGTAAGTAGCAGGAGCAAGAGACTTTTGAAAAGCCTGTAAGAGTTTAAGTAAGTGTGGGAAGGGGGCACAAAAGCTGATTGGCTAGCCTGTTACCCCATCCCCAGCCAATGGGAAGGAGGCTGTTTGGGGTGGGGCAACTCCCCTCTCCAGCCAGATATGTGCTCCTGTGTTCGCTGCTCCCCCTCTCCTCCCAGGCACTGTGTACATCACCTGTGGTCCATTCAGGATCCTCTTCTGTTGATTGTGGGGTATGGGCATGGTTCCTGGGTCTAGCATTGCTATTTTGGCACTGGTCCTGGATTTAATAAAGCAAGTCCCAGACCTTGACCAGTGTAATTTCTAGTCATGGCCGTCACATCTTATCTCATGTCTCTGTGCACTTTGAGGGCCATACAGCATCCTCCAGAGGCAATTGCATTGTTTTCTTTGTTTTTCCACCTATATCCGTAAATCTTTATTGGTTTCCTCCTCCTCCTCTGCTTTGCAGGAAATAGGTTGTAGTCTGTAGAACTGAGAGGAAATTGCTGTATAGTTTTTGATGCCAGACAAACTTGGGTCAAACCTGTCTTTACTGAAAATTTTTATACTTTTAAAAGAGCCTGATGTGCCTCTCAGTCAGTTTTACATCAGTGTATTGCCGTTGATTTCAATAGGGAACTCCTGATTTTACATGTTTTTTTTTTGGAATGTCACCTTTCAAGTCCCTGACTGCCCATCCTGCCTAAAACTGAACTGGCTGGCACTTTGTGCGCTGTTGCTCCCTGATAGTTTTCAAATTCAGCAATCAGCTGCTGAGATGAGGCTACATTTACCAACTTGACTAATATTTAGTACTATCTAATTAGGCAGATTGGTCTGCTAAGTGGTGAATTTGTGCATGAGCCCTCTCCTCAAAAGCAGCTTGAAAAGTAAGGTGTCTGCAGAACACACTGAAAATGTTTCCATAGCTGAGATAGGTTTTTCTCTTGGATAAAACATAAAGGTATGGAACCACCATCCAAAGCTGTGGGTATTTTGGTAGAAACTAAAGTAAAAAATGTGTGTGTTATAGGTACAGTAATTTAGTATCCTTTTATTAATTAATCATGGAATCAATAAGTTGTTATAGTTTCAAAAGAAAAACATGCACAGCCTTCATTGACAGTGTCTTACTGTCAGGCCAAGTCCTGATTTATTACAACTGGTGATAAATGGTCCCTTATTAACTTCATTTTATTGATAGGTATTATTCATATGACTTACTGTATATTGGGTCTTGCAAGTTTGTTTATGTCTGCACATATGTCTCAGCACTCAGTCACACTCCTTGGACCTACTTGAGAATGTTCTGAATGCAAATATGATGGCTATGACCGATTATTGTCATCGGTGGCACCTTGATACCAAGTGGAAGTAAGACTGTATCAAGTGTCTTCCACTTGCATCATGCACAAGTGGGCAGAGAGCTGAACATAGTTGTCAGTGGTCAGAGAATAAAGCATGATTCCTACCCAGTCAATCTTGGTGTCACGTTGGATAGAACTCTCACATAGTGTGACCATCCTACAAAGACAGCGACTAACGTCAAAATGTGCAACAACTAGCTCGGAAAACTGGCTGGAACGACATGGGGTGCCAATGCCCAAACTTTACGCACTCCAGCCTTGGCACTCTGTTATTCAGTGGCAGAGTAGTATGCTCCAGTATGGGCTTGCTCGTCTCACACAATGATGATCAATTTACAACTAAATTCCACCATGCGTATTACTTCAGGCACACTTAAATCTATTGCTCTACCATGGTTACTGGTTCTCTGCAATATTGCTCCACCCAGTGTTTGCAGAGAGGAAAGCGTAGCAAAGCTTGTGACCAAATTGCTTGATATGCCACATCTGCCATTAATTAAAAACTCATTTAATCCACCACATGGTCATCTGCCCTCATGCCGCCTGTTGTGGATAAATTTACTGGGTGAGGGATTTACAGTAGAGGATCAATGGCAAGCTTTATGGTCTGCAGAGAAAATGACAGATAATTATTTTCTCTTGGACCCCACTCAACGTCAGCGAGGGTTTGATTTACTGCAAAGGCAATGGAACCTTCTGAACTGGGTTTGTACCAGACATAGAATTTGTGCTGCAGCAGAATTTCGGTGACGTTTCAGAGACAGTCCACTATGTCAATGTGGGCAGCCACAAACCATGACACGTATTGTTGAGGACTCCAAAATGACTCAACTTCCTGGAGGTCTTCCTGCCTTGAACATCATTGATAAGAACGGTGTGGCTTGGCTCATCGGATTCCATATGCCAAATAAATAATTGATAGGCATTATTTATCTATTTAGTTTTCTACCATATTGGAAGTAGCATAGTAGAATGATAGAGAATATCTGAGAAAATGAGGGCATTGTTTGAATGTAAATGTGTAATGACTTTTTACACAAGAAGTTTTAGACCTTATTTAATATACATAATTACATAAATTCCATCCCAGTCCCAAAATCTTCTCACCTTGTATACCTTTCAAATTCTGTCACTGTATATCAGGAACAGAATCCTAATGCAGTTTGAAAATAGAAATCAATCCTATCCAAGGGCCAGGAATCCTTGTTTTTAAATGGCATAAATCATTGTTTTCTGCTGAGAATAATAGAATATCAGGGTTGGAAGGGACCTCAGGAGGTCGTCTAACCAACCCCGTGCTCAAAGAAGGACCAATCCCCAACTAAATCATCCCAGCCAGGGCTTTGTCAAGCCTGACCTTAAAAACCTCTAAGGAAAGAGATTCCACCACCTCCTTAGGTAACCCATTCCAGTGCTTCACCACCCTCGTAGTGAAAAAGTTTTTCTTAATATCCAACCTAAACCTACCCCACTGCAACTTGAGACCATTATTCCTTGCTTCTGACAGCTTGTCCAGATACTGGTTTCTAAAATCATGTGGGAAAGATGGTAGTTTGACAAACCAGTAAATACGTTTTTGTGGTACGTAAATTTTTCCCAGTTTTTTTTTCTGAACCATGGATCAGAAATAGACATTGCCATCTCTGCACAGCTTTTTGCATACTTATCATCTTCCATAGTATGCTCCTCCCACATACACATTTTTGTTTAAAGTTGACATGGACAATCATCAATCACAGAGCTAGATTCCTATACCAATGAATGAATTATGCTGATGTCTAAATATAGATCTTGTCTTGGAGGCTGGGGTGGACTACAAGGTCTTTCCAATTTGTATTTCGTTATTATGGAAATAATAATGAAAGGCTTTCTATTGCACCCACAGCACTAAAGGTGCAGTACTGCAGAGTATTTAAAGATGAATGAAACTATGCCGTAGTTAATGCCGTCAGTCATTTCATTACAAAGCATACTGCTCTATATTTATAAACTGCCTTTATATGTCCTTCTGCAAAAATGTAAAAAGGAAGTTATTATCCTACATAAGGAAAATCCTGGAAGTAGTACACTGTATGCCTGGCTGGACTGCACACTGGAGTCTGTGTGGAATCAGGGGAGAAGTCCTTTCCCTGGGCTCTGGCATGGCTGCTGCTATATTCTGGCTTCTCCATCTGTAAAGTGGTGGTAATTATGTTTACTATAAGCAAAATCTGAAAATATGTAGGATTTGAGATGGTCCGCAGTGCCATGCTCGGGTAGCAAGTAGGTAGCTACTACTGTTCTCATTTGCAGTTGATTGAGCATTAATGTGTTGCTAGAGCTGTGCAAGTAACTGATTTTTTTGGCTTGTTGCAATTTTGAGAAATCGGAAAAAAATTCTTTTGGATCAACCCAAAAATGAAATTTTTCAGAATTTTTGGCCAAAAATGGTTTTGGGTTGAACAAAATGTCTTTGTTTTGATTTCGGGCATGCTTAGTGTTTTTTAATAAAAGCAAAGGAAATTTTGAACTGAAGGGCTAGATTCACCAAGGGGCTTAGGCACTGCTCACAAAACAGAGGAGATGGTGGGGGCAGCGGTGCCTCCTTGTACCTAATAGCTCATTGGCTAAGGCATTCACCTTGGAAATGGGAGACCCAGGTTTGAGACCCTGCTCTGAAGAAGGGATTTGATCCCCCGGTGAATGCCCTAGCCACCAGGTTGTTGGCTATTCTGGCCTGAGTTTCTCTGTTTCTCCTATTGAAGCCATTCCAGTATGTGTAAATAATAAAATATTCATTGAAGTAGGGACTAGAAACCAAGTGTCCCTGCTCTTGGTGAATGCCCTACCCACTAGGCTCCACTGCCTCTTCCATTTTATCAATGGCATGTAGATCTCTTCTTGAATCATGCCTGAAAAATCAAAATGTTTCATTTGGAAAGTGTCAAAATGAAATGTTTCAACATTTGTGGGGAAATTTTTATTTTTTTGACTGAAACAGTTTGGCGTAATTGGCAAAATGTGTTGGTCAAGCTGAATCTTCATTTTTTGGAGGAAAAAAAAAGGTTTTTGGCCAAAAAATGTCACTCAGCTGTATTTGTTGCTCACTAACTTCCGTTTGACAAATGTCGTGAAATCAGGTAGTTTAGCAGAGAGCTTCTGCATACAAATACAGATTTTTGAATGAATGCAGAAATGTTGTCTTAAATGTTCTGGGCATAACTAATAATAGTCTCTTTAAAATGTGATGCTTAATGACTAGGCTTAGCTATTTTTATGGCAGAATAGAGAAGAGAAAAGGAAGTGGTATGAAAAAATAAATTCTGTATTTTTCCATAATATTTCATTCCAGAGCAACGACATTCTACACTTGATGTCCTCAAGAAATACCCAAATCCACCTACCTTCTTTGCTGCACCCACACGTACTGCCATGCTGAATGGAAGTGATGAAGTGTATGCAAATTGCATGGTAGTGGATCAAGTAAGATAGTCTTGCATCTTTGTGCTCTCAGTACACCGCTGTTCATTGTCTCCTGGTAAAATATATTATTTGAATTTTAGTAAAATGTGGGTCAGTCGATAGAGCCTTCCAGTGTTTTATGTTTATAAATATTACATAGGTTTATTAGGGCTGTTGATTAATTGCAGTTCATTCACACGATTAACTCAAAAAAATGAATCACGATTAAGTCGCAGTGTTAAACAATAAAATACCAATTGAAATTTATTAAATATTTTGCAAAAAGAAAAGGAGTACTTGTAGCACCTTAGAGACTAACCAATTTAAATTGGTTAGTCTATAAGGTGCCACAAGTACTCCTTTTCTTTTTGCGAATACAGACTAACACGGATGAAACCTTAAATATTTTGGATGTTTTTCTACATTTTCAAATATCTCAATTTCAGTTACAACACAGAATACCAAGTGTACAGAGCTCACTTTATATTATTTTTATTACAAATATTTGCACTGTAAAAATGATAAAAAGAAAGAGTATTTTTCAATTCACCTCATGCAAGTACTGTAGTGCAATCTCTTTATCATGAAAGTGCAACTTACAAATGTCGATTTTTTTTTTTTTACATAACTGCACTCAAAAACAAACAGGGTGGATTTGATTTAAATCAAATGGATTTAAATCACTAGTCAGGAAGACTCAATTTAATCATCGATTTCTACAGAAAAGTGCATTCTTGTTGGTTGTTACAACTGTAATATATATTCTTCAGAACTCATAGATAGAGGTAGGTTTCATTTTTAGAAGGTACACACTATACATTTTTAAAGTGATTTATTTTGAAAACTTTTCAGATTAGTTTTACAGCTATATCAGAAAATGAATGATTGTTTGGTTATTTCATTTACCAAAGGTAACTGAAGCAGATATTTATGAAGTCACTGGGAGGTGAACTATCTCCAGTTCAACAGGTTAATCATTAATATTTGGAGGATTTTCTTGCCATGCTGTATTAGGAGGAGAACATCACCAGACAGACATTTAAATTGTTTTATTTAATTAAAACAGCAACATTATGTATTCTGGATTTTTTTCTTCAACAGCAAACATATAATATTTTTAACAAAACAAGCATATGAATTTTTGAATTTAAACATTCAAGTTTTTTAAAATCAGGTTTCTTTTTGTTAAAATTGTTTTTAACTAACATAGTTAAATGAAATATTTAAAAAAAAATTAAATGGACTATGTCAGCCAGGTCAACATGAGAAACTTAAAATATTGGCTTCTGCAGCAAACTCAGTCGTCTTCACCTTCATTTTCTAGTTTGTTCATAATCTGGAAAAGAAAAACAAGCTTTCCTGCTTTTTCAGGTCCCAAATGGTTTCTCAATTTGGAATGAATTAGTCCAAAGGAAGAAAATATTCTTTCTACACTGGTAGAAGAAGCTATTGCTGTTAAAAGTGAGATTATCACTTCAACAGTCTCTGAATCCAAGTGCTTAAGTGACTTCCACCAGTTCACTGGTGTGACTTTCTTTAAAACAACATCAGTCAAAATATATTTCTTGAATGGTTCACCCTTAGCTCTGAAGTTTTATAGTTGGCATTATGGAGGGCTGATTGCTGGATGCCCATGTCACAGCCAACTCCTCTTCTTCAGCAGTTAAGGTTTGACCCTGGTACCGAGTATTGAGAATATTTGCAAGAAAATCAGCTGGAGATAGTGCTTGTCCCATAATTTTTTTAAATACTTGTAATTTAAATCTGTCATTGCATATTTCTCTTTTTAAGATCTCACTCAGTTCCTTCCAAATTTCAACGACATCAGCGATAAAACAGCTATTTCCCTGCATTTTGTTCAAGGCTCCAGAAATAGGCTTCAGGGTACTCAGCATGTGTTCAACATGTCTCTTAAGCCCAATGTTGAGAACTTTGGCTGTGACAATGCCGTCTATTTTTTCACTATTTTGTTCACACACTGTCATCAGATTAGGCCAGTTCTTGATATAGTGCTCAAAACAGTCCACTACTGAGTTCCATCGCACGTCTTGTGGGAGAATTAGCTTGGTTCCTCCCAATTTTTTCAGAGCAGCTGCTGCAAAGTGGTTGTTACAGAAGTATTTTGCAATTTCAACAACATTAGCCTTTATTTCTGAAACACTGAAGTCTTCGGCTAGGAGGTGCATCAAATGAGCACTGCAAGCATATGTTATTAGCTTGGGACTCTCTTTTCTCTCTTCTAAATAATTTCTTCTCATCTTGGATACATTTGCAGCATTGTCTGTGACCAAGCTGTGTACTAGACATTTGAATTTTTTTCCCCACAGTTTGTTATAGCTTTTACTGCTACTTCTTGTAAGTATTGTGTGCATTTCCTGATGTATCAATTGTTCCTGTAAGGAAGACATTCCCTTCTTCTGTTGTCACACAAGCACATACAATAGGATCACTGTGGACATTGCTCCACCCATCAAGACTCAGGTTAACGATTTCACTCTCTAGACCTTTTGCACACTGCTCAATTTCTCTTTCATACACTATATCCAGCAATTTGCCTGCGACATCTATTCTGTTGGTGGACTGTATCCTGGTCTTAATGACTGGACCATGTTAATGAAATGTGGGTTCTCAATCATACAGAAAGGAGAGTTTGTTGCATAAACAAACGGGGCAGTTTTTTCATCAATTACCTCTTTTTGTAATCTGCTGGTTCTTATCACAATCTTATCTATGACTGTTTCTGGAAGATGGAGTTTTTTTTTCTTTTTGCTACAGGTCATATATACTGTGGCTATGTGAGATACATGATGTGACTGAAACACTATCATTGGCAGATAACTCTGAAACTATAGAAAATGATGGTCATCTTGAGGGTGGATAGTCTTCTGAATCCTGTATGTTGAGGATGGATTCTCCTAAACAAAATAAGTCAGTGCAGTTATTTAATTATTATTACCATATTGCTCATTTAGTATTACTCAGTGCATTCACTGACACGCTGTACTACTTTAAAGGTGAATTTGTAAAGGAAGATCTGCCTGTTTCAGCTATTTATTTTTTATCACAACTGCATCTAAAATGACATTATCATAGAGTAACAACTATATTTTTTGCTCAAACATGAGAATTCAAGAATAGTCCAGAAGGAAGACAGGCAGTCCTTAAGAAAGAAGGTTGAAATAAAAAAATTTACCAACCTGAAGATCCTGCATGTTCAGACATGTTCCTTTCATCATCTTCAACGCAGCTTCCTCCTGAGAAGGAACACTTCTCATGATGTCATTTCATTCGGGCCTTGCATTTCTTTGTTGCACTGTTTGCATTTTGCACGCATGCCTGTCTTACCCACAGGTAGAGGAACGTCATTAAAATATTCCCAAACTGGGTCTCTTTTACGGCCTGCTGCCATTATAGGTTTTCCCTTCTAGTAAGAATTGTATGATAGATCTCAAATCAATGAAGGCTACGCTCAGAAAGACATCAAGACTTCTGGAATATGTGGCTCAAACAGTTTCACTTTTGTTTCTACTGCCTGTCCCTCCCTTCTCACATTTATCTCCAGACTTCTTCTCCTTGTCCAGATCTATTCCGCCCCCAACAATCTTCTATTCATTGAACTTTTTGAGACTTTGCACTTTTAAAGAGAGGTAAGGGATTGACTCTGTGTACACAAATTTGCAGAGGGACAATAGGGTTCAGGTCTGTTGTTTCTCACTTCTATATATTATTTATTTATTTATATATTTAAACACATTTTTGCTGTTAACAAGCATGTTATCTTTGGAGACACACATCCACAGTCTGTGAACTTCAAAACTAAGCATCTCTGATAGTATCTTCTGGACTGAGCACTGAGTCCCATTGGGTAGATAGAAAGATTAATCTAAATAATCATACAGGAGCCCCTGGAACCCCATAAGATTGGGTCCCTAATTCTTGAACTATTGGAACTCATTTACAAAACTTTTCTTAAACATTACATGACTATATTGTCTCATATTATAGAGTTAGAATTTATAATCCCTATTCCATGATGAGATATCTTTGAGCTATAATGTATCTTAATTAAAACTATCTTTAGATAAGTTTTTTCCTCAAAAATCATTTGATCAAAAAAATCCTATTTAAATAAAAAATCTGTTTTTTTTAAATCATGGAATTTTATCCACCCTGAAAACAAAACAATGTAAAACTTTAGTATCTACAAGTCCACTCAGTCCTCCTTCTTGTTCAGCCAATCGCTCAGACAAACAAGTTTGTTTACATTTATGGGAGATAATGCTGCCTGCTTCTTATTTATAATCACCTGAAAGTGAGAACTGGCATTCGTATGGCACTTTTGTAGCCAGCATTGCAAGGTATGTACATGCCAGATATGCTAAACATTTGTATGCCCCTTCATGCTTTGGCGACCATTTGGAGGGCATTCTTCCATGCTGATGATGCTCGTTAAAAAATAATGTTAATTAAATTTGTGACTGAACTCCTTGGGGGACAATTGTAAGTCTCCTGCTCTGTGTGTTACCCGCATTCTGCCATATATTTCATGTTATAGCAGTCTCGGATGATGACCCACCATATTGTTCATTTTAAGAACACTTTCACTGCAGATTTGACAAAATGCAAAGAAGGTACTAATATGAGATTTCTAAAGCTTGCTACAGCACTCAACCCAAGGATTATGAATCTGAAATGCCTTCCAAAATCTGAGAGGGATGAGGTGTGGAGCATGCTTTCAGAAGTCTTAAAAGGGCAACACTCTGATGCAGAAACTACAGAATCCGAACTACCAAAAAAGAAAATCAACTTTCCGTTGATGGCATCTGACTGCACTGCTTTGGATCATTATCAAGCGGAACCTGTCATCAGCATGGACGTGTGTCCTCTGGAATGGTGGTTGAAGCATGAAGGGACATATGAATCTTTAGTGCATCTGGCATGTAAATATCTTGCAACGCCAGTTACAATAGTGCCATGCAAACGCCTGTTCTCACTTTCAGGTGATGTTGTAAACAAGAAGCAGGCAGCATTGTCTCCTGCACATGTAAGCAAACTTGTTTGTCTGAGCGACTGGCTGAACAAGAAGTAGGACTGGGTGGACTTGTAGGCGCCAAAGTTTGACATTGTTTTATTTTTGAACGCAGTTTTTTTTGTGCCTAATTCTACATTTGTAAGTTCAATTTTCATGATAAAGAGATTGCACTACATTACGTGTATTAAGTTAATTGAAAAATACGATTTTTTATTTTTACAGTGCAAATATTTATAATAAAAATAAATATAAAGTGAGCACTGTACACTTTGTATTCTGTGTTGAAATTGAAATCAATATATTTGAAAATGTGGAAAACATCAACAAATATTTAAATAAATGGTATTCTATTATTGTTTAATAGCGTGATTAATTCGCATGATTAATTTTTTTAATCGTGCGATTAATTTTTATGTAATAACTGCAACTTTGTTCCCTTGTCTGTCATTCTTGATTCATTTATTAGATGCTTTTAATAAACAAAATAAGTTATGAAAATGTAAATCTTTAGCTTTTTTGTTTTGTTTTCTATGAGCTGAACAGCTCCTCTTCTTTGATTATTTGCACTTAAATTCCCTCTTATCTAAAACAGGGTCATGTTTCCTGATGTTTGTTAATTAACAAGTCCCTCAATCATCAATTCAACAGGAATAAAAAATAAGTGACCAGACAAACCAATGTCCAATTATTGTTATAGGATACCACAAAGTTGGAAGTGCTTTCTGCCAGATGTGATGTAAAACTGAGGTCCTGGCCACTTGTGATTATTAATTGTGCTATATTACTTATCACAAGGAGACTAGCTCCAGTAGATTCTGGCCAAACTACATTTTGGGTAATTGCATCCTACCTATCTAAATTTTCCCCACAATCTCAATTCAAAGTGCTGTTCTTCCTCACTTCTTATCCTACTGTAAACTGTTGTGGATAGATGCTATGTATTGTAAAACACCTGCCAACTTCCAGCGAGAGGTGGCTGCATTTCAGTGGTGGTAGAAGTGATTCTTGTGCAGTAGAACCTCAGTTACAAACACCAGAGTTACGAACTGACCAGTCAACCACATACCTCATTTGGAACCGAAATACACAATCAGGCGGCAGCAGAGACCTTCCGCTCCCCCAAAAAGAAAAATACAATACAGTACCTTATTAAACGTAAACTACTAAAAAAAAATGGAAAGAAGAATTTTTCTTCTGCATAGTAAAGTTTCAAAACTGGATTAATTCAATGTTCAGTTGTAAACTTTTGAAAGAACAACCATAACGTTTCGTTCAGAGTTAAGAACATTTCAGAGATACAAACAACCTCCATTCCTGAGGAGTTCACAACTCTGAGGTTCTATTATATATATAGTGTGACAAAGTTCCTCCTCTGCCTTGGTGGGTCCTGCGCTTATTGGTGGATTTGCTCGCCTCAGAGGTTCACGGCAGCCCTCAGTTTTGCCACTTTAGTGGCTCAAATCTGCCATTCACTCAGTTAGCCTCATCACTGGCCAGCATGGGGAAAAGGAAGAACAACAATCCCTGCAGTCTCTGCTGATCCACCTAGTGGATTGGGAAACAGTCCAGAGACCTTCCCCTCTGGTGGAACCCACAGTCCAGGTCAACTCCTCTGATATCAAGTAGGGAGTTGGGGGGATGGGGGGGACCCCGGGCCTGCCCTCTACTCCAGGTTCCAGCCCAGGGCCCTGTGGATTGCAGCTGTCTACAGTGGCTCCTGTAACAGCTGCCTGACAGCTACAACTCCCTGGGCTACTTCCCCATGGCCTCCTCCCAACACCTTCTTTATTCTCACCACAGGACCTTCCTCCTGATGTCTGATAATGCGTTTACTTCTCAGTCTTCCAGTAGTATGCCTTCTCACTCTCAGCTTCTTGCACGTCTTGCTCCCAGCTCCTTGCACACACACCACAAACTGAAGTGAGCTCCTTTTCAAAACCCAGGTGCCCTGATTAGCCTGCCTTGATTGATTCTAGTAGCTTCTTGATTGGCTGCAGGTGTTCTAATCAGCCTGTCTTCCTGAATTGTTTCCAGAAAGTTCCTGATTGTTCTGGAACCTTCCCTGTTACCTTGCCCAGGGAAAAGGGACCTACTTAACCTGGGGCTAATATATCTGCCTTCTATCACTCTCCTGTAGCCATTTGGCCTGACCGTGTCACAATAGATATAGATATATGTTATAAAATAGTTTGGGATCCTTCAGGATGAAAGGCAGTATATAAATGTAATAAATTATTTTATACTGTTAACTGAAAATCTTGGAAGAAGGCAGAGATATTGAAAATGCATCTTCATATTCTTTTCCCTCTCATTGAAAAAGTCACCCATCGCATTAAGAGCTGATAGTGTTCTTTGTGACCGACACAAAGCATGTAGTTAGGGCCAAATTTTCTCAACTGAAAGTCAGTCATGACCTAAAATGTCCAATAACACCCCTTTGATCGCCACAATTCTGCATAAAACTACCACTTTTATGTGTGCAAACTGAATAATGGCACATGCAAATGGCTACTTAGGTGTGTGAACAGCCATTTGTATCTGTATTTGTCCAAGCTGCACATATACTCATGACCTGGAGGCCTGAAAAACCATATTAGTTTGTCTCCAATTTCTATGCCGCAGAAAAGTAATAAAGGAAAAAATGGTGGTACAGAGAAGTGTAATTTGAAGAAAGATCACTATTCTCTAGCGATACATCGTTATTTACTTTTCAGTATCATTAATACATATCTATCTCATGCTCCAGGTTGGAGATTTGGATGTTAACTACATTAACGTAGACAGTGTCACCACTGAAACAGGCACAGATCAGACCCACTCATCCCCGACACCCAAGGGCTCATCATCTGCCTCACTTAAGGAAAGCAACCAATATATTTATGCAGAAAATGAAGATAACCAAATGGTAATGAATAACATAGACAACGTAAGCACACAGCCTTTCACTTCACCTTCAAATCTGTATGCAGTAGGTTCATATCTACCACTCAAGTCTCGTGGATTTAATAAGGAACGAAGTCAACTTTATGCTGACATGAAAAAAAGAAGGTATGGAGTTGTTTTGATGGTATTGTCAGGAAAAGACTAACATTTAGTAATATGTTTATATATACACACACACACACAAATGGCATTGCATGGAACTATACTGTGAGGGTGGGTTTTCCTGACTTTGAGAAGAAGTGCGTGGAGTAGCTGGAAGCACAGTGCCAGGCATGGTAACAACGTGCAGCTCAATCAGAACAGCTAGGCAAATAGCTCTGTGGCCACTGATATAATTGGTCTATGGAGTCACATGAAGACCCATTAATACAAACTATGATTGTTGACGTCATCCTTGAAATTAAGGTAATCAGCATCACGTTTTGTGTATATGTGTGTGTGTGTGTGTATATATACACACACACACACACACACACATATATATACACACATTAAGTATATTTTAGTTCAGAAAAATAAAACAAAACCTGGAATATTAACATCTCTACTGAGAGAAAGTCTGAAGTATCTTCAAAAAACTATCCCCTAATCACTTATATCCCAAATTTTATGTGGTGCTTTATTTAGTTCTGTATTTTTATAAATTGGTTATAAAGGGTTCTTTTGGGCTTTTTTCTGTTTTTCTTTGGCTTTTGTTTCTTACAAACTGTAAGTGGTTTCTAAGCAACTTCATACTTTTTGGCGTAAATTGTGGTAGGTGCTGCAAAGTGTGACACTTGCTAGAAAAACAGAACCAGACAACTATTAATTTTGTGAATTTTCACTGAGAAATTTGTCAGAACATCATAAACAGTGAAAGTGAAGCATAAGCCAATTTATAACTGTTGTTCTCCACTGAGGGCCTGTTCCAAACAGACCCTAAAGGAATTGTACATTCCTGAATGCATATGACTTTTGCAGATTGACAGTCACCGTGCTATACTAATACCATGAACCCAAATCTCTGGTATGTTTGGCCTACTTTGTGCTGCTCTACTGGTAAAAAGCAGCCAAAACTCAGCAGGTCCAGCCACTGGAGGATTCTCCCACAGGCAGCTCTATGTTATGCTGGGAATAGGACCTGCTCCAGGATTGGGGAACACAAATATGGTTTAAAGCTACCTTTACACACACACCACATTCTTTCTGAGCTGTGCTTGGTGTTCCCCAGCTGCAGCGCATGATCTGTCCCCTATTTTAATGTGTACTTCAAAATTATCCCTCCCTAAAACATTCATTGGGAGTTTTGCCTGAGTACAGATTACAGGATCAGATCAGGTATGAAGTAATACTACAGTAAAATAATACAAATTTGTTGTTAAATAACATCCTCATTCAAGGACCTCAGAGTGCTTGGCAAACATTAATAAATCTTCAACACCTTTATGTAGGTCCTGTCTATATTGGAGAAATTTGTGCCCGTGCAACTCCTATTGTAAATTACTGTAATAAGCCAGGATAGACTAAGTCCTGCTTCACATGGGTGTAATATGTCTACACTAGGCATTTGCATGGTGTAACTTCATCAGCATGGTTGCAATGGTGATGTTTTTCTAATGTAGACAGGGCCATAGGTAAGTATGGTTATCCCCATTTCACAAATAGGGAAACTGACACACAAATAGCCTAAGTAACTTATTTTTCCAGTGTCACATGGCACATTTGTGGCAAATGTGGGGATGGATAATATCCAAAAGTCCAATGATCAAACAGCTTTGGACTGTGTTGAAAAAGAAATCTTTTAATTAGGTGAATTCTAATGCTGTGTGAAGGAGTTACAATGCTACAATTCTAGCTTGGATCTGTAGTTATTGAGAAATACCATGCATATTCTAAACGTTTTGTCCTGGAAGACTGGAATGTTGTTGCAAGCAGTCAACCATTCACTTCAGTCACATTAATAAAGAAACCATGGGCTTATGTATACAGATAAAGGGACAAAAAGATTGCAGAGAACACCCCTGTGGTGTTGATACTTCTAGGAAATCTCATTGTAATGTTATATGCAAGAACATCTGCAAATCACACATTCTCTAATTGTGTTCATCGTTGATTTCATGAGGGTTGGGTTTTTTAAGCTATGTCATGTTCCTTCATTTTTCTATCTTTTTTTTAAAAAAGAAGGATTAATTTATACACCTTAAAATCAGACTTACTCAAAAAGTGGCTTCTAGGAAACTCCTTCAGCATACCAGATGTTGGAGAAAATAGTCAGAGCGTTGCCACATTATATAGGCTATTCGCACTTTTCCTTATCATGCAACTTCTCACTTAAACTTGACTTTGAAGTTCAGAAGCAAAAGAGGAGCAGATATCTAAGACCCTGTTTACTCTACAAATGCATTCAGGTAAGGACCCCTGGTTCTAAGCCACTTGTATCTGGGCCTGGTTACAACATGACCACATTTTAAAGTATCGGCAAGATGCAACTGGAGTAAAGCCATGGGCACGATAAGGGAGGACCACAAAGCTGAGAAAGGACTAGAGCATGACTAACCCAAGCACCATTTATTAGACTGTTCACTTTGCTTGTTGCATTAAGTCTGATAATTAGATTGCTTTACATTCCATACATTTTGTTGTATGCTTTAGTTCTAGTCTTGATGACCTTGAAGTAGACAGTGGAAGTGAAGGGATTTCTGACAGATCCCACGGTCGCTACCCTTCTTTCAGTTCTTCAATGACCGTGGCTGGCAGCAGGCATGAATTAGATTCTTCTGAGACAAGCACTGACCTAGATTATAGCATCCACAGGATGGACTCTAACAATCTGCAGTCAAAGGTATTCGGATATCATTTTGGTTTTGTTTATTTTGCTTTCAACTAAGTTGTTGAAAATATATAAGAATTTGTATTTGAAGGGCCACATTCACCTCTCAATTATATTAGTATAAATTCGGATTAACTCCATAGAAGTCAACAAAACTTATCCCAATTTACACTTGTCAAAGTTTGACTCAGACTCACAATTTATCAGACCACTCTGTTTTATTAGCAAAGCTGCTCTGCTAATACATTTAGAAATGAGCCCCCCGAGTGGGGCTTGTGTCTCTTAATTTATACAGCTTACTGGGAGAACAAGTTACAGAGAAGTTACAGACAAAAGAAGAAAAAAGATTTTAGTCACCACCCTTCGAGATCCCTGAGACCAGTCACGTATCTTCAATTACCTGCCACCCTTAACAATCTCCTTTAACAGCTTCCAGTTAACTTAACTAATTGCCCTTCACACCTTCCATTCTGATGCCTGCTTCTTAGATGTGCTGGCTCTGTCTTAATTGCTTCTCCATTCAAAAGCTAACTGTCCCTATGTGTGCTCCCTCAGATACTTTGTAACATGTTTTGGCATGCCCTTTCATATACAATGTATCCAGCATGTCCCCTTATACAACGTTATACAAGGTTATACTTCCACACACTGGTATAACAGAGAGGAAAATTTTGCTCCGGTATTCTCTATAGCACATGAGGAAGGTTAATGCCTTTGCAAACAAGTATTTTTTTAAAAAGACAGTCATGGAGGAGGGTCTAGTTGGCTGAATTTTGTACACTGACTAATACAAGCTCCTTTCTCTGCTAATGCTTCCCACAGATATTCTGGCTACTGTAACTTCATTGAACCTTTGGCTATTTCTGGAAACGTCAAACACATACACAGAGTTCTTTTCTCTTTTATTCATAGGCATGAGATTTATTTTTATTTGATCAAACAGATAAAAAGTCCTGGCTGCCACTGGGCTTTACCTGATCTTTCATGTAAGGGGAGGGGGAAAGATGATACCGGAAGAAAAAACTACTAAACCTAAATGCAAGAGAGCTATTTTTAAAAAACACTGGTTTGTTTCTATCAAGCAGTTTAGCAAAATTCTCAGTTGAAGCATAAATGGTTTTCCCCCCAGGTGTTTTCCAACATGCTCAGTAGTATTTATCCTGCAAATCAACATACTGTTTTCACAATATTTTGGAACTCAAGGCTGCTTCAGAAAAGTTTTTTGCAACATGGAACTCTTTGCTGCAAGTGCACGATGGAAATTCCTGTTAGTATTTCTAGGCCAAGTTCATTGTGAGCAATACATTTGTAAGGCAATGTCAATGCTATCTGTGCCGATGATTTCAAATGATGGTCCTCAGTAGGGGTGAACGGTAGTTCAGTTTTCATGCAACAGTGACTCAGTCACATAGTGTCCTCTTTGGAGAAAAGACTGCACTTTATGCTGCATATAGTCATTGTTGGTGTCATGATGCAAGCTTCCATCTGATAGAGCGCAGACCATCACTATTGTTTCTTTCTGAGCTTTAAAGTTGACTTCAGATCTGGAATTGAAACAAACAGAATATTGTTTTATCTGTGAAGCCACCTGTGCACTTAGCATGTCAAAAACATATCTATATAGTAGTGAAAATATAGGTTTTTTTTTAATGCAAGTCCGTGTATTTAATGAACCACAAAAATCAGATAATGTTGGTTTGATTTAAATTCTCAAAAGAAATGGGTTTTGCACAGGTAATTATGACTTTGCTTTCAAGGCATATCAATAACTAATCACCAGCTGGGGTAAGAGATTTCCAGTCATGGTATCCAGGCACAATTAGGTAAATGTAAGGGAAAAGGAAGAGAGAGATTAATTTCTTCCTCTGGAATATCCAGATCGTAGCTGGAGACAGAATACTGGGCTAGATGGAACACTGGTCTTTTCTGCTCTGAAAACACTATGTTCAAGTACCATCAGAAAAAGGCAGGGAAGATAACTGGCCATCTGATATAGTAGAATAACATCACTGTTCAGACTTTGGTCCCCACCAAATTGAAATAATTCAGGATTTTTCTTGCTCTGACTTTGCACACACACACTTTCCTGTAATACCAATTGCCTTTCTTTAAAATTAATGTGTTTTTCCCCTTCATTTTGATTTCTTCTAGGAATCGTTACTTTCTGGAATCCGGTCACGTTCTTACTCATGTTCTTCACCCAAAGTTAAATTAGGGAAATCTCGCTTTGCACGTGACTTCACAGTTTGTGATTCAAATGAAGGTGAGCATTAGTTCTACTCCATTTGCGTGTATGGAATGCCACAAACTCCATGCTTACTACAAGCCAAATGCTCACTTCTTTACTCAGGTCAGGATTGTCTCCCTGGTATCCATGTAAAGAGTGGTCCCCTATGTGTGCAGCTCTCCACCAGTCCATGTGGAAGTGGGGCTTAGCTGCCTCCACATCATCCCTCTTGGCTCTTCAAGGGGCACCGTATAGGTCCAAAGCCTGCAGTGTGGGAGAACATAGAGACAGAGCTGCGAGGGAGAAGTGGGCAATCTGGAGGTGCGGCTAGGAGGGAGACACACGTTGTCCCTGCTCCAACCCTGCAGAGCTTAGTCAGAAAAGATAAGGCAGCCTAGGACACAACTTCCTTTTCCGGAGTCCAGCAGAGAACCAAGGGAGAGGCCAAATTTGGTGTAGAGGCACAGGCCCTTTGTGCCGAAGGTCCTCACATCCTGCAGATCCTTGGGAATCTGTGAGGTCTGTGTGTAAGCTGTGGCCTTTTCCATAGGCAGGGGAGCAAACACCACCTTCTTCATAGGATGATGTGTGGATTCATTGCGAGGGGATTCTCACAAACCTGCCTTCCCTCTGTTCCTATTCTGCATGTTTTACCATGGTAGGGATAATCTGATCCTCCGCTCCTATTCAGTCCTAACTCAGACAGATTTCCATTGAAATTAGTAGGTATTTGCTCATCCTTGGAAAACTTGTAAGAACCTTACAGCGTAGCCTCATGTTACATAATTGACTGTTCTGCTTATGTGCTGCCTGCAAGATGTTAAGAATTGTTTCTAGCAGCCTTAGATTTTAAGGGTATTTTTGTTTGTTTGCTTGTTTTTAAGCTTAGCAAACAACACAGGCCTTCTTTGGAGAAAGCTGTGTAACATGCTACATTAGAAATCCATGGAATGATATAAAGTATGAAATATGTACTCGATCTTATTCATGATCACATCTCTGAAAATCAGTTAATTTTCAATAGAATCCATTTTCTTTGTTTTTTTTTTAATTATTTTTGGGATAAGAACAAATCTGATTTTCTTCCAAAAGGAAAATTCATACTTAAAGCTATAAACATGAGAAAAGATGGGCTGGAAATTGACTGTGTATTTTTTTTTCTAATAAGTGCTGCATCATTTAAGAAAAGCATCCTTATTCAAGACAGCACTTAAGCATAACTTTAAGTGTGCGCTTAAAGTGAGGTGTGTGCTTAAGTGCTATCCTGAATTGGCTCCAGAAGCTTCATTATTTTATTTAGGCCTGTATCCTGGGAAGACTCACGCGCAGGCTTACCTTGCTGTACCATTGATTTCAAAGTTAAACATGTGTTTAAACCTTTGCAGGGTTGGGGCATTTTTCACATGATGCTTAGTAGCAGAATGCAAAAAACAGCAGCGACAATCTTGGTTAAAATGTAGGTGAACATTTTTTCAAATTCATTGGGTTTTGTCCCTCAAATCCACAATAACGCTTTGTTTCTACTCATAACTCTTTTTTGTGCACTGTCTGCAACACTGGGATGTTTACAAGTATTGTTATTGGTTTTTTTTTTTTAATGTAACTTTATTTTTAACAATTTTTCATCCTGCAGATTAGCTGAGAAGTCTTAAAAAGCAGATGAGGAACAAGGGCATATGTCCCATAAGATCTAAAGCCCTCAATTCAGCAAAGCACTTAAGCATGTGTTTAATTCCTGGTAATGTCAATGGGACTGAAGCACCTGTGTAAAGTTAAGCACATGGTTTAGAGCTTTGCCCTAATCAGTCCTAAACCCTGACCTCCTATATAAAGTCAGAGTAAACTAATAGGAGTTTACATGGGGCTTGGGAGAGCTAGAATTATCCTTCTTCCCAAGCTATGGGACACAAATAGTCACTTTGTAGCCCATCAAGGCTGCGGAAGTGTCTGTAGTCACTGTGTTCTCCAAGTATGGGGCGATTTGGCCAATGCATTTGTGTCATAAGTAGGGCTACGATTATGTCACGGAGGTCACTGAAGACACACAATCTGTGACTTCCAGGGACCTCTGTGACTTTTTCTGCCCTAGGGCTGTCAGCAGGCAGCCCTGCAGCTCTCAGCCACTGCTGATGGAGGCTCCCAGCAGCTCCTAGCCGCTGGGCAGCAGGGGGACCCCAGAGCTCCAACTCCCCAAGGGTAGCTGGGCTCCCAGCAGCTGCCCAGCCATGGCACGGGTCACACACCCCTGCCCCAGAAGCCCAGCTCTGGCGGCCAGCGAGGGAGGACGGGGAACCCCGCAGCAGACAGGTCACAGGCTTCCCTGAATTTTTGTTTACTGCCCGTGACCTGTCTGTTGTTTTTACTAAAAATATCCCTGACAAAATCTGAGCCTTAGTCATCAGGGATCTGCTGAGCACATTGCTGGCCCTCCTTCTGTCTCAACCTCTCACCCTCCCACTGCAACATGTTGGCATGGACAGTGCTGCTACATGGAACTACTTTGCAGCAAGCAGAAGAAGCAGAGATTTTCAGGTGCAACTTCTCGGCAGCTGGGAACTCCCACGACTCCACCACTTTAATGTCTTGTTTAGGATTTGGCCATAAATGAGGGTAGAAAATCTGATCTTGTAAATTAAAATCCAATCTGAGTTTGCTGATTTGCGTTTTTGAGTCTAAAAGGATTAACCCATAATAAGAGAGTTTCATTCTTGCATCATGAGCTGCAATCTAGAAGTAGGATATGCACTGCCTACTGCTGTAGCAATAACCAAAGCTTTTTTATACACATTGAAATAAATTGGCTACATATGTGTTTAAAGGAGGATATTTCTAGTATGTAACTGTAAAGAATTTGTCCCTGCTGTGTAGATGGTGTGTTCATGAACAGTGGTCGACCCCTTCTCCAGGCTATTTCACTCTCTAAATCAGTGTCTCTGCTCCATCCCTGTAGTAAGTACTGCAATGGCAACCCAATGGTGCTATTTTGCATGAAGCTATCTTCATTTTTCTATGGGAACATGGCCTTTATTTCTTCAGAAGAGCATCTTGTTGCACATGTTTGGTCTGGCAACTAACTGAAATGTGATTTGATTCTCAGTACGTACATGATAAAATATGCTATCTTACTTGCTGAACTGTTGGGTATTTTCTCATATGGGCCCTTTTTCAACAAGGTACTTGAGCATGGACCTAACTTTAAGCATGAGAATAGTCCCATTTAAGTCTTTGGGGCTACATATGTACTTAAAATTAGGCATATGTTTGCAGATAATCTCTACAAAGCTAAATAATGTCTGGTCTCGGAAATAATAGAAAAGAATCATGTATGTGTTTTACAACAGAATAGCTAAAAAGCAAAATGAAAGATTGAACCATTCAAAAAACCGGGTTGCTCAGAAAAAGATCAATATTAATTTTCTTTACTTCTTAAAAGCAATCCATCAGTTTGCAAAGACTGACATTCTCTGATGTTAACCCAGATCCAGGCAAACTCTGTCAAATACAACCTGTTTAATAAACGATGTGTATTATCCTGGGCAATGCTGCTTCTAATAATTTTTGCTTTCTAAATTCCCAACCAATTGTGCTAGAATATAATGACTGAGCTTACGTCCTGGTGGAGGTTATGTGCTTCAAACAAATAAATATCCCAATATAACCACGTTAGTTTTCATTAACTTTTTGTGTTTTGTAGAACAACGCGCATACAGCTTGCCAGAGCAATTGAAGGAAAAAAGGTATTGACACTTGCCACAGATGAATTTCTGCAGTGTAATTTTTATCCATCTACCATTATTTACATGTTAATGCTACTAGTTAAACACTAGTAGGAAAGATCTTTGTAATAATCATCATAACTGAAAAGTAGCAGACTCAAATAGACTAATATACCATGTTCTCTTGTGGTGCCTTTTACTAATGGAATTCAGAATGCTTCTCTAGGTTACTGTTATACTCCATACTAGTGTGAGAGTTGGATATAGTCTATAACAATGTTATATTTGCAACACATTTGTTGTCTGACTGTGCAACTTTAAAGTTTGGCATTTCTTAAGTCCATTTGGCATACACAACCTTAACTCTCTGTGTTTGTGCAATAGTCTTTACTTCTGTAACCGCTTACTGTTTTTGTTGAATATAATGTCATGCATTTTCCCCTAAAACCGTTAAATGTAGGTGTTCTGCATCTATGTTACTCTACTCATTATTTTGTATGCCAGACAAATGGACACCATGAGAGCTGTTTACGTATGAGGTGCATACTGAATGAGGAGAGAGTTTCCATTTACTGTGCACCTTAAAAAACTGTTGAAAAAAACCTGAGTGTTCATGTTAGTAAAAACTGTATTATAATGAACACACACAGGGGAGCAGAGTTACAGTTTCACAGGCAACCTTAACTGGTACCTCTTGACTTTTGAGTTTTTCATTTTGCAACTTTTACTGACATTTCCTTTTACATTTATTTATTGCAAATAAAAATCAGTTGCATGTTCTGGATCGATGTGGCTGGATGCCAGGGAACCATCCCATTATCTGTGAAGTGCAGGAATCCAAATCCCATCTTTCCTTTAGTCTGGCAGTGACACTCCCAGCAGGTCCCACTGCTGTGTCATGTGCTCCATCTGATCCTCAAGTCAGGACTGCACCGTGACTTTGTAGGCTGGCTGAGAGAAGCCTCTGCTCTAGTGCCATCTAGGGAGAGAAGGAGGGTAACAGCACACATCTATGACCAATTCAGCAGGCCACCCAGTATTCAATAGAGCATGTGCTAAAATGCTGTGCTGAATTGGGACCTATGGGGCTGGTGTTCATGCAGAAGAATCCCTGGCTGCTGCAGCCCCAGCTTCTTGTTTCACAGCTGACTGAGCTCAGACATAGCAAGGAAAAGGAGTTAATGTGGGAGCTTCCCAAAGGAACATGTAAAATAAGGGAATATACATGCTGAGGGGTTTGATAACAGTATAATTATGGCAAACTTGCAATATAGTTCACATTATGTACAATACCCATGCATGTGTTCATAATTAGTATTATGCAGGGACTAATGTAACTTTTTGGTTTGATGTTGACCTCTTAAATAATTATGGTTTAAACCTGAATACATCCTGGGATTGTTAAAAGCAGCTGAAGCAGAATATCAGCCAGGTGCTTCTCCGTTTTAAGATGTTATGTCCAGTGTAATGAGTTGTATTCACTGATTTACATTTTAGGATTCAGGAGGAGGAATGGGATAAGTATATTATACCTACAAAATCCGAGTCCGAAAAATATAAAGTGAGCCGTACTTTCAGCTTCTTGATGAACAGAATGTCTAGTACACGAAATAAGTGCAAGGTAATTCCAGATCTACATATAACTAGGTGCTTGTTAGCATAACTGAAATGCATTATAGCTTGGGATCAGATCTGTCTCGCCTCTTAAGTAAAGATAAGTGACTGATTTTTGCAATTATTTAAACTGTATTTATAAGACATTTTAAATTTAAAACTTATGACAAATATGTTGACAGTGTCCTTGTATAGACAAACAATATCGTTCATTTTTTAAAGTAACCTTGTTTTCACAGTACTGAATTCCCTTGCCACTTTTTAATTATTATTACTTATCTCGTGTCGATTTAGCCCAAGTTCAAATGTCTGCAGTGTATTTGGAAAAAGTTTTCTTACATGATATACAAAAATAGAAATATTAGAAAGTATATGTCTATTTTTCTTATTATCCACAATAAGGGCTTGATTCTGTGGCATTTATTCAGTTGAGTAGTCCTATTTGAACTTAATGCATGAGTAAGTGCTGCTGAGCATATGTGAGTTTTAGAATCAGGGCCCAAACAAAGTGCTAAGTGTAAACACAAAATTAATTGTGAAAAGTAAATCTGAAACTTTCAGTGTTTCATTTTTAATAATCTAAAGTCTAGATTGTGCAACATATGTCCATGCTGGTGAGCACTTACTCACATAGTAATTCTATTAATGTTAGCTGCTGGGACTACTCATGTGAGTAAGTGCTCCCAATGTGACTCAGTGTTGTACAATTTAGCCATAAGATGCTATTAGTAACACAGGAAAGGAAACTTGTTTATTTCAAAAATAGATGATTTTTAACCTAGCAGTGTCCCTTTGAAGATCAAAAACCGAGTTGTAAAAACTAATTTTAAAACCTACCTTTAATTACAGGTGCATGTATTTGTATGTCAGATTAGGTTAATGGAGGCACAAATCCCCACTGTCTCAGTTGTTACCAGAGAGAAGAGATAAATGTTTTAAAATCCATTTTCTCATAAGAGAAGAATGTTTTAAAGTTATAATATTATGGTGGTTATTTATCTATTTTAATCTCTCTCCTTTTGCCTGGTCTGTTGGATCTGAAGACAAAGAATAAGGATGCCAAAGACAAACTGAACAGACATCAGTTTATAACTGGGAACTTATCAGGCAGTATCCCGTGTATGGCATGCGACAAAGCCCTCTTAGGGAAAGAGTCATTGCAGTGCTCTTGTAAGTAGCTACTGTCTTTTATGCAGCTTTTATGTAACTTTTGAAAATCTGCTGAAAGATACTTGCTTAATATTCCATTTCAAGAGCGACAGTATCTGGATTTGAAAATACATACTTCTCTACCTACTCAGCCAGGGTCCCCAGGCCTCAGGGAGAGGGGACAAAGGTGATGGCCACTTGTTTCACAAGAGACTCTTGCTAGTTGATTCCTGAAACAGTCCTGGAGAAAGCTAAGAGAAAAATTAAAGCCGTCTTTGTGGCTATTTAGCATGTGGGTCTGAAGGAGGAAAAATGATGAAGTCCCAGAATAAAGTGCACTACAATGTTCGACCCCTTTCAATTTCAGGCTTTGAGATCTGTTTTTCCTTTCAGATTGCAATGCAATTGTGCATAAAAACTGTAAGGATTGTGCTCCTGCATGTACAAAGGTAACTTTCTATGCCTTACTCTTCTTACGATGTTGTTGTGTATATTCTCTCTCTCATTTTTTAAATCAATCTCCACAGTTTCTTCTGTGGTGATTAGCGTATGCTGTGCTTATTCAAAGTGTTTGAACAGTACCTTGTTTTTGTAGGCTGCTTCATAATAGGTTCATGTTGATTGACTTACTTGTTATATGGAGACCTAGAAATAATTAGTTACTAAAACAAATAAGATGCCACAAAATGAAGCTGAGAAAGAAAACAGTGCAGAAATGATCCACCCAAGTGTTTGTACACAAAGGGCTGAGAGAATGCCAAATAAATATCTGACACAACCAATAGCAATAAGCAATGTCCTTGAGCAAATACTGTATAAAAGGAGTGAAAACAGGTAGGGTCACTTCCTTTTTATCTTTGAAGCGTTGCAGGATAAATTGGGATGTGTAGTTTGATTTGCATTTCTAAGGTGTACTTAAAAGGGCTGAGCTGAAGCGTAGCAGAGCCCCTTGGAGTGTAACAACCAACGTACTTCAGTAGGTAACCCCCAATTAAAATGAGGGCTACATTTTCAAAACTAAAGGAGTACTTGTGGCACCTTAGAGACTAACAAATTTATCTGAGCATAAGCTTTTGTGAGCTACAGCTCACTTCATCGGATGCATTCAGTGGAAAATCCAGTGGGGAGATTTATATACATAGCGAACCCACTGTTCCTCAGACGTTCTTGTCAACTCTTGTCAAACCTGTCATTTTCAAAACTGTTCACTGAAGGGGGCTTCTGTTTTTTAGGGACTAACAAGTGATTTGCACTGGAATCAGCCACACCAGTGCAAGTCACTTTTCAAACTGTTGCAGTGCATATAAACAAGGGATTTGCACCAGTGTGGCTATATCGGAGTAGCTGTTGCAGTGCACAGATCTTCAGGGTAAACATGCCCAAGGTTGCACTTATAAAACATGCATTTTTTATTTTATTTTATTTTATTTTATTTTATTTTATTTTATTTTGTCTTTATCAGTGTACACCCACTGAATAGCCTCTGGGCAAACTTACAAAAAGGATCTAAAACGTAAATTATAATGCTAAATCAGCTGCCTCTAACAGGTACTATAACTACTAGGACTGGTGGATATTTACCAGGAAGAGACAATAGCCCCAACCAATCATCAAGAGGATAACAGAGGAAAAACTACTTACTTGCTCTCCTTAAATGCAACACTTGTTTAAGCATATAAGCCTTGCACAATGTAGCAAAGGACACAAATTCTGGCTCAGACAGACTGACTTAGAGTCAATTTCCTGCCTCAGGTCTCTTCAAACTCATTTAAAAAGTGTAGCCCTACAAGTGTAATTGTTTTCTTTAAGCCCTCACAAATCATATGCATGTCGCAAAAGAATAATTCCATAACAACACAGTAATTTGAAAGAAAATAATTTGAATTAATTTTGTATTATAATGTGGCTGAAATCCATTATCCTTTTACTTAGGTTTGTTTGTCAGCAGCAGAAATTCAGGATCATAATTCAGTATCAAAATGCAGTTTGCTTGAGGGCTCTTCCAGATGATTATATGAAAGTAGATTATTGACTATTCAGTGCGTAATCAGCGGTTATTTCATTTTAATAAGATGAAATTCTTCTTTACCAGAAATTCCAAGAGAGATACCATATTAAGACCAGACCACAAGCTGTCCTAACAAGTAAGTATTATAGTAAGCAAGCAAGCTAATAGGCATAAATCTCTCATTTTAAAGTTTAGTACGTTGCCTGAATAATAAAATAATAGGACAAGTTTGTTCTTTACAATTTTGTATGTGTGAGAGCATTTTTACATGTGACTCCCATATCTACTGGAAAACAAGTGCATTTGCTAGTATCTAATACATATAAGGTAGGATTTTCGAAAGCACTCATAATTGGTCTAACTCTTCTTCCATTGAAGTCCCATATTAAGCAGCGGCAGCTGTCGTTTGGTTGGAAAAGGTGTGTACTCCTTTAAGGGCTAGAGAGTCAGAGTGTGTCTTGTTGTGGCAGCTTCATATCCGGTTAGCATGGGGCTGTTGACCCATTTCCCCCTGGCACCAGGTGACTGGAAAGGGGGTGGGAACTATTTAGGTCCATGCCAGTGCAGGAAAAGCCCTCTTTTACCTTGACCAGGCAGAGCAGCACTCACCCTCCCACCCCTGGATGTAGATAAATACCAGGTTTTATCATGAGTGGCGGTGGGCATTACACTAGTTGCTCCTTTCTCTGGCAGCAGTGAAGGAATGTTCTCTCTCTCTCTCTCTGCCAGATTGGCCAAGGTGGGGTGGGGTTTTATTCACCTTCTCCACAGTGATTTAGGGGCTTAGTTTGGACATAAATTAATTGGGGGTTAGGTTGTGATGTCACAACTCCTTATGTATGCCTGGGGCAGATGTCCAGTGCAGTACTCTGTAGGGAAGGGATACAGTGATCAGACAAAATGGATTGGTAAAGGATTTAAAGGAGGTATTCTTTAAAGGAGCAGAAATGGGGGCAGGGTTGGGGCTCCTATGACTGGTACAGCAAGGAGTCAATCCACCACTCCTTTATATCCCTCCCAACCTCATTTGGATGGGGACCAGGATGGGTGAAGGGGGAGGGCTGACAGCAGCACCCCACCACACCAAGTATGTGTAAATGATTATGGAATTACCTGCACTGCACAGTTTTATCTGCCGATCCACCAAGACATTTCAGAACAAAGTTGTGGCCTAATTAAATCACATCCCATTTCTCCTGTCCTTCCTCCTGCATAGCTGGACGATGGAAGTTTTACCAGTGATAGCAATGAGAGCAGAGGTAAGCCAGTGTTGAGTGCTTTTGAAAATCCTCCCCGTCATGTACCCCCAATGTACATGGTTTAGCCATGTGTGAGTGTGATGTAAGCATGTCCATAGCTTCAACTTGTTCTCTCTAATTGACAGTGTGGGCACCAAAGTCACTCAGCTTCACCTTGTGGCTTGTTTTTCCATCCAACTCAGGAAAGAGCACAGTGCTCTTGCACCATAAGAGAATATGCCCAGTGGCATGTATTAATCGACAGTATAAGATAATTGTGTAGTATTTCTTGCTATAATCATAAGAGGCAATAACATATGAGGTTTTCTATAAGACTTACACATATATTTCACTTCACAGATTCATCATTTAGAGATATTCCTCAGCCCATGTTCTCCTCAATGCATCCATCTTCCTCAATGCCCGTTGGACTTTCTTCTGTAAGGAAAGAAGTCTCACAGCAACCTCACTCTTTATCCAAAAGTGTTCCAAGCGCCAGTTTTGAAAGGTAGAAGGCACCTACCAGCACAGTACGCTAACTAGATTATTCAGCATTCCTAAGTGAGTTGTTACAATTAAATGCATTTTTTTTCATTGCAGAAGATCTATGCCATCTTCCGACCAAGACACTGATAGTAGCAGCTGGATGTCCAGCTCACACTCTGAAACGCTGTTACAATCTATAGGGACCCTTCCGTCAATGGATTCTTTTGTAATGGAAGGTGAGATGTAAACTGAGAAATCTACATGTTGTAACCTATTGTTAGCCAACCGCCAAGGATGTTTGGTGAGGTGCCAGCTATGCCCGTTTATACCATCCGTGACTTTAACCGCTAGGACGCACTGTCCCTTCGCGGCGGGCAGCCCGGGCTAGGCTGACGGATGCCCCAAGGTCCTAACCACCCGTGACTTTAACTGCTAGAGCTCAGAGCTCCTTCGCAGCGGGCAGTCAATACTGACTGACAGGTGCCCCAATGGCAGCACTAAGAGCCTCTCCACACCCGTGACTTTAACTGCTAGAGCTCAGAGCTCCTTCGCAGCGGGCAGCCAGGATTGACTGACAGGTGCCCCAAGAGTTTGCCCCGTGGAGGCGGCACAACTCAACGCTAGGCTCTTAGTACTCTCACCTAATGGCCAGGCTTTAGAGCCAAAACGGCTGAGGTTCTTTAATTGTGTTGGCTGCTTTACAGTAAACCAGAG
This sequence comes from Eretmochelys imbricata, assembly GCF_965152235.1. Lineage (NCBI taxonomy): Eukaryota > Metazoa > Chordata > Testudines > Cheloniidae > Eretmochelys > Eretmochelys imbricata. The sequence continues at coordinate 48,958,257 of NC_135576.1, read as the reverse complement.
AAAACAAGTCAGGCTTATGCACAAATGGTTACCAAAATTTATTAAGCTAGATTCTAATCATGTGGTTACAAAATTGCTGGTGCCTACTTATTTAAATGTAGAGATGTTACACACACAAACAAGTTACAAAACTGAAGCCACAATCCCAAAGAAAGAAAACAAAATATAGAGCTCTATTTCAAAATATGTGTACACTAAAGATAGGAGATCAGGTGTGGGTGCTTCTTACCCTCCTTGCATCTCTCGATTCCAGCGGTGCCAAGCCAGGATCGGTCACTCAATTCCGCGGAAAGACGAATAAGGGACAAGGCTTAGGGACCCTCTTAGCTGCAGAAGCCTTGGGAGGCTGTCACTTATCTGACCAGCAGATAGATAGTGAAAAGCACTCAAAAATCATGGTGCTGTAGGTCCCCTACTTATACCTCTGTACTCCTTTATTCTCTTTCTCCTTTCTTATGCCAAATTGAGGCTGGTCTGTCTGGGTGACGCCAGCTTTCGCAAGAGTAGTTTACACTTGCAAGGGAGAGAAACAATAAGTGTCGACTACTGGACATTTCTTTTATCAGGGTAAATATTTTCCCACCTAGGATGTTGGTGTGTGAGTTTCACGCTATTTAGTAGGGGCTAAGAGCCATGTCTGTCACAGGGCCTCTGCCTGCTGTGAGCTTAATTGTTGTATCTGTTCCCAGAGGCACATTGTAGCAGCACTCCTGTGCTTTTCATTGCTTCAAAGGCTGTGCTGGAATATATGTTAAGTGCCCTGTTCCGGCTTCCTCCTGTGTTTCCAGCAATGCTGGTCTGAGAGGGCGGGGCTGGCTGTCTGGCTACACCTATGCTGCAAAATGCAAAGTGGAATAATTAATTAGTAAGTCTAAGAATACTACTTCCTGTATCAAAAGAAAATGTGTATGTAGTAATTTAATTATGATTCTGACCACCATTAAAATGACACCATCAGATAAATAAGAATTAAAATTTGACCCATGATACCTTGCAAGTGGGTCTAAATTAGTGATGAACTCTTTGCTAATATTAAGTGTTTTTTTTATTTGTTGTCATTATTAAAAATTAACAGGTAAAAACTTTTATCCTGGACTTTCAACATCCTTGCCACAAATTAAAAAATATAATATAAAAGAGATTACAAAACCAAAACAGCCTCATATTTCTTTCTGGCACTCAGATAGCCAGCCCTCTCCCGCCCTCACTCAGCACACACATTACAAACAGTATCAGCCATCACTCATATTCCTCCCACAACACAAAAATCCCACCTCCCAACTACCCTCCTCCATCCACCATTCATGTCTGGAAAGTCAACAGATATGGGCTATTTCAGAAAAGGGGTTGGGGGTGTGAATTCCAGAGCTGAAGGGCATTCATAGAGAGAGAAAATCCAGCACAAGTATTCTCAAGTTGGGTATGCATAAATTTGAGGCACCTCAAATCAGAGGGCACTTCTGAGGGGGTATTTCAAACAATGGATCCAATCCTGAAAAAAATATTCCCTCTGATCCCCAAATCTCTGCTTGCCTCCACTCTGTTCTGTTTACATTTTAACGTGTAAGATAGTGATGCTGTCATCACTGGCAGGTTTTGTCTTTTCATTTTAATCTTTTCTCAGTACTGGTTAGAATCTTTAATTAAGGCTTACTTCAGTTCAGCAATATACTCACTGAATGAATAAACATGCATGCACATGAGGATCTTCCCTTGCTCTGATACTGCCAACCTGTTTGTGCGACCAGTGTTTACAAGGTTTTTATTTTGTCATAGATGATGTGGATGCCTCCCTGTGGACTGACCTCAGCACAGAGGCACAGGAGTTTGAGGCAGAATCTTGGAGACTTGTTGTGGATCCAGCATTTTGTAGCAAGCAAGAAAAGGATGTTATCAAAAGGCAGGATGTAATTTTTGGTCAGTGTTTCAATTATTTTTAAAAAGTTGAAAATAACTTGGCACAGGCAATAAGGTAGGATACACAAGTCATATAACTGGAAGAAAATTCTCAGTGCTTAGATTTGAATATGAATAACGAAGAATATTTAAATAATATGTTGTCACAAATAATAATGTAATGTATAATAATGTAGAGCTAACAGAATATTGAAGACAATTGCCTAAAAATATTCATTTGGATTTTAAAGTTAATTTCAATTTAACGGTATTCTTGAGGCATCCATGTCCACCTCCTGTGAACACTTGAGTACTCAAACTTTACTAGCATGTATATTCCTGAGAAGTGAATTTTAAACTCAAATGTTGGAATAGTAATGAAAAGCAAATTTTGAATTGTATACTCAATTGTAAAATTCACAATTTGCACTGTTTGATAGATATGTAAATTATCCAGTCAGGGAACAGAAATTATAGCCATATGACTTGTGTAACTAACCAACACAACATGAAATACAAATAATTGTGGTGAATTGTTCATGGATGAGCTGCACACCAAAGAATTATTTGCTAAAGAAAGTTACAAATAATTTTGAGTAAATGATACATTTGAGAAGTTCACAACTTTTCCCTGACAGTTTGTGGGGAAAAAAGTGACAGGAATTCCTTACCTTACTCATTGCAAATTATTTCCTCTGTTCTCTTGTTTACTTACCTTTTATTCTTCAGAAGTCAAAGTAAAGTTCCTAAAATGCTTAAATGTTCCGTATTAAATAAATCTTTAATAAAAAGTGCTTTGAAAGAGAAAGCTAGTAGGTATTTGTAAGAATAAAATATCGAAGATCAACGTTCAGACTTATAGATGAACTGAAAATAATAATATTCTTTGCAGAAAATTAATATTTTTTAAAAAAACATTCTGGGGCCAGTTGGGAGATCCTTACTCAAGGTTTTATTCAGTTCTTACTCAAGTAATCTTCCGGGGACTTCAGACTCACTGAAAGAGTAATGACTTCAGGATCTGGATGCCTATGTATTAGTGTGCAAATACAGACTAATGTAAAGCAGACTAATGTAAAGAATCTTGGTATTCAGTTACATATGATTCCTAATGTTTACTACTAGGACTTGAGAGATTTAAGTTTAATGTAAGTTGTTAATACTGTAGAGGTTGGGAGTTTCCATGTTTGAGTTGACATGCTTTGCATTAGTGCAGCATATCAGTAAGTTGTAATTTTTTGATGTTAAAGTCAAACTATGGTGAAAAATTTAACAAGAATCGGTTCAGGCAAGAATCAGATTTTAATATTTCTGGCTGTGGCTCTGCTGACTTGGGCTGTGATGCTGTATTGGTCAGCATAGTGCAGTAGAGGGAGCCAGAGGAGCTTTTTGCAGAGTAGCTGCATCGAGACACCTGCCTGTGTGAAAATGGTATTCTGCTCTCTGCATGTGTTCCTGCATGGAAACGCCTGCATTGCCGTCTTCGTTATCTGCCTCCTTCAGACCCAAAATTTGTGTCATGGGGCAGAAAGTGTAAAAGAGGAACTGGGCTGGTTGGAGACCACATGTAACCATAGCTAGGGCTGTTTTTATTAGTTTTAATGCGTAACATGGAAGAAATCATATTTATGTCCATATATTTGAATGTAAAACTATGTGATGCATGTCAAATAATGTGAGGGAAAATGTCTAGTTGGATTATAACACTGTACCATCTTCCTTTAAACTATAGAGCTGATGCAAACAGAAGTGCATCACATCCACACGCTCTTCATTATGTCTGAAATATTCAGGAAAGGAATGAAAGAAGAATTACAACTAGATCACAGCACTGTAGACAAAATATTTCCCTGCTTAGATGAACTGCTAGAGATTCACAGGCAATTCTTCTGCACTATGAAGGAGAGAAGACAGGAATCGTGCGAGGGGAGAAATGAGAGAAATTTTGTAATCAACAGAATTGGAGACATCCTTGTGCAGCAGGTAAAGAGATCAGCAAAATTAAATCTTCACATATTCAAGACCAAAAAAAGATATTTGTTGAGTTCAACATTTTTGTGGGGCAGGGAGATAACTAGATCTCTTAGGATTGGTTAATAGGATGCAAAGATTTTCATCTCTTGGTTATTGCTTCAAATTCTTCTAGTGTGAGAAAATTATTGATAACGCGGTGAAAAAAAACACTGATGACAGTTTTCATAACCTATTTGAGTACTGATGGTCTGAGTCAAGTTCATAATGGACAGTTGCTCCCATCACTTAATCTACCACCGAAACTGACACTAGCTGACACAGTTGTTAGAGAGGCAAAGGATTGAAAGAATGAATTATCCTCTCACCTCTTGAAGAGGGTCTTCCAGAACTGTGTCGATGTATGCTGGCAAGGGTATATGGGGCAGCTTGTGCTACTGCTGCATGTGTTGACCTGTACTTGAAAGTGAGTGAAATAATAACTTTTATTAGACCAAGTTCTATTGGTGAGAGAGACACAAGCTTTCAAGCTTACACAGAGTTCTTCTCCAAGTCTGGGAAATGTACTCACAGTGTCGCTTCTAAATACAAGGTGTGTCATAAATATAAAGGGAAGGGTAAACCCCTTTGAAATCCCTCCTGGCCAGGGGAAAGCTCCTCTCACCTGTAAAGGGTTAAGAAGCTAAAGGTAACCTCGCTGGCACCTGACCAAAATGACCAATGAGGAGACAAGATACTTTCAAAAGCTGGGAGGAGGGAGAGAAACAAAGGGTCTGTGTCTGTCTGTATGCTGGGTCTTGGCCAGGGATAGACCAGGAATGGAGTCTTAGAACTTTTAGTAAGTAATCTAGCTAGGTATGTGTTAGATTATGATTTCTTTAAATGGCTGAGAAAAGAATTGTGCTGAATAGAATAACTATTTCTGTCTGTGTATCTTTTTTGTAACTTAAGGTTTTGCCTAGAGGGGTTCTCTATGTTTTTGAATTACCCTGTAAGATATCTACCATCCTGATTTTACAAGGGGGATTTCTTTATTTCTATTTACTTCTATTTTTATTAAAAGTCTTCGTGTAAGAAAACTGAATGCTTTTTCATTGTTCTCAGATCCAAGGGTTTGGGTCTGTGGTCACCTATGCAAATTGGTGAGGCTTTTTATCCAACATTTCCCAGGAAAGGAGGGGTGCAAGTGTTGGGAGGATTGTTCATTGTTCTTAAGATCCAAGGGTCTGGGTCTGTAGTCACCTAGGCAAATTGGTGAGGCTTTTTACCAAACCTTGTCCAGGAAGTGGGGTGCAAGGTTTTGGGAAGTATTTTGGGGGGAAAGACGCGTCCAAACAGCTCTTCCCCAGTAACCAGTATTAGTTTGGTGGTGGTAGCGGCCAATCCAAGGACAACGGGTGGAATATTTTGTACCTTGGGGAAGTTTTGACCTAAGCTGGTAAAGATAAGCTTAGGATGTTTTTCATGCAGGTCCCCACATATGTACCCTAGAGTTCAGAGTGGGGGAGGAACCTTGACAAGGTGGAATAGATTGTTTAGCATAATGCATATTTTAAAGGATCATTCAAGGTGAAGTGAACCGTTAGCACCTCTCCAGTCATAATGGGGAAAGAGGAAAAAAGCTGGCAGGGTGTGTGTGTGTGGGGGAAATAAATGGGTTGTAGATTAGATTTTTGGCTCATTACAACACTGTCTTTATTCAGTCCCTGATTTTTAGTATCTAGCAAAGTATCTAACAATCTGCCAACCTCTTCATGGATCACCTTGAAGAATTTCTGGACAAATGCACCACAGAACCAATGATATACCTGAGGTACATCAATGATATTTCCATCCTCCGGCTAGATGACCTAAACTCCCTCATAGATTTCCACTGCAACTTCAACAACCACCACCCTTCCATTAAACTCTCTCTAGAACACTCCCCAATTAGCATCAACTTCCTGGATATCATGATCAGCTTCAACAATGGAACTACAGATAGCTTTTTATAAGAAACCATGGATCACCACACCTGTCTTCACAGATCCAGTAACCATCCTAAACACACCAAGAAATCCTGTTATCTACAGCCTGGCACTCAGATATCATAGAATATGCTCTGAGGAGAAAGTCTGGGATATATACAGTAACACATTTAAAAGCACCTTCACCAAACAAGGACAATCCACTGGGGAAGTAAGTAGCATCAGGGAGTGGGCCACCCAAATACCCTGAGAGAACCTGCTTCAGTATGGAATAAGCCCTGTACCGACCTCACATCTCTAGTTGTCCTCTAGCTCCCCTCAGTGGAACCCATATGACAAGGTGCTGGAACAATTTGTATAGAGCGGGTGCTGAGAGCCATTGAACCAAACTATAAACCCTGTATATGATGGAAACAGCTTTAAGTCAAGTGCAGCACCCCTACTTCCAGCCCCTATGCCATATGGGTTAATTTCAAACAGTTACGATCTATACTTGGTGGGGACCACATTCTGAAAGAAACCTTTCCTCAACCTCCTCTTCTGGCCTTCAAACAACCCCCCAACCTCACCAAGCATGTAATTAAAAGCAAGCTCCCCACAGAGCAGGACTCACCAACTCAAAGTGGCACCTGACCTAGCCAGAATAACAGATGCGAAACCTGCAGACATATCTCCAACGCTACAACGATCAACATACTGTCCAGGATTCATGGATCCTATCACAACATGCCTATCACAACATGTGGTGTACCTCATCGGTGCACTAAATGGTCTAATAACAACCATGTGGATGAAACCAGATAATCAGTGCACTCTTGAATGAATTCACACAGAAAAATGATAAAAGCCAAACACTATATCACCTGTGGGTGAACATTTTCACAAAATGATCACTCTGTGGCTGATCTCTCAGTCCTCATCCTCAGAGGAAACCTGCAAAAGATGAATCTGGGAGCTTAAATTCATAATTCTGCTAGATACCAAAATCATGGACTGAATAGAGACACTGGATTTATGGCTTATTACAACTGTCCACAACCCACTTAACTCTACCCATCCCCAGCTTTCTCCCCGCACCACTATGACTGGAAAGATGTTAACAGGCCACTTCACCGTGAATGGTCCCTTGAAATATGTGCTAACTACTTATGCTAAAAATCTGTTCCACCTTGTATTTAGCTGTGATGCTCTGGGTGCATTTTCCAGACCTAAAGAAGAGCTCTGTGTAAGCTTGAAAGCTTCTATTGTACCAACTTCTGTTGGTGAGAGATACAAGATATAACATCACCCTTGTCTCTCTCATGTCTTGGGACCAACATGACTACAACAACACTACACACTGTACTTGAAAGTGACAGCACAAATAATGGTTAAAACAAGTAGACTTCTAAAATTCTCTGTTTTATTAAACTAAGGTAATATTAATAGCAGAGCTAAGGAGATTTGTTTGAGGTTTAAAATTAAATATATGGGACCACATTCAATTCACCTTACTTGTGTGAGTAGTTGTTTTTACAGTCAATCTGCTATATATATTCCTGCCTCTATAGGCCTGATTCTACATTCCTTGTACAGATTACAACTCCCATTGATTTATAGGATGCAGTGTCAGGATCCTATAAGTGGTTTATTTTCATTAACATTGATAGGAGTTACAATCAATAGTATGCAAAAATCCTTAAACATACTCTTTACAATTAGGTATATTGTTGAGTAAAATTGTATTATTTTCATCAGTTTTCAGAGGAAAACGCCAATAAAATGAAGAAAATATATGGAGAATTTTGTAGTCATCAAAAGGAAGCTGTTAATCTCTTTAAAGAGCTGCAACAAAACAAGAAGTTCCAGAATTTTATTAAAGTAAGCGCTTACAAAAATGTGACTGTTAACAAAGTGGCCAGAAAACATGTTCATAATTTGTAGCTCTGATTTAAACAATGCAGGACCTGAGTTTAGGAAGCAACCTCCCATTTTATTCATGCAATCTTGTGGGCACAAATAATTGTAGATGCAAAGTGGGAAATTGGATTGAGTTCCCTTTCAGAATCAGGTCCATGGTATTCAATAGAGCTATTGCAATAGCTTATAAAAACTAGAGAGTCCTGCTTAATCAGAGAGTTGGTAAATTCCAATTTTGTTTAGATTAGAAAAAACTTTGGACATCAGTCTATAATAGACACACATTCCAGTTATGAGCCACCTCATCAATTACACCTTTCAGACATCCAGCTAAACCACCTCTGACTGTATAGGAAAGACCTCCACACTAAACAAAGGATTATATATCAAATGAGGCACAGATAATGAATGTAAAGCTTGGTTTTGTGTATAATTTGCACTTTCTCAGCATTAATTGAAAATGTAGCTATAGACTCAATAGTTGGGAGTATCAGGATGTTATGTGACATTTCACTGTGGATAGTGCAGATAATTGAACATTTTTTTTTCAGTTTCAATTTATTTAGCACATGTAGAGCTAAGGCCTTTTGCTAGTAAATTATTGTTTCAGTATAACTTTCCTACTTACAATGAAATATGCGTAATTATTTTTTAAAGCTGCGAAATAGCAATCTTTTGGCTCGACGTCGAGGAATCCCAGAATGCATTCTGCTTGTCACTCAGCGCATCACAAAATACCCAGTTCTGGTAGAAAGGATACTGCAGTACTCAAAAGGTGAGTAATAGATTCAATCTTGCCTCATATCAGAGACAAATCTGGAACCTTAATACATCTCTTGCATAATATATGCAACATAGTCCCAAAGCGTGAAATTTGAAGTTGTGCTGAGAGCCAACAAAGCCTTTGTGCACCACTTAAGCTGTCTACACAGGGTAAATGTCACCCAAACAGTATGTGTGGCATATATATTTGTTAAGAATGGGCAAACTTTAAAAGTTTAAGAGGTCAGGTTCAGATAAGCCTCAAAAGTCTGAAGAGTCTAATTGTTTTAGCAGAAGATCTTGAATGTCAGATATGGAACTTTTTTGGGACTAAGCCTGGAAAACTCTTCAAATGAATTCAAGGAAGCGTCTCATAACTTCTTCTGGGCAATAAAATAGTACAAAGTGTTTTCTGTTAATAATCATACAAAGTTGCTTCAATTCTCTCTGTGCCTTCTTTGAATAGTCTAGTGATCAATAAACTCACAGGCATATTTGTAAAAATGGAGAATATGCAACTATTCATGCTATAAACGAGATTCAGAGTTTTTTTCATCCAGTCATGAGACACAACATGCCATGCGATCTATGTGTATAATCTAAATTTTACATCTTGAATACTGCAAGTGAATTGCTTATAAAGGATCAACAGTACATGAATTATTTGCAGAAACTATCTGGAAAGTAATTTTAACTATTGACTAAATCTGAGATAATTACAAACTGCTCAGGGACATTTCACAAACACAAAAAGGGTAATATTTTTCAAATAAATTATCTATTGGAAATTAATTTCCCAAGTCTATTTACAACATATCAGTTGATTTAAGTCTTAAACTGTGTTAATCAGATCATATAAAATCAGAAAAAAATGTCATCTCTTGAATTGGGTGAATACTGTAATGTTGTCTGTTCTTTGCTTTACACAGAAGGAACAGAGGAGCATAAAGACTTATGCAAAGCCCATTGCCTGATTAAGGACATGATTGCAGCAGTAGACTTGAAAGTCAACGAATATGAGAAAAGGCAAAAATTGCTGGAGATTCTCAATAAAATTGAAAACAAAACTTATACCAAACTGAAAAATGGCCATGTTTTCAGGAAGCAGGACCTGAAAAAGAAAGAGAGGACACTTTTGCATAAAGGTTTGGTGTATTGGAAAACTGCTACTGGACGTTTCAAAGGTACCATATCTTTGCAAAGAAATTCCATAGCTTTTTATTTGCAAATAATATATAAAGATTAACATTTGGGTTAAAAAAATAAAATAACTTGTAACAATAGTTCACAAGTGTGAGTTTGTGGGTAGTGGAATTTAAGGTACCATAAAGGAACAAGAAATGCTGCTAATCGCTGACACGGTATTTCTGGAAGGTGTTGTGGTTTGTATGTGATGCACAGCACACCTAGGCATGGAGCCAAATTCAGACATGACATAACCAATCACATAAGATTCTTGCACTCTGCTGCTATTTGCATTTCTTGCCGCAAACCTGCCCCTCTGCACCCCTATCATGCAGTTTACACGCACACTGTCTCATGTCATGCTGACATGTAAATTTACACCACCCAGTACTTCACATCTGATTTTGGCCCCTGGTGTCAAAATCACACTCACCTGCACTTGCAACACCTTCATTTGAGAGGAAAACTCAGGATCAAATTTAACTGGAGCCACATATGTACATCTAATTGCAGAATTTGGTCTTCAGTGTTTTATCATACACAGTTTTCTTTTTTGCTATCATTAACATTCCATTAAAAACCATCTATTCATGGTTTGTCTTATAAATTAGAAAAAAAATGCACAAATGCTTTTACCCATATTTCCTTGTGCTGTGATTATATCAAGCCTCCCAAACATCAACAACAAGAAAATAAATTAGGGTGAGTCTGTCCTTGGATGCGGTTTCTCCAAAGAACACCTAGTCACTTCAGGAAGAAGGGCTGGCAATTTGGTGAGCATCCCTTTTTTCCATCCAAGTTAGTACTTACTGATCAAGTGCTCCAGCATTCTGTTGCAGAAAGGTGGCAGCAAAAAGTGCTGTCGTTCACACAAACTGTAAAACGGTAGCCTGAAATTGCTTTTGGCAGATTGTGATGAGATGCAGATATTTCTTACTCAGTTTACTGTAAGAATTCTTAAGTTTCCTTTGATCAGGATTTGTCTTCAGGTTAAAAGGAGAAATTGATTGTGATGTCTTTCATTAAAACCACTTTCTTTTTTAAAAGACAGTTTAGCTCTGCTTCTAACTGATGTGCTGCTGTTTTTACAAGAAAAAGACCAAAAATATATATTTGCAGCTGTTGTAAGTATATAAACAACATTTTTAATAAGTATTTTAAATATTTTATTTGCACGTTTCTTAAAAGTTAGATGATCTTTAGGTTTTGTTATCCAATTATACTGATAGTTACGTTGTTTTTTTTCTGGTGTTGGGAATCTTGTCTGAGCAAAAATGTATTTGTATACGGAAAACTAAGAATATTTCCAGTGTTAAAGGAAATGTTCTTCTTTGAGTGCTTGCTCATGTCCATTCCACATTAGATGTGTGTGCTCACCACATGCACCGGTGCTGGAAGTTTTTCCCTCAGCAGTATCCATAGGTGAGCGGCTCTGGCACCCTCTGGAGTGGTGCCTGCATGGCACGGTATAAGGGGCGCTGCCGGCTCTCCCCACCCTCAGTTCCTTCTTGCCGCCAGTCACTGTGCACGGAACGTTTGCCACTCTTACTAGCATTGCTTAGGCTTCCTTTGTACAAACTAGAGTTCTTGTAAAGGTTGTGTACATAGTAATCAAGTTAGTTAGCCTTTATCAGTAGTTAGTTTTGTTAGTCCTGTCGGGGACTTAGGCAGGGGACGGGGCATGCCCTGGTCCCCAGACTTTAAGCCCCACGATCGCTGCAAAAGGCCCATGCCTGTGAGCGATCCGCGTAGTAGCTGTCTCAGGTGCCTCGGTGAAGAGCACATAAGTGGTAAGTGTCAAATCTGCAAGTCCTTTAAACCTAGGACCAAGAAAGAGCATGAGATTAGATTCAAAGCGCTCCTGATGGAGTCGGTGCTCACTCTGACCCCAAGCAAAGGTCCGACTCAGCACCCAGCACCGCAGCATCGGTGCGTAGTGTCCCGCCAGCACCGTTGACGAGCCGGCACCGATCCCCATTCACAGCTCCAGCCAAGAAGTCAAAGAAGGCCGGTAGGGGATGATCTACTCCCTGCAAAGGGAAGGAGAGGGCTGGGGCTGAGCTAAGACCCACACCGGGCGGCTCATCTCCCCCGTCGGGAAGTCGGACCTCAGCTCACACCGAGCGATGCAGCCCTCCCGGTTCCTTGCCTGGAAGCCTGGACACAGAGGCGAGCCTTGAGCAGCTTCAAGTGCCATCGATGCCTGAAGCGCTTCAGGCTGCGCAGGAGATCCTGACGTTCCTGATGCCACCCGTACCGGCTCCGTCCAGACCTAGGGGTAAGCCTGCCTTGGGACCTTTCCTTCCGCCCTTGCCTCAACGGTACCGCTCCCCATCGCAGGGGACGTCCCACCACCGTTCACCCACTTGAAGCCGTCATGCCTTGGAGTTAGGGAGGCAGATGCATCGGAGCCCTCTACAGTCACCAGACCTTGGGCACCGGAAGTGGATTTCGAGGCGGACTTCGCCGGTGACTTGGCACAGACCCTTGGAGGCACCTGCTCCCCGGCAGGAATGTCAGGACTGGCCCTTCGTGTCACCAGAACACCATTACAGATCCCGGGAACGATCGGAGGATTGCAGACATGGGCCCTGCTGACGATCCCCGAGACAGGTGTCACCATATTCTGGGAAATCCCCCTGGCATCAGGCCCGCAATACCTCCAGGTCACGCTCCTCGTCCCAGTACCGGTCTCGAAGCGTGAGGCATGGATTGCCAGTCTCCCTTCATGGATCTGCTGAGCGCTGCTGGTCCCCGTGGAAGCGCATGCTCTGCTCGGACCAGTCCTCCTCTAGACACGACTGTGAGTCCTGGTCATGGGGCAGCAATCACTCCGGATATGGCTCCAGCACGGAGCAAGGCTTCACATCAGCAGAGCAGCCTCCCAGACCCACAGTGCCTCCTGCATCGTCGGTACCAAACCCAGGCCCAGTGGCTGGGCCCATGGTACCCCTGGAACCTGTGGGGGTTCACCCAGCCCTCCCAGCCTGCCTGCTTGGTATCAGGAGCCTCTGACAGGCCTGTGGCATCGACCCAACTCCTTTTGGTGCCCGAAGCCCCGGGGGATAAGACCCAGCAAGTCCATGTGGACTAAGGGGAACAGCCTTCTGGGCCACCAATGGGTGTCATGGAACCTGCGGTACCGGCCTCCTCCTCCTCATCACTGGATGAGGCCATCATGGAGCCCCTCACCCGGTTCCTCTGGATGACACTAAGGTGCACCAGGAGCTGTTGAAGAGGGTCGCGTCCAGCCTTGGCCTGCAGGTGGAGGAGTTGGAGGAGCAAGTGGACTACCTGTTTGATGTCCTCTCCTCCACAGCCCCAGCTAGGGTAGCCCTTTCCCTTCACAAAGGGGTATGAAGTTATCCAGAGCCTTGTGGCAAACTCCCTCCTCTCTGCCCCCCATTTCCAAATGGGCAGAGTGTAAGTATTTTGTCCCAACTAAGGTGCACAAATACCTTTACTCCGATCCTGCCCCAAATTCCCTGGTGGTCGAGGCAGTTAACAACAGGGAATGCCAGGGGCAACTCGTAGCTACGCCAAAAAAATAAAGACTCCAGGAGACTGGACTTGTTCAGATGAAAAATGTATTCCTTGTCTAGCTTACAGTTGAGGGTGGCCAACCACCAGGCCCTCCTTGGCTGTTACGACTTTAATATGTGGCAGACTGTGGCCAAGTTTGAGACTGCCCTCCCAGAAGGTTCCTGCAAAGAATTCCGGGTGATCCTTGACGAGGGTACGGCTGCTGCCAGGGCGGCTCTTCAGCAGCCCAGCATCTGACGCTGCAGACTCTGCCGCCTGTACCATGGTGTCCGCCATTTCCATGCAGCAAGTATCCTGGCTGCTCTTCTCCGGGTTGTCCTCCAAAGCTCAGCACTAGATTCAGGATCTTCCCTTCGATGGCCAGGCCATGTTTGCAGTTACATGGGTTGAAGGACTCCCGTAACACCCTGGGGTTCTACGTTCCGGGCCCAGCATGTAAGCGGTTCAAACTGCAACTTCCCAAGGGGTAAGGGAGCCAGCCCCGGCAGGACCTGCCGCACAGAACGCCCATCTCCAGATGGTGCACGAGCCACCTGCCCCCACCCTCTGCCTAGTCAGGCTTGACCAACTCCAAGCAAGGAGCTAAAAAATCGTTTTGAGGGTGTGCCCAGGGGCGACCTACCAGTCTGTTTCCTGGATCCTATTTTCCCAACTTTTTGCCACCGCCTTTCCTTTTTCCTTCCGCTGTGGTCGGCGATAACTTCAGACTGCTGGGTCCTCAGTATGGCAGCGCAGGGCTACGCCCTCCAATTTACTTACACTCCTCCTCCACCCACCCGGTCCCTCTTTAAGGACTCTTCTCACTAGAATCTTCTTGAGCAGGAGGTTCAGGGACTCTTACCGCTGGGGGCGGTGGAGGAGGTCCTGCCTCCTTACCCGAACAAGGGTTTCTATTCCCATTACTTTCTGATTCCAAAGGCCAAGGGTGGTCTGCGTCCCATCCTGGACCTGTGAGACCTCAACAGATACCTAAGGAAGCTAAAGTTTCTCATGGTCTCCCTGGCCTCCATTATCCCATCCCTGGATCTGGGAGACTGGTATACTGCTCTCGACCTGAAAGATGCATACTTTCACATAGCAATCTTCCCAGGACACAGATGCTTTCTCTGTTTTATGGCTGGCTAGGCCCACTACCAGTTTACCGTCCTTCCATTTGGCCAGGCTACAGCACCAAGGGTGTTCACCAAGTGTATGGCGGTAGTCGCGGCCTATCTCAGACATCGGGGTATCCAGATTTACCTGTACCTTGATGACTGGCTTGTCAAAGGCAGCTCCAAGGCTCAGGTCCAACGTAACATCACTATACTACAAGCCACATGCGGCTCCTTGGGACTACTGGTGAACCACGAAAAGGCCATGTTAGTTCCAGTTCAAAGGATGGAATTAATTGGGGCCATGCTCGACTCGACCTGGGTGAGAGTGTGCCTACCTTTAGACAGGTTTCGGGCCCTCCTGGACCTCATTGTGGATGTGTCCATGTTCCCCCTGACAACAGCCATGTTCCCCCTGCGCCTGCTAGGCCACATGGCAACTTGCACATATGTGGTCCGCCTTTCCAGACTCCACATGCGGCCACTGCAGCAATGGCTGGCGTCGACCTATTCCCAATCCAAGGACCACCTGGAAAAGATCGTAACCATCCCTCCGGTCGTTCTCACCTCGCTGCGGTGGTGGACTGATCGTGAGAAGGTCCTGGAAGGAGTCTCATTTGACAGTCCCACTCCATCTGTTGAGCTAGTGTCGGAAGCACCTTGAGGGGTGCACCTTGAACATCTCTGGACCCAGAGATGTGGACTCCGGAGAAGACAAAGTTACATGATAAATGTCAAGGAGCTCAGAGCGGTCCAGCTGGCCTGCGGGGTCTTCCTGCTGCACCTGGCGGGCAAAGTGGTGAGAGTCCTGACGGACAATATGGCCTCAATGTTCCACATCAACAGGCAAGGTGGAGCGCGCTCATTGGCTTTCTGCCAAGAGGCTGTCCATCTGTGGGACTTTTCATCGACCACGGCATCCATCTGAAAGCTGATCACCTGCCCTAGCCAGCACTGGTTTGGCATGCTCATGAATATGGCAGTGGCCCCTCCCAGGCCCCTTCCCTACTGCCCAGACCTGCTGTCACAGGATAACAGTTGGCTCCTACAACCCAGCCTGGAGTCTCTACACCTCTCAGCGTGGATGCTCCGTTGTTGAACCCGGAGGAGCGTACCTGCTCAGAGGAGGTCCAGCAGGTCCTTCTTGGAAGAAGGAAGCCATCCATAAGACTAACTTACCTGATCAAGTGGATCAGGTTTTCCCGCTGGGCATCAGAGCACAGAATTTCTCCCTCGCGTTCTTCAGTGCAGTCCATCTTGAACTACTTACTTACTGCAACTCAGGACCCAGGGTCTGGCGCACTCTTCCATTAGAGTGCACCTTGTGGCCATCTCCGCGTTCCACCAGCCTCTTCTCACAACATGACTGACAGCTTCCTGAGTGGCCTTGAGAGGCTTTGCCCGCAGGTATGGGCCCCGTCTTGCAGTGGGACCTTAACTTGGTCCTCTCCAGGCTCACCGGCCCGCCTTTCAAGCCTCTGGGCTCCTGCTCCCTTTCCTACTTGTTCTAGAAGGTCGTTTTCCTGGTGGTGGTGACGTTGGCGAGACTAGTCTCAGAGATTAAGGCCTTGACCTCAGAACTGCCTTACACAGTGTTTTATAAGGATAAGGTCCAGCTGCGGCCCCACCCAGCCTTCCTACTGAAGCGTTTTCTTCCACACCACCTTCGGTAGGAAGGCTGGGTGGGGCCCATTCGACTAGAGCACAGGCGTCTTCGGCGGCCTTCTTGGCGCACATCCTATCCAGGGACAGGACATCTGTAGAGCCGCAACGTGGTCCTCGGTCCACACGTTCACATCTCATTATGCCATCACTCAGCAGGCCAAAGATGATGCTGGGTTCGGCAAAGCTGTATTACAATCTGTGCAGCTGTGAACTCCTACCCACCTCCACGGGAACTGCTGGGAGTCGCCTAATATGGATGGACATGAGCAAACACTCGAAGAAGAAAAGACAGTTACCTTTTCCATAACTGGTGTTCTTCGAGATGTGTCGCTCATGTCCATTCCACGGCCTGCCCTCCTTCCCCACTGTCGGAGTTTCCGGCAAGAAGGAACTGAGGGTGGGGGGAGTCAGCGGTGCCCCTTATACGGCGCCATGTGGGCACCACTACAGAGGGTGCCAGAGCCGCACCGCTATGGATACTGCTGAGGGAAAAACTTCCGGCACCGGTGCATGTGGTGAGCACACACACCTCATATGGAATGGACATGAGCAACACATCTCAAAGAACACCAGTTACGGAAAAGGTAACTATCTTTTTTTAAGGAGAGGGAGTTGAGCAGAAAAGAGAGGGGAGAAATTGTTTTTAAATTGTGTCTCACCTGATTCTGAAGGTCCATAATAGAGCAGGTTCTTTTAGTTTTTTTATAAAAATAAATTTAAAATTTCTAAAGCAAAACTGAAGATTTATTTTAATTGCAAATATAGTAATAAATACATTATATGTCAAATATATAAAATGTCTGTGGGTAAACTTTTCAAAAGCACCTACATGAATTTGGAGCCTAAATCTCATAGAAAGTCAATGGGACTTAGGCTTCTAAATCGCTTGGATGGTTCTGAAAATTTTACCCTTGAGGAACACTACACAAGCCTATGCAATTAGACATCAGGGAAAAAGACAGAAACATTATTACTAACCCAGGTAGTCTATATGACACTATATGACACTATGTCACTATAGAGTCACATTTTTAACATATAAACACCAGTTTTAGCCGAATAATTTATCACAAGGACAGTGTAAAATAAATTGTAACTTGACGATTGAAAGGAATACTTGATAGAATATTTGTTTGCCTGGTCATTCAAAACTTGAGCTCACCAGCTGATCTTTGGCAAAATCCACTTAGGGCTTGTGTACATTACCTGCAGGATCGATGGGCAGCTATCGATCCAGTGGGGGTTGATTTATCACGTTTAGTCTAGACGTGATAAATTGACCGCCGAGCGCTCTCCCGTCGACTCCAGTACTCCACCAGAGCTAGAGATGCAGGCGGAGTCAATGGGGGAGCGTCAGCTGTCGACTCACCGCAGTGAAGACACCGCAGTGAGTAGATCTAAGTACGTCGATTATTCACGTAGCTGAAGTTGTGTAACTTAGATTGATCCCTTCCCTCCCCCCCCAGTGTAGACCAGGCCTTAGAGAGTGACCATAAAAGTCAAGACTAAGATTAATTTGACAAAGTAACAATTGTGCTTTTAAAAATACTTATCTTTTGTAACAGGATAATTTTTCTTCTGCATATGTCATGATTATTTTCTATAGGACCAGAAGCCTTCAGTTATTTCACTTCAGAAGCTGATAGTAAGAGAGGTGGCCAATGAAGAAAGAGGGATGTTTCTGATTAGTGCTTCATCTGCAGGGCCTGAGATGTATGAGATTCATACAAATTCTAAAGAAGAACGCAATAACTGGATGAGGCAGATTCAAGATGCAGTGGAAAGGTACAGGAAGGTGTCTGTATTTCTTTTTACCATGCAAAGCAGGAGCATGTCTTATGGCAGGAATTGTATATCACTAGAGCTGTGCCAAGCCTGTCAGTTCAGGCTTCCATGGAGCTCAGCAAGCCATTTTGCTTGTTGGTTTTGTTTCACATGGATTTTCACCCCATGGCCAAATTCAGCAATGGCATAAGTGGGCTCAAGTTCATTTGACATCAGTATCTGGCTCCCACTACTCTATGTCAAGGTTTAGTGCATTGCCAAATACTTACTGGAGTCACCCATATGTTTCAGTGGTGAAATGGAGTTTTTTTCTTTGAGTTTGGGGCTCACATAAACCCCCAAACCTCAGAGTGAAACTTGGCCAAACAGCTGAGTTTCTCAGAGCTTCCATCTTTCCCTGTGAGATCTCATGTGCAAGCCAGCTCAGGTTCCCTTTCCCTAGTCTTTGGTAGTCATGATATTCTGGGGTGCTGTAGGCCTCCAGACCTTCTCATGTCCTTGGGAAATCGCCCTCATATCTTCCTAGGATGGCCAGCTGGCCTACTGCCTCAGGTTTAGTTGACAAGGTAAATCGGCTCCTGATAATCCCCCAAAATATCTTTACAGTACCACAGCTATGAGGGGGCCATCCATTCATTCTTAAAGACATTGGAGGGAAGGGTCAAGGCATACTATTAGCCCACAGAATGGGGACATGTAAGAAGTAGGTGTGGTCTCAATCTTTGCCCAATTTGCAAATCTCAGTGAACTCAGGTTGGACTGAATATTTGCCAGGTTTGAAGATTTGTTATGACATATTTGCACAGCTGTAGCTCTTCTTTTTGTTTTATTTTTGGCAGTCCTACTGTGGTGAAGAGGAACAGAGAGCTTAGTTTCGAACTACTTAATTTTAGAAGAAGTTGTAGAAGGGTCTGCTTCTCTGTTAGAGCAGAAGTTGCTAACGTTGCATTTTATTTTTTACGGCTGAAAAATTTCTGTGTGTGTGTGATATACAGATTTTACTTTATCTGCCTTTGTTTGCATTTCACCATTAAAGTTGCCCAGAGGAAGAAGGAAAAATTAGCGAATCTGATGAAGACAGACGGATAGCTGAGGCCAAAGCAGCCAAGATTCAAAAATGTCAAGGTACAGTGCCTCTCACACTACGTTTAAAATTCCACTGCCAGAGAGTTAGGAGTGTAAAAAATAATCTGGATTACTGACTAATAAAGGGATATACAACAGGTGCTCAGACACCACAGTGATGACTTCAGGATGGTTGGATTGACAGATTAGCTTCAGAAGTGGTAAAGCAAGGGAGGGCTTTGATGTGTGTGACTTGAGCCTAGACATATTTGTTTCTTTGATATTTCATTGTATCCACCTGTTTTATATTTTTACCCCACTGCAATCAATACAAGAAAAAGTATTGAAAAAGCCAAAGAAATTGATGATTTCAAATAAGCATTGAACAGGTATAGTTCTTTATTTACCGAAATAGCCTGAACCTTCAGTAGTTACATGGATTTGTATCTCTTTATAACTACTCATCTGTCACTGCTTCATTGTGTATTATCTAAACATGCAGCACTTAGGCCTAGGCTTAGCACTTTTGACACAGTGAGACACAAATTGCACATCTTTTCTGCTCGATTGACTCCAGGGGAGAGTAAGTGGTAGAGTTGCTAGCATTTGAGTATTACGTTCCAGGGGTGTAATCCAGACCTGTGAGGGGTTGTCATTGCCTGCCCTGCAACCATGGGTGCCTCACAATGTTTTGCTGCTGTCGCTCCAAACCTGGGCTGCTCACAGACTGCCAAACAGCATGCAAGTCACACCCTCTGTGCCTGTGTGTAGCTGCAGCCTGCCAGCTACACACCAGCCACATTCTGGCTTCCAGCAGCCTTAGTAACCACTTTCAGGGTCACCTCAACACATTTCCAGTCCCAAACTTTCCCCAAATATATGTGTTCTGCACTGTGCAGCCCTCTCCTGGACAGTTCCAATATTACAGGTCTGTTGCCCCTGGAAGGGGTCAGTGAACAACAGTTTGCTACTTTAACTGCAGTTACCAAACAATTCAGTTTAAACACTACACATGATTAGTTTTGATTAAAGCAAGTTTAACTACAAAGAGAGAAATTTTAAGTGAATATAAGTACAAGGTATTAAAGTCAGAAATGGTTACAAGAGAAATAAAGATAGAATGTTTTCTAGTAACTAAAACTTAACAAACTAGACTTGGTTCAAGGTAAAATTCTTACCACAGGTTCCCAGCAATATTGTTGATCAGATTTTATTGTCAGGATCTCTCACAAAGTCCAAAGGCTGGTTCCTTTCTCTTCTTGGGAGAAAGAATGAGTGAGAGAGTCTGGGGTGTTCCTCACTGTTACAGTCCAGGCAGCCTTTGAAATGCATTTTCCTGAGGTTTATCCCTAGATAAAGTTCCTTCCCACTGTGAGGATTGAGACAAGAGTCTCGTGGTGAAAGAGGTTCCATGTTGTTGTTTGTTAAAATGAAGAATTGATCTATTCCTGCCCCACGCCCTTCACTGCCAAGGAATGGCCACCTAATGGGTGATTGTCAGTCAGATTTGATGACATGTGGCTAGAGGTGCCAGATTGTCTTTTGTCTTTGAAAAACAGGTTTCCCCCCTCTCACCCTGATTTGTCTGGTGGGAACATTTCATTCATAATTTCAGCTTATGTTCATAAATTTACATATCATGTTGCTACACACATTTCACCATGATATTATTGACCTGCAGGTTATTGATACTTCACAAGGCATATTTTGTACAAAGATTACAATCACATATATGATATGAATACTGGGGTGCATTTGGTCACAATGGTGAGGACAACTTTAGATCTCCACTTGGACCTTTGTGGTGGAGGCTGATTAGATATGCACAGAATCCTCACTTCCTCTAGCTGCCTTAGCCAGGCCTGCTTCCTGGAATTTGCCCACTTTGAGGGCTGCATCAGATGGCCGAGGGGCCCACAGTATAGTCAAGATTGCATCATCAGAACTCCTCAATGGTCAGACTTTCCGCCACTGTGGGGACTTTGTCAGAATCTGGGTCAACTTTCATCAGTGCAGATTATGGACGGAATGAATCTTGTCCCTTTCAGTTTACAAAAGGTATCATGCAAACTGAGTCATTCCTCGGCTTTGTTTGTAAGTACGTAGTAGCTTTGAATTAGCAACGATAATGTGGCAGATGGATAAGAGGAGGAGTGGGAAGTGTACTTTACCTTCAGAACAGAATGGTGTTATTGCTAACATAATATGTCCAAATTTGATTAATAGAATCTCTGAGTAGCCAGGACCAGCAGATCTGCAGTTATTTGGAAGATAAGTTGCATATCTATGCAGAGCTTGGAGATATGAGTGGATTTGAGGATGTCCATGTGGAACCACATCTCCTTATCAAACCTGACTCTGGAGAAATGCCACAGGCTTCCTCATTGTTGGCAGCAGCACTCAGGGAAGGTGAGATTGTCTAGAAGGAAATGAAGCAGCGACTGTGTAGATCACAGACGTCGGCTTCCAACTTTCCCTGGGGTGTGCTTAACCCCCCCACTCAGCCCCGAGCCCCGCTTCCACTACACCCCTTCCCCCAAGCTCCCACCCTGACTCTTCCCACCCTCACTACACCCCCGCCCAGCCTCTTCTGGCCCAGTTCCTCCCCCTCCCTCCCAGCGCCTCCTGCACAGCACGGAACAGCTGATCTGTGGAAGGTGGGAGGTGCTGGGAGAAGAGGAAGGAGTTGATCAGTGGGGCCACCAGCGGGCAGGAAGTATTTCGGGGGAGGAAGGGCATAATTTTTTTTCCATGGGTGCTCCAGCTCCTATGGTTTAGACAGGCCCCAAGGGTGGTATTTGAAGTAAATAATCCATTGATATCCACTTAGTTTGTAGCCAAATTGCTTTATGGTATGGTTTAGCAAGGTCTCAAAAGCTCAGCAGGGTTGAGCTACGTGAATACCTGGATAAGAGACTTCCAAGAAACATCTACTCTCGTGCTGTGGGAGGTGATGCTGTGGGTTGCATGTTTTATGGAGTCATCGAAATGTAGAGCTGGAAAAGGGACCATGTAAACCTAGACCATTCCTGACAGGTCCAACCTATTCATTTAAAACCTCCCATGTTGGGGATTCTACGACCTCCCTTGGAAGCCTTTTCCAGAACTTGACTACCTTTATAGTTAGAAAGTTTTTACTAATATCTAACCTCCCTTGCTGCAGATTAAGCCCATTACTACTTGTAAAAAGAAAAGGAGGACTTGTGGCCCCTTAGAAACTAACAAAGTCCTCCTGTTCTTTTTGCGGATATAGACTAACATGGCTGCTACTCTGAAACCTGTCATTACTACTTGTGCTATCTTCAGTGGACATGGAGAACAATCGATCAATGTCCCCTTTATAACATCCCTTGACATATTTGAAAACTGTTATTAGGTCCCCCCTCAGTCTTTTTTTTTTTTCAAGACTAAAAATGCCCAATTTTTAACCTTTCCACATAAGTCAGATTTTCTAACTCTTTTGCATTTTTGTTGCTCTCTTCTGGGCTCTCTCCAGTTTGTCCACATCTTTCTTAAAACGTGGTACCCAAAGCTGGACACAGTACCCAGCTGAGGCTTCACCAGTGCAAAGAAGATATGGACAGTTACCTCCTGTGTCTTACATACAACACTCCAGTCAATACGCCACAGAACGATATTAGCCTTTTTCACAACTTCATCATGTTGGTTCATATTCAATTTGTGATCCACTATAAATCCCAGATCCTTTTCAGCGGTACTACTGCCTAGCCAATTATTCCCCATTTTATAGTTGTACATTTGATTTTTCCTGCCCAAGCATAGTACTCTACACTTTTCTCTATTGATTTTCATCTTGTTGATTTCAGACCAATTCTCCAGTTTCCACAGGTCATTTTGAATTCTAATCCAGACTTCCAAAGTGCTTGAAACCTCTCCTAGCTTAGTGTTCTCCACAAATTTTGTAAGTAAACGGTCCACTCTGTTATCCAACTCATCAGTGAAAATGTTGAATAGTACCAGACCCAGAACAGACCTCTGCAGGACCCCACTAGATACATTCTCCCAGTTTGACAGTGAACAATTGATCACTACTCTTTGAGTATGGTTTTTCAACTAGTTGTGCACCCGCCTTATAGTAATTTCATTTAGATCACATTTTCGTAGTTTGCTTATGAAAGTTTCATGTGGGGCTGTGTCAAAAGCCTTACCGAACTCAAGATGTAGCACATCTACTGCTTCCCCACATCCAACCCTGTCAAAGAAGAAAACTGTGACTGATTATGGGTGAAATCTGTAGGAAAAAAATTGTCCAGGTTTTGTAGGTGTTCATGGATGGAAGAATATTTTCTTCTATTATTTCAAACAAGTCATATTTGAATTAAATGTACTGTCTGACTATAATGTTATCATTCTGTCTGATGAGAAATACATAGATTTACAGTGGAAAAACCCCAAGTTCTCAAAGTAAGTTCATCAGTTGCCAAGAAGGTATTACTTAGATGCTAGAAAGATGTATCTCCATTTTCATAGTGGAGCCTGACCTCTCTGAGGGTGCATCTTATGAGATAATTATCTCTTGGTTATAGGGTAAAAACAATAATGTATATGGGAACCCTGTGTAAGTCACTTACAACTAAGTATAATAGAGCATACACACATCCTCCTTTTTCTGCCCATTTTTAATTTTGATTTTCCTTCTCATCTCTGTTGCTCTTGACTGTGCCTTAGACATCCGGGTTTTGAGTTTAACGTTACAGCAATTGCCAAGGGGATCACTTTCCAGTAACAGAATACTGTAATTATTTATGCAGAATGCAGCTATTTCGTTGGTTTTTATAACACATATTTTCCTCTCCAGCTGAAAGCCTCCATGTTGCTGTAACATCATCACAAGCAAATGATGCAAACAAGTCATCAGAGGCGACTACTGGAGACGCAAGCTTGACAAACACACTTAGTGCCAATGAAATATTTGAATCTCCGACTCGTAAGTAAAACCTGACACTTTTACTTGCCCCGATAACAGTACTAATTGTCTCAGGATGTTTCCCAGCCTTCTGCAATCCGTAACAGTCCAGGATCAATAAAGAACAATATAGTAGTAATAAAAAAATACAACAAATCCAATCCTCAGCTGGTATACATTGGCATAGCTTCATTGAAGTCAGTGGATAATTTACACCAGATGAGGATCCGCCTTGATGTATGCCTTCCTTCAGTCCACATTAATATTTCATATATCTATAAAATACATTATCTTGTCTTTTCTGTTGAACTCCATAGCAAGCATATATTGCCTTTTAAATAATTTCTGCTGACTTTCATGAGAGGCCCTATACATCAATTGATGTGCAGAGCTTGACATTCCAATCATTAGAGCCATTATACAGTGTTGATTTCTTAACCAGTTGAAAATTCTGGTACTAAACCCTGTAAAACTGCTAATACAGTAAAGTTCCAGCTATATTTATTTCATAACGTGTTTGTTGGGGGTTGTTTTTTGTTTTTTGTTTTTTTTTTTTGCAAGTTGGGCATTTCTTATTTTTTGAGATAGAAAAGGAAGAAATGCCACTTTTTCTCTCACAGTTGTATTTTCTCATCAGCATCTATATGTGGGTTGGGGACAATTTATGTAAATCTGTAATTTCAGCATACTGTAGGTTTAACACACACTGTGCTGTTTGTTTCTCTATTCAGAAAAGCAGTGTACTGTGTAATGTTTAGCATTTTTCTTATTTTTCTCCACCCCGCACATTTTGTTGGTGTTTTCATCACTAATTACAGAAATGAAAAGAGACGAAGAATCTTGTGACGTCAGTCCCAGGATTTGTCATGCTGTGAATGAAGAGACAGGCTCTCTGATGGGGGATAAGGTACTGTAGATGATCT
Organism: Eretmochelys imbricata; assembly: GCF_965152235.1. Lineage (NCBI taxonomy): Eukaryota > Metazoa > Chordata > Testudines > Cheloniidae > Eretmochelys > Eretmochelys imbricata. The sequence goes on along the minus strand of NC_135576.1, from coordinate 48,933,578 downwards.
ATCTTCCTGTGTGTTAGTATAGCACCCACCCCAATGGGCACTGCAATCCAGACTGGAGGTTCCCGCAGTGCAGATAAATAAATAATAATAATGTGGTATTTAAGGACTGTATCTGTGCCCACAGCACTGGATGGGTGCATTTTATTAAGCCCAAATAAAGAAATGAAGGTCACTGTAGCTAACTGTGACAGCCTTACAAGCCTGTGGGCTTGGAGTAGCAGCTGCAGGGCCACTCTGAGCCACTTGTGCAATGTCAAGGTTCCCGGATCCATCCTGACCCGCTACTTAACACCAACCTATGTTGGGCAGATAATGGCACTCCCTCCACTCCCCTCTCTGACACATGGTAGTGAAAGCCCCTGCATGGAATAGATCTCTGATGGCACAAATAGGACATGTGCTGGCTGTCCTTACCATGGTGACTTTCACCTCACTACCAACTCCCATATAAAACAGACTTGGTGTTCTTACAACAAGTTACTGTTGAATTTTAAGTGGACACAAAACAGAACAATTTCAAAATAAGAGAAACTACCAATATTTCAAAATCCCTTAACTCTTTAAACAACTCATGCAATTAATTCCAAACTGTTGGACTCAAAAATCTCTCCCTAATGGAGCATACATATGAAACATTTCAGGCAGCAGCAAGATGCTTTTTCAAAAAGTTAGAACAGGGATTAAAATTGGGCAAAAACTAAACAAAAACTAAAGAAAAAGGGGAAAGAGGGTTGAGAGAGAGAAAGATGGGGGGGAAATCTTTAAAATGGAAAGCAAAATTGTAAAAATGCTTAGAAATGGCAGGGAAAAGACAAAAAGGAAAAAAGAGATCAGAGGGGTAAAAGTGAGAGAGAATGGACAAAAACTAGGTGAGATGCACCAATCCCACCTGGGGTTTGAGGAGACACATTCAGACCCATTGCAGACTTGGGGCTTCCAAGGCAAAACAGCTGGGAACTAGTTTCTTGCTTTGTAGTAAATCAACCACCAGGAGGTGGCAGAGCAAGCACACACAAGAGAAGAGACAAGGGATTTCAAGGGCAGCCGATGTTCTCAAACCTTTCTTAGAGCAGTGGTTTTCAACCTTTTTTTCTGGCGACCCAGTTGAAGAAAATTGTTGATGCCCAGGATCCAACAGAGCTGGGGGGGTTGGAGTGTACGAGGGACTCAGCGCTGGGGCAGTGGGTTGGGGTGTGGGAGGGGGTCAGGGCTCTGAGCTGGGGATGCAGGCTCTGGGGTGGGACCGGGGATGAGGGGTTTGGCACGCAGGAGGGGGATCTGGGTTTGGGGGGGGAGGCTCAGGGATGGGGCCAGGGGTTGGGGCACGGGATTGGGGCACTGGCTTACCTCAGGTGGCTCCCAGTCAGCGGCTCAGCAGGGGTGCTAAGGCAGGCTTCCTGCCTATCCTGACGCTACGGACTATGCTGCGCCCCGGAAGCAGCCAGCAGCAGGTCCAGCTCCTAGACGGAGGCACGTAAGTGGCTCCACGCAGCTCTTACCTGCAGGCACCGCCTCCCCATCTCCCTCCTCCCAAGGAGCCAAACCTGCTGCTGGCCTCTTCCAGGGCACAGCAAGGTGTCCGAACAGGTAGGGACTAGCCTGCGTTAGCCGGGCAGCACCGCCAATGGGACTTTTAACAGCCCAGTTGACGGTGCTGACCAGAGCCGCTGCGACCCAGTGCTTTCCATTCTGTGACCCAGTCCTGGGTCACGATCCACGGTTTGAAAACCACTGTCTTAGAGGATGGTCATGGGCACTGATTGTCCAATGCTATGGCAATGCAATGCTATTGGCCCATTCGGCACTTTTTAGTGATGTCAGCTGCCAGCCGGGCACAGCTGTGATCTCAGTTCCATCTCATGCCCATTATATGGAATTTAAAAGGTTTAATAAGAATAAACAAGGGAGAATGGTTGGTCATCTTTTCCCCCATAGACACTCCATTTAACATAAGACCTGTAGGATTTTATAGCAATCCCCCTCTGCCCTGCCTTCTGTGCCAACCTTCTCTCCTGTCCTTCTTTTTCCCCTTCCCTCCTTCGTGTCTCCCTTTCGCTGCCTCATGGTCCCCCTCTTTCCCACTGCAACTTCAACCAAAGCAGCCCAGCTTCTTCTTCAGTGCTACTCAGCTCTGCAACTGGGCCACAAGGGCAGGCAGCAGCTCTTCCATTTTTTAGTGCTCCTGCTGCACTGGGACTTCAGCAGGGAATCTGCTGCAGAGCTGAGCAGCACTAAGGGAGCAGCTTTTCAGCTAAAGTGTTTACAGTAGGGAGGGAAGACAGAAAAGATGGAAAGGGAAAGGGAAGGGAAAAATGTATCAAATTTAATGTTTCCACTTCCCCCTTGACCTTGGCTGCATTCTCAGCAGCAGCTTGTGGCCTTTCCGTCATCATTTTTGGTTATCAAAACTAAATTAGGCCCCTGATTTACTCTTTATAATAGAAAGTAAGATCAGCAGTGAGTTTTGGTCCACAAAGTGCTGTAGAAGATGCTGCTGTTGTCATGGAGAAGTGAGAGAGAGTCCAGATATTCTAGGCAACCAAAAACAGCGTAACAGTGATCACATAGCAAGTGTATTCAAAGTAGTCTAGAAAGGATTGTGTTTGGCTTTTTCTCTATTTGTTTTTCCTCATCCTTCTCATAGGAGCTGTTTTTCATGATAGAAGGATTGTGGGTAACTTCTCCACCCCCACCCACACCCTTACTCCCGAATTTTAAAAAGGTTCTTAGAAAAAAATGAAATGTAGAATTAATGACCCGGCTCTAATAGCAACAAGCTTTGACAGGATGCATATTAGTAGGCCATTGATGTACCTTTCAGGAGGCTGAATGCACTCACCCTTCTGCTTCATGCCTCATAACACATCTAAGGCATTCACCCTAGTTTGTTAATATAAACCCTGTTGTGGTTTCTTGCTGTGTTAGTACATAGCTTGTGGTTCTTCAGAAATCTGTTACAACTGACTGTGAGTAACACAAGTCACTCTACTGTACACTCTGTAATCAGGATACTGTATTTGGAAAATTGTCAAGGAAACAAAGTGTTAATGGAAATATAATTTCTCTGCAGGAGTTGTCCACGTGGGGATTAAAATTGTAGATGAAATACTTTTGTTTTTACAGTTGTCCTTGGGATCGCTAGTGATTTCCAAGTAATTTCTGGTGTTGGTGAATTATTAGTCTTCATAGATTACTGTTTCTGTCTTTTGTCACATGACACATAAAAAGGTTTGACTTAGTATTGCATGAGTTAGCAATATGAGTATTTGGGCTAGGAAAAAACATTATCTAGAATATCCTATTTCAAAGTTTATAACAGATATTCACAGCTATATGTATTTACATTTATTGTAGGTAGAACACATGAATTTCTCAGGTTCTACACCGACTGAGGTGAGTATAAAGTCCAAATATGAACGTATTATTTAGTTAATCTTTATAGTTTTCATAGTTTTGCAAATCCTTCTCTTCTTTTCCAGATTGTACAAGCAATCCAGAATTTAACCCGCCTCTTGTACAGCATACAGGTGATTACTCTGTTAACTTCGTACAGTAATACATCTATTAATGTTTCCCTTAAGAAAAAGTTTCTTTATCTTCCCCTACTTTCAGACACTGTCACCATGTCACATTCTATTGACTTTTTACTCTTGCGTAATTTAAATAATAAAGTAATATAACACATGTTGGTTTATATTATGCTACAATGATATTCTCCTTCCAAGAATTCAGAAGAATACTTCTTTTGGAAAACTTTTTCCAGGAGAGGCTTGTACAATCCGAAGGGCTGTGGAGAAAATAAGATGGAGGATCTAAACTAATCAGTCAAATTGCACCTTATCTCCTTTCCAGATACCATTCAGAATCTTGGAAAATTTGGATATTTAAATTAAAACACTCCCCAGATTATGTAAATTGCACAGATAGCTCTTGCATAATAGATTCCTGACTCCTAACAACAAAGCCAAGACTTTGAACAGTTTTTGTCTAATGCGTAGAGTAACCTGCTGGGAGTTGGACTTCTAGGTTCTGTTGCCAGCTGTATGATCTTGGCTATATTATTTAACCTCATAACTGTAAACAGGGTACAATTACCCAAACTGGTCAAAAAGTGGAATTTCCATCCCACAGAAAAATCCTGTCTTTCAACAATAGTTTTCATCTCACATCAAGACAAAACACTGAAATATCAAAAATTTTGCTGGAAGGAAAAGTTCTGAAAAATTTTGATTCAGAAACTTTGAAACACAAAATGTTGACATTTACAATCAGAATGACAACATTTTTGACATTTTGAAATGAAATTTTTTTTTGTTGAAGAAAAATTGAAAAAAAAATTAAAAATGACATTTCCCATGAAAAATTTTAATTCTGATAAAGCCACATTTTCCCACAGGAAATTTTTCAGTCCAAAGATTTGGACCGGTGCTAATAATTGCTTGGCTTCATTCAATGGTGTTGTGAGGCCTAATTAATTACTGTTTGTAAAGTATCTGAGGTTACATATAATTTACAAGCGCGACAGTGGTATAGCTGTTTACTCCACAAGCATCTGCATGGCAGTAGGCACGTCCTGCAGCAGTGGAAAGCTTTTTCTGTTGATGAGGTTAATCCATATTTCCAAGATGCAATAACTAGGTTGGTGGAAGAATTCTTCCATCGACGTAGCTGTATCTACACTGGGGGCTTTGTCAACCTGTCCATGGCAATCAGGGCTCGAAATTTATCACAGTCCTGAGTCTACATGCAACCGACGAAGTGGGTATTCACCCACGAAAGCTTATGCTCCAATACATCTGTTAGTCTACAAGATGCCACAGGACTCTTTGCCACTTCAATAGTTAGGTGGATCTAATTTTTAAGTGTAGACCAGGCCTGATACTTTTGAATGAGCGGCCCTATATACATGCACAGTTCTGTTGTCATTTATTATAAGATTTAGGGCATTTATGGGCAGGCAGAGCCACTGATCTTTTCCCACTTGCCAGAGTATTTATCTATTTTATCTAATAGCTAAAGAATTTCGTTCCGTAAAAATTTCAAAATACAATAGTTTGGCAAAATACGAAATTGATAGTTAATTATTTTATCATTTCTATAACTTCAGTATTGTAGACCCAGACCGGGCCTGGCAGAGGGTGAATGTTCCTGGGTGAGGGCACTGTGATCTTGCCACCCCTTAAATTTCTGCACAGGGGCCAGCCATAATCTCTCCCTAATGTTAAGAACTATGATAGTTTACTTCTGTTGTAGTAGCAACCATATGGAGCAGAGAGGAGCAAGGAGAGAGAACCATGGCCCTCCCCATCTTCCAAACTAGGCAATGCAACTAAGCCAATATAGTAAGCAAGAGCCAGGAATTATAATGGAGTCACTTGGAAGCCTCAGATGATTCCTGCTGGAATGGATTCCCTCAGCCGCGCCAGCCCCAATGCAGGGTGTTGCTTAATTGCTTAAGTACAACTCTTAGTGAAAGAAGTAGTTATTCTATAACAAAATAAACAGGGCTTTTTTCATCTCTTTACTTATGTGGACCTCATCCACAGTCATTAATGTAGTTATCCTCACAACACTCCAGTGAGATAGGGAAGTGCTGTATGTCCCCATTTTACAATGAGAGAACTGAGGCACAGAAAGGCTAAGTGACTTGCCCAAGGGCACACAAGAAGTCTGTGGCAGAGCAGGGACTTGAACCCAGATCTTCCAAGTTCTAGGCTAGTCCCTAACCACTGAACCATCCTTTTTCTCTGTGAGCTGTTTTGAGACAAGGATTGTGTGGCCTACTGGATAGAGCACTCGACTGGGACTCAGGAGACCTGGGGTCTATTCCTCACTCTGCCACTGGCCTGCTGGGCAACCTTGGGCAAGTCTGTGACTCAGTTTCCCTATCTGTAAAATGGGGATGAAGATACTGACCTCCTTTTGTAAGGCTCTTCGAAATCTACTGATGAAAAGCTGCATTTCAGGTTTATCTGCATAAGCTCTTTCTCTTTATTGTTGTTATTACAATATAGCATCTAGAACAATGAGGCCCTGATCCTAATTTGGATTTCTGGGCATGGCTGTAATATAAAAATGAGATGATAATATTCATCACTAACTAGAAACTCCCTGAAAAAGAGTGAAATGATTCAGTTCATTACAAAATGTCTCTCAGAACATGCATGAATACGAATTCTGTACTTTTAATAGGCAGCAGGTTTAAAACAAACAAAAGGAAGCATTTCTTCACACAACGCACAGTCAACCTGTGGAACTCCTTGCCAGAGGATGTTGTGAAGGATAAGACTATAACAGGGTTCAAAAAAGAACTAGATAAATTCATGGAGGGTAGGTCCATCAATGGCTATGAGCCAGGATGGGCAGGGATGGTGTCCCTAGCCTATGTTTGCCAGAAGCTGGGACTGGGTGACAGGGGATGGATCACTTGATGATTACCTGTTCATTCCCTCTGGGGCACTTGGCACTGGCCACTGTCGGAAGACAGGATACTGGGCTAGATGGACCTTTGGTCTGAGCCAGTATGCACTTGAGTGCTGATGCTTAAGGAAAATAGTAATATTTTTACATAATGTTTATTAAAAAAATTCAAAACCAGGTGGAAATTAATATTTGGTTTTGGTGACTAGGCAGCCTTAACCATCCAGGACAGCCATGTGGAGATCCATAAGATACTACTGCAAGAGCATGAAAGGACCAGTCGGAGTCACAGTTCTCGTGGAAACCTACTGCTAGACCAGGAAAAATACCGAAATTTGGAAAAACAAAGGGAAGAACTGGCAAATATACACAAACTTCAGCAACAGTTTCAACAGGAGCAGCAGCGTTGGTCCCGCGAGTGTGACCAGCAGCAACGGGAGCAGGAGATAAGAGAGAATCAGCTGCAGGAGAGGGAGAGAGATTGCCTATGTCAGGAACAGCTTCTTCATCGGAACCGGGGAGAACTGGAGCTTCAGCTGCAGGAGTTCCAGCAGAACCTGGAAAGGCTTAGGGAGGGCCAGAGGATGGTGGAAAAGGAAAGAGATAACGTGAAGATGCAACAAAAGATATTGTGGCACTGGAAACACAGCCGCCAGAGCAGTCTGCCTGCAGCATTTCCATCAGGGAGCAATGAGGTACATGATTTCCCTTCGATAATTTTACCCTAAGCCAGTCTATATTATTATAGTGACCTACCCTTAAGATGCTGAAATTGCAGAAAGTTTTTTCTGAGACAAATCTGATACTTCACTTGGCAACGTATTGAGTTGGTGTGTATGTGACCTAGCTTCAGAAGCATCCAAGGGTTTCCCAAAGGCTAGGAGCACTGCAGAATGACACTCGGCCCATGGGTATAAACGTGAGGAAATAGAAAGGATCATCATGTCCACATTTTACTCAACCACTTCTGCTTTCCCATTAAATAGTTGGGGAAATGTTTAGTTTTCTGGAGCAAGAGAACACCCCTGTTTCTTAGAGGAAGGCTATATCCATGTGTGGGGTGCAGACTGTCTAGAAACTTCTAAGGGACAGATCCTCAACAGTTGCTGCAGTCCCTTTGCAACAGTGCTGGCTCAAGTGAGCAGCTGGGGCTTTCCCCAGTGCGGGAATCCCTGGCGGGTATAAAACCTTTTCTGTGTCACCCTCTCTCACAAGCTGCATCTCAGATGCGGGCAGGAGGGGTTGTGCTTCAGGCCAGCAAACCCTGATGGTATAAAGGCCTGGTGGGGGCCATTGTCAGTTGACACAATTTGCAGAATTTCTGAGACTGCTCTGAGCTATGAAGGGAACCAAATTCCCGCCCCCAACAGTCCTGGGAGTTGGGGGCATGAGAGTGAAAAGTTGTCAGGAAATCACATATGTCCCTGACCAGCCCCAGCTGAGGCTCGGTCCAGGCCAGCGCTCAAAGTGAGAGGTGAGTGAGGGCCTCCTTCCACTCACCTCCCTATTTGATCTAACCTTGGTGAAAGCAGTGTGAATGTGAGTAAATCTGTATAGTTACCAGTCTGAGCACTGGTGCAGCTGGAGAGTATTTCAGTTTCCAATGCACGTTGGTTCACTGGGCAGGACTTACTAAAAGGGATGACAAAAAGAGTCTGTCCATCAACTGTAATAGAGGGAGTGGGGGTGTCTATTTGAATGTTTTAATGGGTGGGAGAAGTGCTAACAGACTGTGATGGAGAGAGAGGAACACCAGAGCGGTCTAGGGAGCCTCCAGTGTCAAGTTTCTGCTTCCCATTCCTTTAACTGAAAGCTATAAGCTCTTCATTGCTATGGCTGAAATTCAGTCTTTGTCCCCGAAGGCTGTCTCAGTGGTGGCCTCATGTATTAACAAACCCCCTCTGCCTGTTGAAAGAATGACACTCTCAAGATCTGCTTGAAAAGAAGACACTGATGACTTCTTAAAAGCTTCTATGAATTTGCAACTGGAGTGGTTATACTGCCATTTCTGCTCCTTCTTTCTAAGTGACATGGTCCAATGTTGAGCAGAGGGACAGAGTTTAACCCCTTCAAAGTGAATAGCAAAAGCTCAGCTCCTCCCTGGATCTGGCCCTTCGTTGTTTTCCATTTGGCAAACATTGATTTGTTTTCTTGTATTATGAATGGAGCTGAGACATTATTTAGCAGACTCTTGCTGATTATTCTTATACAACACAACCGACTTAATGTGTTCCTGATGAATAAAGTGGACATTTGTTATGAATTTCACCCTTATTGGCAGCTAGTATAAGAAGGGGACTGATGATGTCAGGCAAAGGTGAAGTGGTTAGCTACATGTTTTCCTTGTTTTCTCTTGTTCAGATAATGGGACATAATCAATCGGAGAGCTTAAGTGCTGAAAATTCATTCTTCATAAATGAAACTTTAGTACAGATGTCACTAAACAGTCTCAACAAATCAAATCCATCTCTAGTGTACCAGGATGGTGTATATGGGATAAACGTCACCAATTCAGATATAACCAGGACTAGTGAAAATCAACCAGCCATCACCAATGAACTTTGGAAATCTACTGCTCCCTGCCATCAGGTATCCTCCTCCTGCAAAAGCAACAAGGATGCTTGTAATAATGGTAATTAAACACCTTAAATCTGTATCTAATAGACAAAACAGGCAATCCATCACCTCTCAGAGGGATTATTCCTAAAAAATGAAGGCGATTCTGTAGTAAAAAGGAACACTAATAATATTGCAGTGGTGAGTTGTTGTGTGTGTGCCAATGGACGCATGGCTGATACTTGATCACGATTTGATTGTGATGTGTGAGAAGAGTTGTTAATACAGTAGATTTTACTGAGACAACTCTATTACGCTAACTGACAGGAGAGGAGAAAAGGAAGTCAGAGGAATGGAACAAAAATAGATGAATAACTCAATCTTTGCGAAAGCTATCCTGTGTGTCACCAAATCAAGGCCTTTTTTCAACATGCTAAGGTTTGCTTGCATTTCACATTACTGTGTAAAATATCAAGGCTGCAGACAAGTTGCTACTGCAAGAAACTTCCTGTTCAATACTTGAAATTTCTCAGTCAGAACAGATTTTAATTTATAACTGCTAACTGATGATTAGTGCTTAGAGTAATCCTTGAACATACCCTTTGCTTCAGGACCTCATTGAGGATCCACTGAGAATGGCATTGAAAGACTCACCTTAATCATGGAAGGAAAATCACATAACTTCAGAGAGTAAAGGAATCTTGAAAAATAAGTAGTATGAGTTTGTGAAGAATAGCTCTTACTGTATGACCTTGATTATGCCCATTCCTGCTCCCAAAATGCAAAATTACTGGATGCAGGAAAAGTTGTAGATAAAATGTTTGGATTCTGTTCCTGCAGTTGATATTATTTCATGAAATCTCACACTCAATACAGGCAAGCAAGAAACATTGTCCTATGGATTGAAAACTTGTTGAAGGATTTAAATAAAAGTTAATGATAAACTCCAAAGTATCAAGTTTTCAAGGAAGCAGCTAGCTGGGGTGCCTTCAGGTTCTGTGTCAGCTCTGGTCTTATTTAGTATCTTCATTGATTCATTACAGTTCGTAAGGCACTCTGATGAACCTGGTTAAAAAAGCCAAGAAATAAATAAGATCTAATAGATGTAGGGGACAAGCCGGCACTGGCAGGGAAATCGATTAAATGACCTAGTAGGGTTTTTACCCCTAACACTAACTTCTGTGATTCCAAGTGAAACAAGGCAATTTAGCATTACTGGGTGAGGTCTGAACACATTACCTCCTGCCAGCTCAAAGAATAAAAATATCCTGAGAATTGGATCTGAGCCTGGTTCATGGCAGTGCAGAAAGATCACTCTTTCTACAACCAACTGTGTAGGGGTTATGTTCAAAACAGGGCAAAAAAACAATGGAGAGTGGAACTGAGTGTGATCAAAAATTGAAAACATGCATATGCACAGTGTTATTTTCATTTATCTTGGGCCAAATCTTAAAGTTGTTACTCAAACAAGAATTTCATTGACCAAGGAGTTGGCTCCTTAATTCCCTTTTTTATGCATGAAAAAAGAATCAGCTCAAGTCTTACTTGAGCAAACATTATCCTTAACACACTTGCTTCCCATATAGCAATAACGATCAGTTACCCTATAATAATCAAAAATGGGCCAGTTTAGTCTGATCATTATAACTGTTTTAGATTGTGTAACAAAGCAAATCAGCTTAATTATTAATACATAGGGCCCTACCAAATTCACAGCCATGAAAAACATGTCACAGACCGTGAAATCTGGTCTTTTGTGTGCTTTTACCCTATACTGTACAGATTTCACAGGGGAGACCAGCGTTTCTCAAATTGGGGGTCCTGACCCAAAAGGGACTTGCAGGGGGGTTGCAAGATTATTTTAGTGGGGATTACAGTATTGCTACCCTTACTTCTGTGCTGCCTTCAGAGCTGGGCGGTCAGAGAGTGGCGGCTTTAGGCAGGTGCCCAGCTCTGAAGGCAGCGCCCTGCCAGCAGCCATGCCATGCCACCCTTCTGTGCTGCTGCCTTTGGACCTGGGTGGCTGGAGAGTGGCGGCTGCTGACTGGCCATACCACGCCAGGCCATCCTTACTTCTGCGCTGCTGCTGGTGGTGGCTCTGCCGTCAGAGCTGGGCTCCCGATGCCAGCAGCCACCGCTCTCCTGCTGCCCAGGTCCAAAGGCACCACCACCGCCCGCAGCAGTGCAAAAGTAAGGGTAGCAATACTGCAACCCCCCCTCCTCCCCCCCGGCCCCACAACGTTGTGATTCCCCCTCAACTCCTTTTTGGGTCAAGACCCTACAGTTGCAACACTGTGATATTTCAGATTTAAATAGCTGAAATCATGAAATATACTATTTTTAAAGTCCTATGACCAAAATGGATGGTGAATTTGGTAGGGCCCTATTAATACAGGGTAACATTTTCAAAAATGCCTAAATGACCTAGGCCTAGTCAAGGTTGTTCCAGTTTAACTAAAACTGTGATTTTTATTCTGATGTAGTTAAACTAATGCAACTCTGTGTGTCAACACTTATGCAGGATTAAATGTATGGAAATTTATTTAGCTTGCATTGATAAATGTGCAGGTGCAAGCTGAACCAATGTAACCAGTATTAAACCTACAGAAGGGAATACGTGCCAAAAGTTGCACTGCTTTGATTAAATTGATTTTACGTTATCCTGGTGCAACTTCTGTGTGTAGACAAGCCCTTGGGCTCCTAAGTTACATAGGCACTTTTAAAAACATTACCCATAGTGTACTCCTAGAGCAGGTGATGCGTTGAACCCCGCAAACAGATATTGAATGATATTCCATTATAATGTTTGTAAAACAGATGAAAGGTATTTTGTATTACGGTCCTCCACTGCGTGAGTCTGAATGATTCAGGCCTCGCTCTGTCATTCATCATGTGCTGCTGTACACAGAGTACGGCATGAGAAGAACTTTAAACTTCTCTGCTGAAAGACAGATGGCATTCTAAAGCAAAATCAAATGGCTCAGCAGATGGAAATGAAGTAAATCACCCAACATAAAATAAGCTGAGTTGTGTGGATATTTCATATCAGGAAACTGATTTTTTTTCCCCATGCATTTTGTTAAACTTGCAGAGTTCAGGGAGATCTCTAATCATATGCACACATTTCCTGATACCTCGTCAGGATAAAGTCAGTTCTGCTCCGTAGTGTTCCAAAATTCTGACTGACATGTATGGCAATATCCTGCAATATCTTGGACAGACCTCATTGAATTAAGTTAAATCTTACTGTGTTAAATTTATGTTTCACTGTGGGCCAGGTATTCTATGTCATTCCCTGGGGTGGGGGACCCTAGCTTTCCAAGAACTAAGAACAATGGGGTATGATTAGGCAAATTCACTCAGATTGTAAAAACCTCCTGAGAGGCACCACCACCTGGAGAGACTTGCATATACTGGTTCAAACTGGCTTCTCCAGAGACCAGCAGACAAAGAATGGACTTTTGGATAAATAAACTGAGTTTAAACTGACTTGGGGCCTTGGTTCTGATCCAGCAAATGGGCAGGACGTTCAGTCCAAAGGGAGGGCCCAATCCTCTAGGGAAAGTTGGAAGTACTGACACCAACCAGAGTCTTTGTGGAGTTTGGGGGAAGGGTGTGATCTCTGGTAAGCTTATTAGGTGTTTTTTTAATTGTTTTTAATATGCTTTTCCTGTAATGCTTTTACCTTAAGAATAAATGTGCTTGCTTAGAAAGAGCCAGGTCATAACAACTGTGGGTAACTACCCTGTTTATAGCCTCTAAGAAGAAGGCAAAGGAGGCTTGCTTAAACAGTCTGGCTTGCTCGGGATCTCAGAGTGTAGGTAGGAAACTCTGCAGCCTGGGAAAAACCTGGTCAGGATGGAGAGAGAGAGAGAGAGAGAGAGAGACAGGCCTCTGTCCAGAAGAGGTGCTGGCTGGGGAGCCAGAAGCCTGAGAGTGGGTGCCCTTGCTTAACCGTGGAGGAGGAATACAAGTGCCATTGCTCTTAACTATGACATCACCCAATCAGAAATGTAGGAAAACGAGTTAGTGAAAACTTTTTGAATTTTCAAAGTTTTGACAAAATTGTGAAAGGTGTTTTAAATTTTTCAGCCATTTCTATTGAAAGCTATTGTGAATTCTTATAATTCTCTGAGGAAAAAATACACACAAGTTATAATTATAAGTGGAAATAGAATTAAAAAACAACTGTTGAATATTTTGTGCTTCTAGTTGACTAGAAATGGCAATGCACAAATAATTATATTGCAGGTACAGTTCTGATTTTAACAATTGACTGCATTTAGGCAATTGCTTTTACTGCATTATTAAGTGTTTTGTAATAAGTATGTAGGAATACTGGAAAAATAAGATATGAAATAATTTTCAGAAACAAGACATTTAATGCCTATAAATATTAACAAAAAGCTAATGATGCTATCTTCTATGGTGTATTACCTGCCACACAATTTAACTTTATAAATATACCCACATGAAAATAGCTACATTTCTTTACTGAATAATACTGAATTAATATTTTAAAAGGTAAGACATAGGGTTTCTTCACATAGCTGACACGATTACAAATCGTGTGTGTTTGCGAGAGAGCGCTTACCAAAGACCTAGGGCAAGTTCCCTTAAGCTGTAACTGGCATTAGTTCCCATACAGTCATTTAGTAGAAGGAAGAAAATGATTGATAGAAAAGTGTCTTCATACTCTAGGTCGGGGTGGCCAACCTGAGCCTGAAAAGGAGCCAGAATTTACCAATGTACATTGCCAAAGAGCCACAGTAATACGTCAGTAGTCCCTCATCTACTCCCCAGCCCCCAACGCCTCCCATCTGCCCGCAGCCCCCAACAATCAGCGCCTACACCCCCCCTCCCCCCGCCCACTGCAGTCATCTGTTTCACATGCACAGGAGGCTATGTGGGGGAGGAGCGAGGGCATGGCAGGCTCAGGGGAAGGGGTGGAGGGGGGGCAGGGCTTTGGGCAGAGCAGAGGGGTGAGCAGTGAGCATCCCCAAGCACACTGGAAAGTTAGCATCTAGAGCTCCACCCCAGAATCAGTGCCTAGGTAAGGAGCTGCATATTAACCTCTGAAGAGCCGCACGTGGCTCCGGAGCCACACGTTGGCCACCCCTGCTCTAGGGTAATTGTTGTCTTCTTTCATGCAGATAATTTAACTACTTCAGCTAATTGGAAAGAGGAAGAAAATACAGTTCTGTGTCTGGATAGCTTGAGAATTGAATAAATTACTTCCCGGAATTCAATTGACGTGTCGGGGTACATATCCACAATGATGCCTCAGGATTTAGCCATGCATAGTACTGAATCGTTATCTCTTAGATTTGATTAATGTGTACACTTTGAACCCCTTTTAAAGTCTTATATGAACGCTTCAATATAAGGTGCTGTAGTGCATTTTCTATTCAGATGTTATCTGTACCAGTAATTGTATTGAAGTCTGTACAAAGGATAAATCTGGGGGGAAATTGAAGTTTGATTTTTTATTTTTTGCAATCTCAGCACAAGATATGTCCATGTACTGTATGGTGTACTGAAAAGTATCACAAAAATATTTCTTGGGAATATACCAAAAATTATTGATATCATTCCAAACAAGCAAAAGATTAAAACATTCATAACACCATTTTACTTATACACGTTTTTCACTATTAATCATTCTGACACTTCTGAGAGCATAAAACACATTTTTGGGGGAAGGATGAAAACCTCACATCTTGAGTTGTTTTCTTTAGTGATCAGAGACAATTTTGAATGGATGCACCAATTATTCATCTCCTCTCATTTAGCTTATATACATGGGTGGCAGGTATAATAGGCCACAGGAGGCTCAGCCTCCCCTGGCGCAGCTGCTGCTGCCGGATGCTGGTTGTGAGTTTGGTGGAAGTTTTTGCTTACTATTATGCCTCGTGAAGGTTCCGAGGTAGTCAAGGAGGCAGTATCTGCTATTCAGCTTCCTGGGTTCTTCAGTAATCTCTCTGGACTTCAGGGAGATTGTTGGTGAACACTGGGAAGCTGCATAACACATACTGCCTCCCCAGCTACCCCGGAACGTGCATGGGGCAAATCAAAAGCTCAGGTTCTTCTTCCAGAAGAGAAAAGACAAGAGCTTTTCCTGCTGGGCGGCTTTGGTTCTGGGAAGGTGTGGCTTGGCTGTGGGGGGCTCCATCAGGCCTGGGGCTCTTTTGGCCATGGGGTGAAGGGAGGTGCTCAGGGCTGCATTTGGCCCAAGGCTCTCCTAGCCGAGGTGGGGGACTCGGGGCTCCTCTGGGTGTGGCGGGGGAAAGGGCTTGTGGGTCCAGCTGCAGGGGGGGGGAAGTGGGTCTCAGGGCTCTGGCTGTGGGGGGGGGGGGCAGCACAAGCAGAAGGGGTGCAGCCAGGAGCTAGCCTCCCTGAAGGGGATCTCCACCCACCGCCCATGCTTAAATATTCACAATGCTTCTCTATCTGTGGCATCTTGATCATTTTCAAATTATTGCCCAATTTAGCCATCATTTCAAAGTACAGAAGCCTAGCCATGGTGGTGGGAACCCTTGGCTTTATTGCAACAAACCTGTTTTCAGGGATTGGGTAGTGTGCCATGAGCTGAGTGCCTCCTAGGTAAAATTCATTCCTGTGCAGAGGGCCAGCTCAAGACCTGTGCACCACTTAAATCCCACTTGTGCTTCCCCAAGTGCTAAAGTGGGCTTTAAGTCAATTTAAGGCTTTGTGCCGCCCCTCTGAATAGGGGTACACTTCACACTATGATGTGCTGAGTGCCCTTAACTCCTCTTGTAGTCAAGCTAAGGGCATTCAGCCCCTTGCAGCATTATCCCTTTAGAGAGTTGACCCAGGTAGCCTCATAAATATTCAGGTGTTCTAGATAGAAAAGAGCAAAGTATGTTGGAGGGAGACTCAGGTGAACCATTCGAAGTCTAGCTGGTGAGTCCCAGGCCAGGGAACTTGAATTCATAACTTTGCTAGACATTAAAAATCAAGGACTCACTAGAGACACCGGTTTTATGAATTATTACACCAGTCTGTAACCCACTAACCCTCCTTTGTCCTAAGACTGCAGAGGTGTTAATTGCCCACTTCATCTTGAATGGTCTCTTGCAACTTGTATTAACTTCTTATGCTTAACAATCTGTTCTACCTTGTATTTAGCTGTGACACTCTGACTACCTTTCCCAGACGTGAAGAAGAGCTCTGTGTAGCTCCGAAGCTTTACCAACAGATGTTGATCCAATAAAATATATACCTCACTTACCTTTTATCTCTTATGCTGGGACCAACGTGCCTACAACACTGCAAACTCTATTATTAGACTTTCTATCCCCATCCAAGGAGGAGGTTTTCCTTTAGTTATTTTTCCAGTCCGTTTGCCTTTTTGTAGTCTCTTATACTTTTAGATACTCTTAAATCCTTTTAAAAAGTTGCTCCCTGAGGCAAAGAAACTGATGATTGTTTTGTTGAGCCCACTCTTAAAGAGTGTGAACCAGTTTCACTTGCTTTAATCTAATATTTAAGATGCAGTATTTAGTAATATGTTGATTTTAATAACCTTAACATTAGATATGACATAGTGAGATGTATTTACATATCATTTTCTGCAGTGTGCTTTCCATCCAGGAAATTAAAAATGCACTGAATGGGCATGATTAGAATTTACACTAGTGTAAATCAGGAATAATTCTGTTGAAGTCACAGGGCCCACACCATGTAAAACTAACATAAGTATGACGATCAGGTGATATTCACTTTATATTACATAGTGTTAAACACATTCTAAAAGTGCTCATACTGTCTCGCCAGGGCTCCAAGTTAGCAAAGCCCTGATTCTGAAAACCATCACTATTCAGAACAGCACTTGGGTACATATTTAACTTTGAGCTCATGTTTGAGTGCTTTATTGAATAGGAGTACTTGTGGCACCTTGGAGACTAACCAATTTATTTGAGCATAAGCTTTCGTGAGCTACAGCTCATAGGGATTCATTCATCAGTTGGGACTTTCAAGATGTTGAGTAACTGTTACAAAAATGTCAAGTACTGTATCGGGGGTAGCCCTGTTAGCCCGTATCCACAAAAACAACAAGGAGCCCGGTGGCACCTTAAAGACTAACTGATTTATTTGGGCTAAGCTTTCGTGGGTAGAAAACCACTTCTTCTGATTCAGTTCTTCAACACTGGTTCTCCACTTGTGAGGTAACTTCCTTCTCTTCATATGTCATTATATAATGCCTGCAGCTGTAATTTTCACTCCATGCATCTGAAGAAGTAGTTTTTTACCCACGAAAGTTTATGCCCAAATAAATCTGTTAGTCTTTAAGTGCCACCAGACTCCTTGTTGTTACAAAAATGTCATCACAGTTCCTTTATTTGTCTGTTTATTTTTAAATACCAAATTTTGTATCGAAACATAAACTTCTTTTGCATATATCATACTGTCGCTTACATAACCCATCAGCAATGAACCAATTCATTTGAAATTATCAGATGAGGAAGTCATCTGGTTCAGCAGTCAACATCTGCATTTAAAAAAAAAAATTGCACCCAAGTATAGTACACGCTTAATAGGATTTCTGATTTCATTTAGGGAAATCCTGTATGGCAAACAGCAAAACAGGGGCTCTGAATATTCCATCTGCATAATTTTAGCAGGGAAAAAAATTTTTTTTCCATAATTTTAGCATGGAAAAAATACCCTTTCCCCCACCCCCAAGTTTGCTTACTCTGTGCATTTGACAACATATTGTATATTGTCACTTTTTACTGTTTGCCCTGTATTCCTCCATTGCTTTTATAGGTCTTTCACCCAGGAATAAGGAGGAGAAACACTTTTTCAAATAGAGGACTATGTGGTTGCAAACCCACAAAATTGACATGGAGACTCATGGGCAGGTGTGGTATCTGAAACTACTTTTAACGCAGTTTTTGAAATTGACGAGATGCCAAGTTGACAGCATTCCATTAATTCTAAGATGAGTAGTTTGTGTCTTTTGTTCTAGACACATTCCCAGTACCCTTAGTCTGAGTGACTGCATCGAAGGTACCCATTGCTCAAAGCATAGTTGTAATTCAGCTAATTGAACAAGTATAGATATTTGTAAGACAAGGTAATTCCATCAGTGCTAGCACTAATGTTGCACAGATGCATTAATGCTAGGAGATAACCTCACAGGCAGAATAAAATCGTCTTTAAATTTGAAATTGGCAACAAGTTTTAGTCTTGTGTCATGACACAGAACACAACGTTTTATGTTCAACTTTAATAAAGCAATGTTTGTGGGATGCTTGGTGGAAGTGAATCATAAGGGAAGTATGTTTTCCTCTTGGGAATAACATCACCATTTGTTTAAAGCAGATGGCAAAAGGGATTAAATCACATGGCAGTGTGATACCAAAGTGAAAAATATGTCATTATATGTCATCTGCAATTAGCATATTTCAACCAACACTTGCTTTTGGCCTCCGTAGTTGTAGGGTCTTATACTTCTGTTACTAATTCTGTCAGTGAAAATATCTTATCTAGTCTTCGAACATAACCACAATGGATGAAGTGGTATTACATAGCCTTATAATTAAGACAGTTAACTAAGTGTTGTTTTTATAATGTTGGCTAATTTAAATAGAGGATTTCTTGTATAATTTTACTCTTTGCAATTTCCAATGTCCCTTTCTGAGGGTTTTGTTAATTAGGAGATAAGTCTAAAATAGCATTATAATTCTGTGGAAGTGCAGCATTCAGATTAATTATCCCCTTCCTTCGGACATACCACTGGCATTTTATATATTTTACATACGTGGGCACCTCTTTCTCAGTGGTGCCTTACATGCCAATTTCTCACACAAAAACAGGATAATGGCCAAACCTTTCTTATTTTATTCACACATGTAGTCCCATTGATTTTGGTGGAGTGGGCTTTGATGTCAATGGGACAGCTAGAGTAAGGAGAATTAGAGGATTTGGCCATGTAGGTATAAAAAATAAAGGCCATCATCAACCTTTACATATAGACTTGGGGTTTTTTGGGGGGGCAGGGGGTAGATAAGGCATGTGGTTGTTCCAATAGCATAAAACGAATGGAGACAACATGCAAGTTTTCAGTCCCTTAAAGTGACTCTATCCCCATAGTCTGTTAACTGTAACGATGGCTACATACTTATTTACTTTTATTTATTCATTCAGATTTCTGAAATATAGTTGTATGTGTCCATTCCATAAATTAGAAACCACAAAGTAAATAAAGGACACAGCATCCTTGGAGAAGAGACCAGAAGGATGGGCTTTGTAGCATGGCCAGAAGGTTAGCAGATCTGGGATTTGGAGAAGTGGAGTGCGACGGGAACAAGTTCCAACACGGAAGATTCCCCCCCCCCACCCCAACACTCAATCCTCAGCTCAACTTGAGAGGGTCTGCTGATCTCACATGTGACACTGTGTCCCAGAGAGAGAGGTGATCTCTCAGGAAAGGGAGCCGCCATTCAGTAGAACTTTACTAATTGTTTTTTTGAGGTGAAGAAGAGCTGATGGGAAGGCTGTGTTTCTCTTATGCAGTATGATCTATGGGTGTAGGCTTAGTAGGGGGCCTTGTTTTAATACATTATTAAAACTGTTTTATATAAATTTTGTAATGCACTTACAGCCTGGAATAGATACAATGCACCAGTATGAATAAATAATGCACTCTAATGGCCCAGAGAAACCCTTTGAAGATAATCAAATTTTGCAAAATAGTAAGGATGCAAGTACCCGCAATAAAAGTCTTGGCTACTGAATCACAAAATGTACCTTGCTTGCTTATTGTGAAAAATGCAATCTAGCTTCAATTATTTATTATAGTACTTCATAATATTCCAGGAAATGCCCTGTAGCAAATTATATAAAAATAATGGAGTCATAGTAATACGAGACCTCACAACAGTATCTGCTTAATATTTGCTAAGAAATCTGGGGCAGATTGTCTGTCTGTCTGTGTCTTGTACTGCCACCTATCACCATAGTAGCTGAGTGCCTTCCACATAAAATATATTGGCCATGGTATCTCTGGCTTGCCTTCCTTATCTGGTTATAGAAAGCTCTTCTTTGGGTAGGGTGTTTTGGTGTGGTAGTGAGTGATGATGGGATGTTGATGGTGTCAGTGTTATGTTTATGGTAGAAAAACTTTAGCACATCAGAAGGTTTTGTAGAATTTTCTAAAGGTAGGTCTACATTTGAGCTAGAAGGTGTAATTTCCCGTTCAAGTAGACATACCCATACTGTACTAGCAGCCTGAAGTACAATTCCATGAGTACTGGGGTGGCTAGCCAAGTACTCATATCACTGTGGCTAGACTGCTATTTTTAGTGTGCTAGCGGGATCAGAGCTAGCACAGGTATGTCTAATTTCCAATAAGCTGGAAATTACACCTCCCAACTCCAGTGTAGACATACTCTAAAGGTTGGCCAGACTGGATTTATCTAATCTCCTCTGGAAGTTTGTTCCACACCAGTTCCTCTGAATGTGAATGCTAATGAGAATAAGTGAGGTTCTACTCTACAGTGCAATTTTATTTTGCTTAGAGTCTTTCATCCAAAAAAGAAAAACACTTTAAAGAGTAACTGTAAAGAATATATTTCCAGAATTCAATAACAGATAGCAGATCAGGCGAGAAATTGGTCTTAATATATGCTGCAGCACGTCCATAAAAGCATAAAAATATGGAGGGCAATTTTGGACTGCCTCCAGAAATGACTGGAGAGCCATTGCAGTAGTTTGAGAATGTGACTGATTTGGTACCATTTTTTACTTTTTGGGAGGAGATGGCCTGCATTGTCACCTGATGGGGTCTGGAGAGGCTAGCATTTGGGAAGGTCATAAAGAAGGGGTTAGCAGTAGTTAAAGCAAGGGAACATGAAGTTACAATTGCAGATTACAGCGGAAGTGAAATCAGACCAGCATCGTACATGGGCACTGCTGCAGGATGTGGTGATAGATTTATAGAAAAGGGAGATGAAGGAAGTGCTGATAAATTCAGACTCAAGGGTAAGGCCAGGGTTATGGATAAAAGAGACAAGTGGGGAAAATGAAGGGGGAGGGAGAGAGGAAGAGTAATGTCTGAGGTTGTTCCTTTTGCTCAAGGGAAGCACTTCACTGAAAGGAGTTGAGACAAAGCCACAAGTTTACTTGGTAAGTGTTTTCCCAGCCTTAATGTAAAATATTCCCTTTGGTTTTACGCAAACTGTTTCAACAGCAGTTACTTATTCACAGTGTGTTTATCAAACAATCTAAAAAGAGCCCATTTCAAAGTATTTAATCACACCCCTAAACTTCCTGTGTCCGAGATGCACATAACACAGATTACATGCCAAGGTTCCGGTTTTGCAGTATTTTTTGTAAATGACCACAGGAGGCGAAATCAACACAGCATGCTTCCTGCCAGTGCTGATTAGAAGACAAAGCAAAGTCAGCAATGGCCACATTAAGATGACTGTCAGGAGATCCCTCACAGACCAGAAAAAGGGAACATTTCCCTGTCTGTTGAAATCAGCGGAGCATGAAGATTTTTTCACTATGACCATCAGATAAGAGGCTTTGATCACATGCTTCCAATTTTAGTGGTGTCCATGGTTTTCCTACAGTAATCAGCAGCTTCTTCCATTAAAGGGTAAGATAAGCACATAATGAATTTAAAACAAGCACTTGGCATTAGTTTAGCTACTGAAATGGCTCTTCACATTGTTTTCAGGCCTTTTGTACTCACATCACCTTGGGTTTTGGTCTTGGCAGCTTTTATAAGCTAAAAAGTTGAACTTGGTCAGTGCTTAGGAAATCACCAAGTAAAAACTCTGGTGCTTTGGGAAGTGTGCATAGTACCTCTGTAGAAGGCACTCTTCCTTCTGCATGGGTAATGAATCTGTGACTTAGTATTATATTATGGCAGTATTAGTCAAAGGGTGGGGCACGGCCCCTTGAGGGGCACGTGAATGATGACCTGGGAGGTGGACACAGCAGCTGTAGTTCTCCAGGACCTCAGCTTTCATTTTTTAAGTGTCTGTCTTTTATGATTGCAGAAAAGCCTACAAAATATCAGTTTAACCAATGCAGTGATGTCTGCCTGAGTTTGCAGAGAGCCTGAAACAACAGTAATGAATTAACCCTTTCATTTCAACAGGTGCTAATTCAAATGCCAGTGATCACACTTTAAATGTCTGCATGGTTAACGATTTAGCTGTACATTAACATATGTAAAAATGCATCCGATGAAGTGAGCTGTAGCTCACGAAAGCTTATGCTCAAATAAATTGGTCTGTCTCTATGGTGCCACTAGTACTCCTTTTCTTTTTACGGATACAGACTAACACGGCTGCTACTCTGAAAATTAACGTATGTAAGAAAGGAGAGAGAGATTTACTATGATTATCCACACTAGCATTGTAGCCATCACGGAGTGCAAAGGGTTAGCTGAGGTGGTGGAAGATGAATAAATTAAGATGTGTAGGCTTTTAGCAGTATGCGGCAGTGCTGGGGGGGGAAGGTGCAGTTGGTTTGATTTTTCCTGAAGGGGATACAGCTCCCAAAAGTATGGGGAGCACTGTTCTAAGGTGTGGTTTGTTACAGAATTTCTGTTTCTCCAGTGTGAGCTCATACTGAAGCTTTAGCTACCCACTGTAATTTGTTTTAACTTCAGTATCCTGGCTACATTCCAGCTCTGGTGTTTACATTACGTGGGGTATCTACCTGTGTTTCCCCAGTTTTATCAGTTGGATAAAATATTCTTTACTTTCTTTCTAAAGCTGATGTTTGTGTAGTGTGCTGGCACAGATTGGCTACTGCGATGGGTGAAATGATCCCTGTACTTACAGCCAGTAACATTCTGTGTGATTCTTTTGTATAAAAAAGCATTCTAAGGTTTTATGATGATTATTTTCTCTTGATCATTTGTGTGCAGCTGTGTTTAATGAGCTGGAAAAGAAGTAGGTCAATAAAATGTGTTCATTGTTCATTGTTCAAAGACTACCCATTGGACCACGTGTGTGTGTCATTAGCCATCTAAAGGTTCAAAGCTTACCACATAGACAACTTAGTAGAGAATTCACACCTAATTAAATTAATATTAAGCAATATCTGACAGCTGGTAGGCAGTGCTCCACACTGAGGTGAGACTAGACATTTAATGTGTAGAAGGGTGTGATTTCAAGTAATACCTGTTTTTAAATCTCTGCTGTCAGTGTCCAATGGAAATACTGTAGAAAGAAAGTGTTTTAAAAGCTGTGCACTTTTTAAAGCCAGCACAATTGTTGATGCGTCTATATAATAGGATAAAAACCAAAAATAAATATTTTAGCCTAAAGGAGGTCACCTTCAGCTCAAGTGGTGAAGAGACCTGTATATCTGATGCTGAAGGTCCAAGATTTAAACCTTGTTGACAACAATGGTATCTGAGAATCTTTACAAAACTGTTTTTAACGACCCCACTCCATAGGTCAACAACATGGAGTTGCACCCATTTAAGCCATGGACTTGGTCCAAAGGCTCTTAACAGAACCTTTCTAAACAACTGGGAGGCTAAAACAAAATCCACGCTGCTTTGTTTAAACTATGAATTGCACAGATAATGGGCCTGTGACACTCCAGTACTTTTACCGTGATCAACAATCGAAGGCAGAGACAGAAGAAAAGATTATGCTGTCGCAGACCTTTAATGTCATAGAACTAGACCTCTGATTCCTTCGTTTTAAATCCACTAACAACAAAATACTCAAAAGACTGACGAGGCTAATTAACCCTGGGTCTGTTTTGATCTAATTGCTCCTCTGCTTTTTGTGAAAAGATCTCTCATGCAGGAGGATGCTTGTTTGCCTGAGAAATGTAGCAGCTGGTTTTTCTTCTGTAGGACTGGTTAAAAGTAAAGGGCAGCATTAAAATTCCTAGGTCGATTTTCAGTCTTATTCAGCTGGTTAAGAAATGGATTAGGCTCCTCTTTCCTCAGTGGTATGAGGGTCAAAATTTTTCTGGGAGTGTGAGAGGTTCATAACACTTCCAGTTTCCAGTGTGAAGCCTTTCATGGAGGGACAGTTGAAGTAATGCCAGACCCCGGAGACACCAAAGGCCTGCTTGTGCCCAGCCCTCTGTGGAGGGGGGGAGTGGGCACAAGAAGCTTTCTCCCTTCTGTGCAGGGTGTGGGCCAGCTGCACTTCCCTGAGTGCAGGCACTGTGCATCCAGCAATTGCAGTGCACCCAGTAACTCAGAAAAGGGGAAGGAGAGGAGCCGTGGCACCACTCTGTGCCAGGCAGCAGAAATGGCCACACACAGGTAGGGGGCACATCCATATTCTTTCAAAGAGTGGCACAGAGCTCCCCTTGCACTCCAGCTTTCATTTCATTGCCTCCTGGCACCCCAATGGGGCAGCACACTTCAGGCTGTCCTCGCCCATGGCTGGTTGTTCACAGCCAGAAGTGAACCCCTAACATGTAAAATCCATTTAATACTGGGAAAATACTTAGCATATAATAAAAATCCAGATAACTCTCAAGTAGAGTGAATCTGCCCCCCAAAAAGGGAGAAGAGCCAGAGACTCCATGAATCCCACTAAGGACTTGGCTATTGCTATTGATTTCATATGCAAGACACTCAGATACTACGGTGATGGGCAGAAATCTAGACAGATGCAGTAGCAATATAGGCTGGAATTTTCAAAGATGCCTAAGGGACTTAGGCACTCAATTCCCATTGAATTTCAATGGCTGGTGGATGCCTATCTCCTACCTTTGAAAATCCCAGACTCAATCACATTTACACTAACACAATACTTTTGGCTTCTGCCAATGCTTTCCATTATGTAGGAATGCGGCTTTCAGGGTTAAATACAGTACTTCTGCCATTTCAAATAGCTTTTGGCTGAACTCGACATGTCAGCTGTCAGTCCAGATGAACGTGGGATAAAACCTGGTGCATGGTACAAAAGCTGTTTAGTTGTAAAGGGAAAAATGGAGGCGTTATTGTTTGTTTTTTTAAAGTATTTGATGCAAAAAGGAGCTGAAATGTACGCTGCATGGCTGTAAAAATCACAGTAACCCCGTTCAGTTCGTTGAACTGGTTCTGCACAGGACATGACAACAGTTGGGACTGGTGGACTGGGGCAAAGGAATTCTACACCTACTCCATGGGGAGGCCACTGCATATGGACCCTAAGGGGACCTGAGAGGAGAGAGGGAATCTGGGTCAGAGCAGGAGGGAGCTGTAGGGGATTTTCTGTTTATATACACCCACGTTTTGTGATAGGATTGCTCCCTAATTCCCTGACACCCTGTCTGTCTGTCCTTCCTGTCTGCTTACTATGGTGTTTGAGCACCTGAGGCCGACCTGAAGAGCACTGTTTCCAGGACAGAGTGGTGGTCAGGGAGACCATCTGTGGTATTTAATCAATACAGCATGACATGGGACTGAAGGTGGGGCGTCGGTTTGTCTTACACTGTCCTGTTAGTCGTTTTCCCTGCTGCATTGCCAGGCCAGTCCCTCGAGGTGCAAGTTACGTTCATTTTGCACACGCGCCGCATCCTCGATTGGTACAAGTTACACTGCTTTGTCATTTGCACCCATTTTCTGACCACTTTACACCTAAATTAAACCACATTTTATATGTCGTCAGGTTTTGGCTCAGATGTCCACGGGAGCTGAAACCTGCTTATATTTGCCCTCTGTCGTTCCAGTTTGGCTGTACAGAAACTACATTCTTATGAGTAAAATGTTCCTTGCACAGTTCATTTACATGCACTTTAGCCAGCTGGCTAATATCTGCTCTTATTTACATTTAAACAGAATTTGGTTCATTTTTAATACTGAAACTGCCTATGTGTTTCTGTGTCTCAATTGTTTGTGGACTTTAGTACTTACCAGCTATTGAAACTGCCTCCAGCTCCTTTTGACATAAATCGTCATTGATTGGTTTCAATAACTCTAGTTTAAACATACAGGGCCAGATCCTCAGCTGAGGGAGAAGGGTGGCTTGAAGCCATTTTTCCACTGCATCTATCCTGCGGTGGGCTGCTTTAGTGTAGCATACAGCAGTCTAGGGCTACTCAAAGTCACCCAGTTCCTACCCTTTCCTACCTTCGACACGCCCTCTGGGATAGGGTAGTTGGGAGTAGAATCTGACCAACCCAGCACAAGGGGAGTAGACCTTTTTCTCCTGCTCTCCTTAGCTCTGCCTAGAGGAAACGTGGTGCAGCTGAGGATTTGGCCTTGTGTGTTTAAATAAGAGTTAGTTAAACAGTTAGATGGTGATGATATATTTTGTTTCATATCTGAGAAGGAGCTACAAGATGTTTTGAGGCCAGCACCAGGACTAATCTGCTTGAGGGCTCCCCTTTGTCAGGAGGAATCCTCAGCTGCTCCTTCACGGCAACTTTCCACTTGTTTCATGCTGCTGAAACTGGGACCAAGAATCTGGCCCTCAGTTCAGGTTGGCTGCCACATCTCCTACCTTTCCCACAACATCTGCTTTTGCCGGGGTTACAGTCACTGGGGAAGTAACATCCTGTTCAGCACAATATGGTTATGTGCAATAACATTAATGATGTCAGTGAGAAATAATTGAATCATGAAGGACCTGGTGCTGCCGGGTGCTTATCTTATCTTGTGAGGGGCTGAGTAAAAATCAGTGGGAGCTGATAGTGATCAGTACCTCACAAGAAGCGCTCTGGTTTAAACCATGTTCTACAAAAGAGATCCATGTTTGGAGCTAAGCCTCAGTGGCTGTAGTAGAGTGGTCACCTAAAATTTGGAAATTTGCTTCAAAGTTGGGGGAAGGGCTGGAAAATCAGCAAAAAAGATCTTGCTTAATCCTAAAGGTAACAGAGACACACAGGGAAGATTATGAAACTGATTTAGTGTCTGGTGTAGCCAGGGGAATAAGATGGTACCCACCAAAAGAAGCTCACACAGACAGCCGTCCTGTACCTTTACCCACAATCTGCAGCAGCTTCTTACCTCCATTGCATATAAATACTAGAGAATAATACTTGACTATTTATTTCTAGCAGTATCCACTTTAGCACTTGACTATTATAATTTCTTCCTTTTGGTAAAGGAACTCTGTCCCAGTGTGGACAGTTTGGATGAAGAGTCTCATAAAGCACTGTTCTTTTCAGCTGTCACTATTATGCATAACAGGAGAGCAGGGTGGGCATAACTAAACATACAGCAGGCCCCATTTGTTCAACTCTTCCTACACCTGAGATACTTATTTGCTGTTCCAGGGCAGTTCCTTCATTCTTCCCCGAGCAGCTGCTGTCGTCATGGCATCTTGCTGCCTACTGTGGTACCAGCTGCTCTCTGGAGAGGTCTCATGGCACTGAAGCATGGAGACAGCAGGCACCCTCTCCATTCATAGACTGATTATGTCATCTTGGGGACACATTGTGCTTTTATTAGGCAGGGCCTATGTTCTGGCCTTTCCAAATGGCAGCCAAGAATGGCGCTTTCCTCATCTGTCAGCTTACACAGAGCATTTGTTGGCCAAAAAATACTTGTCACCCTCATAGTGGCTGAAACTTCCCCTATTTGAGACTTTCCTGAACTTTGAAAGAGCTATTTTTAAACAGCCTCATAATAAAGTACTGGCTACTCCTAACTTAGGCTTAACCTGTTTATTCCTTCACAGCTCTTGTGTACCCTCTCCCCCTGCCTCACGTGTGAGACCCACGAAGTGCGGGACTTTGGCATAGCATTGTAACATCCACAGAGATCACATTCCTCTGCAGCATGGGGTCGCTTACAGGTTTAAACTAGCGTAAACGGTGAATTCTCTGAACTTGAAGTCTTTAAACCATGATTTGAGGGCTTCAGTAACTCAGAGGTTAGGGGTCTATTACAGGAGTGGGTGGGTGAAGTTCGGTGGCCTGCAATGTGCTGGAGGTCAGACTGATGCCTGTGATGGTCCCTTCTGGCCTTAAAGTCTGAGTTTATGAGCAGAATTCCAAAAGCTGTCCATGAATAATTTGTTGCAGTAGTGATGGAGTCAGAAGTGTTTCCATCTGCAGTAAATGTTAATGCTTGCATCTCATTGTACAAACTGAACCGTTTGTGATCAGAGTTGCAAAATGTGTTCTCAGTTTTACAGATGGGGTTCGCTGAGGAAGAGAGGGAAGCAACTAGTCCAAAGTAATAGTGAAAGTCACTGGCACAGCCTGGATCAGGACTCAAGACTTGCTGATGCCAATGTCATGAGCTGAGTCCTCTGTGCAATGATGCCTCCTCCCTGTGATGACCTCAGAGGATGCAGTTTCCTTTGGAAGATGTTATGCTATTTAGCAAAATAGAAGAACACGAGTTAATCTAGAAAGTTTAGTTTAACCAAATATCTTATCCATCATAATGACACATTTAAAACACAGTATCACGATTGTAACAGTTGGTTTAGAAAGAAAACATGGATTGAAGTGTCTTTGCATCACAGGCAGTTACGCTGAAGATGTGAACTAGTGAATCACTTCACTGAAATATGTAGATTTCATTGTTAAACCAGTAAGCCACTCAAATGAATCCAAGTCCACTGCACAATGTAGTATAATTGGGCTTCATTTTAAGCACACAGAATGGAGGCAGAAGGTAGATTGACTTGTCCGATGTCACACTGGAAGTCTGTGGCTGAGCTGTGAAATCTGAATAGTTATAACTAGACTTGGCAGAATTTTTTATTTTTTAGTAATTTTGATGGATATCAATGTTTTCTTAGATTTGTATTGATTTAAATTTTCACAGTTTTGGGAAATTATGGGGAGGATCAGGCAATTATGTTGAGATACAAAAAGTTAGTTTTATAACCATTAAAACACAAATTGTCAAGATCATATAAAAATATACAAAGTAAATATCCTTAAATCAAATTCTAATCCATTCTCAAGCAGTGTTTTTCTTAATTTGCATTTCTGTACATTTTGATTATTTTCAATAGAAATATTTTTGTCGGTTTGTGTGTGCAGTGAAATTGACGTTTACCACATTTACCGATTTCAGAGTAACAGCCATGTTAGTCTGTATTCGCAAAAAGAAAAGAAAAGCTTATGCTCAAATAAATTGGTTAGTCTCTAAGGTGCCACAAGTACTCCTTTTCTTTTCACATTTACCGAGAACATCTAACACTTCCAAGACTCGCTATGCATCTAACTGCAGATTGCAAGTACAAATCAGATAGACTTGTAACTGTTAAGGTTTGCTCCCACAATTGGAGTTTCAGGGCTTGGACAAGGTCCCTCACCAAAGGTCTTAAGCAAAGTAAGGAGTCATGGGATAAGAGGAAAGGTTCTTTTATGGATCAGTAACTGGTTATAATACAGGAAACAAATGGTAGGAATAAATTATCAGTTTTCACAATGGAGAGAGGTAAATAGCGGGGTCCCCTAAGGATCTGTACTGGGACCAGTGCTATGCAACATATTCATAAATGATCTGGAAAAAGGGGTAAACAGTGAGGTGGCAAAGTTTGCGGACAATGCAAAACTACTCAGGATAGTTAAGTCCAGAGCAGACTGTGAAGAGCTACAAACGGATCTCACAAAACTGGATGACTGGGCAGCAAAATGGCAGATGAAATTCTGAGAGTGTTGATAAATGCAAAGTAATGCACATTGGAAAACATTCCAACTATACATACAAAATGATGGGATATAAATTAGCCGTCACCACTCAAGAAAGAGGTCTTGGCGTCATCATCGATAGTTCTCTGAAAACATCCACTCAGTGTGCAGTGGCAGTCAAAAAAGTTAACAGAATGTTAGGAACCATTAGGAAAGGGATAGATAAGACAAACTATCATAATGCTACTATATAAATCCATGGTATGCCCATACCTCAAATACTGCATGCAGTTCTGGTCACCCCATCTCAAAAAAGAGATATTAGAATTGGAAAAAAAATACACAAAAGTGCAACAAAAATGATTATGGGGATGAAACCGCTTCCATATGAGGAGTGATAAAGACTGGGACTGTTCAGCTTGGAAAAGAGATGATGGAGTGAGGAGGGGGCTATGATAGAGGTCTATAAAATCATGAATGGTTGGAAAAGTGAATAAGGAAGTGTTATTTACCTCTTGACATAACACAAGAAACAGCGGTCGCCCAATGAAGTTAATAGGCAACAGGTTTAAAACAAACTTCTTTAAAACAAAAAAGTACTTAACACAATGCACACTCTCTGGAACTCATTGCCAGGGGATGTTGCAAAGGCCAAAAATAACTGGTTTCAAAAAAGAATTAGGTACGTTTCTGGAAGATAGGTCCATCAGTGGCTATTAGCCAAGATGGTCAGGGACAGAACCCCATGCTCTGGATATCCCTAAACCTCTGACTGCCAGCATCTGGGAGTTGGAGAGAGGGGATGGCTCACTTGATACCTGCCCTTTTCTGTTCATTCACTCCGAAGCATCTGGCAGCGGCCACAATTGGAAGACAGGATACTGGGCTAGATGGACCATTGGTCTGAAAGAGTCTGGCCATTCTTATGTAATTTATCTGCAAGCACAAAAATATGCACCCACAAATAAAGTCTCAGCCTGGCTGAAAATACATCCCATTATGTGCTGTGTGACAGTGTAATACCTTTACGAAAGGGGTGGGCTCACTAACAAGGGCAAACAGAATATGTATTATTTACTGTATTCTACCTTCCAAACCCTTCTCTTACAGTTTTTATACCATTCCGTAAGTGCACACAGAATAACTACAGGATAGACACAAGCTTCTTTTATGGATAATAGTTGCTTATGTTTTTAGTACCATGGTTAAAAACAATGACATCAGCCCAAGCCCGTGGAAAGCAATGGAAAGATATCCATTGATTTCACTGAGCTGTGACTAAGGCCTACATTGTGCCCCACTGTAGGGTGCATTCCTATAGTAACTACGTTTTTCTTTATGCACAAATACTGTACATACACAGTGGTGGTTTAACAAATTGCCAATCACCAAGTAAGAATTTTGTCTGTTAGTTATGAGTCTGAATCAGCTGTTTATTGTACCATGTCCTCTGTATGTGTTACAGACTTAACGGCATCCCAGATCCGGTGTCCAAGAACGCACAGTCTGAATCCCGGACGCATCCAGGCCCAGTCTCTTGCCGATGTTCTGCTGGTGAACCAGCAGCCTCACAGCTCGCAGGATGCAGAAAACGGAGCGAGAGTTGAAGAAAATATCGTTTACCTCTGATTGCACGGTTTCTAATACCAGTAGCACTTTGGGATGAAATTGTATTTTGCTTTTCTAACTCTACGCAGTTGCTCCCTCGATGACCAAAAGGCTCTAAGAATAGTATTTAATATTCAGTGCAAGATTTCCCCCACCATAAATATAACAATTAAGTTATTTTTTTAAAAGCAATTTTTTGTAATCGTTAATTTATGACACATGGTTTCCAATGCTTCACAAGGAGTAACAGAAAGAAGGACAAGCTCAAAGGTAGTGATGTTTGGAACTGTCATGACATAAGACTGCTGGTAGGAACTGCAAAGATCGGTGTTGCTTTTCTCTTGAGTTTAAAAGTGCAGATTTCCATGTTTAGAGATAAGTGCCTGCTATGTGAGCTTTCATAGTATGAATCAGTAACTTTTTAACAATAGCGATATGATAGGGGAAGATGGACCAGTGAGTGTGGCAGGCTGTAATATTTATAAAAATGTACTCTGCTTGGAAGACTAGATGGGTTTCTGAGTTACTAGCCTTGCAGCTCTGCAGAGCTGGGTTCCCACATGGCTCACCTCACAAAGGAGGCTGTTTGGGGGGGGTCTCAGCGGAGGTCTGTTAACAACAGAGAATCAGCCTGTGTTGGGCATGATTTCTGTGCACAGGTGCTGTAGGTCAGCTTGGCAATGTATTGTAGTATAACTGTGCCTGGTTACAGAAAGTGCCCTAACTTACATTAGCATTAAAATTCACCAAATGAAGCTTTCCCACAGGGAGGGAAAAGAAGAGAAGAACATGTAGTGTCTTTAGTCTAACTGAATCCCATTAAGCCTTCACTGCTTTTCTAAAAAGGAGAAAGCCACCTTTCTACTTTCACTCGGTATGTTAGAGAATAATAAACCAGGACCTGTTCTTGGCTTTTGTTCTTCAGAAATATTTGTATACTTCTGTTGGATTTAATAAATATTCTGTACCTCTCTGGAAGGTTTTAACTTTCATGACATTCCCGCACTCTGAACAGAGTTAGAAGAAGAAAAGGAGTATTTGTGGCACCTTCGAGACTAACCAATTTATTTGAGCATAAGCTTTCGTGAGCTACAGCTCACTTCATCGGGTGCAACCTTAGAAGACCTTCTTCTAAAATGTGTGCTGTCTGGTCTTGTATCTGCGCTCTGCTACTGTCAAACACAGCAGTGACTGAACGCCAAATAAATGAATTACACCAGACTAGCCTAAATTGGTAGATAAACTGATTCACATTTCACATAGGCCTTAGATCAGTGGTTCCAAACTTTTTAGTAAGCAACCCACCAACTGCACTTCGTCTTTTTTTTTTTTTTTTTTTTACAGTCCATCCAGGGGTCAAGGGGGTCACAGGCCAGCATTCTTCTCCGCCAGCATTGATCACCTGCAGCACCACTCTCCACCCTAGGCCAGTGTGGAGGGTTGGGAACTGGAGTGGGATACTGATTCCACAGCAGCAGCTCCTGTCCCACGGGGCTGGGCTTGGCTTCCTGCTCTGGGTGTTGTGACCTGGTGCATGGTGCCACAATGCTGAGTGGTTGTGTGACCCTGGTTGCCCGGAGCAGGGCCCAGCCCCAAGGGACAGGAACTGCCACTATGGGTTGGGTTCGTTCTCCAACCTTCCATCTGCACCGGCCCCACTACCCATCCAGAACCTTCCCGTGACCCACAATCCATCATTTGGGAAATAGTGCCTTAAATAGTCACAAATCTCTACCAAGGAGTTGATAGCTTTATAGTAAATTTCTATTCTACCTGCCTGCTGAGAGCAGGCCAGTCTTCTGAACATAATGCCTGCACCCTCATTGCAATGACTTGCTTGCTTCCTGTTGTTGTAAACTGTACTTCTAGTGAGTTGGATTAGGAATAGTCCAAAAGTGGCCTTTTTCAAGCTTGATGTCATTGGGCTAGCAGAATGGGTAATTGACTCTTACTTAGACTTAAGCAAATGAGAGGCTTATTCCCCAAACACATTGGGCCAGCTCTACCGCTAATATTAATTGGTGTAACTCCATTCACAGCAGCTGAGAATCTGCCCGTAGATCTATTTTTGGGGGTGTGTTAAAAGTCCAAAGACAAACTATTGGACTAGATGGGCCACAGTTCAAAACCCAGTATGGTAATTTTTACAAACAGTATCTTTAAGGGGGAAAGATTTTACTTCTTTCATCGAGTTCATTGAGGAGGCTGGAAAGCTCCAGAAGTAGCTGGCTTGTGCTTCAGCTGTTGTTGAAATTCCTCACCCCCCCCCCGCCCCAACATCAAGCAATGTTTTTCGCTCACCTGTGTTTACAATAAAACTTATGAAACTGAAGAAGGCAAAGGCAGGAAACAGGTGGCCTCTGGATTTAGGTATTTGAAATGAAGAAAATATTTAAAAAACAGGCCAGCATGCCATAGGCAGGTGGTCTTTAAAATGAGATCTAGTGTGCAACCTGACCGCTTGCCATTATTCAGACGTTTCTAATATTTAGCTGAACTAAAACGTGAGCTTTTAAAAACTAATGAAAATCAGCTAGCTTAGGCTAACAACAATGAAATCACCTCCCTGAAACAGCACTGTACCTTTTCAATAGCCACCTCAGTAGACACATTTTCCAGGCATTGTCAGGAGAATATTAATGATCTCTCCTCCATTTCTCATTTTTATGTGCAGTAGAGAAATGTATTTCAAAGAACTGGTTCCACTTTTTCTCTGACCTTCTGCTGCTGTTTAGTAGTGCAAATCACCTTGCTTGTTATTACGCCATTTAGAGGCAGGTTTATTTTGCAGGTGCCAAGCATTCCTGTCAGAATTACTTACAGCTCATCAGGTATGGAATTGATTCCTTTTTCTACCATGACTTCCAGAGCAGCTTATCTTTGGCTCCTCAGCATTGACTTTGGTAATACATTTCAATATTGACAATAAAGAAGATTCATCTTACTGAGAGGCACCCACACCGGTGGGGTTCTGTTTTCTCTCTGCTGTTCGAAAAAAAATTTAACATGTTCCTCAATCATTTAATAAAGGGGGTGTTTCTTCAAGTTAATGCCCGGTGCCTTTAGTTTGATGTGATTATGTGATGCAAAGCAAAGATACAAAACAGCTTGGTAAAGTTTGTTAGTTTTGAGTTTGCCTTAAAAACTAAGCTTTTCAGCAAACCTGCAAGTGCTAATAATACTTATAAACAGCTTGGTTATGGTCCAATGACCTTCATGAAGGGCTCAGTCTTACAAGATGCTGAGCATACAATCTTTGGGCACTTGGTACGTGGCAAGGTTAGGCTGGAACATACTAAATACTTTATCTTTTTGTCATTTACAGCATAAAATAAAATAAAAATCTCTAGCCACCTATTAACTGTCTCTAGAGCCACATCATAGCATTTGCCTGTGTACAGAGATCGTATTTTTGAAATGATTAGGCCAAACTGTTTTCCAGGAATGTGACTAAATTCGATAAAAAGTTTTGATTTCTCAGTAGAGAGCAGAACTTATTTACTGAGCTGATTTTTAAAATCTCTTATGAGATTTGACACATAAAAACGGCAATGTTTCCCTTGCCTGCTGCCCCTGGGGCTGCATGAATTTATGTGCCAGCCCTTAACGTGCAAAACTGAGCAAGACTTTGCACTGCATTTCATCAAGCTGGTGTAAATTCTGTAGTAATGTGCTGTAACACTTGCCAGCACACAGAGTCATGTAGCTATTCAGTCAGAGAAAGACACAGAGAGAGCACATGCTATAGTGAATATACACCTTTAGTACTTGTATTTTTTTAATGGCAAGGAAAGGTGTTCCTTATATAATTGTAGTGTTACATTGAGGGAGTAGTTTTCCACATGGATTGACTTTGAGAAGTCAGGAGGGCAAGAGACTTCCTTGAGATCTTATGATGAACGAGCTGCTTAGATAAAATTTCAATCCAAGCTCCTTCTGGGTCCCAGCTCTTTACTGCCCACTGAACCATTCTTTATTTTATATATGGAAGCATGATAGCGCATTATGTGATGTTATTACGCTACTTCTCCGGGGTGGGAGGGGGGGTTGGATGTCTCATGAACAAACTACTGACCTTTCTCTTTTTGAATCATAGTCCTAATTTCACCTTGCTTCCCAAGTCTAATGTATTAATTCACTAATCCCCAGGAAATAGCCACATGGAAAAGCACTGCACAAATAACAATTAGCTGTCCAAATTCGAGAATCTTTGTAATGAGGATAATTACACATTAAGCTCATCTCTGAAAAGGATACATCCTCTCTCAACAACAATCAAGCCATGGGAAGGGACTGTGGTAATGACTGTAAGCTGGTTTTGTGTAGTAAGCAAGTAAAGGCTACTGGACAAGCAGTCGTGATATTCCTTCTGTGGAAAAGGACCTGGGGTGACAGTGGACGAGAAGCTGGATATGAGTCAGCAGTGTGCCCTTGTTGCCAAGAAGGCCAATGGCATTTTGGGATGTATAAGTAGGGGCATAGCGAGCAGATCGAGGGACGTGATCGTCCCCCTCTATTCGACATTGGTGAGGCCTCATCTGGAGTACTGTGCCCAGTTTTGGGCCCCACACTACAAGAAGGATGTGGATAAATTGGAGAGAGTCCAGCGAAGGGCAACAAAAATGATTAGGGGTCTGGAACACATGACTTATGAGGAGAGGCTGAGGGAACTGCGATTGTTTAGTCTTCAGAAGAGAAGAATGAGGGGGGATTTGATAGCTGCTTTCAACTACCTGAGAGGTGGTTCCAGAGAGGATGGTTCTAGACTATTCTCAGTGGTAGAAGAGGACAGGACAAGGAGTAATGGTCTCAAGTTGCAGTGGGGGAGGTTTAGGTTGGATATTAGGAAAAACTTTTTCACTAGGAGGGTGGTGAAACACTGGAATGCGTTGCCTAGGGAGGTGGTAGAATCTCCTTCCTTAGAAGTTTTTAAGGTCAGGCTTGACAAAGCCCTGGCTGAGATGATTTAATTGGGGATTGATCCTGCTTTGAGCAGGGGGTTGGACTAGATGACCTCCTGAGGTCCCTTCCAACCCTGATATTCTATGATTCTATGATTTGCAGGCCTGTGTGAAACCACACTGGCTCCATCCCTAAGTTCTCTCTGATCGAAACCTATAGGGTTTTCTTATTGCTCAGATGTGACCCACTGGGACATCTCCTTGTTCTGTACCACTGTATGTTATATTGTGCCTAGTAGGCAAAGCACTGAATATAAAACTAGTTCATTTGAATTAATTCATCTAACAATAGGGAAAAAGAAAAGGAGTACTTGTGGCACCTTAGAGACTAACCAATTTATTTGAGCATAAGCTTTCGTGAGCTACAGCTCACTTCATTGGATGCATACTGTGGAAAGTGCAGAAGATCTGCACTTTCCAGCACAAATCCATCTCCCCCCCCCCCCCCCCAACCCACTCTCCTGTTGGTAATAGCTTATCTAAAGTGATCACTCTCCTTACAATGTGCATGATAATCAAGGTGGGCCATTTCCAGCACAAATCCAGCGTTTAACAAGAACATCTGGGGGGGGGGGTAGGGAAAAACAGTATTGTTTCATATTCTCTGTGTATATATAAAGTCTGCTGCAGTTTCCACGGTATGTATCTGATGAAGTGAGCTGTAGCTCACGAAAGCTCATGCTCAAATAAATTGGTTAGTCTCTAAGGTGCCACAAGGACTCCTTTTCTTTTTGCGAATACAGACTAACACGGCTGTTACTCTGAAAGGGGAAATAGGTTACCTTGCATAATGACTTAGCCACTCCCAGTCTCTATTCAAGTCTATTTCCCCTTGTTTTTTCCTACCTCCCCCCGCCCCCCCAACGTTCTTGTTAAACCCTGGATTTGTGCTGGAAATGGCCCACCTTGATTATCATTCACATTGTAAGGAGAGTGATCACTTTAGATAAGCTATTACCAACAGGAGAGTGGGTTTGTGGGGGTGGGGGGGGGGTGGGGAGAAAACCTGGATTTGTGCTGGAAATGGCCCAACTTGATTATCATACACATTGTAAGGAGAGTGATCACTTTGGATAAGCTATTACCAGCAGGAGAGTGGGGTGGGGGGGAGAGAAAACCTTTTGTAGAGGTAAACACCCATTTTTTCATGATTTGTGTGTATAAAAAGATCTTCTGTACTTTCCACAGTATGCATCCGATGAAGTGAGCTGTAGCTCATGAAAGCTTATGCTCAGATAAATTGGTTAGTCTCTAAGGTGCCACAAGTACTCCTTTTCTTTTTGCGAATACAGACTAACACGGCTGTTACTCTGAAACCTAACAATAGAGAACCGACCCAAAGCTAACAGACTTGAGGATCATTTAAAGACCAAGAAGGACTAAATGGTTCAGAAAGGACCTCACTGATACCTAGTTGGTGGCGAAATACCCCAGGCTTCTTGCCCTGGGAGATTTCAACATTCATGAGTCCAAACTGATAAGGCCATAGATGTAGAACACCCCTCACCCTCAAAACTTATCTCTTCACTTGCCTCCCTAGGACTTCTGTAGGTCATCCCTGGTCCAGCCCACACAGCTGGTCACACCTTGGATCTGGTGTTCTGGTTAGATGTCAAGATCAAGGACATCACAACCCAGCCACCGTCTTAGACAAATCATCACCATGTTAAGGCAGTGGTTAGAGCTCTCCCAGGTCTCAGGCAACCCCAGACAGACCCATGACCCTGATTTGACCACAGAGACTCATAGATTCCATCAACTTCTCATGCATGCTAAAGGACAGCAGCATTCCACCACCCACAAGACAAGCAGTAGAGGATCTGGTGAAACCTCATCATTATAAGCTAACCTCAACCATTAACACGCTGGCCCCTAAACAGCCCATTCCTCTCCATCGCCCACACAGATTACCTTGGTGTTCTGACACCCTGTGGCAAATGAAGAAAGAAAGTTGGAAACGTGAGTGCCAATGGCAGAAAATGAAGGCTGAAACAAATGTGTTGAAACAAATAATTTCTCCAGACCTAAGCTGGGGCTGTATTACAGGCCAAGAGAACCTTCTATTGAAGCTGCCAAATCCTGACCTTTGGAGCTCTCCTAAGTGGTAAACTACATCATTAAACCAGAATGCCTACAGCCCACATCAGAACCAAGCGCTGCATAATAACTATCATCCTACTTCACTGAAAAGATTGTACACAAACAGGAAGGCTTTTCAAAGAAGCCAAGATCCACTTTCCCTTTACCACCCAACAAACAGCCTACCTGCATGCCCAGAGTTCAGTACATCCACTCTTCAAGGACTACTGGTTTCAGAGTGGTTGCTGTGTTAGTCTGTATCAGCAAAAACAATGAGGAGTACTTGTGGCACCATAGAGACTAAAAAATTTATTTGGGCATAAGTTTTCGTGGGCTAAAACCCACTTCATCAGATGCATGCAGTGGAAAATACAGTAGGAAGATATATATACACAGAGAAGATGAAAAAATGTGTGCTTGCCCCAAGCAATGTATCTGACATGAGCCCTTCCTGGTTGGTGAAAGAACCATGAACAACAGGTTAGAGAGCACACATCCATTATCATCACCCTAAATCTCTCAGCACCATTCACCACTGTTGACCATGAGATACTGGTATTTTGCCTGGGTGTCAAAGAGGAATGGCTAAAGTAGTTTGAGTTCTGCCTGAAGGAAGGCACACAAAGAGTAGTGATGGGAAACTGCACCTCCACTAGACCCCCCTCACAGGTGGAGTCCCACAAGGATCAATTCTCTCTCTGGTCCTTTTCAACATCTACATGTAGCCACTAGGTGAACTGCTAAGATGCATAAACTCTAGTGCTAGCAATATGCAGATGAGACACAGCTGTACCTATCCTTCTTCACACATGATCACACCACTACCATCCAGATGGCCCAGTGCTTGGATGAGGTTAATTAATAGATGAACAACAGCTAGCCAAAACTCAACCCAGACCAGACAGAGGTGATACCAGTGGGCAGAGGCAAGCACTTTGAAGAGTTTTCAGTCACAGTGCCATCTCCTTGGGACACACCCATGCTTGGTCAATTCAGTCCATAGGTTAAGAGAGCTCCTAGATTCTTCACTGAAGCCAAGCTCTCACATAGCAGAATCCACTAGTGCTTTCTACCCTATCTGATGGGCGAGAAAACTCCATCCCTATCCTGGTGGATGTTGACATGCCCTCAGTTATTCTTGGCTTCAGCACCTTCCATCTGGACTGTTGCAATGCAATACAGCTGGACATGATGCCTTCAGCCATTAGGAAATGCCAGCTAGTACAGAACTTTGCAGCGTGTCCCCTGAGCAAGCACACTAGAACTATCTGTCTTCCACTCTCCATTCCCACAGAACATCAAGCCAAGGTCAAGGTCTTGGTCCTTATCATGCTTCATGATTGGGCCTGGTCTTTCTAAAAGATCTCCTAAAGCTCTGGGATGAAGAC
This sequence comes from Eretmochelys imbricata, assembly GCF_965152235.1. Taxonomy (NCBI): domain Eukaryota; kingdom Metazoa; phylum Chordata; order Testudines; family Cheloniidae; genus Eretmochelys; species Eretmochelys imbricata. Next base: position 48,894,022 of record NC_135576.1, on the reverse strand, counting down.
TGTGGTTGACAACTCCGCTTCTCAAGCACAATGGAACTTTCTATCACAAGAGTAAATCTCATCTGTGCAAGAGAAAGAGCTTTCTCAGAGGATGCTCTGAGACTATGGAGCAAATTCTCATAGGATCTAAGGACCATCACAAGCCTCACCACCTTCTGCTCCACGTACAAAGTGCACTTCTTTGACCTACCTTCTCAAACATAAACACATAGCAACTTGTGCATAGAACAAAAATAAAAACCCTAGCAAAACAAATCACTCTGTTGCACACACAATTCTCCCCGTAGGGTGAGGATGAGAGTCAGAAGGAACCACACATGATTGAGGTTAGACATATCACTTAATGTCTTACTGGAAGGCACTCAGATATATGGTGAAAGAACAGAATAATGAATACAAAGAAATATATGAAAATAAGAAATGTTTAAAGATGGTCAGAATGATCAGCTATTTCATCTGAAGCCTCATATACTTCAGTAAGCATATCCTTTCTGTCTCTTACGCTTTCTCAGCTCTCGTCCCCTAAAGCCCCTACTCTACTTGCGCTATATTGATGACATCTTCATCATCTGGACCCATGGAAAAGAAGCCCTTGAGGAATTCCACCATGATTTCAACAATTTCCATCCCACCATCAACCTCAGCCTGGTCCAGTCCACACAAGAGATCCACTTCCTGGACACTACAGTGCTAATAAACAATGGTCACATAAACACCACCCTATACCGGAAACCTACTGACCGCTATTCCTACCTGCATGCCTCCAGCTTTCACCCTGACCACACCACACGATCCATCGTCTACAGCCAAGCTCTGCGATACAACCGCATTTGCTCCAACCCCTCAGACAGAGACAAACACCTACAAGATCTCTGTCAAGCTTTCCTACAACTACAGTACCCACCTGCGGAAGTAAAGAAACAGATTGATAGAGCCAGAAGAGTTCCCAGAAGTTACCTACTACAGGACAGGCCTAACAAAGAAAATAACAGAACGCCACTAGCCGTCACCTTCAACCCCCAACTAAAACCCCTCCAACGCATTATTAAGGATCTACAACCTATCCTAAAGGATGACCCAACACTCTCACAAATCTTGGGAGACAGGCCAGTCCTTGCCTACAGACAGCCCCGCAACCTGAAGCAAATACTCACCAACAACCACATACCACACAACAGAACCACTAACCCAGGAACTTATCCTTGCAACAAAGCCCGTTGCCAATTGTGCCCACATATCTATTCAGGGGACACCATCACAGGGCCTAATAACATCAGCCACACTATCAGAGGCTCGTTCACCTGCACATCCACCAATGTGATTTATGCCATCATGTGCCAGCAATGCCCCTCTGCCATGTACATTGGTCAAACTGGACAGTCTCTACGTAAAAGAATAAATGGACACAAATCAGATGTCAAGAATTATAACATTCATAAACCAGTCGGAGAACACTTCAATCTCTCTGGTCACGCAATCACAGACATGAAGGTCGCTATCTTAAAACAAAAAAACTTCAAATCCAGACTCCAGCGAGAAACTGCTGAATTGGAATTCATTTGCAAATTGGATACTATTAATTTAGGCTTAAATAGAGACTGGGAGTGGCTAAGTCATTATGCAAGGTAGCCTATTTCCTCTTGTTTTTTCCTACCCCCCCCCCCAGATGTTCTGGTTTAACTTGGATTTAAACTTGGAGAGTGGTCAGTTTGGACGAGCTATTACCAGCAGGAGAGTGAGTCTGTGTGTGTATGGGGGTGGGTTTTTGGAGGGGGGTGAGGGAGTGAGAGAACCTGGATTTGTGCAGGAAATGGCCTAACTTCATTATCATGCACATTGTGTAAAGAGTTGTCACTTTGGATGGGCTATCACCAGCAGGAGAGTGAATTTGTGTGGGGGGGTGGAGGGTGAGAAAACCTGGATTTGTGCTGGAAATGGCCTAACCTGACGATTACTTTAGATAAGCTATTACCAGCAGGACAGTGGGGTGGGAGGAGGTATTGTTTCATATTCTCTGTGCATATATAAAGTCTGCTGCAGTTTCCACAGTATGCATCTGATGAAGTGAGCTGTAGCTCACGAAAGCTCATGCTCAAATAAATTGGTTAGTCTCTAAGGTGCCACAAGTACTCCATTTCTTTTTGCGAATACAGACTAACACGGCTGTTACTCTGAAACCTGTCATTATGCAAGGCACTGCATTTAGCCGTATGGAGTGGAAATCTATCAACTGCATGAAAAAACTTGCACAGATACAGACAGACATCATCTTCCTTTCCAAATGCAAACAGATGGACATCGTACCAAAAGGACTGAAGGTAAAAAATCCATTACAATCTACATACCACACAGACTATGCTGACAGCTTGTGCCACACGCTCTCAAAGAAACTGCGGAATCACCTGATCAACATCCTCTACAGCAAACAGGGAAAGATTAAGAATGAGCTCTCAAAAATGGATACTCTCATAAAAAACCAACCTTCCACACAAACTTCCTCGTGGCTGGATTTTACTAAAACTAGACAAGCCATTTACAACGCACACTTTGCTTCTCTACAAAAGAAAAAGGACACTAAACTTTCTAAACTACTACATGCTACAAGGGGCCACAGCAATGGTTCCCTCAACCCACCTAGCAATATTGTTAACCTATCCAACTATACTCTCAGCCCAGCAGAAGCAGCTGTTCTATCTCGGGGCCTCTCCTTCTGCCCCTCCACCCCCATGAACATGATACAGTTCTGTGGTGACCTAGAATCCTATTTTCGACGTCTCCGACTCAAGGAATATTTCCAAAATACCTCTGAACAACATACTAATCCACAGAGGTCTCCCTACCAACACTACAGAAAGAAGGATTCTAGGTGGACTCCTCCTGAAGGTCGAAACAGCAGACTGGACTTCTACATAGAGTGCTTCCGCCGACGTGCACGGGCTGAAATTGTGGAAAAGCAGCATCACTTGCCCCATAACCTCAGCCATGCGGAACGCAATGCCATCCACAGCCTCAGAAACAACTCTGACATCATAATCAAAAAGGCTGACAAAGGAGGTGCTGTTGTCATCATGAATAGGTCAGAATATGAACAAGAGGCTGCTCGGCAGCTCTCCAACACGAGTTTCTACAAGCCATTACCCTATGATCCCACTGAGGGTTACCAAAAGCAACTACAGCATATGCTCAAGAAACTTCCTGAAAAAGCACAAGATCAAATCCGCACAGACACACCCCTGGAACCCCGACCTGGGATATTCTATCTACTACCCAAGATCCATAAACCTGGAACTCCTGGGCGCCCCATCATTTCAGGCATTGGCACCCTGACAGCAGGATTGTCTGGCTATGTAGACTCCCTCCTCAGGCCCTACGCTACCAGCACTCCCAGCTACCTTCGAGACACCACTGACTTCCTGAGGAAACTTCAATCCATCGGTGATCTTCCTGATAACACCATCCTGGCCACTATGGATGTAGAAGCCCTCTACACCAACATTCCACACAAAGATGGACTACAAGCCGTCAGGAACACTATCCCCGATAATGTCACGGCTAACCTGGTGGCTGAACTTTGTGACTTTGTCCTTACCCATAACTATTTCACATTTGGGGACAATGTATACCTTCAGATCAGCGGCACTGCTATGGGTACCCGCATGGCCCCACAGTATGCCAACATTTTTATGGCTGATTTAGAACAACGCTTTCTCAGCTCTCGTCCCCTAAAGCCCCTACTCTACTTGCGCTATATTGATGACATCTTCATCATCTGGACCCATGGAAAAGAAGCCCTTGAGGAATTCCACCATGATTTCAACAATTTCCATCCCACCATCAACCTCAGCCTGGTCCAGTCCACACAAGAGATCCACTTCCTGGACACTACAGTGCTAATAAACAATGGTCACATAAACACCACCCTATACCGGAAACCTACTGACCGCTATTCCTACCTGCATTCCTCCAGCTTTCACCCTGACCACACCACACGATCCATCGTCTACAGCCAAGCTCTGCGATACAACCGCATTTGCTCCAACCCCTCAGACAGAGACAAACACCTACAAGATCTCTGTCAAGCTTTCCTACAACTACAGTACCCACCTGCGGAAGTAAAGAAACAGATTGATAGAGCCAGAAGAGTTCCCAGAAGTTACCTACTACAGGACAGGCCTAACAAAGAAAATAACAGAACGCCACTAGCCGTCACCTTCAACCCCCAACTAAAACCCCTCCAACGCATTATTAAGGATCTACAACCTATCCTAAAGGATGACCCAACACTCTCACAAATCTTGGGAGACAGGCCAGTCCTTGCCTACAGACAGCCCCGCAACCTGAAGCAAATACTCACCAACAACCACATACCACACAACAGAACCACTAACCCAGGAACTTATCCTTGCAACAAAGCCCGTTGCCAATTGTGCCCACATATCTATTCAGGGGACACCATCACAGGGCCTAATAACATCAGCCACACTATCAGAGGCTCGTTCACCTGCACATCCACCAATGTGATTTATGCCATCATGTGCCAGCAATGCCCCTCTGCCATGTACATTGGTCAAACTGGACAGTCTCTACGTAAAAGAATAAATGGACACAAATCAGATGTCAAGAATTATAACATTCATAAACCAGTCGGAGAACACTTCAATCTCTCTGGTCACGCAATCACAGACATGAAGGTCGCTATCTTAAAACAAAAAAACTTCAAATCCAGACTCCAGCGAGAAACTGCTGAATTGGAATTCATTTGCAAATTGGATACTATTAATTTAGGCTTAAATAGAGACTGGGAGTGGCTAAGTCATTATGCAAGGTAGCCTATTTCCTCTTGTTTTTTCCTACCCCCCCCCCCCCCAGATGTTCTGGTTTAACTTGGATTTAAACTTGGAGAGTGGTCAGTTTGGACGAGCTATTACCAGCAGGAGAGTGAGTCTGTGTGTGTATGGGGGTGGGTTTTTGGAGGGGGGTGAGGGAGTGAGAGAACCTGGATTTGTGCAGGAAATGGCCTAACTTCATTATCATGCACATTGTGTAAAGAGTTGTCACTTTGGATGGGCTATCACCAGCAGGAGAGTGAATTTGTGTGGGGGGGTGGAGGGTGAGAAAACCTGGATTTGTGCTGGAAATGGCCTAACCTGACGATTACTTTAGATAAGCTATTACCAGCAGGACAGTGGGGTGGGAGGAGGTATTGTTTCATATTCTCTGTGCATATATAAAGTCTGCTGCAGTTTCCACAGTATGCATCTGATGAAGTGAGCTGTAGCTCACGAAAGCTCATGCTCAAATAAATTGGTTAGTCTCTAAGGTGCCACAAGTACTCCATTCCTGTTGTTCTGGTTATTGATGCACATATCATAGTGCAGTACAGTACTTTGAGGTTCATTATAATTAATTTCAAGAACACAGTACATTAGCATTATCCAAGAGCACCTTAAAGTGAGGTTACATTTCAGGTATACTTGTAAGGGGTTAGACAGTCCTGGTAGTGTTTATCAGTTCTTTATCTGAAGCTCAGACTCAGGGTCCCCTGATAAATTTGAGGCTTCAAGAGCATTTTGAAAACTCATTTCAGCAAAAAAACCTCAGACTTCAGAATGTTCTATTCTTCTGGGAAACTTAGAGCGCTGAACATCTGAGTGGCTGAAATTCCCCAAAATGCATTCCTACCATCTCTGATCTCTATTAATTATAATTTAATCAGTGTGTACCAGTTAATTTAACAAAGGCCTTCAGATCAGCAGAAAACTTTCCTTAAACCTTGTTCAGATGTTTCAAATCTGTTATTTCTATAAATGCTATGAACAGTTTGAGGGTAATTATAGAGATGGGTTTGAACCAAAATCCCTTATCCAAAAGCTCTGAGGCATATGGAAAATTCAGTTCTTCTTTGACTGCTGGTCCCTATGTGTACTCCATGGGTAGATACACACATCATGCATCTGGAATCAGAGAAGCTTTCCTTCCAAATTGAGCACTATTTGTGATTTCAAGATGGTCAGCAATTGAACACTGGTGGTGACCTGCAATGATTGTGCCATATTCTCTTTTCTGCCTGAAGACAGAAGGGATTTCCTGTGCATGAAGTGCAAGTTGGTGGCTGTGCTCAGGGGTGAAAGTAAGTCTAGGGACTCACCGGTATGAGGCTGGGCTGGGGCCGGCTCTGGCTCCTGGAAGGGGCAGGGCCTCAGGCAGAAGGGGCGGGGGTGGGGGAGGTCAGAGCCAGCCCCGGCCCACCCTGTACTGGCAAGTGCCTCCTTCCCCCTCCCCGGGGTAACAGTGGCAGCTGGGGGCTCTGGCAGCGGTTTAAAGGGCCTTGGGTAGTAGCGGCGGCCGGAGCCCTGGGCCCTTTAAATTGTCCCCGGAGCCCCGCCACTGCTTCCCCAGGACTCCGGCAGCAGGGCTCCAGGGACGGGGCTCCAGCCTCCACTACTGCGCCGGGCCCTTTAAATCGTCCCCGGAGCCTGCTGGAGCCCTGGGTAACAAACAAGAGAAATTAGATTTGCTCATTTATGAGAATACATTTCATCTATTTGGTATTTCTTAAACCTGGTGGTATGATTTCCACAATCATAACTTGTTTAGGAGGGATCAAGTGGACGTAAGGGGAGTGGGAAAGTGACACTCTGTGTCAAAAATGGCATTACCTGTTTCCAAGTCACTGATGATTTGGAAGAAAATGATCTTAAATAGATCAATTTCCTAACAGATAAAGCACAAGATGGGGGTCTTAGCTTGTGTCTGCTACAAACCTCCAAACCACACTAAGGAACAGGATGATGGCTTTCTTATGCACCTATTTTAGATGTGTAGGTGCGGGCGATGGGGGGAACCCTTTGTAATCATGGGGGATTTCAATTTGAGTGACATATGCTGGAGATCTGATTCTGCCAGTACTAAAATTTCCTTGAAATTTCTAAAGAATATAGAAGACTATTTCTTAACTCAAAAAGTGTAGAAGCCAACATGGCGGAATTGTATATTAGACCATGTCCCAACAGATAAAGAAGAACTGATCACAGAACTAAAAGTTAATTGTAGCTTAGGTACAAATGATCACAATTTGATCACATGTGTAATCTACAAGCAGAATAAAATCCAGAGCAACAGTACATATACTTGGTGCTTTAATAGCCAATTTCACAAAGCTGAAAACAATTATGAACCAAATCAGCTGGGAGGAAGAATCATAGAAGATTAGGGTTGGAAGAGACCTCAGGAGGTCATCTAGTCCAGCCCCCTGCTCAAAGCAGGACCGACCCCAACTAAATCATCTCAGCCAGGGCTTTGAGAAGCCAGGCCTCTAAGGATGGAGATTCCACCACCTCCTTAGGTAACCCATTCCAGTGCTTCACCATGCTCCTAGTGAAATAGTTTTTCCTAATATCCAACCTAGACCTTCCCCATTGCAACTTGAGACCATTGCTCCTTGTTTTGTCACCACTGAGAACAGCCTAGCTCCATCCTCTTTGGAACCCTCCTTCAAGAATTTATTCAGAAAAATATGAACAATAATTGGGAATCATAGAAGAAAAGCTTACTACATGTCCAAAAAGCTACAGTTCCACAAATGAGGAAGAAGGCTCTGATGGTTAAAAAAACCAACCTGATTTAGAGAGGAAGTGGTGAAGGCTTCTGTTAATAATAATAATAATAATAATAATTAATAATAATTAATTAATAATAAAAAAGGCAAATAGAAGAAAGGGAAAGTTGATAGTAATGAATATAAATCAGAAGTTATAAATTGTAGAAAATAAATAAGGGAAACTAAGAGACACAAGGAGAAATCTATGGCCAGCAAAGCTAAGGACAATAAAAAGGAGTTTTTAAAATATATTAGGAACATAAAGAATCCTGACAATGGTACTGGTCCATTATTAGATGCAAATGGTAGAATTATCAATAATTATCAACTTAATAATGAACTAAAGGAGGGAAAATGAATTAATGAAAATCAACCTGGGTTTATGGAAAATAGATCTTAATTTTTTAAAATGAGATTATAAGTGTGGTTGATAAAGGTAATAGCGTTGATGTAATAGACTTCTGTAATGCATTTGACTTGGTGTCTCATGAGATTTTGATTAAAAGACTAGAATGATATAAAATGAACATGGCACACATTAAGTGGATTAAAAACTGGCAAACTGATAGGTCTCAAAATGTGACTGTAAATGGGGAATTGTAATTGAGCCCACGAGGACTTAGAACGTCCTAAGTCTCATGATCATGACAAGAAAGCCCACAAAGCAGGATTCTGTCAGTTCCAGATCATGCTCTGGTGACAATGCTACCTCCAGTACCAGTTAAACCTAAACACCAGGAACTGATGACACTGACACTTAAATCTATGTCCTTTGTTAAGAAGCATATTCTTAGTTTTACTGCAGACCATCTCAGTGCTGTGTATTAAAGTGGAGTGTATAAACCGTAGTGTGCACTCATTCTTCGGAGGCAGCAAACTTGGCATTACCTGTGTGAGTTTCCAGTAAGAGGGACTGGACGCCACAGGGGAGAAAGTTTTTGGAGGAGACTCACAATTAGATGGGTTGTTTGGGTCACCCTTAAAGGAGTAATTGGGCTGGTGGAAGCTCGGGGTTAGACCTTTGTGAGGTGGGCAGGTTGCTGGCGTCAGGGCTCTGAGCCAAAACTCCAGAGCCAGAAGGCACCCAGGGTTACATTGCTTGTGGCCATCATCATTCTAAATCAGAAGAGCAGGTGAGCTTGGTGCACTGATGGCAGATCTGTAGGGATAAAAATCAGAAGGCCATCTTGAATTCTTCTAAAGGACAACTTGGTGTCCATCTTGTAAGCCTTTCTTGTCCCCTCCTAGCTGTAGTTTGGTGCTCTTTTCTGTTTTGGCGGGAAATGACAGTAGCTGTCAATCACCTAATCTGCCTAGTGACCAAGTGTCTATATAAGGCAGTGTTCAGATCAGATCGGGGCTGCCCTAAGTGGTAGAGTCTGGTGAAGACAAACTTGGTAATTCAGGCTAGGCCATTCACCTCACAAGGGTTATTTGAAATAGTGGATACACATACTCACATGCATCCAATCCATCTATTATAGGATTCGCTTACTACACGCACGACGACGCAATGTATAGAGTGGGAGGGATTTAATTTAACAATTTACCTGAAGAAGCGCTCGTCTGATCCTGTTCCGGAATTCCTGCTTCCACCTGAGGGATACAGCAGTCCCATTGTGCTGTGCCACCCTAAGAGGGAGAAGACATCCATGAGAGCTGCCAGAGATGGTATGGTGATCATCACTTGTCTGTGTACATAATCCCCTATTGTTACAGCCTGCTTTGTTTTATTATCTGCCTGGTTGCTATCTGTTTTACTTTGTTTATTCTGGGAGTCCTTGCCCCCCCTTTTAATAATTCAGTTGTACCTTCATCTTGTTCGTGTTTATGTGGAAATATATACAAGCCCCTGGTGATAGATACGGGTAGGAGACGAACCTGAGACCGAGATCTGGGCCACCTTTTCATTTTAGCTTCTGTTTCGATCAACAGATCTGCCCCATACCGTGTTACATAAAGACAAAGTCTCATTATGTTTACATTCTAAGTTTATGGCCAAAGTAGTTTCAGAGTTTCACCTGAACCAGTCAATCCACTTACCTGTGATTTCACCCCAGAAATCACATGCATGTGAAGAGGAGAGGAACCATCATTCCCTTGACATGCAACTTTTTTACCTGCAAAGACAAAGCCAATCAGAAAGTCACCCTGCCTGTTTTTTGCAGTAGCTGAATGAGTCCAAATCAAATTAGATAACCTCTCAGATGATCTCCAAATGGATTTCGGGCTGTATCTTACCCTGCTACCAACCACAGGCGCCGACTCTGTGCATGCTCCAGCCCTGGGGAAGAGGGTGGGGTCTGGGGCAGAGCGGGGGGTTGAGCACCCTGGGGTCCAGAGGAAGCTGGCGCCTGTGCTACCAACCGTCACATCTTCCTCCCCATCATGGAGTGAGGGCTCATTTTACAAGAGCACAAGCGACATGAATGGCATCACTTCAAGAGGTACCTCTACTGGATGTTTTCAAAGCAGCTTCATGGAGTTCCATCCACACATTCATTAGACATTATGCTATAGTGCAGAACTCCTTTGGGACAGCGGTTCTTCAAACAGCTCTACTGCCTGCATCCTCACACCCACCTTCTTGAGTACTGCTTGTCAGTCATCCACAATGGAACGTATGTAGGGACCAGCACTTGAAGAAGAGTAAGTTACTTATCTTGTGTAACTGGAGGTTCTTTGAGATGTGTGATCTCAATCTGTATTCTAATACCCTGTCTCCTTCCCCTCTGTTTCTCATCATACTTGGATTTGAGGTAGAGTCACAGAAGCTTAGGGTTAGAAGGGACTGCAAGAGTCATCTAGTCTAAGCCCTTGCCAAGATGCAGGATTTGTTGAGTCTAAACTATCCAAGGCAGATGGCTATCCAGCCTCCTTTTGAAAACTTCCAATGAAAGAGCTTTCATAACCTCCCTGGGCAGTGTGTTCCATTGTCCTACTGTTCTTACAGTTAGGAAGTTTTTTCTGAGATTTAATCTAAATCTGCTATGCTGTAGTTTGAACTCATTGCCTCTTGTCCTGTCCTCTGTGGCAAGAGAGAACAACTTTTCTCCACCTTTTTTATGGCAGCTTTGCAAGTATTTGAAGACTGCTATCATGAGCCCACTTAATCTTCTCTTTTCCAAACTATGCATACTCAGTTCCTTCAGCCTTTGCTCATCTGGCTTGCATTCCATCCCTTTGATCATCTTTGTCACTTGCCTCTGGATCCTTTCCAGTTTCTCCACATCCTTTCTATGCATTGGTGATCAAAATTAGACTCAGTACTCTAGCTGGGGCCTAACCAGAACCAAATAGAGTGGTACTATCACTGCCTGTGACTTGCATGTTATGCCTCTGTTAATACAACCTAAAATTACTTTTCCTTTTTTTGCAGTAGCATCACCCTGTTGACACATGTTGAGATTCTGATCCACCACAACTCCCGGATCCTGACAGAAGGAGAGAAGTAGAGAAGGAACCAGAGAGGCAGGTGGTCAGCCCTGCCCTCTATCTACTCAGTTGGAGACAAGGAGAGTGAGGGCACATGCACGGACCAACAGACATTGCTTTCAGGAATTCTCTGACTCAAGGCACATGGAGCACATGCTTACACCCACAGTGGAATACAGACAAGATTTTGGAGACCTTCCACTTACTATAAGTAATTTACCCACCTGAATCCAAACTTCAACCACTCATGCTCATCTCTGATTAAATTAAGTATTTTTAAACTTAAACTACAAACTAGCAGACACAGAAATACACAGGCAAAGATAAATAATAATAAAAAGAAAGTGTACTTTCAACATTTTGGGTTTAGCAGATAAATAAACTGCCGACTGTAGGTCTGTTCTAATCAAATGCTGTAAGTGGATCTACACAGAATGGATTGAGTTTAATAAAAGATGAGCTTGATTGTGTGGTTCCTGGGGGGCACACACATTGGGGGAGAGATCATCTTCCTCCAGGGCATTGCACCCCTGGAAATCCCTCTGCAGGGGAGAGGATTCACAAATGAGAAGGGGTGGGAGTAATACTTAGACTCCTGCTGAAAGGAATAATGTACTAGATAATCTCTAAGGATTCCTGACTTCTCTACAGAGCCCTGTCCATGCTGTGAACATTTTCCTTCACAAAAAAATGGACTATTCCAGGCCAATCGGGAGGCAGGTGAGTACCAGTCAGTACATCTGCATTGGGATGGCCCTGGCCTCCATCTAAGTACCACCAAGAGCTGGAGCTTTGAGGACCAACCTCATTCTGTGAGGGGCCTCATCGAAGTTGTCCTCCACAGTCAGTCTCCCTTGGAGCAACCTGGCCCCATAATATCCACCGTGTACCAGAATGAATGATTCTTGTGTACACCAGAGTGACTGTGGGTTGTATGAAAAGTGTGTGTGTGTGTGTTGTGTACATTTGGTGATCTAACCCCCTTTATACTTTTACTATGTTGTCCATTTGCCTGCTGTTTTAAAAAGTTTGAGGAACCACAATGAGTGTCTCAATCATTAATTAGCAAATTAGTGAGATTCTACTGCTACATGAAATCTCATAGAAAGCTCCAAATTCTCCTATGATTTACAAAGGGAAAAGGGTTGAACATGGTTATACTAACTAACAACATATGTGGTGTTTAATCTTCAAAGCTAGTTGTACCTTTAAAGATTCATAATCTATTCAGTAAATATTATTTCTTGTACTTCAAAAGGAGCAATAATTAGATTATCCCAAGGCTCAGATTAACATTTAATTTGTATAGGCCCCCAGAGCAGCAATTTTGTACAAATATATTAAAATCCTGTTCTTTTCAAGTCCATGTATACACTGTAAATGTTTAAAGAAAGTTGTAATTTCATATACATAGAAAAGATATGTCTGTTTATTAAACAAATGTCAGTTTCACAGTACAATGCACCTTGTACTCCAGTGTCATCAGTATATGCATAATATCCTTGATCTGACTTCATGATCTGTACTATTGCAATTTATAACAGTGCCAGAAGGCAATCTTTTAGGACTGATTCTAATCAATTTTACATCAGTTTTTACACTGATGCAACTCCATTGTCTTCAATGGAACTACTCTAGTGTAAATCAGGGTAAATCAGATTAGAATCAAAGGGCCAGATCTTGCCATTTTGTCACTCCCCTTGTCTGCTTTGGGCAAACTGGCTCAGTCTCCCATGCTGGATATCCTCTGATAGTAGAACTGTCCCGCAGAGGGCATAGAGCTAGTGTACCAGGCTCTCAGGACACTCCATCCACCTGTAGCCACTGGTGTGGTGGGCATGTTGGGGCACGGAAAGGCAGAGAGAAGTGTTTCTGGGACACCATGCACTTCTGCTTCCCACAACTGGCATATGACTCCTTTGGAGCTGTTGCCAGCTGGCACAGTTTAGAGCAGCCTTCAGGTTGCTTTACACTCTATTGTGACTGGTATAAAACTGGCCTGAACATTATAGAGCCACAACTGACAGCCCAAGGCCTGTGCCCAACATAGACTGGGTTCCCCAGAAGATCTGGGTCAAATCCTTTATTTCTTAAAGCAGTGGCCCCAGAGTGTAACCTTTAAAGTGAAGAACTGTGAGCATGGAGGATGCTGAGATCGAATCCTGTAGGAGGCACTAACAAAGGATGTAACGTTAAGCATGTTGTTTTATTTTCTTGCACCTCATTCAACTTAGCTGGAACGAAAAGACATGACCAAAAAAACAGATACCATGAATGAACAGGTCTTTCTTTGGCAAACAAACTACCAAAATATGCAGATGATGTAATTATTCTTAACGATCACTGTCACTCATCCCACCCACCCAAATTTGAATTAAAGTACTCCAGGGAACCCACCTTGGAATACCACACACAGAACCTAGATAGATGGACATGCAGGTACTACTGCAAGAAAATTATCCTTTTGTTATTGCTTTATGTTTTCATACAGAAATTGCTTTTTAGATATTGGTTGTAGGAATGGCATTGAAAACTATGGCCATTAATTTTCTGCAGCTTGGGAATTCTGTTAAGAATAAACAAAAGGTGGTCATGCCATTTTCATAAGCTTTGAGAAACAGTGTGTTTTCTTTTCTATGGCTTAGCAGAAACGTCATTGTACATGACAATAAGGTAAGGTCACCTATAGTAAGGATTCATTCCATTTCCATCAACACTGACATTGTGGAGCTAATTCAGAAATATTCTATAATGACTATAATTTGAATAAAATATGTAGTGCAAAGATTTTCTGTTGAGCACTCCAAGCCAGCAGGCTAAGCATTGTTGCTATGGTGACGGTGTGAAGACTGGATTAATTAAGGCTTGAGCAGATGCTGTGAGGTATGTAGTGTCATTTGTGCTTTCTGCTTGTAATTAAAGAATGTGTTTGTGTGTGACAGAGAAAGAGAAGAACTTGGCATCCTTAACAGCTTTTCAGGTAAAATGAATTGCTGATGACTGAACAGGTTATTTTTTCCCCCTGCCATGCAGATAAAAAGTGAATAAACAAAGGCCTTCAAAATCAGCTTCCATCTTTTGTTCATTATGTATTGTGTGAAAGGACTAATTGAATGAAAATACAACCCTAATACATATGTAGGTTGATTTATACTTACAATAGCTGGGGACTCCAAAGAGCCAATATGCTAGTGAGAGAGACATTAAAACTAAACAATAAAACTGAATTTACCTAACAAACTCACATGCATCCTTGATCTTTTTGATTGAAGTCCCTGAATCTTTCCATATATAGAAGTTTAGATTTTTACTGGTGCCTGTAGCAATACTATTGAATTCAGTGGGAGCAGGATAGGGCCATTTCAGAGCAAGCACACATGGCAAAAGCTGTCACAGTGTAGCCATGTAGATATAATAAAACTGTTGAAATTTCCAGGGCAATCATCATCTACAATCATGGCTTTGAGGGTTAGGCAGAGAAAATGAGGAATTATAAAGGCTAGATGAAACAGCAAAAATATTGACACGCCGAAAGCTACTAAAAATAAAATATTTCAGTGTAACAATTCCTATCCTGAGACCTATTTCTGAAAAATTATCCCATCCCAGGCTCTTTGAACATAATTTCATATCCAAGTTTGCTGCCCAGATAGTAATCAAGATGTTGAAAAATATATTTATGAAATGGAATTATTTGTGTCTTAAAAAATAGTCTGAATTCTCTGTATGATTGTGAAATGAAAGGTGATCTGCAGTTTTCTTTCAGCTTGTGAGAAATAACTGCCAGACAATTCAATGAATGCTGAAGCATGTCTCATTCCCAGGTGCTCAATTCCCCCTTTCTCTCTCCAATTTGCCTGCTAAATCTGCTGCATTTTCCACCCCTTTCTTAATATTCAAGGATTATCTTGGATACTCTCATGGGAAACACAGCTTCCTTAGAGTTATGGAAATAATTAGAAGAGATTAAGGTCTGCCTTTTGAATGAGTCTAGATTTATTTCTATTTTTCTTGTTGCTAATGAGACGCTTGCTTGGTCTTACTTTGATTTTAAAATCTATATTTTTTCCATCAAGAAAAGTACAATCTGCTCTCAAATGAGAAAAAATAAATCTGTGAGTGAAGGCTTAAAAAGACAAAAACTGCCAAATGTTTTTGTGGAGGACTAATGTGATTAAATAAGGTGGGTTTTGTTTTTTTTAAATCTTTAAATAAAAAGGATTGAAATAGAGTGGCAATGTTGACTCGACTAAAGTGTCTCCAGGAAGAATCCAGGGAATCCCTAGTAAAATGTGCTGAGTTCCCTGAAGTTCATGACAGGTATTTTAAGATTGTTTCATCTGAGCACAGTCAACACTTACTACTCTCAAGTAGACCCTGATCCTGCACCATTAAAGTCAATGGGGACATTGCCATTGACTTCCCTGAGTGTAGGATTAAGCCCCCAGTACAGACATTCACTGCCAATGCACAGAGTAATTTCTTCAACCATCTAGTGCAAGTAACCACAACAAATAGTTCCTAACACATTTAGTGCAACCAGTTACTTCAGGGGAACAGAATAGTTTTCACTCATGTCAAGTATCATTGCTCCTGTTGCAGGGTATTTTCTACGATACCTCATACAATTACAGTGGTCACCATTTAAAAAAAAATCAGCAGTCTTAGGTCTCGACTGCACATAAACAATCTGCCTTGTATAAGCTAAAACATATAGCTGCATTGTCCTGGGAGTAGAGCGGGGTGCAGTTTTTTGGCTGAAACTTTTTCAGCAAAAATTGCAGATTTGGCGATACCAAGATGTTTTGTGAATTTGTGTCTATTTCTCCTAATTGTTCATGTTAAAAAAAAAAAAGAAAAAGAAAAAAAAGTCCCCCCCCCAAAAAATTGACAACAGTTGAAACGCTTCATTTTTACATTTTTAAAATGTTTTGATTCAAAATGACTTCATTTTAAAATTTCCTCCAGTTTTATTTTTATTTTTTTGTACATGGCCAACATTGAAACATTTTGTTCAGCCCCAAACATATTTTTTTGACTTTTCAATTTGCTGACATTTTTTTTAAAAATTGTTTTCAGGTTGATGTGACATGATTTACAACAAAAAAATTCAGACTGGCCAGTGACCCAAAAATTCAGTTTTCACAAAGCTCTATCCTGAAGCTGTAGAGGAAGGGGTTTGTGCTGCGCTGATTGGTTCTGTATTTCAATTTCAGCTTAGCTGATCTCTCTCAGGAAGTAGAACTCAGTGACTAGATGGTGCAGTCAATATTTTGAATTCAAGAATTCCTTCACATGCTGTATTAAAATATTATTTAAGACAACAGAGTATGTGAAATTTAACAGAAAAAATTGACGTATAATGTAGTGAGACGTCATTTCTGAAAACCTATGATCTTAATAGCTGGTTTTGCACAAGAATGTATCCTACATATTCACACCAATTTATAGCTAGTTATCATTTAAATCATACTAATTATTTCTAAAGGGTGCATACATTAATGCCAGGTTGTTTGGATGAGTAGTTAATTTTTTAGCTTTTTTTAAAATGAACTGATAGAAGCCTATTGAAATTAAAGGAAAGACTTCCACTGACTTTAAAGGGCTTGGCCCAAGCCCTTCGTGTATGTGAGTGTGCTGGATAGGTGCGAGCCTGACAGACAGGTGGTCTTTATTTATCCACAGAACAGATACAGGGCAGGCAATAGCAATGCAGACTTCCATACATACCCTGGAGGGACCAACTGTAGAGGAGGGAGACTGTAGGGCATTCAGTCAATTAACTCCTTAACTGCAGTGCAGAGACTGCCAACAAAGATGTCCATTTCAATGGTAGCTTTGGGAAGTGAGCATCTGCCTACCAGGAACTGGATGGGATCACCAATTAATTGCATCTGGCTCATTAAATAGCCACCAGAGGGCAACACCTTCATTATTTTATTGCAGTATTGGAAGAGCGCTACGTGCTTCATCATTCAGATATACGAGCCTCGTGTCCCAGGCAGGTTACAGCTTTTGGCCGCTATCAACCTGTGTTCATAATGGCAGTGTTCGAGAGCTGAGAATGCTTACCTTAAACAACAGAAAGAAACGAAAAAGTAAAGTCAGCTCGAGCCCACTGATTGTTAACATGGCTTCCATTTGCAGGCATTTGAGATTCTACAGTGATGGTGGCCTTACAAGTAGGTAGATAGATGGCTAGGCACATGGATATTGGGAAGATACTATTGAAGGTCAAGACCAAGATTGCAAAGAGTCCTGCTTTGTAGGAATTCCAACTTTAGCTGATATTTTAAAGATGTAGCAATAATGCAATAGGTTCAGAAATAGCACCATATATATGCTGACAGACTGATAGCAATTAATACAGTTCCTAGCAAAATCAAATCAATGATGCCATTCGCCATGTAAGAAGAGCAGGGAGCTAGAGCTGCAGAGTCTACAGATCATGCATAATTTGATGTATTCTATTTGATTCTCTCATTAACCAAGACAGTTGTTTATTTCAGTCAGTCAAAGAAAAGAGCAAAGGCTGAAGAGGCATCTCTTGCATCTGTCACATCTAAGGAAAACGTACCGATTCATTCGTTATTTTAAATGTCACCAGCTCTTTCGATATTCCTGGTATCGGAATCTAGGAGACTTGCCCTGTTGACGGACAAGAAAAAAATATTCAGAAAAGTAAAATGATGTGCTTTGAACTGCAAGAGAGGGCTAGAGATGCTCAGACAAATAGATCCACTACCTCCCCCATCTAACCCCAAGCAGATTAGAGACATTACAGGAGGTTTACTCTATTATTTGTTTTCACTCTGTAGATTCATTTAATTATCCATGTATAAGATGGATGTCGTGCCGTCTGGAGTGGCTCACAACTGTGAGTGCCTACCTCAGGGCAGACTGTCAGAAACAGGGCAAACACCCAAAGAATGATGTGTTCTATAATTAGATTTCATCAAGCCAGGAACAAATGTGAACTCCTGGATCACTATACCAGTCTTACCAGGGAGTCACAGACAGTCCCCATAGATTCTCCAGTCCATCTTGCCACCCAGACAAACTGGACTCAGTGATAAATGCTCACTTGCATCAAAAATCACACCATGTTCAGGTTGC
The DNA here is from genome assembly GCF_965152235.1 of Eretmochelys imbricata. Lineage (NCBI taxonomy): Eukaryota > Metazoa > Chordata > Testudines > Cheloniidae > Eretmochelys > Eretmochelys imbricata. The sequence goes on along the minus strand of NC_135576.1, from coordinate 48,875,871 downwards.
TTCCAGTCCCAAGAGACCAGTCACAAAGTTGGTACCTTGGATTTTACATCAAAGACAACACCTGCAGCCAATTCTGTAATAAACTATCTAAAAGGTTATCCACTAGGAAAAAGAAATAAGAATTATTTACAGGTTAAAGCAAGCAAACGTATATACACAAATGAGATCTAAATCCTAAGAGTGACAGATCTGTCAATTCAGTGTCTTTCAGGGCGGACCCAGAGATAACCTCTGGGGATCTCTGCCTCAGGTTAGAGATTCTGGCCCTGTCAGGGTTCAAACAGAGAAGAGAGAGATGGAAAATTTTCCTGTGACTTTCTTTTATTTCCTTCCAAGTCCACAGGACACGCTAGCATTTCCAAGGTGCGTTAGGGCCAATCCTCTGTATTGTGATGTTTCTTGATGGCCCATCTGATTTTGATAGTCCTTCTGGGGGCGGGGGGATTAACATGCCTGGGTTCATAAGTTCAATGCCAGCATTTTCAAAGGTATAAAGCAAAACTTACATGGAATACCGACATTAAAGGTGAGAATGCACGCAGCAACTTACAAGCATTTCATAGAGTCTAAACACTAAATACATTCTTATAAGACTAATACCTATTTTGTGTAAAACTAATACACAGGTGACCTGGTGTCGTCTCCAGCTATGAGTTTGTTCGATCTTAGCTAATGCCTGCAGTTTTGGGAAGAGCTTGCCTGCCAGCATCACGATGGACATTTAGGGCCACAATGGGGTCAGTCCCTGCATGGGTGCGTGCGGGGCGGGGGGAGGGGGCAAGGAGCTTTCTCTCTGCTCTTGTGCCCCTGTGCAGGGGCTAGTCACAGTGTGATTGATGTGTGCAGGTGCAGCTCCTTTGTAGCACCACCACCAGTGCTAGCTGCCCGAGCGGGGATGCAGAATGGGGAGAGCATGGTCCGACTTTATTATTTTTATATACAATAGTGTTTAGAGGTCTTTTTGCAGTTCAGGGCCACATTGTGCTAGGTGTATCCTAAACAGAAATTAAGTGTAGTCTCCATTTTTAGATTGGAACTGACACACAATGGTTCATCAAGTTCATTCAATGAGTCTTCAGCAGAGACAGTTACTGAACCCAGATTTCTTGAGTTCTAGCCCAGTGCATTGGCATTTAGACTATCCTACCTCTGTGCCTATAGTATCTTACAGAAGAGCAGACCCCTGTCAAGATAAACCTGTTATTATGAAGAGGAACTATGTATAGAATGAGGTAACAAACTTTTTACTATTCTGTGTATGTGCAGCCTGTGATTGTCCTTTCCTTCCTTGTTTCTGCCCCAGCAGGAAGTGTGTTACAGGAAAATGAAGAATGTATAGGAAGTGTGTGGCCTTTCTACGCTTCCTGGAGGACTAACTCAACAGCACATCTTCCCCTTTTCAGCTCTTTCTTATAAAAATTAAACTAAAAAAATTATAAAAAATACAATAACTGACTTAACAGCCCTTCAGGTTACTTTTAACACAACTTTAACATGTCTCGATCAGTCTTTTGGGGCATTTCAGCCATCTTCCTGATCTGTTGTATTGCAAACCCTCTTTAGGCAAGTCCTTGTCTATAAAGGCCAGTTCAATAACAGGGTCAGTAACAGGGTCAATCTGAGAATTGTTTTAATGTTGTATGTCTGCTCTTTTGTCACTTGTTTCAGCCAACCTGTCAGGTATCTTAAGTAGATGTTTATGATTCCTTTGTAAGATTTTGCCTTCATCTCTGATCACTGAGTATCGGTGAAGTGATTGTTCTTTGATCACTGTAGCTTTGACTAGCTAGTTTCCATCTTGCCAAATTCTCATGGAGTCTTTGTTTATTTAACTGTGAAAGTGGTCTTGCTCCTTTATTGTAATATTTTGTTGGAGGTACTTTTTCAGTCTTTTCCTCACTGTCACAGGCTCCTTTTAGTAATCCTTTGTTTTTGTCCCATATCTGGTAATTGAGTATTTTGTACTTTGTTGTAGAGGAGCTCAGCAGGTGACTTTTCACATTGCAGTGGTGTAACTCTATAGATGAATAGAGATAAATATGGATCTTCTCTTCCATCCAATGCTTTTTTGAGTAAGTTTATCACTATACTTCCACATTCAGCTAATCTGTTGGTTTGAGGATATCTGGGACTAGATGTCTTGTGATGAAAGTCGTACATTTTAGCAAAGTCCAGAAATTCCCTATTTTTGAACTGTGGTCTGTTGTCAGTTATCATTGTTCTTGAAATTCCATGCTGTGCAAATACAGATTTAATGTGCCTGATAACTGTTGCTGCTGGGGCATCTTCAAGAGTGACTACTTCTGGAAAAATTGGTAAAGTAGTCCATTTTAACCAGGTGATCATGTATATCCAAATGCAACATGTCAATTCTGACTTTGTCCCCCAGAACTACAAGTTGTTTGTGTATTATCATTTGTTCTTTCTGCTCGGAATCTCTGTACTTCTGATACTTTCCGTAATGGCTCACCATTTCTTCAACGTCACTATTAATCTATGGCCAGATTACAACTTCTCTAGATCTCCTTGGTCATTCCCAGGCAGAGGTGTTTTATGGTTCTGTGGGGCCCTGGGCCACAGCAAGTGTGGACCCCTCCCTGCCTTCCACCTGCAGCAGTCGTCCCCCTCCACCCCGCTTCCCCTAGCGGTCCTGCCAGGGAGCCGGGTTGAGGCATGGGGGCTCTCCCTGCCTGCTAATGGCTCACCATTTCTTCAACGTCACTATTAATCTATGGCCAGATTACAACTTCTCTAGATCTCCTTGGTCATTCCCAGGCAGAGGTGTTTTATGGTTCTGTGGGGCCCTGGGCCACAGCAAGTGTGGACCCCTCCCTGCCTTCCACCTGCAGCAGTCGTCCCCCTCCACCCCGCTTCCCCTAGCGGTCCTGCCAGGGAGCCGGGTTGAGGCATGGGGGCTCTCCCTGCCTGCCCGGTATGCCTGCCAGGGAGCGGGATCAGGGTGCTGGGGCTTGCCCTCCTCTGCCTGCCCACCTGGTGCTCCTGCCGAGGAGTGGGGTCGGGGTGCAGCGCTTTGCCCTGCTCCCCGGCAGGAGTGCTGGGCAGGCAGGTGGAGTGGGGCAAGCCCCCACACCCTGACTCCACTCCCCAGAAGGAGTGCCAGGTGGGCAGACCGAGATAGTCGGGGTGCAGGGGTGCTCATTTTTGGGGCCCCCCAATTGGCCAGGGTCCCTGGGCATGGGCCCCATTGGCTCAGTGGCTAATCCACCATTGCTCCCAGGTGCCCTTCTTGTATTTGTTCCAATATTTTCCTTCTCATCACTGTGTACCGTGATCTGTGTCCCCAACAGAAGTGCTCCTCAGATCACTGAAAATTCATTTTTGTAGTGGGAATATGCAGGTGGGAATTGTTAAATTTTTCCTTTTTTACTTATCACTTGTGCTGCTGCTTGCAGGGTTTCATCTTTAATTGTTACTGTCTCCAGTTTATTCCATATGCATGGAGATACAGCACATGACACTTTTATCATGTTCACTGTGTACATAGGCACCTACTCCGGGGGTGGTCTGGGGCTGGAGCACCCACAGGAAAAAAAATAGCGTGTGCTCAACATTCACCAGCCGTAAGTGTTTGGTGCCACCACCGATCAGCTAATCAGGGTGCTGCCAAACAGCTGATTGGCAGCTCGGGGAGGAACTTAGGGGAGGGCAGAGAGCAGTGGGCGGGCAGGGGCCTCAGGAAGAGGCTGGAGCGGCGGCAGGAAGAGGCGGAGCGAGGGTGGGGCCTTGGGGGAGGGGACGCAGTTGTGCAGGGCTCAGGGTGGGCTATGTACAGTTAGACGGAGCATATGCTCTTGACAGTATGTCTGCCATTACTAAAAATGTGTCCCGGTTGGAACTCCAGTGTCACATTAGACTTCTGTATTTTCAAAAGTAGTCAATATATCCTTGGTGGTGCTTCTCCAAGTCCCTCATTATGTTTTGCAGTCAGTGGTTTGTGATCAGTCTTTGCTTTGAAGCTATGGCCATAGAGAAAGTTGTGAAACCTTGTACATCCCTATGCCAGACCTAGTGTTTCTTTTCCAATTTGTGCATACATCATCTCTGCAGCTATCATAGCTCCTGATGCCTATGAGACTGGCCAGCCCTCCTTTTGAGGTATCTGTGGGGAGTTTGATGTCTTTCATTGGGTCAAAAATTTGCAGAACCGGAGCTAATGACAGAATATACATTAAATCATTGAACTCTGTTTCATACTTTGGCTTCCATATCCATTTGGTGAGCTTGTGGAGGAGATAGCTTAGGTGTACAAGGTGTTTAGCTAGGTATGAATTTGCTGATGTATTTCAACATGCCTAGCAGTCTTTGAATTCCTTTTAATCTTCAGGTCATGGCATGCTCATTATTGCTTGAATCTTTGATTCATCAGGCAAGATTTCTTTGGAGGTCAGTTTCTCTCACAAATATGTTATTTCCATTATTTGAAACTGACATTTGGCCTTATTCAGTTTAAGGTTATTAGCTCTCGCAATTTGCTATACTCTCCTCAGTCATTCCTGATGTTCAATGGCAGTGCTGGCCCCAATTATTATGCCATTAATGTACACTTTCACGCTTGCTAGATCCTCTAGCATCTGGCTCCCTGTGTAGTGAAATACTTCTGGAGACAAACTGTCACCATGCCTCAGTGGGTCACGACTGAGACTACCGAATTCAGGACAAGCTGCTGAGAAATAGGCAGACACACCCCTAAATGGTGGTTATTTTTCCATAAGATATACCAGACCAGCAACAACAGTAAACTTCTCTCTCACTACACTGGCTAACAAGAAGTCAGAAATGCAACCTCCTTAGGTATTCCAGACCTGGATTCAACACCCAGACACTAGACTTTATGTTGGGTGGTTATTTAAAACCAATTTCATTAAATCAAAGGGTTCTTCTGATCCCAAAGGACCAGCCACATACCCAGGTCAATCTATAACTCAGATCTTTCCCAATAATCACACTATTGCCAGTCCATTAGTTTGTAATATCTCAAGGTTTATTTATAAAAAGAAAGAAAGGTGAGAGTTAAAATTCATTAAAGGAATCAAATACACACAATAAATGCAAAGTTCTTGGATCAGGCTTGAAGCAGTAATGGCATAAATTGCTGGCTTAAGTCAAGTCTCTGGTTGCTTCCAAATAATTGGAAGGTCCTCAGTCCCTTGGTTAGAATGCTCCCATTAGTATAAGTCCATAGTCCAGGTTAGAGCAGGAAAGATGCAAAATGGAGATGTTTCCAGGGCCTTTCATAGCTTTTGCCATGTGGAGGGAAAGCTCTCAGTCTTAGTTTGTGGAAAATTACCTGCACACAAGATGTAGTCCAGTACCACATGCCCTAGTCACATGCCCTTGCATGCTTCAGTGAGTCATAGTAGAGGCCATTACCCATATTCTAGCTGGAACATCCACATGGAAGTCTATCAGGTACGGGTAGGCTTCCTCCATGGTTCATTGTGTTCGTTAATGGGCCGTCAACTTAAATATTCCCTTCACGAGATGCTGGCTAGACTGGATATAAATACCTTGTGGGTGATACCTAGGAGCAAACACATTTGAAATACAGGTACGTAGTCACAGGTTTCAGAGTAACAGCCGTGTTAGTCTGTATTCACAAAAAGAAAAGGAGTACTTGTGGCACCTTAGAGACTAACCAATTTATCTGAGCATAAGCTTTCGTGAGCTACAGCTCACTTCATCGGATGCATACTGTCAAATTTATCTGAGCATAAGCTTTCGTGAGCTACAGCTCACTTCATACAGTATGCATCTGATGAAGTGAGCTGTAGCTCACAAAAGCTTATGCTCAAATAAACTGGTTAGTCTCTAAGGTGCCACAAGTACTTCTTGGTACATAGTCAATATTCATAATTCCAGGTACAAAAATGACGCGTGCAAACAGGAGAATCATATTCAGCAAACCATAACTTTTCCACTGATACCTTACATGATACACTTTGTACAAGATTTGTTTCAATTATTTAACAGCAGTAACAACAATGATCTACATGGTTATATTTTAACCATATAATGTCAAACAAACATATTCCAACAGGCGTCTTAGGAAGCAGTATCTGCCAAACGGTGTGTTAAAAGGGCAGATCTTGGAGCTCTCAGTGTCCAAGGGGATCTGCCAAAATCCTGCTGATACATATAATTTGCTGAAGAATTTGGTTCCTGCCATCTCAGACAACAGCTCACTTCTTGTGGGCAAGTGAAAGCATTCTCTTTTTACGTTTTTGTTCTGCTCCTTAGGATCTACGCAGAGCCATAGTCCCCTCTTTCTTCCCCTCTGCTCCCTCACCCCCAGGTTTTTCTCTGCAGGTACAAGGAAGTGAACACAATCTGCTGGTTCTTGTATTCTTCACATGACTTGCTCTCATGTTTTCTTCTGCTCTTCTTCTAACCTCTTTCTTAAGAGTTGTGGAACTTTTCATGCAGCATGTACCACAGATTCAGCATCCTCTCTTACTCGTATCTTTTATGTTATTCCGATGAACACATCTTCATATAATGCCATTAATACTTTCATATCTGGTTCTATGTTGTTTTTCTGTCTCTCTCTGACTTATAACTTCTAAATGAAATCAAGTGTCTCACCCATATGTTGGTTCAAGACTGGTTGCTTGCCCCTGTCTACCATCACAATCTCTTGTTTCATCATTTTCTTTTTGTATTTAATGATCAGTGTGCACACTCACAACAATTCAAGTACTGCTGCATTATAGTCTTTCACCGACACTTTGACTCATCCACTTTTATGTGCTCCTTACACCTATTTCAGTTTCTGTTATTACATTTACCTGTGCCCCACTGTCTATCTTGTATGTCACATAAATGCCATCTGTGCACATTTTAATTAGCAAATCTTCTGAGTTTTCAGCCTCCTCCATTATTGTGTTAACAGCTCTTCCTCTTTACTGGAGGAATCCCTTTCTGCACTTAATATGTGCACTTTTGTACTTTCTCTGTATGTTTTAACATCATGGTTGGGATTATTATGAGTGGGGTCCCGCAGGGATCAGTTCTGGGTCCGGTTCTGTTCAATATCTTCATCAATGATTTAGACAATGGCATAGAGAGTACACTTATAAAGTTTGTAGACAATACCAAGCTGGGAGGGGTTGCAAGTGCTTTGGAGGATAGGATTAAAATTCAAAATGATCTGGACAAACTGGAGAAATGGTTTGAAGCAAATAGGATGAAATTCAATAAGGACAAATGCAAAGTACTCCATTTAGGAAGGAACAACAGTTGCACACATACAAAAAGGCAAATGACTGCCTAGGAAGGAGTACTGTACTGTGGAAAGGGATCTGGGAGTCATAGTGAACCATAAGCTAAATATGAGTCAACAGTGTAACACTGTTGCAAAAAAAAAGTGAACATTGTTCCGAGATGTATTAGCAGGAGTGTTATAAGTAAGACACGAGAAGTAATTCTTCTGCTCTACTCTGCGCTGATTGGGCCTCAGCTGGAGTATTGTGTCCAGTTCTGGTTGCCATGTTTCAGGAAAAATGTGGACAAATTGGAGAAAGTTCAGAGAAGAGCAACAAAAATGATTAAAGGTCTAGAAAACATGACCTATGAGGGAAGATTGAAAAAATTGGGTTTGTTTAGTCTGGAAAAGAAGACCGAAAGGGGACATGATACAGTTTTCAAGTACATAAAAGATTGTTACAAGGAGGAGTGAGAAAAATTGTTCTTCTTAACCTCTGAGGATAGGACAAGAAGCAATGGGCTTAAACTGCAACAAGGAAGGCTTAGGTGGGACATTAGAAAAAGCTTCGTAACTGTCAGCATGGTTAAGCATTGGAATAAATTGCCTAGGGAGGTTGTGGAATCTCCATCACAGGAGATTTTTAAGAGCAGGTGTGATAAAAATAAAGGGAAGAGTAACCACATTCAGCACAGCTTATTTTACCAGCCATTTAACAAAAGGAAATCTAACGCATTTCTAGCTAGATTACTTACTAACTAACAGAAGTTCTGAGACTGCATTCCTGACTCTTCTGGGCTTTTTTCATTGTTACACCTCAAGATAATCTGGTCTTTAATAACAGACTTGTGATGGGTTCCCCCCAGGGTGCCACCTGGACCTGGGGTACCACTGAGCCCCCTTGACCCACCAGCTTGGGCTCCCTTTTACACCGGACTGCTGTGACAAGCTGCCAAACCCTCTCTAGTCTGCACTTTCACCAGCATACACATAGGTAGGGACACATCCAGCTGCAGTTACATGCAGGCAGGCTCTCTGACTAGCCCCAGCATGGGAAGGATACAGCTAGGGGTACCTCCCAGCTCCTCAGGCACTCACCCCCTCTGGAGTATAAACCCAAAATTATACTGTCTTGCATTGCACAGGGAACCATACTTCTTAAGCATTAAGATTTGCCCCCTTCCTCAGTGTGGAAAGGAATATGAAACAGCTTTCTGCCCCTAAGTTATGATTTCCACATACTAGTTTAGATAAAGCAAAAACAAATTTATTAACTACAAAAGATAGATTTTAAGTGATTATAAGGGATAAACAGATCAAAGCAGATTGCCTAGAAAATAAACAAAAAATGCAAACTAAGTTTAATATACTAAATAGATTGGATATAAATAGCAGATTATCACCCTAAGTGATGATACAAGCAGGCTGCAGATTCTTAAGGGGCAAGCTGCACTTGCTTATAGCTTAGAATCCCCAGGTGTTCCATTCACAGGCTAAAAATCCCTTTAGCCTGAGTCCAGCACTTCCCCCAGTTCAGTCTTTGTTCCTCAGGTGTTTCCAGGAGTTTTCTTGGGTGGGGAGGCAGTGAAGAATCCAGATGATGTCACTCCCCTGCCTTATGTAGCTTTTGCATAGGGCGGGAACCCTTTGTTTCAAAGCTCCGTTCCTATGCCAGTCAGTGGAAAAATACTGACATCCCAAGCTGGAGTCCAGCACCAGGTGACCTGGTCACATATCCCTGTAGAGACACAGCAGCCATCCCTCACAGGCTGTTTGAAGCATTCACAGAAAGGCCCACCAGGTACGAGATAAGCTTCTCCTAAGGCCCATTGTTTCTTCCTAATGGCTTATTAACGTGAATGGGCACTTCCCAGCCAGCCATCTAGACTGAGAGAATTTTGCCTAGTGAGCATTGTGACACTACTCCTATTCTTCATAGAAATATCGTTATAATATGATTTTGGCATAACTATGATCTATTTTGTGCAAGATAAGGCATGTGAGGTATCACTGCAAAGATAATGATTTACTGAATATGATTGTCCTAATTGTATGCATGTATCATTTCTGTATCTGAAATTAGGAATATTCACTGTGTATCAATTACAAAAGTGCTTGCACCTGGGGAACACCCACCAGACAGAATGCAATCAGTCTGGATGGGCCATTAGGAGGAACAATAAGACTTTGAAGATGCTAATCTCCCACCTTCCTGAGAAGCTTCCTGGGATGCTACAAACAACCTTTGACTCATGGCTGCTTTGATACTGCAGTCATGTGATTAAGTCATCTGGTACTGGATTCCATGATAGAATACCAGTATTTTTCCATGGGGGAAATCACACTGGCAAACAAAGGGTTCCTGCCATATGTAAAACCTATTTAAGACAGGGGAGTGACTTAATCAGTGTTCTCCACTGAATCACCACCCAGGATGACTGCTGAAAACATCTAAGAAAGAAGGACAAAAAAAACGGGGGGGAAGAAGAGCTGAGCCCAGGTTGGAAAAAGGTGTCTGGCCTGTGAAAGAAATGCCTAAAACAACATTTAGGGTGAGAAATTACTATTTGTAATGATTTTTTTTTAGTGTATTAAGGTTAGTTTGCGTGTTTGTTTTATTTGCTCAGAAATCTGTTTTGATCTGTTTACTATCTCTTATGATCACTTAAAATCTATCTGTTGCAGTTAATGAACTTGTTTTTGTTTCAGAATTCATAACTGGGGGGCAAAAACCTGTCTTCCTCCACATTCAGGGAGGGGGCGAATTTCATGAACTTATGCTGCATAGTTCTCTGTGCAGTGCAAGCCAATGTAATTTTGGGTTTACACTCCAGAGGGGTGGAGGGGTGCACTTGAGTGCTGGGCAATTCCTTAGCTGAAGCCTTCCCATGCAGTGCTGATTTCAGTGTCTCTGTCTTTCTGCAGCTGGGTGTGTCCCTACCTGTGTGTGTGCTGGAGGAGGCTTGAGGGCCTGGCTCAGCAGGACAGTGCAAGGGAGCCCAGACTGGTGGAACAGGCAGGCTCAGTGGTACCCCAGTACATCAGGTGGCACCCCAGAGTGGGGGGTAACCCATCACAGGAGTTGCCCAGGAATAGCTACATGTGAAATAGATACATAGTCAATATTTATAACTTTGGATAGAAAAATGATACATGAATACAAATAGGATAATCATACTCAGTAAATCATAACCTTTCCAATGACATCTCTCATGACGTATCTTGCATAAAATATATCATAATTATATCCTACTAATATCACTATGAAGAATATGAGGTGCAGGGTCACAAGCGTCTCTTCATATTCCATGTTCACAGGACTGACTTTTTAGTTTTAAATCTGTGATGAACTCCTGTTGTTCTGTGGTCTCATCCTGAATCTATATTTCTCATAAGTAACCTTTTTATCTAAGGACGCAATGATCCTCAAGCATTTTCATTATTTCTGCAAAGCTTTCCTCTCTCTTGCCACCATCATCTTTTCTCATTCTCCACTTCATTTGCCCTGTGGCTATCTGAGACATTTTCCAGGCACATTCAGCATTTCCCCTGATTCTCAGGGCTGGTGATGGAGTTATGTGCAGTTTCACAGGCTCTGTAACAGCCATTTCAGTGTTTCCTTTCATTGGGTCTTCCAGCACACTGTGCCTTCCACTCCTGGTACCATGTAGCATCTTACTGACAGGCAGAGAGAAACCCTTAATTATGAACAGGGCATTAACAGAAAAGAGGTAACAAACATTCTTCTGCTCTCTGTAGCTACAGCTTGTGACTGCCTTGTCCTGGGCTGCTTTTTCTCTGCCCAGCACAAAGTGTGTCCTAGGAAACCAAAGATGGCATAGAGAATACAGGAAGTGTAGCATCTCTCCACTTCCTGGAGGACTTACTATAGCATGCCACTTTCCATCCAGGCCAGCCAATGGAAGGATAGAATACTGTACCCAATACAAGTTAGGAGCCTAGGAAGCTGCTGTGGCAGTGACCCGGAGGCCCTCTTCTGAGAGTCAGAAATCCTTCTGGGGATTTTGACTGTAGCATAGCATTCCCTAGACTTCAGCATGCATGAGCACAATCTAGCCCTTCAATGGGTCATGGTAGAGTAATTTTCTAACCAGCACAGAGATAAGCTATATTCTGGATGGCAATGAGTTCAAAACCAGAGGTTAAAGAAGAAGCATTGCTCTCTGCTTGGGTCAAAAAACGAGGACTTTACTTAGAGGGAATTGAAACAACAACCAAAAAATTGGCAGAAGAGACTTGCCTCCATCATCAGGGCTATTGTACCTCAACCAGTTGTACGGGTCTAAATGGTTATTTGCAGAAGAAATTTTACACCTTTCGATTGTTGTATTCTCCATTCATCTAATCCACTGCAGCTTTCCTCTATGGGCAAAGTTTTACCCTGGGGAACAAAAGACATGAAAGTTCAAAGGCAGTTTGAGCCAAAACAAAATATATTTGCCTATCTAAACGTATTCCTCTGAGCAGCTGAAGGACCTGATTCTACTCAGTTACCCCAGTTTAAATCTGGAATTGCCCCCATGAGCTCATTTTAACTGAGAGCAGGATTTTGCCCATCATATTTTTGCCAATTTCAAACTATATTCCAGAAAGCCATTTAGAAAAAATGAAACAGTAAATTGTATCCATGTATGCAAGATCATCATGTGTCTTGTACAGACATTTTCAAGATCTGTCTCAGTAGAAGAGCACTAGGGGAATTTAGTTTTGTGTGCTCACTGAGGGGGAAAAATGAATTAATGATCGTTGTTTCTATTTTGGCAGTTCTTCTTAGCTTTGTTGCCTTTGAACTGTGTCTGAAAACAAATACCTTTTCTTCTTTATTTTCCCCTTGGGCCCGTCAGTAGATCTGCTTTCAGGTAGTTTAATGAGAAACAAGCCTCTGTTGACAAGATTTAAGGAACATGATTAATTGCTTGAGTGAGAGGCTGCTGGGTGCCTCAGCCTATTATCTGGAAAACCAGAGTTCAGTGGCAATGTTGTGTCTTCTGAGGTGTGACTGCTCCCAAATGAAAAAAAAAAAAAAAAAAGTCTCTGAACCATGACATTCTGCAAACAGGCAATTACAGCACTATTTATGTTTTCATCTGCACAGTCTCCACTTACATATTTGCACCTGTGTGTGTCTGCCTTGTAAACTTAATCCTGTAGTTTAATTTTTAAAGTCTGTGGGCCAGATCCTCAGGTACAAGATTCATAGATACGAAGGTCAGAAGGGACCATTATGATCATCTAGTCTGATCTCCTGCACAACGCAGGCCACAGAATCTCACCCACCCACTCCTGCGAAAAACCTCTCACCTATGTCTAAGCTACTGAAGTCCTCAAATCGTGGTTTAAAGACTTCAAGGAGCAGAGAATCCTCCAGCAAGTGACCCGTGCCCCATGCTACAGAGGAAGGCGAAAAACCTCCAGAGCCTCTTCCAATCTGCCCTGGAGGAAAATTCCTTCCCGACCCCAAATATGGCGATCAGCTAAACCCTGAGCATATGGGCAAGATTCACCAGCCAGATACCCAGGAAAGAATTTTCTGTAGTAACTCAGATCCCACCCCATCTAATATCCCATCACAGGCCATTAGGCCTATTTACCATGAATATTTAAAGATCAATTAATTACCAAAATCATGTTATCCCATCATACCATCTCCTCCATAAACTTATTGAGTTTAATCTTAAAGCCAGATAGATCTTTTGCCCCCACTGCTTCCCTTGGAAGGCTATTCCAAAACTTCACTCCTCTGATGGTTAGAAACCTTCGTCTAATTTCAAGTCTAAACTTCCCAATGACCAGTTTATATCCATTTGTTCTTGTGTCCACATTGGTACTGAGCTTAAATAATTCCTCTCCCTCTCCGGTATTTATCCCTCTGATATATTTATAGAGAGCAATCATATCTCTCCTCAACCTTCTTTTAGTTAGGCTAAACAAGCCAAGCTCCTTGAGTCTCCTTTCATAAGACAAGTTTTCCATTCCTCGGATCATCCTAGTAGCCCTTCTCTGTACCTGTTCCAGTTTGAATTCATCCTTCTTAAACATGGGAGACCAGAACTGCACACAGTATTCCAGGTGAGGTCTCACCAGTGCCTTGTCTAACGGTACTAACACCTCCTTATCTCTACTGGCAATACCTTGCCTGAGGCATCCCAAGACCGCATTAGCTTTTCTCATGGTCATATCACCTTGGCGGCTCATAGTCATCCTCTGATCAACCAATACTCCAAGGTCCTTCTCCTCCTCCGTTACTTCTAATTGATGCGTCCCCAGCTTATAACTAAAATTCTTGTTATTAATCCCTAAATGCATGATCTTACACTTCTCACTATCAAATTTCATCCTATTACTATTACTCCAGTTTACAAGGTCATCCAGATCCTCCTGTATAATATCCCGGTCCTTCTCTAAGTTGGCAATACCTCCCAGCTTTGTATCATCTGCAAACTTTATTAGCACACTCCCACTTTTTGTGTCGAGGTCAGTAATAAAAAGATTAAATAAGATTGGTCCTAAAACCGATCTCTGAGGAACTCCACTGGTAACCTCCCTCCAGCCTGACAGTTCACCTTTCAGTAGGACCTACTGTAGTCTCCCCTTTAACCAATTCCTTATCCACCTTTCAATTTTCATATTGATCCCCATCTTTTCCAATTTAACTAATAATTCCACATGTGGCACCGTATCAAACGCCTTACTGAAATCTAGGTAAGTTAGAACCACTGCGTTTCCTTTGTCTAAAAAATCTGTTACTTTCTCAAAGAAGGAGATCAGCTTGGTTTGGCACGATCTACCTTTTGTAAAACCATGTTGTATTTTGTCCCATTTGCCATTGACCTCAATGTCATTAACCACTTTCTCCTTCAAAATTTTTTCCAAGAGCTTGCATACTACAGATGTCAAACTAACAGGCCTGTAGTTACCCAGATCACTTTTTTTCCCTTTCTTAAAAATAGGAACTATGTTAGCAATTCTCCAATCAAACAGTACAACCCCTGAGTTTACAGATTCATTAAAAATTCTTGCTAATGGGCTTGCAATTTCATGTGCCAATTCCTTTAATATTCTTGGATGAAGATTATCTGGGCCCCCTGATTTAGTCCCATTAAGCTGTTGGAGTTTCGCTTCTACCTCAGATATGGTAATATCTACCTCCATATCCTCATTCCCATTTGTCATGCTACCATTATCCCTAAGATCCTCTTTAGCCTTGTTAAAGACTGAAGCAAAGTATTTGTTTAGATATTGGGCCATGCCTAGATTATCCTTGACCTCCACTCCATCCTCAGTGTTTAGCGGTCCCACTTCTTCTTTCTTTGTTTTCTTCTTATTTATATGGCTATAGAACCTTTTACTATTGGTTTTAATTCCCTTTGCAAGGTCCAACTCTACTTGACTTTTAGCCTTTCTCACTTTATCCCTACATGTTCTGACCTCAAAAAGGTAGCTTTCTTTGCTGATCCCTCCCATCTTCCACTCCCTGTATGGTTTCTGCTTTTTCTTAATCACCTCTCTGAGACGCTTGCTCATTCAGCTTGGTCTACAACTCCTGCCTATGAATTTTTTCCCCTTTCTTGGGATGCAGGCTTCCGATAGCTTCTGCAGCTTTGATTTAAAGTAATTCCAGGCCTCCTCTGCCTTTAGATCCATAAATTCTTCAGTCCAATCCACTTCCCTAACTAATTTCCTTAATTTTTGAAAGTCAGCTCTTTTGAAATAAAAAACCCTAGTTGCAGATTTATTTTTGTTAATCCTTCCATTCAGTTTGAACTGAATTAGCTCATGATCACTTGAACCAAGATTATCCCCTACAACCATTTCTTCTATGAGGTCCTCACTACTCACCAAAACCAAATCTAAAATGGCATCCCCTCTAGTCGGTTCAGCAACTACTTGATGAAGGAATCCATCAGCTATCGCATCTAGCTGAAAATCTGAGCCCTATTATTATTACTAGCACTCGTCCTCCAGTCTATATCCGGGAAGTTAAAGTCTCCCATGATCATGCAGTTTCCATTAGTATTTACTTTATTAAAAACATTGAAAAGGGCTCTTATTAGATATCCAAATTAGATCCCGGTGGTCTATAGCACACCCCAAGCACTATCCCAGGGGAGGCTCTAATAGTTTTCTTCCCAAATGTAATTTTTGCCGAGACGGACTCTGTCTTATCTATTCCATCGCTTCTTATTTCTTTACATTCTACCTCATCATTGATATACAATGCTACTCCACCACCTTTACCTTTATTTCGGTCTTTCCTAAACAGCACATACCCTTCCATAGCTGTAGTCCAGTCATGACTACTATTCCACCATGTTTCTGTTATCCCTATAATATCTGGTTTCACTTCCTGCACCAGTAGCTCTAGTTCCTCCATTTTGTTACCTAGGCTCCTCGCATTGGTGTACAAACATCTTAATTTTTGCTGTTTGGCCTCGCTCACATTCTGTACCCTATTAGGCACGGTCATTCCACAGCCGGTATAACCTATTAGACTGGTATCCACACTGCCCTTCCTCCTTATATACATTCTCCTACCCACGGCTGTATCCTTTCTTACTTCGTTTTCTTTTCTCTCAATGCTAAAATCCGGCGTGGAGATTACTTGGACATCTCCCCCAAATTCCTAGTTTAAAGCTCTCTTAATCAGTTGTGCCAGCCTCCATCCTAGAAGTCTATTTCCTTCCCTACTCAGATGAAGTCCATCCTGAGAGAACTGTCCTCTGTCCATGAATGCCTCCCATACATCCCAAAGCCCTCCTTATAGCACCACTGCCTAAGCCATCTGTTGATAGTCATAATCTTGTCACACCTTTGTTGCCCTTCTCTAGGACCAGACAGAATCCCACTAAAGATTACCTGAGCCTCGATTTCCTTAAGCATCTTCCCCAGCCTAGCATACCTAGTCTCCCTTAATACTTTCCAGCAAGAATCTAGCCGTATCATTTGTTCCCACATGAACGATAATTAGGGGATTCTTTCCTGCTCCCTTTAGGATCCTTTTCAACCTCAGGTCTACATCCCATATCTTAGCACCTGGAAGACAGCATACCCTTCTATTCTCTGGATCAGCTCTGGTTACAGGCCTGTATATTCTTCTCAGTAAAGAGTCCCCGATCACATAGACCTACCTTTTCCCGGTGATGGTGCTATTCTCCAGTCTATCCCCTGTTCCCTCTGGCTGCAAGTTCTTTCCATTCCTATTCTCCCTTGTAATCCTCTTCAACCCATCCTGTATTCTCCTGGGGCTCATATTTGGTGTAGTCTCCATTGACTCTTCCTCTTTTCCTATAGGACTAGCCGCTCTTCTCTTCTTCCTTTCCCTTCCACCTTCAGTGACTACCTGCTGAGCCCCTCTTCGTTTTCCAACTCTTCAAACCTGTTCTTGAGCTCTATTTCTCCTTCACTGGCCTGTCTTTTCCTCTGCCTAGTTCTTTTAGTCACATGCTTCCACTGACCACTTTCCTCACCCAGTCTCCCCTCAGAATTCCTCAGTCCTGATTCCACCTGCAAGTCTGAGCTTTTCCCTTCAGATACCTCATGTCTTTGCTCTATCATCCGCTCAAACCCCTTCCTAAACTCAACCAGACTTTCCACCTGCATCTCCAAACCTTGGATCTTCTCCTCCATCAGCTCTATCAGACGGCATTTCATGCAGACAAAACTCTTATCAGGTAGCCCCTCCAGGATCATGTACATACCGCAGCTTCCACATCCAGCCATCTTCATTGTGTCTTCCACTACATGGGTCACTCCCACTGCTGCCTCTGTATCTGCCATTGCCTTCCCACCTATATCCTGTTAATCTGGGAAACACAAACCACACCAAAACACCACAACCCACAACAAAAACAAACCCCAAACAAGCACCACAATACAAACTCCCCTTACAAACTCCCACTGAAACTCCCCTGTTTACAGCTCTGTTTGCTGGCTCCTGTGCCGCTGCAGCTGTCTGCAGAAGATGGCTGCTTTACAGTGCTCCAGCAGCAAAAAGCAGTCCTAAACCAGCTTAACCTGGCCAATTAAGAAGTCACCCTGGGTACTGGTATCCCTGGGTGGCATAGCGATGCTGTAGTGGCTCCTCAGGTGCCTTATCACAGCTAATGGGACAGGAGGTATGGCTAGGGAAATGGGGGCATGGCTGGGGTGTCCCTAGGCCCCTGCTATCCGAAAACTGCCAGAACAACCCCTTAAGGCCATGAGCCTGAGGTAAAACACAGCAGCCCAAAGTCTGCTCTAATTTACATCAGGAGCTGACTCAGCATCTGGAGGACCCAGGGTCAGGGAACACAAAAGTAGTTAAAGCCCTATTTCTTTAAACCCATTCTGAACTGTGCTGAGCTCATCTCAGCCACAGTTCAGCATCTGGACCTTTACTCTTGAATAATGTAGCTTGAACATTCCCCCTACTATCACTGTAAGATACTGTTGAGCTATCAGAGGGGTAGCAGTGTTAGTCTGTATCCACAAAAACAACGAGGAATCTGGTGGCACCTTAAAGACTAACAGATTTATTTGGGCATAAGCTTTCGTGGGTAAAAAACCCACTTCTTCGTGCATCTGAAGAAGTGGAGTTTTACCTATGAAAGCTTATGCCCAAATAAATCTGTAAGTCTTTAAGGTGCCACCAGACTCCTTGTTGTTTTTGGTGAGCGATGTAGTTTTAGCCATAGCAGGCTGTCACCATGCCACCCTGGGTCACAACTGAGAATACCAAATTCAAGACAAGCTGCTGAGAAATAGGGCAGACACACCCCAAAACTGGTGGTTATTCTTCCATGAGATATACCAAACCAGCAAAAATTCTGTCTCAGCACACTGGCTAACAAGAAGTCAGAAATGCAGCCGCCTCAGATATTCCAGTCCTGGATTCAACACCCAGACACTAGACTTAATATTGGGTGGTTATTTAAAACCAATTTCATTAAATCAAAGGGTTCTTCTGATCCCAAAGGACCAGCCACATACCCAGGTCAATATATAACTCAGATCTTACCCAGTAAACATACTCTTGCCAATCCTTTAGTATCTAATATCTAAAAGGTTTATTTATAAAAAGAAAGAAAGAAAAAGGAAGGTGAGAGTTAAAATTGGTTAAAGGAATCAAATATATACAATAAATGCAAAGTTCTTGGTTCAGGCTTGTAGCAGTGATGGCTTGTTAAGTCTCTGGTCGCTTCCAAATCATTTGAAGGTCCTCAGTCCTTTGATTAGAATGCTCCCATTAGTATAAGTTCATAGTCCAGAGGTTTGAGCGGGAAAGAGGCAAAATGGAGATGTTTCCAGGGTCTTTTATAGCTTCTGCCAAGTAAAGGGAAACCATTGTTCTCACTGTGGAAAATTACAGGTAACAAGATGGTGTCTGGAGTCACATGGGCAAGTCACATGTCCATGAATGCTTTGCGTAGTCATAATAGAGGCCATTAGCCATACTCTAGTTAGAGCGTTCATAGGAAAGTCCATTAGGTGTGGTTGGGCATCTTCCCTTGTCCATTGTGAGTTAAGTATTCCTTGATGGGCCGTTTAACTTGAATAGTCCCTTCAAGATGTGCAGGCTAAATACCTTGTGGTGTTACGTAGAAGCAAACACATTTGAGATACAGGTACATAGTTAATATTCATAACTTCAGATACAAAAATGATACATGCATACAAATAGGATAATCATATTAGGCAAATCATAACTTTTCCACAGACACCTTACTTGACACACTTTGCAAGATCTGTTGTGATTATATAACAGTGGTAGCAACAATGATCTACATAGTCATTTTAATCAGATAATGTCATTCCTAGTGTAACTCTGCTGGAGTTGCATTTACAGCAATGATTAATTTAGCCCAGTGTTTTTAGCTAAGGAGTAGGGATATGAGACTCAAATAAGAAACTTGCTGAATTTAAATATCAGTGAAGAAGAATACTCAGCCACGCATCCCTGATCTGGGCTGTTGTATTAAGATGGAATAAATGGGAGAAAGCTGTTAACCTAACCTAGTCACTCTCCACCATTAAACTGTGTTAAATAAGGTACAGGGTCTGGTATGCAGAGACATCTACCTGCTTAGTGCCATGGCAAACATACCATTAAATGTCCTTTTAACCTTTTATTAAAGATGCAGAAAAGAAGGAAATACAGTTAAAACATTTGAAATGTAAAGTATTAAATAAGGCTTTCATGTTAATAACAGCCCTCGTTCCCTTTCCCTTTAGCTGGAGAGAGTTTTTTAGAAAAAAAAGTCCCTTCTCTGATGGTGTGTTAGATAATATCAAAGGTGGTAATAACGGTCCTTTTGGGGAAATGGGAAGAAGATAGTTGAGATGGATTGTTGCTGTTAAAGTCCAGTCCTGTTTCATCCCAGGTGGTGTTTGTGATGCAGCTGGGGCTAATAGAAGTGGTGATATTTTAAAGAAGCCTTATTGAGGACTCAGGAACAAACCATCCTGATGTGCAGTAAAAACAGCAAATATGGGTTACCTAGGGAGGTGGTGGAATCTCCATCCCTAAAGGTTTTTAAGGCCTGGTTTGACAAAGCCCTGGCTGGGATGATTTAGTTGGGGTTGGTCCTGCTTTGAGCAGGGGGGTTGGACTAGATGACCTCCTGAGGTCTCTTCCAACCCTAATCTTCTATGATTCTATGTCATCTGGGTCCCTCTTTCTAGCCCGGGCTGATTGGGACATCTCTCAGGATTAGGACCAAGAAGGTCCAGGAGACAGTGGGGGTGACAGCCATGATAGTGAAGCTTGCTCTACTAGTCAATTTTTGATCCCCAACATCTTTTTCTTTCAGGAGTGATGGGTAGAATAACCCAGTGATGAGCTGCCAAAATTTTAACAACCGGTTCCCTATAAAAAGTTCTGATTTAAGGGATGTGCCTCTGTCTTGCCCCTCCCACGCACCACCCCCCCCGGCTCCATTCTGCCCTCCAGGCTCTGTCCTGCCCCCCATCCCCCCAGGCTCTGTCCTACCCCCTCCCGCCCCCTCCCCAGGCTCCATCCTGCCCCCCTGCCCTCCCCAGGCCCGTTCTCCATCCCAGGTGCCTGTTGGTGGTGCAGGAGTCTTGCAGCCCTTGCATCAGTGGGGTCGCTCCTGGTATGTGGGGCAGCGGCTCCCTGCAGGCAAAGGCTGCCATCTGCCCGATTCCCCACCGCAGGATGTGAGTGCCCCCAAGCAGCGGAGGCCGGACAGCCCCACAGCACAGGAGCGGGTGAGACGGGGGGGGGACGACTCACCCCAGCATGCCCAAGGCAGCCCCTAGCCATGGCACCAGCTGGCCCTGCCCTGCTCCTGGGGCAGAGGAGGCTGCACCCAGTCACATGGTGCCTGATCTCCCTGCCCAGCGCAGCTGGTCACGCTTCCTGGGCTGGGCAGGAAGGAGCATGGAGCTCGGCCACGGCTGCTGAGCGAGGCAGCATCAGATTGGCCTCTGCGTTGCTTCCCCTGGGCCAAAATACTCCAAAGGGGACAGAGAGAAAGCAGGTGCATAGCCCGTTCCCCAGGCACTGGCCAGCAAAGCTTTCTGGGTGCATGGAGATGGAAGAAGAAGGGGAACATAGTGCATTGAGAGGTAGACCCCTCGCAGAGCCCTACACCATGCACCCTCCCTAGCGCTGTGAGTCGGGAGCCCCCTTGGCCTGGGGGGCTGCCCCAGCCAAGGCCCCGCCTGACTGGGACTTTCTGGGGTGGCGACTGTCTACCCAATCCCCCGTTCCCTGTGACCTGACTGCCCCCTAGAACCTCCGCCCCCTCCAACCGCTCCCTGCCCCTTATCCGACCCTTCCTCCCAGCCCTGGCCCCGCCCCCTTACCATGCTGCTCAAAGCGGCAGGAGCTGCAGAGCTTCCCAGGAGCGGTCCAGAGCGCTGGAGCCAGCGGCGCGGCACGCTGAGGCTCTGCGAGAGGAGGAAAGGCGGGAGAGGGGCCGGGGGAGCCTCCCCGGCCGGAAGCTCAGGGAGCCCTAACAACCGGTTCTAAAGCTGCTTCTAAATTTAACAACCGGTTTGCATGAACTGGTGCGAACCAGCTCACCACTGGAATAGCCCATCCCCTCATTATATTGTCCTGCAATCAGGCCGAATATCTAACAGATCAATTTAGATTCACTGATTTCCTGTTCCACACTTTTCCTGTTTACCAAGCATGATCTTAACACAGTCCTTGAGTAATATCAGGAGGGCTGAATTTGTCCAAATGAAAAGTCTGTCTTTTCTTTCATATCTTTTCCCATCAACATTTGTTATGGTAGGTTATGGTGACAGTTTATGAATGTACACTCACTTTTCACAGTTGAGCTTAAAGTTAGAGTAAATGTGTAGGCCCAATTATCACAACAGGGCTGTTGCTATTGAGAGACCAGGCAAAGCTAGGAGGGGAGGAAAGCTAGTCAGATCCTCCCTGCTTCAGACCAGTGGCCTGAGCTGCCAGGCCTCAGCTTTGCAAAGGGACGGGAAAGGGGAAGATTAAAACACAGCCATTATTGCTCTCTCTGAACAGAAAGGGAGTGAAGATACTGACAGCACTGTAGTGCCCCTCTGGTCCCATGCTGAAGGGAGGATGGAAGATTTCCCCAGTGACGATAGCCTATTTCCCCTTCTTACAAGAATCTTACAGTATGTCTACACTATGAAAATTAAGTCGAATTTATAGAAGTCGGTTTTGTAGAAAGCGTTTTTATACAGTTGATTGTGTGTGTCCCCACACAAATGCTCTAAGTGCATGTAGTCGGTGGAGTGTGTCCACAGTACCGAGACAACCGTCAACTTCTGGAGCGTTGCACTGTGGGTGGCTTTCCCACAGTTCCCGCAGTCTCTGCCGCCCATTTGAATTCTGGGTAGAAATCCCAGTGCCTGATGGGGCTAAAACATTATCGCAGATGGTTCTGGGTACATATCGTCAGGCCACCGTTCCCTCCTTCCCTCCCTCCGTGAAAGCAAGGGCAGACAATCGTTTTGCGCCTTTTTTCTTGAGTTACCTGTGCAGACGCCATACCACGGCAAGCATGGAGCCTGCTCAGCTAATCATCACCGTATGTCTCCTGGGTGCTGACAGACATGGTACTGGATTGCTACACAGCAGCAGTTTATTGACTTTTGGCAGCACACAGTGCAGTATGACTGGTAGCCGTCGTCGACGTAGTCCTGGGTTCTCTTTTAACCGGGCGCTGGGGCAAACATGGGAGTGACTCAGCCAGGTCATTTCCCTTGTTTCGTCTCATGGCTATTCAGTCCTACCGGCAGTGCACTGTCTTTTAATCTGCAGCTAGCAGAAGACGATGGCCAGTAGTCATACTGCACTATCTTCGGCCGAGCACCCAGGAGATGACGATGGCTAGCAGGCGTACTGCACAGTCTGCTACCAGCAAGATGTATAAAGATAGATGAAGTGGCTCAAAACAAGAAATAGACCAGATTTGTTTTATATTCATTTTCTCCTCCCTCCCTCCCTCTGTGAAATCAACGGCCTGCTAAACCCAGTTTTGAGTTCTATCCTTCAGGGGGCCATTCAGTTTCTCGCAAAGCCACCCCATTTGTTGATTTTAATTCCCTGTAAGCCAACCCTGTAAACCATGTTGTCAGTCGCCCCTCCCTCCATCAGGGCAACGGCAGACAATCGTTCCGCACCTTTTTTCTGTGCAGATGCCAGACCACGGCAAGCATGGAGCCCGCTAAGGTCACTTTGGCAATTAGGAGCACACTAAACACCACGCGCATTATCCAGCAGTATATGCAGCACCAGAACCTGGCAAAGCGATACCGGGGGAGTAGGCGACATCAGCACGGTGACGTGAGTGATGAGGACATGGACACAGACTTCTCTCAAAGCACGGGCCCTGGCAATGTGGGCATCATGGTGCTAATGGGGCGGGTTCATGCGGTGGAATGCTGATTCTGGGCTCGGGAAACAAGCACAGACTGATGGGACCGCATAGTGTTGCGGGTCTGGGACGATTCCCAGTGGCTGCGAAACTTTCGCATGTGTAAGGGCACTTTCATGGAACTTTGTGACTTGCTTTCCCTTGCCCTGAAGCGCAAGAATACCAAGATCAGAGCTGCCCTCACAGCTGAGAAGCGAGTGGCAATAGCCCTGTGGAAGCTTGCAATGCCAGACAGCTACTGGTCAGTCTGGAATCAATTTGGAGTGGGCAAATCTACTGTGGGGGTTGCTGTGATGCAAGTAGCCCACGTAATCAAAGATCTGCTGATATCAAGGGTAGTGACCCTGGGAAATGTGCAGGTCATAGTGGATGGCTTTGCTGCAATGGGATTCCCTAACTGTGGTGGGGGCCATAGATAGAACCCATATCCCTATCTTGGCACCAGAGCACCAAGCCAGTGAGTACATAAACCGCAAGGGGTACTTTTCAATAGTGCTGCAAGCACTGGTGGATCACAAGAGACGTTTCACCAACATCAATGTGGGATGGCCGGGAAAGGTACATGACGCTCACATCTTCAGGAACTCTGGTCTGCTTCAAAAGCTGCAGGAAGGGACTTTATTCCCAGACCAGAAAATAACCGTTGGGGATGTTGAAATGCCTATAGTTATCCTTGGGGACCCAGCCTACCCCTTAATGCCATGGCTCATGAAGCCATACACAGGCAGCCTGAACAGTAGTCAGGAGCTGTTCAACTACAGGCTGAGCAAGTGCAGAATGGTGGTAGAATGTGCATTTGGATGTTTAAAAGCACGCTGGCACAGTTTACTGACTCAGTTAGACCTCAGCGAAACTAATATTCCCACTGTTATTTCTGCTTGCTGTGCACTCCACAATATCTGTGAGAGTAAGGGGGAGACATTTATGGCGGGGTGGGAGGTTCAGGCAAATCGCCCGGGTGCTGGTTACACACAGCCAGACACCAGGGCGGTTAGAAGAGCACAGGAGGGTGCAGTGCGCATCAGAGAAGCTTTGAAAACCAGTTTCATGACTGGCCAGGCTACGGTGTAAAAGTTCTGTTTGTTTTGTCTTGATGAAACCCCCCACCCCTTGGTTCAGTCTACTTCCCTGTAAGCTAACTACCCTCCCCTCCTTCCTTCGATCACCACTTGCAGAGGCAATAAAGACACTGTTGCTTCACATTCATGCATTCTTTATTAATTCATCACACAAATAGGGGGATAACTACCAAGATAGCCCAGGAGAGGTGGTGGAGGAGAGAAGCACCAGGAGGGGTGGTGGAGGAGGGAAGGACAAGGCCACACAGCACTTTAAAAGTTTAAAACTTTAAAACTTATTGAATGCCAACCTTCTGTTGCTTGGGCAATCCTCAGGGGTGGAGTGGCTGGGTGGCCGGAGGCCCCCACACCACATTCTTGGGTGTCTGGGTGAGGCGGCTATGGAACTTGGGGAGGAGGGCGGTTGGTTACACAGGGACTGTAGCGGTAGTCTGTGCTCCTGCTGCCTTTTCTGCAGCTCAGCCATATGCTGGAGCATATGAGTTTGATCCTCCAGCAGCCTCAGCATTGAATCCTACCTCCTCTCATTACGCTGCCGCCACCTTTCAACTTCAGCTCTCTCTTGAGCCCGCCACTTACTCTCTTCAGCCTGCCACCTCCCCTTCCTGTCATTTTGGGCTTTCCTGCCCTCTGACATTGTCTGCCTCCACGCATTCGTCTGTGCTCTGTCAGTGTGGGAGGACAGCATGAGCTCAGAGAACATTTCATCGCGAGTGCGTTTTTTTCACCTTCTAATCTTCGCTAGCCTCTGGGAAGGAGAAGATCCTGTGATCCTTGAAACACATGCAGCTGGTGGAGAAAAAAAAAGGGACAGTGGTATTTAAAAAGACACATTTTATAGAACAATGGCTACACTCTTTCATGGTAAACCTTGCTGTTAACATTACATACATAGTACATGTGCTTTCGTTACAAGGTCGCATTTTGCCTCCCCCCAGCGTGTGGCTACCCCCTCAAACCTCCCCCTCCCCGTGGCTAACAGCGGGGAACATTTCTGTTCAGCTACAGGCAAACAGCCCAGCAGGAACGGGCACCTCTGCATGTCCCCTTAAGAAAAGCACCCTATTTCAACCAGGTGACCATGAATGATATCACTCTCCTGAGGATAACACAGAGAGATAAAGAATGGATGTTGTTTGAACGCCAGCAAACATACACTGCAATGCTTTGTTCTTCAATGATTCCCGAGTATGTGCTACTGGCCTGGAGTGGTAAAGTGTCCTACCATGGTGGATGGAATAAGGCTGCCCTCCCCAGAAACCTTTTGCAAAGGCTTTGGGAGTATATCCAGGAGAGCCACGAATGCCAGGGCAAATTAATCATTAAACATACTTGCTTTTAAACCATGTATAGTATTTTAAAAGGTACACTCACCAGAGGTCCCTTCTCCACCTGGCGGGTCCGGGAGGCAGCCTTGGGTGGGTTCGGGGGGTACTGGCTCCAGGTCCAGGGTGAGAAACAGTTCCTGGCTGTCGGGAAAACCGGTTTCTCTGCTTGCTTGCTGTGAGCTATCTACAACCTCATCATCATCATCTTCCTCATCCCCAAAACCTGATTCCGTGTTGCCTCCATCTCCATTGAAGGAGTCAAACAACACGGCTGAGGTAGTGGTGGCTGAACCCCCTAAAATGGCATGCAGCTCATCATAGAAGTGGCGTGTTTGGGGCTCTGACCCGGAGTGGCTGTTCGCCTCTCTGGTTTTCTGGGAGGCTCGCCTCAGCTCCTTAAGTTTCATGTGGCACTGCTTTGGGTCCCTGTTATTGCCTCTGTCCTTCATGCCCTGGGAGATTTTGACAAAGGTTTTGGCATTTCGAAAACTGGAACGGAGTTCTGATAGCACGGATTCCTCTCCCCATACAGCGATCAGATCCCGTACCTTCCATTCGGTCCATGCTGGAGCTCTTTTGCGATTCTGGGACTCCATCATGGTCACCTCTGCTGATGAGCTCTGCATCGTCACCTGCAGCTTGCCACGCTGGTCAAACAGGAAATTGAAATTCAAAAGTTCGTGGGCCTTTTCCTGCCTACCTGGCCAGTGCATCTGAGATGAGAGTGCTGTCCAGAGCGGGCACAATGGAGCACTCTGGGATAGCTCCCGGAGGCCAATACTGTATAAATGCGTCCACAGTACCCCAAATTTGACCCAGCAAGGCTGATTTCCGTGCTAATCCCCTTGTCGAGGGTGGAGTAAGGAAATTGATTTTAAGAGCCCTTTAAGTTGAAAAAAAGGGCTTCGTCGTGTGGACGGGTGCAGGGTTAAATCGATTTAATGCTGCTAAATTCAACCTCAACTCCTAGTGTAGACCAGGGCTTACTCTACAGTGGTAGTCCTAGGCTTCCCACAATCACATGGTGTTTAATAAGAAAGCAGGGCAGACTGGTCACCAGTTTATGGACTCCCTTTTTATGGGGTGCCTGGTTCACTCTCCCCTTCCTCCTGGGCTATTCAGTGGAGTGGAAGAGATCTGGGTCTTATTTAGTCTTTACCCAGTCCTGTTGATAAGAGCCTCCTTCAGCTGGTATTCCTATGCTGGGTCCTTCTGCTTGTTTCTTTTATCATATCCATCCTTTGTACTGTGCTGTGCAGCTTTAAGAGCTTCAGTCTCCAGCTGTTAGAGAACTATCTATGCCTGCATCCCCACTTCTGTTTCTTTTATTTTGCTGATCCAAATCTCCCTTGACAGCCGGGGAAGGTCCTATGAGAGAAGAAGGAGAATCCTTGATCTCTGAAAGGATTTCTTGATGCAAGGGATTAACTCTCCTAGAAATTTAACAGTGATTTTTCACAAATTCTGCACAGTGCTAATTACTTTGGAGCATTGTAACTCAAACCAGCTGGAATATAACTGCATGGCTTTCGATGTTTTCTGTACTGCCCACCCACCTACTATGTGCAGCAGATCTGTCTCACACTTCTTTAATGTAGCCTTGTCCAGTTGTGCATCGTTGTTAAATACATTTATTAGTGTTTCCCCTGTTGGACTGAAACATTTTGGTGTTTATATTTGATTGATAGTATAGAAAATGGAGAGGAGATAACCATACCTCTGGGGTGAAATCTTGGCCCCAGTGAAGTCAATAGGAGTTTTGCCATTGACTTCGATGGAGTCAAAATTTCATGCTGTAGTCTGGAAGGAGATAACAAGGATCTGAGATGATGTCCAATTGGCATGTACTGTGCTGTCTTTCAGTTAAATTCCAAGCCAAAAAGCAAGGCTGTCACAGCACTGGGAGCTAAGTAATGAAGAACAATACATCACTACAAGTTCCAGACCTGCATATTTCAAACAAAAGGAAGTTTTTCCTATCAGCAGTCTAGGATACAATTGCGCTACCATACGCTGCTACTGCCATTGGAAACTAAGCTAATACACTTCTTAATAATGTCTTAGTTGGCTCCCTATAATGACTGAGTCCTTCAAATAATAGTTAGAATTTTCCAGATCATTTTAGCTAAGCAGTCTGGACCATCATCCAGCTAGAATCGGGGCCAAAAATCACTTTCAAGATGGAAGCCTGGCTGACTTCTTGTTCCATTCATTCACCACCAGCCTAACAAGAAATACAATCTGAGCCCCATGCATATGGCTAAGGAATATTTGGGATACAAACTCAGAATGACTAGAGCATACATTCTTAGAAATGAGTGGGAAAGTGCATGGAAAGGGCACAGCCTCTACAAACTGGGACAAATTCTGCTCTCAACAGTGTAACTGCTCCATTAAGGTCGACATTGGCCATTGTGTCTGACTGTATATTTCAAAGACTATGATTCGTACACTCTATTCCATAGGTATTACTACAGTTCTGATATTACAATTTATTCTGATGAAAGGTGTCATTATTGTGACTAACACGGCATGTCACGGACCAGAGATGATCCTCATTTGATGCAATGCTTGGGTTTAGCTCTTTGCCTGGACTAGACAGTTTCCCACACAATAAAAATACTATTTCACAATCTCGATTCTGTTCTCGTACAGCATCCCAACATCATAGTATCTGAGTCTGGTTCAACTAGTGCCCTACCTCACAAGAAGGGATACTGCTCCAGCTAGATGATGTGGTAATTATTATATATTTTGGTCCAGATCCCAGGCTAAGTCCAAGCTGTGCTTGATGCACCTCAAGAAGGAGGTGGGGTACAGCAAATTCTAAAGGCAACTGATTGCCCCAAGGGGCTCTTCAGCAGCCAGACACAATGGTATCCTAGCCATGCCCATCTTTCATAGCCATGCCCTATACACTAGGAGCTTCATGGGGCAGTGGTGATGGTGGCAGATTAACCATGACAGTGGCCCTATGCCACTGGAAGATTCCCCCATGTAGGGCAAAACCTCTATTTGCCATTTAATCTGTCTTAAAGCTGCTTTTCATCACTGGATCAGTATAAAGCAGTCTTTGCGGAAGCAAGGATCTGACCTGTGTCTGTATCGAAGCACAAACTTTGTTTTCTTAGGAATGGTTTTGGGTAGTTTTGCTTTTGTTATTGCACTTATCTTTGGCTCGGAGCAAAGACAAATTTACTGCCTTGGTGAATCTGTGAATAAAGATTCTCTAATTACTTTCACATTTGTTTACTGGATTGCTAATACGATATGATGGATAAAATGGAGTGAATTGGCCAGGTGGAAGCAGGATAACTTTTTGAAAAAGTGTTGATGACATGTCAATGTTGTCTACCTTGCCAGTGTAGGAGGCTACAGGGGTATCAGATAGGCACTGGCAGTTAGGATTTCCTAAGACAACTGTAACTGTTAATGCAGATTCCAAGGCTATGGTATGAATTTGGCAGTGAAAAAAATTCTAGCACTGGTCCTGAGGGAAAAGTGTAATTTGCTAATGGGCAACTCAAGAATGCTTGAATAATTTACCCCTAGCCACTTATTTCAAGACATTTTTATTAAAGATGCTATTGAACAAATCAGAAAGTTGGGTAAACTTTATTTTTCAAGGTATCAGCAAGGAACAGCATCCTGACCCACAGAGTTCCCTTGATTAAAAAATAGGTTACCTGTTGTGGATCTCTGCTCACTTCACCATTACAGCGAAGATGTGGGTCTGATTCTCCACTGCCTTGCACCTTATGTAGCCATTTATACATGTGCAAAGAGAGTACAACAAGGGCGTAAACCACCACTACATCACAGTAGTGTCTTGCTCCCATTTTATATTTTTACTGCACAGGTGCTTAATGACTACAGAAGTTGCAAGAATTGGGTCCATCAATATCCATGATGAATCCTTCGTCTATTTCTTTATCAATCAACTCCCCCTGTAAATGCTGTAGCTTGCTTACATAGCCTAGATTACCAGCTTTGGTTGGGATGAGTAAACTGCTGATCCTAACAGAAAGAGTGATGACTTTGATGTCTAGTTACACTGCCATGTTATATAATGAACATAGCTGAAAGTGAGGCACAGTACTTGCTACTGATATAGTTAATATAAGGCTGGCATGTACCTGGAGATCCTTCTTCGGGATGACACAAAATTTCACCCTAGCAACTTCTCTTGCATTGCAAAGTAAATATAGCTACACCATAGGAATAGTGTAGGAATGTACTAGTCAACTCAAATGTTAAAGGTGTGTAGAGGGCAAGGGCTGTTAATTAATTAAATATCTTTCTTTTAAAGTGTAGGTCCTGGGAAGTTAGCAAATTGCAGAACAGCTGGTTTATGAACACATGAGGCCAGATCCTCAAATTATGCAAATAGGTATATCTCCATTGAAGACAGATAGAAGCTATGCTGAGTCAGCCCTTTTGTGACTCTGGCCCAAGATACTGACATGTTCCACTGCTGATTTCTATAGTACTAAGGGCTTGCTTGTGTTCTCACACTGTTGTAAACCAGGAACATCTCCATTGCATTAAATAGAGCCAAGTCTGGTTTACATGAGAGAAGAATCAGAAACTAGTTAAATGTTAGTGCTTAGATTTTAAAAATATTGTGCACTTTTTATGCTCCTAAGAGTCAGCATTTAGGTGTGTAAGTAAGTGCATTTTTTTGTCTGGTGCCAAGAAAGCAGATGTGCGTGTTATTTCCCAATAGTCCAGGGCAGGGTCACACAGCTAATTCAACACCTCTCAAAAATGGGTGGATGTCTAGACACATAATGGAATTTTGAAATAAAGTTATTTGGGTATGTTTCATTGTGGTCAGCTAAATTTAGCTGGGTGACACCCATGACTAACAAACACTGAAGATTCTAAAATTATAAAATCACAGCAGCATGAATGCTTCCAATAAGCTGCTACAAAGTGCCTCTAAGGTCTGGCTCAGAAGGGACTGTAATAAAATTCAGGGAGCAAAATTCTATGGTTGTCAAACAGAACACTATCTATAGTGGTAAAAATCATCTCACTTAAATATACCCTGCTAACCGAAGAAGTAGTACAAAGAAAACCAAATGACATATCTTTTCATCTACACACCATGAAACCAAAACAAAAGTTTTCCTCCTGCCTTTCCAATCACTCCTTCAGCGTTTTCTTCAAAGGATCCTCCTCATCCCCCCTATAACTATCTGTGGGGGGTTTTCACTGGGTTCTGTCCTCGGTCTCCTTGTCTTCTTATCCACAAACACAAATTCAATAGTCATCTCTATGCTGACACCTCACACATCTCTCTCTTTACTCCAGACCTATCTCCTTTCATGCAAACTGGAATCTCAGCCTGTTTCGGACATCTCCTCATGCATAGCTAATAGTCAACTCAAGATCAACAAGGCTAAAACAGAGCTCTTCATCTCCACCCCCACCCCCATCCAAGCCTTCCTCACTATCTCCTTTCTTGATCACTGTGGATAACACCACCATCTATCTGGTCACTCAAGCCCATAACCTGGGCATCATCTTCAATTGGGACCACCCTAGGTTCTCACATCCAGACTATGGGTATGTCTATACTACCCGCCAGATCGGCAGGCAGCGCAATCCAGCGGGGGTCGATTTATCACATCTAGACAGTGAGGTAAGAAGATCTAAGTATGTTGACTTCAGCTACATTATTCACGTAGCTGAAGTTGCATAACTTAGATCGATTCCCCCCTCCCCCCACAGTATAGACCAGGCCTTAGTCTAAATCTTGCAGGAGTCCGTCTGCATAACATCTCTAAAATGCAGCCTTTTCAGCTATCTGCCCAGCTAAAACTCTTGTCCGGTCTCTCATCATCTCTAGTCTTGATTGCTGCAGCATCCTTCTCTCGGGCCTTGACAAATACAAACTTACCCCGCCGTTATCCATTCAGAACCCTGCTGCAAAGATCTTTTTCCTAGCCCATTGCTTTGACCATGTCACCCTTCGCTTTGCAGCCCTCCACTAACTCCCTTTAGTCTATCGTCTCAGACAGAAGCTACTTGTCTTCACTTTCTTCCATGCTGCCCCTAACATTTTGGGAGGAGCTCCCCATAATCATTTGCAAAAGCTACCTCGTCCACCTGCAAATCCCTCCTTGAAACTCTCCTGTTCCATGATATGGAAAACCTTAATATGGCTGGGCTGTTGGTGTGCTGAGACCTCTGCCTATCATACTGACCAATATTGTCTCAGTGTTTCCTTACACCCCATCTATCTGTTTGAATACATATACTGTCATATTTTATACTTAGATTGTCAGCTTTTTGAGGTGGGGACTGTCATTTTTTTTGTTCTGTGTTTGTACAGCATCTAACACAATGAGGTTCTGGTCTATGACTAGGCTTCTAGGTGCTATGGTAATAATAATACATTGCTATTAATGCAGTTGTAATTAATGCCTCCAATTCTCATGACAAACTAAGCAGCAGAATTTTGGTGCTTTAAATTTGCTGAGAAGAAAATATTTCCCCAACAAAAGCTAGCCCTTGCAAGTCTATTCTATATAAGTTCCTATATCATACCTATTACCAAGGTATATGGGCACAGAGCATCTCAGTGCAATAAAACAATGTAATGCACTCAACACTTCTTCCTTTCTTTCTTTCTCATTGAAAAGTTAGTTATATTTCCAGAAGCATGAAATACTCCTATTTTGGCCCAGCACCTCGTATAGCATAAACATTTTTCAGTTCAATTAAAAAAAACAACCACACTGCCACCTTAAGCATTTTCTTTTTTTCCGTAAAACCATTGCAACAGCTACAACAATTTTATAGCCATATCAGCCTATAAAGACCACAGGTCCATGTTTCCATACCAATGACTTTCAATAAAACACCTGTTGACCTGGTTGGGAAATGTGGCTATGTGCCATACTTTTGTGAGTTTCTCCAATTTAGTGTTTCTTACAGGGAAATGAATGCGAGTGTAAAATACCAACCTACACCTGTTTATTCCCAAGTACAAGATAAATGATAGAAGCAGACTAAGAAATGCCAGACTGGCTGCAGTTCCCCTATTGCCTTAATGGCATAGACACAACTGATAAGCCAATAGCATACATCATTATTTTGCAAATCTGATCTGTTGCAAATTGATCATGGGTCTCATTTGCAAACGTGGCTGCTTAAATAACCTGCACACGTTCCACAGCTACTTGTGTAAACAGGCACGTAAGCAGCGCTAAACAACAGTGCTCTTTTTGTGCCACACTCTTACATGCCCATCTGTAGCATTTATGTATGCAGTTTGCCTGACCACTTTTGAAAAATGAATCTGTTACAGTACAGCAACTGCCATCAGTGAAAATATTTTATACTGTAGAGCAGTAAAAATCAAATCCCACCCACAACATACAAGTCAATTAGTCTTCTAAGTAGTAAGGAGCCAAACCAAATGGAATTAGCCATTTAATGTAATCTCCCTTTGTGGCTGGACTCCCTTTGTGGCATATCCTCAGAGATGCTGGATCAGGGAATTTGGGGGGATGGGAATAAAGGTGGTTTACCACCACTTTCCCACCCCTTGATCCCTGGGGGGTTTATGCATGTCCTATCCCCTCCCCTTCTGATGCTATATATGCTGCTAATACTTAGATGGATGGATGATGGGAGACACTGTGAAGTTTTTATGGCCATGAATTTGGTTTGACCTCATGAATAGTGGTGCTATAAGTTGGGGAGGCAGATCTTCCCCAAAACAACCAAAGAAAATTCTTTGACACATGCCCATCCATCAGATATTTTATTACGGCTCGCAGTTCAGTTTTACACTCCCTCACTTACTTCTCCTTTAAAATTCATTAGTAACCATGGAAACAAGAATGTCAACAATATGGACAGTTGAATGACACCCAAAAGTGCAGTATGACATGAATTTATACTAGGATTTGGAAAGATTGCAAAGATTTTGGAGCTACAGGAATTATGTCCCCAATTCTCAGTCTGCATTTTAGACAGGAAGGGAGATGGGGTGCAAAAGTGGCTGTATTTTAGAGGCTACTATGGCGCTGTACAGTCCTCTGTGGATTTTGGGAAGCAGATAATAGCCAAAACATATTGTATCCTGACCATACTCTGCCCTTACATCTAACTGCTGACCTCCCTCCTTCTCACTGCTCCTTCCTCAACCTGTGCACTGGTGACTTGGTGCTCTACACTGGCCAGGGAGGCTCCCCACACAAAAAATATTTTCTCAAGGGTCTGTTTCTACCCCTTTATGCTGCTAGAGTAGCATAGAGGGGCCTCCATGGAACTGAGAATTCGGCCCTATGTGATGGTTATTAGGCAGACAGACAAATAATGAATTAATTAGTCAGCCCAAGGATGATAACATTTTTGCCCGGAACAGCATGAATGAGAGAAAATGAGGCTGTCTAGTAGGACACTTCCAAGTGAATAATAATTAACCATAGCCATTGTATTTTACTAAGAAACAATAATGTTAATCATCCAGAGCAGCGACAGCCAATTTATAAAGAAGCCTGTTTCTATAACATGGAATTTGCTGATGTCGTTCATAATATCCAGAAGCAGCTCCCTCTTTGGAGGGGCAACACGCTCCTTATGGATGATATTTAAGACACCTGTGTAAAGGTACTGCATTTCATTCTCATGTTACAGGTTTTTCCAATGTGTTTCTTCAAAACATTCCTGTTCTCACTCACCATTTTTCACAAAACACCCTCATCCAATTATCACAGCTTTAGGGTCCTGAAGAAATGAGCGCAATCACTCACTGTAATTAAATGTTTCATATTTTATTAGGACCTGCATACAATATGCAATGTGGAGGTTTCAAATGAAACACTCCATATCTTTATCTATACATCACACACACAATCAAATCCACCAAGACAGAGATTTCTCTCTTGTGCAACTTTTGTATTGCAGTGATAGTTTTTGGAAGGCTGCTTGTAGTCAGATGAGCAAATCATTTGCAAGAATGACCTATTCTGTGGTCAAGAATGCTCAGCTAACAAGATACAAAAGTCATATTGTATTGGCAACATCCATATCTTGTTACCAATATGGAGATAATAAAAAAGGATGACGCTGCAGGGTCTCACTAAGACAGGGACCTTTGCAGAGCATGTAGGTATCCCCAGCCGCCCTCCTTCAGGGCTTTGAACTTCACTGAAAGGGAACTTTGTTTCCTTGTCCAGTGATCAGTCAGCTGTGTTAAACAATTAGAAGGGTTTGTATAAGGCCCAGCGAGCTGCCAATAAGATAAGAATTTCATATTAAATGGCATCATTAAAAGTTCAGTATTCCAGGATTGATTTGTCTCAGCTTTCAAAAGCTGAAGTGCATTAGTAAATGTAAAAGGTACTTCAGATGGCAATTTTCAACATGGAGGCATAAATTATTGAGAGGCATAAAATTAGCTACCTTACAAATAAACCACTGCCAGAATAACGGCCCCACACTACCTACGCTTTAGGGATTCTTAAACTTCATTGCACCATGACCCCCCCTTTGATAACAAAGTTACTACATGACTCTGGGAGGGGGGGTAGAACCTGAGCCTCGCCTGAGTGGAGCTTGGGCTTCACCTTCAGCCCTGGGTCCCAGCAAGTGTAATGCTGGCCCTGGCAACCCCATTAAAATGGAGTCATGACTCACCTTGGGGTCCTGACCTACAGTTTGAGAACCACTGGCTTAACGAAAGGCGATGGAGAAAAGCTAGCACTAAATGTAATTGTTGTTTGATCTCCCTTGCCTGTCCTGAGAAACTGGAGCCAGAGTTACTGGGAAATGATGCTGCTGATCTATTGGGGAATAAGGCAGTTGCCCACATTTACTGAAGGCAACACCTTATACCATTCAACCATCCTGACAGCTGCATTCCCCACATTGACTTATCTCCTTGGATGTGCGCTGTGGTTTTTAGCCCCATTTCTCCTCATCCTCTGGGCAGATAATAAAAAGAAGAAACATTAAAAGTGCAATATAAATGTATTTATTGAAACCCTTATTTCCAGCGACAGATGGAGGAAACTATTTAAGTAACTTTATAAGACAATATAATGTAATAAGCTACAACACAGCAGGGGAAAGAGAAAAGGGCCACAACCATAAAAAGCAAGACTGAAACAAAGGAGCCATATAAAATTCCTATTCAGGCACAGAAGAAGAAATAAAAAGAGAAAGAACAATAAAAGAGACATATTAAAAATGACCTTAAAATAATGTCTATTCTATACCATTAGACTTGGTTGCTTGGGACCTATATTTTGAGACATCAGCACATTAAACTCCGGATATTGTATTGGAAACCTGAGCTTGCATGGTTAACAGGGACAACTGTCTCTGAATAATTACCCCCAAGATACTGGCTGTATTACTCAGACGACTAGCACTTTTGTCCATTTCCACTGCAGAAGAAGTTATTGTTTGTGTCACAGTGGTTAATTCCTATAGGATGTAAATATTTTAACCAATAAGCTGGCTTATTGTGATGTTAAGTGGCATAGTCCAGTAGTTAGGGCACTGCACTAGGAATCAAGCAGCCTGGGTTTTATTCCTCGCAATGCCACTGATTTGTGTGACTGTAGGCAGGTCACTTCACCACTCTTACTAGTAGTTGTTGATGGTGTGTGTGTGTGTGAGAAAGTGAGTGAAACTCAGTTCAAAAGTTATTATAATTTGTGGCCTTCCTGAAAATATATGCATAATATGCTAGTTAATGAAAACAAACCTAATGGTTAGCCAATTTTCTTGAGACTAATAATACATAAATAACATTTCAGTGATAGACTGTATGGTTATTAAACGGTTACTGCACGTGCCTCAAGATGAAACCTTGTCTTGCCCGCCCATATAGGGTTGCCAACTGTCTAATTGCACAAACCCGAACACCCTAGCCCCTTCCCCGAGGCCCCTTCCCCTTCCTAACCCCTTCCCCGAGGCCCAGCCCCCCCACTCACTACATTCCCCCTCCCTCGGTGGCTTGCTCTCACCCTCATTCACTTTCACTGGGCTGGGGCAGGGGTTTTTGAGGTGTGGAAGGGGATGAGGACTCTAACTGGGGATGCAAGCTCCGGGGTGGGGCCAGAAATGAGAGGTTCAGGGTGCGGGAGGGAGATCTGGGCTGGGGCAGGGAGTTGGGGTGTGGGAGGGGGTGAGGGCTCCAGCTGGGGGTGAGGGGTTTGGGGTGCAGGAGAGGGCTCCAGGTTTGGGGGGGCTCAGGGCTGGGACAGGGGTTTGGGGCACGGGCTTACCTCGGGTGGCTCCCGGTCAGCAGTGCAGCAAGGCTAAGGCAGGCTCCCTGCCTGTCTTGGCACCATGCTGCGTCCCAGAAGAGGACAGCAGGTCCAGCTCCTAGGCAGGGGAGCCAGGAGGCTCCGCATGCTGCTCTCACATGCAGGCACTGTCTGCCCCCACAGCTCCCATTGGCTGCGGTTCCCGGGCAATGGGAATGCGGAGCCAGTGATGGGGGTGGGGACAGTGTGCGGAGCCCCATGGCCCCCACCCCTTGCCTAGGAGCCGGACCTGCTGCCTGCTTCCAGGGCGCAGCTTGGTGCCAGGACAAGTAGGGACTAGCCCACCTTACACCCACAGTGCCATCGACTGGACTTTTAATGGCCCGGTTGGCAGTGCTGACAGGAGCCTCCAGGGTCCCTTTTTGACTGGGCATTCCAGCTGAAAACTGGACATCTAGCAACTCTACCCCCATAATAGCAGCCAGCCAGTGCAGGGTAGAGCTGTGGACTGTTTCCTCAGCTCCACTTGTAAGCAGCTGAACACAAGGCCTGCTTACGTGGGTTGTGCACTCACTTGCAGATTTTCACTCTCAATGAGCAGCCAAAAAGGTCTTTCCCAGATGAAAAACAAGCCTTCTAGAGCCATGCCCAACAAGAAAGGGGGGTGGGCGGTAATTAGTCAGTTCAAATTCCCTTCACCATTAATGGGACCTATACATTCATATCAAATAAAGTTTAGGTCCCTGTGTTTGGAAACTGACGGGCTCTATTAAACTGACGGGCTCATTCTCAGCCTAAATGTGAATTCTAACAGTTCATCTTTCTTCTAGATATTTGACAAATACAATCGGGGTGGATATTCTTGTTCTTGAGGGAGATTTTTAATAAAGACTACAGATATATAGTTCTCAGCTCTTTTGGTAAGCAGACAGGTGTCCCTGTGTAGCGTCTGGTACTTATTATTTCTTTCCGAGGGACAAGCACCTAAAATCAGGATATTGTATTGGAAACCTGAGATAGCTTACTACACCTGAACAGCGATCACTGGATAATTCCTTCCAGAAGGATGTAAGGCCAGTAATGGCAAAGCAGTGCAAAGGGCATGACGAATACTCAGGTATTTTTTTCCCAATAATATATATTATATTACAACAAAAAACTACATTAAAAGAACATTATTCAGGTTTGAAAGTCAACCACTCAAAAGTTAGGAAATGCCAGAATTAAGGTCGCCGGTGCAAGTGTCCCGTGTGTATGCATTATGATACAATACTTATAGTCTGTAGTCTTTATACGATCACATAAAAAGCAAACTGAAAAAAAGAAACTTTCTCAGGTGGCATCGTATTGACACATGCATGGTTCCTCAGCAGGGTTGGAAACTATAGATCCACTGCACAGACCTCTGCCATTTAAGCTACTGTAATAAATGACACCAACAGTAAATTGTCATCTTCTAGCTGGGCCAGAACTAGATGGGGATGCGAGAGACATTTTGCCAGCAGATTTCACAGATATTTGCTGACAGCAGACGAATGGTGAGACTTGGGAATCTTGGGTTCCATTTTAGGCTTTAAAGGGGAGTGTACTCTAGTAGGCACAGACTCTTCTATTTCCCCAAGCTTGACCCCCTTCTTTCCTGTCCCCTCTAACCTGGTCCTGTCCCAGTCCTGTCTCTTCCTGACCCAGGCTCCTCTTCCCAGGCCCATTCTCTTCACCTAGCCAGTCCTAGTCTCCACTCCTCAGGCTTCTCATCACAACCCCAGTCTCCTTGCTCAGCCAGTCCTAGTCTCCCGCTCTGGGCTCACTGTCTGAGTTCCAATCTTCCACCCTGATCCCAAGTGATTCCCCCTCCACACGTCCAGTCCCAATCTTCTTGCCCAACCAGTCTCAGCTACCCACTCCTGCCCCAATTCCCTTTCCCCAGTCTCCTTGCCCAGCCAGACCCCAGCCTTTTCTCCATCTCAGAGTCCCCTGCCAGACAACTGGCTCTCAGATACCCCACCATTTTTATCACTGGCTCCCAGTCCTAGTCTCTCCCGCGGCAGCTCCCAATCCCTGCATCCCTGCACAATCAGTCCAAGCCTTCCCTGTCCTCCTGGCTCCCAGTCCGTCTTCTTGCCCAACCAGTCCTAGACTGACTTCCTCCGGCAGCTCCTAGTCTCCCTCTCAGGTCCCAGTCCCAGTCTCCTTTCCCAGCCAGTCCCAGTTTCACTTCCCCCTCCTCCTGTCCCAGTCTTACCAGATGCCTCATTCCAGTCTACTCCTTTCCCTCCCCTTGGTCTGACCTTTGTACTCTAATCAGACGGCTTCCGCCCATGTGCTGCCAATGTGGGGGCCATTGTGAGCATAGGAGAGGCAGGCTGCTGGCTCTCCTTTCCAATGCCCAGCTTTAGAAGGAAAGTCCTTTTTAAGTCCCTGTAGCCTGAGGCTGGAGCATGCTCAGTTGCTCTGTGGGGATGGTTCACGTGCAGTCTGGTAGGTACGAGGTGCTGTGAGAGGCTCAAGCATGCTCAGTGAGGATGGAACCTTCAGAGATTATAGCTGTTAAAAATGATCATGTGCAAACTGATTTTTCAAAGGATTATATCTCAGCCAAATTTGGGCAAATTTTCATAGGGATGGCAAAATGGAACTCAGACACAAAGGCCAAATTTTCTTTCCCTGAGCCAAGGTCTGGGGGTCCTAAAC
This sequence comes from Eretmochelys imbricata, assembly GCF_965152235.1. NCBI lineage: Eukaryota > Metazoa > Chordata > Testudines > Cheloniidae > Eretmochelys > Eretmochelys imbricata. Next base: position 48,836,421 of record NC_135576.1, on the reverse strand, counting down.
ATTTGAAAGAAAAGGGCTTAATTTTTTTTTAACAAGGACAAAACACCATCTTTTCCCCTAGCCTCATTCTCGGAAACAGCTGAACAGTTTTGGCTAAATTTCCCCCCAAAATATTCAGCTTGAAGCAGACATCCCGCATGGAAAATTTTAGCCTAAATGGTTTGGTAAAGTTAAAAGCAACTGAAAACAGGGTCTTACAATGGGAAGTGTTGGGCAACCTTAATAGACATTGCTACCGGCCTGCCTATACTATTTAATTTCACCACAAAGTGTGCAAAAGATATTTTTAATGTTGTCAGTTGTTCTGTCACACTCTTAAGCACCAAGAAGCTCTTAAATACCTTATATGGTCAAATGAATGAAATTTGAAATACTCACCTGCACTTCATTCTTCAGAGGCAGTGTGGCTCATAGAGGGTCCTGTTAATGATACTATCGTTCAACAGATGTTCAGTGCATCAGACCTTTATGTGCATGGAAGGAAAGTGGAAATATTTACCAGCTGACTGATTGCACTGCAGCCATTGTAATGCATGCTGGAATGCAGCAATGGCTTATGAATCAACTCATCTGTCTTTTCCATTAGTGAGGCCTTCTGTCTCATGTGTGCCAACTGCAGGATCTGAACATTCATCTTTCCTCTTCCCAGCTCCTCCGAGGTGAAATTCACTCTGACAGTCAGCACAAAACCCTTCGCAACATTTAAGCTGCCCGCAGTGGGGGCTGCATGGAAGGCGCAGCCAGTGTAGCCATACAAGCGGGCCTGTGCACATTACAGAGGGAGTCTCCATCCTTAATACCGGGTTTATAATGGCACCAGGCCCATGCTCAAAAGGGACCCTGGCCTGGCCTGATGCTTCACTTGTGCTGTGGCCAACCTGGCACTGGCTGCTCTCCACCCCCCCATCCCCTTCTGCCACTGGCCCTCTTGGCAGCCTGGCCAGCCCAGGGTTTCTCCCCACCCCGTGACCTGACCTGCTGGTTCCTCCCCACTCCCTCCCCCCCGCCCCCACCACCCACTTGCTCCTCTCGGCCAGCTGGCTGAGGCCTCCTCTCCGCCCCCTGTCATCAGCAGGCAGTTCCTGGCTGCCTGCCAGTGAGGCAGGCAGAGAGGAGCCCTCAGCTGCTGCCGCTCCAGCCCCACCTCCTCTCCCCAGCAGCTCGTATCACTTAGTGGAGCAAGCAGGGGTGTGTGTGTGGCTAGTTCAGCAGGCCCAGGTCAGGGGTTTCTAGCTGTCGTTTCTAGCTGCAGCCAGCTGGGTGCCCCTGTGGTGTCTGCACACCGATTGCGCGGCCAGCGCCTCCTCCCTGCGCTCTCAGATCCCACACCCCGTGCACTTGCCCTGGCCTGGCCCTGCCTCGGCCATTATTCTAATGCGGAGGCCAGGGAGCATGACTGGGGATTCAGGTTGCGGGAGGTCTGGTTCAGGAACTGAGGTTTGGGAGAAGCCCTGGTCTGGTGGGCAGTAGGGAGGTTGAGGTCGAGAACGGTCAGTTTATAGAGGAGTCTGATCCAGTTTGGGCTGGAAGGGGGAGTCTAGTCCATTTTGGGGGTTTGGTCTGGAGAGGGATGTGGGCCTTGTCTGGTTTGGGGGTGGGGTTCAGTCTGGGGAGGGATGTGGGTCTGGTCTGATTGGCGGGTTGGCTCAGTCTTTTGGGGGCACAGCTGGTCCAGATCCTAGGCTCTGTGCCTCTCTGCCTGGAGGGAAGGACTAGCAAGACGAATGTGAATAATGACTCTGTAAATAAAATGTATTAAAGTTTTTCATATTTTTTTATTTTTAAAATGTTTTCAACAATTTTTTAAATCCGCCCCAATTTCATACACTGATTTAATTCAAGCCCTGGTAGTTCATATGAGAAATGTGAAGGATGAGATAGTGTGACGGTGGCTGGTGTAGGGTTGCCAACTCTCTTAACTGCACAAAAACCAAACACCCTGGCCCCACCCACTGCCCCTGTCCTGCCCTGCCCCTTCTCTGAGGCCTCACCCCCACTCACGCCATCCCCCTCCCTCCATTGCTCGCTCTCCGCCACCCTCACTTACTTTCACTGGGCTAAGGCAGGGGGTTGGGATATAGGAGGGGGTGAGGGCTCCAAGGTGGGGCCAGAAATGAGGGGTTCAGGGTGCGTGAGGGGGCTCCAGACTGGGGCAGAGGGTTGGGGCATGAGAGAGGGTGAGTTGCAGGCTCTGGGAGGGAGTTTGGGTGTGGGAGGGAATTCCCACATGGGGCAGGGGATACAGGCATGGGAGGGGGTTCAGCGTGTGGACTCTGGCCAGGCGGCACTTAACTCAGGCAGCTTCCCAGAAGCAGCTGGCATGTCCCTGCAGCCCCTAGGTGGAGGGGCCAAGCAGCTCTGTGCGCTGCCCTTGCCCACCGGCACCGGCCCCGCAGCTCCCATTGGCCAAGGTTCCCAGCCAGCGAGAACCTAGGGGCCGCAGGGACATGCCAGCCACTTCTGGGAGCCTCGCGGAGCCAGGGCACGCAGGGAGCCTGCCTTAGCTCCGCTGGACCACCGACTGGACGTTTAATGGCTCGATCAGGAGTACTGACCAGTGATACCAGAGTCCCTTTTCAACCAGGCATTCCGGCAAAAACCTGACACCTGGCAACCCTAGGCTGGTGTTCTGGCCAACTTTGGATTTTGTTAGCTGTTTTTACCCACTGTGTTTTATTTTGTATTTTTTTCTCTTAGAACTTTTTTATGTGCACTTTTGAGTATTCTTTTCACCCTAGGGCTGGTACCCTAATGGCAGCCACTTCCATCTTCACCTTAAACTTGTAAATATTGTAAATAAAACCTGCGCAGCTGTGTGCTGTGTCAAAGACAACTCCTGTGTCGATCGCCTGTCTTTTACAATCGTTCCCCATGGGGCCCCACAAATATGTTTAGAGCTGAGTCCACAAAAAATTAATCTGGTCCTGTCCCAGGGTGACTTTCATTGGGCCACCGCACAAAGGACTACTGGAGGCAGGCCCAGGGAGAGGCCATTGGAACCACTCTTATATGTATTTTGCCCCCAAACTCCTGTTTTGGGGGACCAACCTGGCCTAGAAAAGGCCCAGGATTGGGCTGGAGGCTGCAACTGTGGCTTCAAGCAACCTTTGTCAAGGGGTGCTGGAACAATTTGTATGGTGGGGGTGCTGAGAGCCATTGAACCAAACTGCAAACCCTGTAAATGATGGAAACCACTTCAAGCCAGGGGTTACAGCAGCACCCCCAGCATCAATAGTTCCAGCACCTATGCCTTTGTCCCATCTCTCACCACTCTTGAGTTTCACTGAGAGATGTTCAATCATGGAACTCATTTTAAGTCACACGGGCAAGCACTGGCCAGATACTTAGACGCATGGGGGACAGCCGTCTGTGAAAATATCCTATAAATGCTCTTTTAAGATCAAATCAATTTCTTTCCACAAGTGAAGTAAATCAGGCTGTGTTCCTAGCACAATTAATATAAATATATCCTGAACAACATGCATAGTATAAGCTATAAATCCATAACCTAACAGAAAGATACTTTAAAGCCGATTTCATAGGACTCTGTTAGCCATGACCTAACATAAAAGGGAATCTGTTCATCTAATCTCACCAGGAAAAGCATTTCAGTATAAAGGCGCATAAAAATGAATGCTTGGCCCTAGTTGGAGACCATTTTCCATAATGGGAGGTGGAGGGAGATCATGCAGAAAGACAGCACCTGATGATGACTGGAGATAAGTCTCGGATAAAACTTGGAGACTGGCTGAGAGTTTAGCCTTGTGGTTTACATTAGAGTCTTATCTCTCCTGAAAGAAAATTGAAATTATTATTTAGTACTTTGAACTAAGTGGAAAGACAAAAGCTAGCAAATGGTTGATTAAATCTCTTCATGAAGGCATTCAGGCATAGGCTATCACCCATTAAATTACTGCTTGGGCAGCATTAACTGGCAGTGAGATAGCTCAGACCCTTCTTTCTACCCTTCACCAGCAAAGATTACCCATGTCACATCGGTTGCCTTGGCCCTCAGAGTAGAGAATATAAGTGGGAAATAAAAGGAATTTTCCTCCTGTAAGAAATTCTGATATTTCTGTTTGTTTTTGTTGTGAATTGGGATGAAAAATTGAAATATCAAGCTTTTGGGGGAATGAAAAGATACGAACAATTTTGACATGTTGTTTTGACATTTCCAATCAAAATAAAACATTTTGAGGTTCCTGAATCAAAAAGTTTCATTTTTGTTTGTCCGATCAAAGCATAGTTCTGACAAGCTTTCTGACAATAATCTGCTTCTGCCTGAGCCAGGCCTCACAAGAGAAGTAGTGCCTCATGTCCCTGTCCTCGCAATGGGGCAGATTCCCTGGGCAGACTACATCTTCCATATGCAGAGCCTTGAAGGTGAGATCAAGAAGTCGAAATGGAGGTGGTGACAGGATTTGATTGACAGGTGTATTGTGCAACCTGGAGTCATGTGATTATGTGAAAAGCTCAGCTTCGATATTTGCTATTTAAAAAGTTTCTAGTCCTCATAGTTTCAGAGAAAAAATTGAAAACATGACTCCTAAAGACTCAGAAGTGAGAAGGTAAATTTATATATATATAGCCAAATATATATATATATATAGCCAAACCCAAAATCATGAGCTGGTCCCCAAGAATCATGAGATTTTTCTATATATTGAAAAATCTCATGATTCTTGGGGACCAGCTCATGATTTTGGGTTTGGCAATACTGTAGTATTTGATATAAATATTAGAAATGTAGTGGTAGTCACATTACCTAATGCACTGCAGGAAGGCACAGAGATACTGCAGTATGAAAATTACTAAAATAGAATAAGAAAAATGAACGTCAACCACAGGAAAGAAATGAAACAAGCTGCCAGGACAGGATGTGGACTCACCTTTGATTAAGGTACCTACGAAACCCAGCTATCATAGATAGATATTTAGGTCAGAAGGGACCATTATGATCATCTAGTCTGACCTCGTGCACAACGCAGGCCACAGAATTTCACCCACCACTCCTGCGAAAAACCTCTCACCTATATCTGTGCTATTGAAGGCCTCAAATCAAAGTTTAAAGACTTCAAGGAGCAGAAAATCCTCCAGCAAGTGACCCGTGCCCCATGCTACAGAGGAAGGCGAAAAACCTCCATGGCCTCTTCCAATCTGCCCTGGAGGAAAATTCCTTCCCGACCCCAAATATGGCGATCAGCTAAACCCTGAGCATATGGGCAAGATTCATCAGCCAGATACTACAGAAAATTCTTTCCTGGGTAACTCAGATCCCACCCCATCTAATATCCCATCACAGGCCATTGGACCTATTTACCATGAATATTTAATTACATGGCTGTTCAGGAATAATTATCAAATTAATCACTTAAAAATATTATGATCCAGAGGAATGAATGAAGAGATGGGAGTCCAGAAGGCCTGAATTCTAATCCTGGACCTGTCACTGACTTCCAGTTTGGCCTTGAGCAAATCATTAAACCCCTCTGCCTTAGTTTGTTATCTAAAAGAGGGATAATGCCTCCTTACTTTGAATTTAAGCATTACTATTAGCTACATCGTTACTGCAAGGAATACCCTTGATGTCCACTAGAGGTCCCCTCCATTAGCCTGTGAAAGTTTTTGTAGGTGAACACTAAGCATTACCAGGGCTAGGAGGCAATAAAACAAAAATGTATACTGAACTTCAGTTAGCTAAAAGCAAAAAGTCACACAGAATACCAAAATGGAGAAATAAACGGACTTCATGCTGAAGCAGACAAAAATACTCGGTGTTGAAGCCAATGCCTAGAAATACATCAGTCTTTGGTACCCACAACAACAGTGAAGCAAAGAGTGGTTGTGGATGCATTTACTTTAGCACCAGGAATGAAAAAATAGCTTTGATCCTTTTAACATTAGGTTGTACCATTTGTAATTGACCTCAAAGTTAATAGGCAGGCAGCAATGTCCTGCTGTCATTCAGACCTCCCATTGCTCTGTATCTCATTATAAAATTAGATCCAACCAAGGAAACAGTGCAGAGACTATTATTATTATTCCAAGATAGAAATATATCCAATAGAACACTGGCCCATTCTGCAAACAGATTAAGTCTGTGCTTATCCAAAGCAATCACATGCTATTGCATTAATAAAACCAAATCAGGAGGAAATGACAGAGTCCCTGCCTCATTCAGAAATACGAAACCACTTTAAACTGGTGCACTCATGGCCTACCTGTACTCACATGTAAGTCCATGGGAGCAGGAACAGGCCCCCAGTGCACACAATTGGAGCCTCATAAGTGAATTGTTTAATAGTTACTATGATGGAGGTATGATTTTTTTTTGTGCATCTAACATTTGTGTTAGTTACTTGTGCTCCCTGTAGAATTCTATATTTGTATGTTCCTATGTCTTTTTTTATCTTTTAAATGTAATGACATATTTTATTGCCATAAATTGCATGCGTAGGTATTTAAATATTCAAGACCCATTTCTATCCTGCTCAGGTGCAACTCCCATTGATGATAGTGTAAGTGAAAGCAAAATCTGATGCACATTGTTTAATATAAAAAGAAAAAAGAAAAGGAGTACTTGTGGCACCTTAGAGACTAACCAATTTATTTGAGCATAAGCTTTCATGAGCTACAGCTCACTTCATGGGATGCTGTAGCTCACGAAAGCTTATGCTCAAATAAATTGGTTAGTCTCTAAGGTGCCACAAGTACTCCTTTTCTTTTTGCGAATACAGACTAACATGGCTGTTACTCTGAAACCCATTGTTTAATATGTCAGTTTTCTGGTATTACAAAAATCTATTAGAAATTGTCACCATTAAAAAGTCAGCCAACACCAATAGTTACCATACAATGTTATTTCCTATTCCAATGAATTTCCTATTCCCTGAAAGGGACTATTCCAGTATTCCATATATCACTGCCTGGTAACTGCGAGTGAATGTTGACTTCTTACTGGTGACCATTGGTATTTTCATTAATGCATCTATATAATGGTAGGTGAGGATGTACTACTCAATTACCCGGCCTCATAATCATGAGAAATTCATTATGGGCAGTTCCTTCTGTGACTTCAGTTCTATAGCCAATAAAAGTTGGCTATTTTCCATCCCAAATTTTTTGTGCAGTGTGCTGGTGCCAAAGGCATGCCTTATTCCACCTCCAGATAGCTGCATTTCAGCTGAGAAATAAGGCTGCTGCACCAAGATTTTAAAATACTTTGAGAGCATATGTGGGTGGAGGAGCAATATACAAGCAAAATATTTTCGTGCCCAGAAAATCTGATCATTGATGATTTGGTCAAATTTTGCAGTTTAAGTATCTCCTTAGTTACTAAAATAGTGATAAAAGTAAACAGCTTGGCATTCTGCAGGAGCAACAGAATTGTCCACAAAAGTGAGCTATCAAATACAGCCATGCTTCATGCTTTTCGTTATAAGAAGGGGCTAATTCTTTGAGAGAGGAAGAAAATAAATATATGTGTTTCTGTGCATGGGATCAAATAATGGGCTGTCAGATACAATAACAGCTTCAATATGAGGTTGGACATTGAGGAAAAAGGAAAAGATGGGCCCAAATCAAAACCCTGGTTCTGGATACTTTTGAACTTTGTGGAAGTGCTAATCCAGATCTAGATCCCAGTCCAAACCTCATAGCTGTTTGTATTCTGATTCATAAGCCAAATCAAAATGGCACTCCTGTAAAATAGGCCATGCTGTATTAGGACCTGATCCTTTGGCTCAGCCTCTCACCATGCAGTATTGTACACTTTTAATTAAAGCTGTAGCTGGTATTTCCATCTTAAATATTTTTACTTGTTATCCACTTGATGTGGAATCATTTTAATTCTAATTGTGTATGCCGAATCTCACCGCAAAGAATAACCTTTGTTAATCTAATCCAGCTCCTCCTAAACTGCTGAGGAGTTCAGAATTTGGCAACAAGGAGGTAGCCTGGCTCACCTATTTCTTTTTTTTAATTCACATCATCCCAAACCTGCAGGATAGAATCAAAACACAGAGGGCCCTGTTATTGAAATGCAAATGGAGAACATACATTGGAGTGTAGTAACTGAGGTCCTTTATCAAACCAGTATTCATAATTACAGCATCAAGTCATTTCCTAATGTAAGTATGATGAAAGGCAAAGCAGCAGAGTTAATAACAAATTAAGGTTGAGAAATCAAGCGCTAAAAAGAGATTCCAAATGTTAAAGTTGCTCTCACAATGTTAATTTAAGTATATTGATAACCTCTGTGTTTTTGGTAGATACTTATAAATCAACATGTAACAGAGGAAAAAGACAGCTAAATGTGACCATTATAGTTGTGGAAGTCACTTTTCACTTTTGGGATTTCCTTGATGTTTTGATGTTGGAGAGCTTCATTTTTTAATCTTAATGCTTCTTGTTTACATTTATTTCACCCCCTTTTTAAAGAAAAGAAAAAGAAAGAAATCAATATCTGAACTATTTGGCTTTCACAGTCTATAAGCTCCATGGGCTTCACCGGGGAAGTCATAAATTCCTTGCAACTGAGCTACTCTTAGATTGTAAACTTTGCTAAATTTTAAACTATTTCAGGCAGCGACTGTCTTCCTTTGTGTGTGTGGTGTCAAACACGTTGTGAACGTCTTTGGAATACAAATGGTGATGATAATTCTGACTACAGCGGTTACAAGCTCCACAGCTGTGCCCGCAGAGCATCTAAGATTTGGTAAATCAAATGGCGTTATTAGTAGGGCTGTCAATTAATCACAGTTAACTCATGCGATTAACTCAAAAAAATTAATCACGATTAAAAACATTAATTGCACTGTTAAACAATAGAATACCAATTGAAATTTATTAAATATTTTGGATGTTTTTCTACATTTTCAAATATATTGATTTCAATTACAACACAGAATACAAAGTGTACAGTGCTCACTTTATATTATTTTTATTACAAATATTTGCACTGTAAAAGTAATAAAAGAAATCGTATTTTTCAATTCTCCTCATACAAGTACTGTAGTGCAATCTCTTTATCATGAAAGTGCAACTTACAAATGTAGTTTTTTGTTGTTACATAACTGCACTCAAAAACAAAACAACGTAAAACTTTAGAGCCTACAAGTCCACTCAGTTCTACTTCTTGTTCAGCCAATCGCAAGGAGAAAAAAGTTTGTTTACAGTTACGGGAGATAATGCTGCCCACTTCTTAATTACAATGTCACCTGAAGGTGAAAACAGGTGTTTGCATGGTACTGTTGTAGCCGGCGTTGCAAGATATTTACGTGCCAGATGCACTAAAGATTCATATGCCTCTTCATGCTTAGGCCATCATTCCAGAAGACATGCTTCCATGCTGATGATGCTCATTAAAAAAAGAATGTGTTAATTAAATTTGTGACTGAACTCCTTGGGGGAGAATTGTATGTCTCCTGCTCTATTTTACCTGCATTCTGCCATGTATTTCATGTTATAGCAGTTTCGGATGATGATCCAATACATGTTGTTCGTTTTAAGAACACTTTCACTGCAGATTTGACAAAACACAAAGAAGATACCAATGTGAAATTTCTAAAGATAGCTACAGTACTCGACCCAAGAATCTGAAGTGCCTTCCAAAATCTGAGAGGGATGAGGTGTGGAGCATGCTTTCAGAAGTCTTAAAAGAGCAACACTCCGATGCGGAAACTATAGAACTCAAAAAAGAAAATCAACCTTCTGCTGGTGGTATCTGACTCAGATGATGAAAATGAACATGCATCAGTCCGCACTGCTTTGGACCGTTATCGAGCAGAACTCATCATCACCATGGACGCACGTCCTCTGGAATCGTGGTTGAAGCATCAAGGGACATATGAATCTTTAGCGCATCTGGCTTGTAAATATCTTGTGATGCTGACTACAATAGTGCCATTCAAACGCCTGTTCTCACTTTCAGGTGACATTGTAAACAAGAAGCAGGCAGTATTATCTTCTGCAAATGTAAACAAACTTGTTTGTCTGAGTGATTGATTGAACAAGAAGTAGGACCGATTGGACTTGTAGGCGCTAAAGTTTTACATTGTTTTATTTTTGAATGCAGGAGTTTTTTGTACATAATTCTACATTTATAAGTTAAACTTTCATGATAAAGATATTGCACTACAGTACTTGCATTAGGTGAATTTGAAAAATACTATTTCTTTTGTTTTTTTTCTTTTACAGTGCAAATATTTGTAATAAAAATATATATAAAGTGAGCACTGTACACTTTGTATTCTGAGTTGTAATTGAAATTAATATATTTGAAAATGTAGAAAAATCCAAAAATATTTAAATAAATTGTATTCCATTATTGTTTAACAGCATGATTAATCATGATTAATTTTTGCTATTATTGTTATTGTTTGTCTTATTGCCATCCCATTATGTTGGCACATATCAAATTGGTGTGAATTTCTTTCTGGAAATCTTCCATTATCCAGACAGATCTCAATTGCTTTTTGAACTGTATCCACCCTTCACTCAGGTAAAGCTCCTACTGAAGACAATGGACCAAATCCTGAAACCCTTCCTCAGTTTTTTACTCAGTCCTAAGAAAGACAAAAGTCCCATTGTTTTTACAGAGTTTTGTCTGAAGAAGAACAGCAGGATTTGTTTCAGTTTAGAGTTTTGCCTGAGAAAACCGTCCACAATTTAGACCTTCATCAATCTCCCTTGAGTATGACGTGAACACTGGAATACTGTACACTCACAGATGTATTTTTACAACTTCATTTTAGTTGGTGGACCACATTGTCCAAACGACTTTTTCAGTGACCATCACCAAACAGAAATACCTACTATGCAATACCTTTCCTACCCTCAGTCAAGCTGATCCTAGATATTTAGGAACAGGAAGAAGGGATAGCAGTGCATTTAAAATAGTTTTCTCCCAAATTAAAGCCAGACATTCAAACAATTTCAACAAGGCTAGTATTTTTTTAAAGAATAAACAGCTAGTCTGATACAGACACTCACTCACTCACTCGCTCGCTCACTCACTCAGAGGATACATTATCTGATAAAAAATGAGACTGGCTAGAAGATTTCATAGAATATCAGGGTTGGAAGGGACCTCAGAAGGTCATCTAGTCCAACCCCCTGCTCAAAGCAGGACCAATCCCCAATTTTTGCCCCAGATCCCAAATGGCCCCCCTCAAGGATTGAACTCACAACCCTGGGTTTAGCAGGCCAATGCTCAAACCACTGAGGCTAGTTCATGTCTGGCTTGCTCATATTAAAGAGTGTTCTGGTTCTAAAAAGCTTACCATGCGCCCATTCTCAAATATAGAAACACACCATCTGAGAACAATAATAAACAAAAATTCCCCTCTTCATTTCTTTATAGCTCTCCTAAATAGCTACACCTGTATTCTGATGGCAGAGATATAGTATAAATTAATCTCTATTGTTATTTACAGTACAGCACCCTGTGTGTCCTTAGCAAACAAAATTTAACTGAAAAGAAATTGCACTAATTTTAGATTCTATGAATACCTGTCTGAGCAGGGGGCAGGTTTGCAATCTACAGCTATGGCATTGAGTAGCACTAGTGGGAATGCTCAAATATTTACAGTGCTCATCTGCAAACTGTTATATGCAGTGTTGTTGTAGCTGTGTTGGTCCCAGGATATTAGAGAGACCATGTCGGGGGAGGTAATATCTTTTAGTGGACCAGCTTCTGTTGGTGAGAGAGACAAGTTTTCAAGCTTACACAGATCTGAAGAAGAGCTCTGTGTAAGTTTGAAAGCTTCTCTCTGCAGTCTCTGCGGACCACTTAATGATCTTTCCAAATGTTTGTACTGTTAGCGAACTATTGTAAAGCACTTTGGATAAATGAGCTATATATAAAAAAACCCTTAATAATGCCAGCATATGCCAGAATATCTAAACAAAGCTGAGAAATGCAATATGAAAATGAGAGTCACTTTTTAATATTATTCATAGATGCATTATTCAATGGACTGAGGGAAACCATGCTGTCTCAGAACTGCTAATGAAATTCACAGTCCTAGCAACAAAAGCATTAGATGCAGTATGAAATGGTCAGTATAGATCATTCTGAACAGCCCTGGTATAACACCACATCATCTCCCTTCTTGATGCTGTGGACAATATTGTCCAATGTTTATTTATTTTAGGACAATCTTGCAAAATTCTTTCCCCCCCGTCCTCCTAGGATGTGTCATTTTTGACAGTTCATTCCACTATCATTCATTTTTAGATTATCATGGGGAGATGAGTAGGTTTCATGCCTGGGCTACTAAAATTTCATGCCATTTTTTAATTCTGCTTTAGGAATTCCCAGTTCATGAACATTATTTTCTTTTGTTAGGTGAGATTTCAAATTTGGCAGCTGGGAGATTTTGGGAAGAGATTTGTTCTCTTTGTTCATACTTTTCCCTTACTTTTTCCTCTCAAAAAAGTGAGGTTAAAACAAGGTTTAGGCTTCCCAGGGAACCCTCTTTGGAGATTACCAAATGACACATACTGGGCCAGATTTTCTTCCTCTGTCTCATCAACTGAGACAGCTGAGAATTCCCTTAGCAAGAGGAAGCTCTTTGCTGGTGTGGAGCTGGCCTCGATACCAACCGCCTCATTGTAGGGCCCTCTGGGACCATAACCAACATGTAAGAGTCTAGAAGTTGCTCTAATGCACATTGAGACTATGGTTTGCACAGGCCTGGCTTGAGAATCAGAGGGCCATAATCAGCTCTCTGAGGCCCTTTCCCTTTCCCTCCGCATTCTGACCAGATGTTGGTGTAGGAAAGAATGTGGCCCTTGAACCTAAATAGGTTAACTGTACCATTTTGAGGGATCAGTGATACACTCTATTATTATTACATTCCAGAAGACCGATAAACGATTTAATTTACAATATTAATATGTATATGTGGTGTTTTATTTGTCTTACTTATACTGCATAGTTTTTTATATTTTCAAACTGTTATAGAATAAATACTACCCAAATGCAAACTCTAATCAAAATTCAGAAAGATCTGTGAGGTAGGAAAATATCATCATACCAATTTTATGTAATGGGAAACTGACAGAGAGCGGATATAGGACTTCCTTGAGGCCCCATAGCAAGTCAGTAGTGCAACCAGAGTTATAATATAAGAATTGCTATCTTCTAGCCCCTCTGGATTCCAATCCAGTCATGCCTACTTCTCTAGACTATAACTCTCTATGGTCCCTGTTCTGCAATCCTTATTCACATTGGCTTTCAATGGGACTACTTAATGCTTCTCAATGAGAATATTCATGTGAGTAAGGGCTACTTAGCATGGTAAGGGTTGAAAAAATGAGTCCTGAACCAACATATTCTCAAAGACTGGAACTGACTTCCACATTCAAAATATGGATGCATTAAAATCATATGTATGTACACAAATATTGCAAAAGTAGATGCAGATTGGTATTTGCCAGTATCTGATTAGTTCACACACATGTGCATGTATGCACATTTTTTGCAGATGCAAGTTACCCTCCAGATTTAAAAAAATTAGCCTGTAATGTATTTCCAAATAGTTATAGCAGTTATTTTTTCTGGAAATTAGTACATAAGGAAGAATGACAGAGCTAGTAAACACAACTTCAGTTGTCAAACGAAATGCCAGCAGGAACAATTACCCACTTTCTGCTTCTGGCCTCTTGCTAAAGGAATGGTATCAAATAGCTGTTGACTAAACTTTCAAATGCTACAGTATCCACACCATTTTTCATAATTCTGAAAAGGAATGTAAATACTGCTAAGGACTTCCATTTATCTAATGAACATGAGCTTTAATTTTTTTAAAAAATCATGGTAAAAAACACATCACCCATATGAAAATGTGTAGGTTAGATTTAGAAGAAACTGAAAGACAATGATGGATTGTGCTGAATTTGTCCAGGGCTTGACATGTGGAGAGGTCAGTGTGGATAGTGGTAGTTTTGTTTTTACTAAGGGGGAGGGGGCGCTAATGATTGAGGTCTACAAAATCATGACTGGTGTGGAGAAAGTAAACAAGGAAGAGTTATTTACTCCTTCTCATAACACAAGAACTAGGGGTCACCAAATGAAATTAGGTTTAAAACAAACAAAAGGAAGTATTTCTTCACACAGCGCACAATCCACCTGTGGAACTCTTTGCCAGAGGATGTTGTGAAGGCCAAAACTATAACAGGGTTAAAAAAAGAACTAGATAAATTCATGGAAGATAGGTCCATCAATGGCCGTTAGCCAGGATGGGCAGGGATGGTGTCCCCAACCTCTGTTTGCCAGAAGCTGGAAATGAGCAACAGGGAATGGATCACTTGATGATTACCTGTTCTGTTAATTCCCCCTGGGGCACCTGGCACTGGCCCCTGTCGGAAGACAGGATACTGGGCTAGATGGACCTTTACTCTGATCCACTACGGCCATTCTTATGTTCTTATGCTTCTTTGTAACAATGTACAATGAAAATGGTTGAAGGATGAGGCACTGATTTACTTATACTCGTTCCAAACCAGAATATTAGCTCAAACAGGGCCACAGAGAGAGGGGTGGACGTGGCTCCTACTGCAAGTTCAGGGGCCCTGATAGACCCTGTGGATCCTGCAAAATGGACAAAAAAAAAAAAAAATGTGGAGTAGTAGCTAGGCAATCTCTTGGCAATCCTGATCTCAGTCCTTTCAATCTGATAAGTACTGTAGTCCAATGGAGCTCCAGAAGTGATTATTATACTCTTCTCAGCCACTTATCTTTCACAGGTTTTAGATGATCCTTTTTTAAATCCAGAAAGTTTAAAGTATATTGAGCAAGGAGTCTGATTTGCTACTGGGAAAGTTTTTGCCTTTAGGAATACTGATTTATTGGTTTGGCTTGACTAAATTTAAGGGGCCTGAGTTAGCTTTTCGGACCCAGAATTTTTATTTCATTTTCCAAAAACAATCTAGACCTCCAACAAAGAAGTTTCAGGAAGATTTGCTCTCCTTAACAAGTCCACCTATGCTAGGACACCCAGTATTTTAGCTTACAGCTTTTTGTCATTGTTGCTATCATCAAACTTTCTGGCTAGTACTGATGATGACATAAATAACAGATTTACAGTACTGAGAGTAGTCATTTTAGACAGGAGATTCCATTAAAAAGTCAAGAATAATCATTCCAGCTATCTGCAGTAACTAGTTTCTTCCTGGAATTACAATACAAGATACTCTACAAAGTGGTAAATATCAGGTTTTAATGGCACCCACTGTAAGTTACTATAGAGATAATCATAAAGACATCTCTGATATTAACTCCAGAGCCCAGCTACAATGTTCTCTTTGTAAAACCTTCAAGTACTATCAATTCTTATTTGTCTGCCTTGTGGTAACATCCACTATGTGCTGTACACACATAAAGGAAAGCATGGTCCCCGCCCTGAAGGTCTCCAATCTAGCCAGGCAACAAATCAAGGATGAGGGAGAAGGATAAAGTGTTGTTGTTTCTTTGTTTGCTTATTTAATAACAGCAGTAATATTATGGCACTGCATCTCTGCTGGTGTTTTCCGAACACTTTAGGCCTGATCCTGCTTTTAAGAAAATCAGCTGTATTTTCACAAATAAAGTGAATTTTCCACAATACAAGGTGATGCAAAGCACATAACACAGGGCAATATAAAGCCACCATTTTGCCTTTCGTGTATATACACTTTACTGTATGGAAACCTCTCTGTCTCATTTTCCCTATTTTAAATATGGGTGATCATTTCTACCTACCATACAGCACCATCACCACATGAGTGTTGTAAGGATTAATTTGTCAATCCTTAGCTAGTATTGTGAAGCATTTTGAACACACAAAGTGCTAGATATGTAACAAGTGTTAAAATATTTCTGTCTTAAAGGATTGCAACAGTTTGATAACATTTTTAATATATAGCAATATAAGTGGCTCTGTGCAAAAGGCGAGTCAAGGTCCATAGCTAACAATGCCTCAGCCCCAGAGAGTTTATAACCTGAGAACATGACTTGGTACAAAACAGTGCACCAGAGTGCAAACAGAACAAGCACAGTGTGTAGTGTAGGCTTTTTTTAACGTGTATTTCACAAAACATAGTAGGTACTGATTTTTCATCATTAGCTGTAGCAGAATATTTTATATTATTTCTTGTAGCATTACTTAGATTATATTTAATCTAATTTGGAGCAGGGAACATCTCTTTGCTATGTGTGAGTACAGTGCTTAACACAATGGAACCCCAGCCTTGTTTTGGGTCTCTAGGTGCCACTGCAACACAAATCAAATAATCATTATAAAATAACAATAAAATATGGCAAAAATACCAAACACCAGGAGGCTATTCCTTACTGGAACTCATTTTCTAAACAGACTATTGAGCTCAGAAGGGAATGAAATACAAACCTATTTCCTTTCGTTTAAAGATTTCAAAGCAAAGTTACTGCAGTGACTCAAAGGTTACCAGGTTAAAAATATCCCAACATGAATTTTCATAGAACTCAGTGGAGATTTTAAATCATGCATGGAAGGCTTTGTTCTAGAGGGCAATATGGCATTCCTTTCTATTGGGCAGGAAGGGGGTGTTTGCCTACAATAAAGGGTATAAAAGAGCAAGATTTGATCAGAATTAAGATGTATACAGTGCTTTACACTTTCAAACCATTGTATATACATTAAGCTAACCAGCTGGGTCCAATCCTAGTCAACTTTTGCATGGGTGTGCAAAGGGGGAAGATGTGAAGAGCCCTTGCATGTCCACCTATGGGGCTGGCCACAGTCGAATCTTTTGAATCCCCAAGAGCTAACCACAGTTTGAAGCCCTCTGAGCTCAAAAGCTGCTCAAGGCAGAGCCAGATGCCCCTCTGCCTCTGCACTGACTAGCAGAGTTGGCCAGTGCATCCACTTCTTAAAGGATAGCTCAGTAGCTCTGCTCCCCAGGAATTCTAGGAGATATTAGTGTTGCCTCACCAAACTCTTGCTGGGAGGGTGCACACCTGCACCACTCTTCTATTTAGGACTGTTCCTTCATGGCACACTCTAGCTCTTAATTGGAGACTCCATATTTTAATGCAATACTATTGCTGAAGCCAATGTAAATAGATAGAAATGTTTAATATAGAATACTAAATATAGATCAAGATTTTCTTAAGTGGGGGACTAAAGCAAGGCACTTAAATACTTATATAGGTACAGATAAGTGTCCTGATTTTTAAAATTGCTGAGCAACTAGTAGCTCTCACTGAAACCAGTGTAGCTACACCATGGGTGATTTTGAATTATTGTGCAAAATAAATGAAAACTCTTAACTATCCAGCTGAAATTACTGTTTGAAAAAAATCATGGTTTTAGAAAAAGTAAAAAACTTGTGGTCTTAATAAAGACACTGGGTTTATGGCTTATTACAACAATCTGTAACCCACTAACCCCCCTTTTTGCCCTATAACTGCAGAGGTGTTAAGGGGTTACTTCACCTTGAACAAAAAGAAAAGGAGTACTTGTGGCACCTTAGAGACTAACCAATTTATTTGAGCATGAGCTTTCGTGAGCTACAGCTCACTCCATCGGATGCATCCTGTGGAAAGTGTTCACCTTGAACAGTCTCTTACAATATGTGTTAACTACTTATGCTAAACAATCTGTGCCACTCTGCATTTAGTAGTGACACTCTCAGTACCTTTCCCAGACCTGTATCAGGGGATAGCCATGTTAGTCTGTATCCACAAAAACAACAAGGAGTCTGGTGGCACCTTAACGACTAACAGATTTATTTGAGCATAAGCTTTCGTAGGTAAAAACCCCACTTCTTCTGCATCTGAAGAAGCGGAGTTTTTACCCACGAAAGCTTATGCTCAAATAAATCTGTTACTGGTTAAGGTGCCACCGGACTCCTTGTTGTTTTCCCAGACCTGAAGAAGAGCTCAGTGTAGCTCCAAAGCTCATCTCTTTCACCAGCAGAAGTTGGTCTAATAAAAGATAAAAAGAAAAGGAGGACTTGTGGCACCTTAGAGACTGACAAATTTATTTGAGCATAAGCTTTCGTGAGCTACAGCTCATAAATAAAATAATACTAAAAAATAAAAGATACTAACTAATCACTTTGTCCATTTGAAAAACATGCAGAGGGAGATTCTACTTTAACTTTGTCTTCCACTTGGGGTCAGTATTTAGACAAGTTCAGAAAGACCAGCTACTTGATGGGACTGGAAATCACTGAATTTCCACCTGGGCTCAGGGGCTAAAACAATGAGATTTGGTGGATCTCAGCTCTCAGAAGCGGCATTTCTGTTGGCATCATAGTAATGGATAACTAATAATATTGACAGGTGTAGCAATAAGGAACAATGATGATGCAAACCATACAGGTTTGGGGAATTGAGACAAAGCACGTTTTGGGGAAGTGATGATTTTTTCTTCATTCTATTAATAATGAACTTTGAAAGGCTTTGAATCAAATGTTTTCCCACACTTTCCAGCAGTGCCAGGAAAAAACTATATTGCTAGTCAGCCTTAAACCTCAAAGCAATCTGTCCTACTTTAATTGGCAGGTAAATCCTAAGGCAGTGATGACACTGGCTCCTTTGAAGATAACGATGAAAACCATAGCTCTCCGTGCTTAGCCAGAGCCCTCCTCTTTACCTCACCATGACTTAGTTTTGTTTGAGATGACAGGAATGGAGAATAGGAACCATGCCAATGAGAGAGTTCTGCTATTGACAGCTAAATCCTAACTGCATCCCATGCTCCTCCCTCTGGAGCTGGAGAAGGTGCAGCTGCCTGCCAGTATTCGAACTGCCTCAAAGCAAATTAAACACAAGAAGTAAACTTCCGTATCTCAGGCCCCAGATCCCCATAACTGAGTAACATGTTCCCTAGGATGAAGAGTTCTGAATGCTCAGGACATTTTTATAAAACAAGGGCATTCAATATATGCTTACTAAATGCAGAGATTAATAGGGGGCAACTTTGATCATGCAAACGTCCTGAAAACCTAGAGGGAGAGGCTTATAAAGAAGCTACTTGGTATGCAATTTCCAGGAGAATTAACCATTGTTAGCATTAACATCACTGATAGGATTAGTCATTGATTACAAGAGAATTAACTATTGATATGTGGAGCATTAACAATTAAAAGCTAGTGCCCTTTATTTACTTTGGATTTCATTTATCTCACCTCCACAAAATGCAATCAAAATTCTTTCTATTATTTGAGTATTCAGTTTCAGCTTTCTTGTGGACTATTATGACTCGAAGGTAAATACTGCAGCTTCTAAGCATGCTCACAAACCTTAACGCTAGTAATCCCCAAAGTAGACTTCTTTCAGAGATTAGCAGAGGTTATCTTCAAAGGAAAGACAAGAAAAAGAAAGATTTCTTGAAGCACTAAAAGTACTTTCACTCTAGTGGCATTCTGCTACTTAAAACTACTTTAACACAAATATTTTATTTTAAAATCCCGGTTACAGTCCAAGTAAATAGCTCAGAAGGCAGCTCTTAGATGTAAATGTATTTAGTTTCATAATCGGAGTGCACTTTAGCTGCAGAATAATCCGTTACAGATATGGTTAAAATTTTAGGTGGGCCATTGTAATCTCTCTTACCTGCACACATGCTCATTAAGGATCTGATTCAACTCTCATGGAAGTCAATAGAAACATTCCCATGGATGCCAGTCAGATTGGATTGGGTTCTAGGGGTACGTCTACACTGCAGTTAAAACCTGCAGCTGGCCCATGTCAGCTGATTTGGGCTCGCGGGCTAAGGGGCTATGTAATTGCGGTGTAGATGTTCAGGCTTAGGCCGGAGCCCAGGCTCTGGGACCCCATGATGTGGGAGAGCTTAGTCTCCAGCCTGAACCTGAACATCTACATCACAATAACCCCTTAGCCTGAGCCCTGTGAGTCCAAGTCAGCTGTACATGGGGCAGCAACAAGTGTTTAACTGAACTACAGACATACAGTAGGGGGGTCTAACCTGCATCCAGTGATGTCAATGGAAGCGTTGCCATTGACTTCACTGGGTCCAGGATCAGTCAGTATTCTATTCTATGTGGGTTCTTATACTGTGCTCATCACTCTAGTATCTGGGGCCCAGATCTGCAAAGATACTTAGATGTCTAAACCCCAGACCTAAGCATCAAAATCCCATTTTGGCTCTACTGCGATCCACAGAACTTCCACTGAACCCTGAGGCTTCTAAACTCACTCGACACCTAAGTTTCTCAGGGTAAAATTCCCTAGATGCCTATGTTTCTTCTTCTGGGCATGTGCACAGCTGCCTCATTCTAGGCATCTGGCCACCTATCTCCCACTTAAACCTCAGAGCAATTCATAAACCAGGGGAAGATAGGCAGATATACAGTTAGGGCATGTGCAAGGCCTGATCTGGTAGGAGTGCTCAGAGGCCACCTACTTGACTGGATTCCATTTAACAGGCATCTGGAGGAGAAGGAGGTGTGGTGGTGGTGTTATAACTTTCGTGCCACTGTTTAAAATGCTCACCTGGGAGCTGGGAGACCAAGGTTCAATTCCCCACTCTTTGCCAGAGGCAGAGATAGGATTTGAATAGGATTCTTTTACTTCTCAGTGGAGTGCTGTAACCATTGAGCTCTGGAATATTCTAATATGGGGCTCCCTCAGACTCTTCTGCTGAAGATGTTCCACTGTCAATAAATAATGAAAGAGTCATTGGAGCAGGGGTGGTAATGATGCTTCTCATTAACAGGGGGACTGGACCTAAGGTCTCCCATCTCCTGGGTAAGTGGCTACCGCATCACTTTCTCCCATCCAGGGACAGTTCCACTGTGGATAAATATTTCAATAATATAGAATGTTAATTATAGTAAATGGATTTATATTTGGTTTATTATTTTTCACTCGCAGTAATGTGCTGCAACCATATTACTTAGACTTCATGACATACTGAGGAGGTAGCCACTGTTTTAACAGTGTAGCTGTTTTACACTTTGTCATTTCTGAAACAGAGAAGAGACAGGTTTCAGAGTAGCAGCCGTGTTAGTCTGTATCCGCAAAAAGAAAAGGAGTACTTGTGGCACCTTAGAGACTAACCAATTTATTTGAGCATAAGCTTTCGTGAGCTACAGCTCACTTCTCACAAAAGCTTGTGCTCAGATAAATTTGTTAGTCTCTAAGGTGCCACAAGTCCTCCTTTTCTTTTTTATAGAAGAGACACACACACATATATGTTTGATAAGCATTTTATCCCCTTTTATTCCCACCTTGATACAGTACACTTTGTAGTTGCTATTGTATTTCTATATCACAGTTAAAGGAGGGGGTAAGTGGCTGATGCTGGGTTCAAATGCCCTCAGAGGCTGGACAACAGAAGAGTATCTAAGGATTCAGTGTATGAGTGTTTATAAGAATAGTGTCTTATTCCCTCCAGGATCCTCAGCTCCCCCATCCAGACCTCTCACATCTTAGCGAAATGCACTAGCGCTACTGTAGAGGTCAGATTGCAAAAATAAATAGTTCATTTACCAGCACGGGCCTCTGCAGTTCACTCTGCACCTCTACCACAGGTGGAACTGTGAATACCTTTAATCATCAACTGTTTTAAACAGTGAGAGGAACTTTCAACTCAACTTGTTCTGCCTGGGTATAGAATGAAAACATTTTCTTTGCTAATTTGTAGTGAATGTTTATTGTTTAGTTATTTTGCACAGTGCTGGGTTGGGGCTCGCAGACTGAAGTAGTCTTCAGACTCGTGGAACAGTGAGAGCATTGGCAGAAGCAACAGCGCCATAGATTTGCCCCTCCCACAACATACTGCCAATGGCCAGCAATTGTACTTGTTTACATTAACACTGTTACAAATATTATTGATTATACACCTTCTGTGGTGATCACCGAGCGCAACCACAGACGTAAAAAAGTCTGATCCTGAAAACCATAGTCACATAAAATTGGCATTGACTTGCTTTGGGTCTGCATGATCAGACCAAAGGTCACTGGCTTGAAGTTGCAAGTCTAACTCAAACAAAAACAAGACATGAGTCAATCATTCAAACTGAAGAGGAACAGATGAATTATTGGCAAAGAGAATGCAACATTCTTTGAATTACAATTGATGACAGACTGCAATATCATGAAACTTTAATAATATTTAAACTCTAGCTCACCTAACTGCCCAAGGCAGTCAAACCTTAAGCACATAGGAAAAACAAAACAAGGTTTTACAGACAATAGTACTGCATGATGGCATGTTTTACTCTGCATTAGCAATCTACCTGTACCCAAGTGCATATCGCTCCCTGATCAGAGTATAAGGGTGTGTGGAGTTCAGCGGTTGTTATCTTTATCAGCCAGATTTGTTTTTAATTTCAGTGGAATGCTTATTATTGGTTCCTTTCGAAATTCTGGTACAGGAAGAACACTGAAGAATAAGAATTGATTTCTTAATCTTATGGAAGTCTTTTGGGAAATTCTCTGGCTTTCAGATTAACTGCTGATTCTTTTGTTACATGCTGAAAAATGGGAATTTGCTGATCTTCTGCTGTGCTCTTGAAGTCAGTGGAGCTATGATGCATACACCAATTTAGGGTCTGTTCCTGAATTTTTTAAATTGCATTTTAAAGCATGGTCTTCTTTTAAAAATATACTTCCTGAGTTGGATCACTGACCTTGGTAATTCAAATCTTATTGCAATTTAAACCCTTGCTATCTCTAAGGCAGTTAGCTAAGCTAAAGTCACCCCCAGCTGATCACTGGCCTCCATGGGGAATCCCACCCTGCTACTTTATTCTGTTCTTAAAAAGCTAGGTCAAATAGCTGTTTGAATTGTAACGATCTCCTTGTGAATTCCTCTTTTGACCAGAATAACTGATATCCTCTTAGCTCTCAAGTGATCATACTAATTTCATTCTTTTCAACTATATCCAGTGCAATGCTTTCTCTGCTGTTTCTGACAACCTTTTCAGACACTATATTTCCTTTTTTGGGAAACAAAAAAATTTAATTTCCAATCGACTGTGTAGTTCCATGGTCAGACGAAGCTGGCATAAAGATTTGTCAATTCTCCCAATGCAAGGTAGTAGAATGTTAGGTGTAGAGATCTGATTACTACTGAAAGGTGTCAGCTCTCACTTGAAAATAATCAGCCAGAGGTTCTTAGTCTTTTTAGTGGCAGTTTATCTGAGTGAGATCTGATAGACAGGTGGTGACATTATAACAAGGGTCCCAGTACAATTATGGAACTCCTAAAGTGCTCCCCAAATTGTCCAGGGGGTGAGTGTGCTTTGCACCCTTGTTATTTATCGCATCTGCCCAGCCGTACCTTTCATAGAGGAAATCAAGCAATGCAGGATGAATGACTAAAATGTTGGGGGAAGGAGAATATTTTTCTGAACATAATGTCATTTTTACTCCAGGGGGCCAAAACGAGGCCTCGTTAAAGTTAGTTGCAAGTCCATTGAAGTCAATGGAGTTGTGACTGCTTCTAGCAAGGTGACAATTGGCTCCCGGACTTTTTTTTAATCATTCATCTATCTACCCTCAGTGTTTTCTACAGCATCTATCACTATAATATCTAAGTGTTAGATGCTGTTCTATTGATCTAGAAATAATAATAATGAAATCTTTGTTTTCATGAGCAAAATTATAATTCTGAAAATTATGTTTAGTGATTGAAAAATTAAACATCCTCTCTAAGTTTATTTTCGTGGCTAATAGTCTATGAAAAGTTACTAGTCCTTCTTTGTGTATTATTTCGTGAAACAGTACACCTAAAAAATACAACCAACAACCCTACCTCAGATCCTACAAACAATGGTAGTACTCACGTGCTTAAGTTAAGCAGCTGCTAGTCCAGCAGCTAAATGAGTCTGGATAGTCTTCAGGGAGAGGGTAAGAGTCCATGATGTTATTATGTAAATTTCTGTAGGCAGCCTGGAGCAGAAAGTTATAGGGCATCTTTACACCACACAGGGGGAGCACTGAACTGGAACTAGTACAGCAGATGCGATTAAAATCTTTACTGCAGTTTGGTACTTACCTCCACCATGGTATTTTCTGTGTTTTCTTTCTTGGTATTTACTCCAATACGGGAGTAAATGTAACTCCTGCACACAGTAAATGGAAAGATGGGAATAGCACCCACTGTATTTGGAAATGAAATCCTTCTTTAGTGCAGCAGTTCTCAAATTTTAGCAACCTGAGGACCTCCATTTTTATTTTAAAATTTTCACGGACCCCCAAGCCCCCAACTCAACCCCAGGCCCTGCCCTCACTCTACCCCTACCCCCAAGGCCCTACCCCACACCTCTTCCCACCCCTGCCCCTTCTCTTCCCCTCCTCCCTCCGCCCCCTCCCTGCTCCTCCCTCCTTCAACAGCTGTTCGGCAGCGTGCAGGAGGCACTGTGAGGGAGGGGGAGGAGTGGATCAGTGGGGCTGGCAGCCCCGGACATAACTCACAGGCTCCCTGGAGTACTCTTGTGGACCCCCAGGGGTCCATGGACCCCAGTTTGAGAAACCCTGCTTTAGTGGATTTACTCTCTCTCTCTTCACTTGTCTTTGTTCCTAAGAAAAGCTCCAGATCAGGACACATACACCTACACTGAGATCCATCCTGAGTGTGTAAAGCTAACCTACTTAGAAATGTACATGCTGGGCATTTTCATAGCTCAGTGCAAATGCAAGGCTATTTGGAGTGAATTCTATGCAATTAAAAGAAAGAAAAGAAAAGAAAAGAAAAACGGACACGGAGAAAGAGAAATGTATTGCAATTCATTGCTGCTTCACCTGTAGCAGCCTTCCAGTAGGAACGAATGGCTGAACTGCCATGGATGTAGTGTTGAGCTGGGTGAAACCTTGTAATGGGTTGAGGTAGAACCTCATTCAAACCGATGTGCGAAGATGCCCTTAAGAGGCCACAGCTAAAATAAGGTTTAACAGAGTCTGCCAAGAAACTTGCTCCATGTGGGCGAGGGGATCCACTGGTATTGTCACCAGATGGGTATGGGGTGGATGGAGGGGAGGGGAGGGAAGAGAACACATAAAAACTGAGGCAAAAAAGCAAGAAAGCCAAGCAGTAGCCTGTGAGCAGGGTGTTACTCTGGAAACAGTCAGAGGGAGAGCTTTTGGTCTGTTGACTAAGGAGCCATTGGGGTTGTAAGCTAAGAAACTGCTCCTTTTGTTCTCGCTTCTTCCTGTGTTCAGAGAAGCAGGACTTCATACATCCCTTGGAAATAAACAAGATTGCATCACAGAGAATGCTGGACTCCATCAATTTCTACTTCCAACTGGAACATCCCCAGGGCCCCAAACTTTGACTAGCCACTTGGGTCTAAAAAGGGCAGTAATAGCATGCTGAAGGATCATGAGACTAGGAGACCCACACAAAGAGACAGTCCAAAAACACAACCTGAGGGAATGGCAAAACAATGAGACAGTGTCTGTTTCTAACCTCTTAATTAGATTTGAGCAGTACACACTCCTCATGGTATGCATATGGGCACACTGGATCTCACCTCCCACCTAACAATATTCCCTAGCTCCTGCTAAGCATGCATTTTTCAAGTAGTCTTAATGTGGCTTCAAACCAAGCAAAAACACTAGTTCTTACTGAGGAGCAGTCAAGATTCAAACTTCAACGGACATCCTCAGCGGGATCTGACCGCAGGTGGTTTTGACATAGCCCTGTTCAAAGGAGCATCTTCAATTTTCCTAACACAGGAAAAAAGTGTATTTTTCTATTCCCATAAGTCAAAAACAACTGAAGGAATTTTACTCAAACCTTTACAAAAAAATCTCTTACGAATGGAAAATTTCAGCCCCTAAAATGAATGTTTTATAAAGTTCTGATGTGAGGAAATTGAAGGTTATGTGTAGACCTGGCAAGTGGTTTGCAATCTTTACTTACTTGGTTACTACCAGCATGACTGCTATTATTGCAGAGATTACAGAGACCCAGGATAATTATGATGGTTTAAACAATCCCATAATTCCTGTGAAATACAACTGCCAGGAGCTTAGGAGGCAGGAACCGAACTGTGCTGTTACTCTTAGTTTTGTTCCTTTCCATTCATAGCATGCTACTGCTAATTCACCAAGGAGATGCACAGGCCTGCTGCATTTTGGTAGGTAAACCTACTTCAGAATAGCAAATCCCCTATAGATTTCAGTAAGAATAGGATCAGGCTGCAAAATGCTGCCTTCACAGTTAATCATCATGGAGTCATAATATACCACTCTGTTGGTTGAATATATTCATGACTGGATCCCCTCTATACTTTTAATGCAAAACAGAGTCATGGGTTCAAATGCAATTTTGGACAGAAGTGAAATGTGCTTCATGGTGTCACTCTAGCTCTTAGTGGATTTTCTCAACCTTCTAAAAATCACCATACAAATTGATGTAATGGGAAGTCTCTAGACTTGTATGATCTAATGAGGAGAGGGACTATGGATGAGGATGGAATTACATTGGTAGAGCTATTTAGGGAAGTTTTGCTGAGCATACATACAGCTCAGTGTTATCATAATCATTATAATGAACATTAAAATACTTGCCAGAGTCATTCTATCTTCCCTCCAAATGACCACTGATAGTTTTCATGGAGCTATTTTTCTCTTCCCTGTGTAACACGCCCTTATATTTTAAGAAATACAACGGTCTTGGTCCAAGCCAGACCTTCATTGGTGACTTGTTTCTGCCTCCTCTTCAGGTTTCCAAGCACATTCTGTGTGTAGCAGAAAGATATCATTTTAATTAGATCCATAGAGTGTCTTAGCTGATGGTAAACGGCACAATCCATTTTCATCTGAGATCAGCAGAGTACATTGTGCTGATGTCAGAATGATTAAAAACAAACTTTGGCTTAGCAAAACAAATTATTGCCATCATTCTCTATATCATAGGAGACATCCAACACCTCCCTCGAAGACTTTGTCTTCACTTCGAAAAAATAGGTGTGTTTTTAACTGTGGATAGCTAAGGCCCGTTAGCGATTTAAGGCTGTAAAATCCTAATGGGAACATGGAACTGTATTTTAATGGAAAATAATCTTGGCAGGGTGTGTCGTGTGGCCCTTGCCTAACTACCACATAATAAAAAGTGCCTCGTCTCCACTGCAATCTTACAGTGAGATAATATTACAAGATAGCTATCTCACTATCAAAAAGCCACCATAGCTGAAGTATATAAATGTATCGTGTAGTAACCGCCAAGTTAACCAGCGTAGCAGAAGCACAAGGGTTCCTGACATTTGTTTTCTTATATGTGGATTTCTGTCATGCAGATTTTGTCCAAATTAAATAAACTTATTGCTCACCCAACCGTTTCTGCAGAATAATAGTGGCAGATGGAGAGAACAAAATCTGGATTTCTTGCTTTCAAGGAATCGCCGCTGAAGCTAATGAGGTGATGGTGACTGTTCTGCAGTTTTAATTCAATCAGGTCTCTGTACAGTCACCATGTTTCGTTCTCTTTCTCTCGGGGATGGAGAGAATAGAATATGAAGGGAGTGACCCGAGTCACTGTATTAGGCGCCACCAGTTCAGATGCAAGATTATACACTGGGGATGGGATTGGGGGGGAAGCAATTTTTATTGTGATTTGTTTCTATTGGACTAGACTGTACCACTATGATAGGTGCCTCAGAAGCATTCACTGAGGTTGAGACACTGAATTACAATATAATAAGGTGCTTTATTGAGATCAGATAAATATATGTTAGTAGTTTTGTAACATGTCTGCCCCCTCAAAGTCTAAGGGGCATTGACTGAATGCCCAGTCTCTGCACACTTCTCAACTGGAACAATTCATTTGTGAGACTCAGTATTTTTCTAGCTGAGTACAATGGGCGGGTGTTATTTTCTCACTGGTGAAAATATTAAACTATTTCCATTAATTTCAACAGACATTTTGACATCTCCAGGATTTTATTGACAGAGGAGTCTGAGAAACAAGCCTTTACCTTCTCTAAGGATCAGACAAAATAAAAATCCTTCCTGTCAACTGTATTTGACATGGTAAATAACTAAGACAGATGGAAAAAGAAAAGGAGGACTTGTGGCACCAAATAAATTTGTTAGTCTCTAAGGTGCCACAAGTCCTCCTTTTCTTTTTGCGGATACAGACTAACAGGGCTGCTACTCTGAAATAAGACAGATGGGTGTGTTTAAAGCAAGTTTTCCTTCTCCATTCTGTCATTTTCTGACCTTTTGGGGGCCTGGAGCTTTATAATGGATGAAGCCTTCACGATTAATAAGCATTTACTCTGTTGTTTCCTAAAAAGCCATTCATTAGATTAACAAAACAACAGTTACGAGCTAATCAAGGTCCTCTCAGCTCAACTCAAGGGAAGGGCATGTGCCCTTGTCAAATGCCTCTAGGCAAAATGTTATTTAAACCCTAGTGTCAGAATTGGTCACAAAGAAAGACTGTGACCTATAATTGTGTCCAGTGACTTCAAAGAATTGAGAGTTTACTATGGGTGTGGGCAGGTAGATTTTCAAAAGTGTTCAATGCCCACAATTGGGGCCAGATTTTCCTAAGAGCTCAGCACTCAACAGCTCCTATTGTTATGAATGGGAGCTGCTGGGAGCAGAGTACTTTTGAAAAAGAGGTATTATTATTCTGTGTGCCAAGGCAGGCATTGAAGATGATCTTTGGGGACCTAGGTCTAGATTCACAGAGGACTAATAGCTAGAGATATTTCACTTTCCCAAATTTATAGAATAATAATAATCCTATTTCTGATCAACTTAATTTAGGATTTTAACTTTAAGGGTTGGGGCAAGTGGTTTCCATAAAATAAGCACTGACCTGAATTTGCATCCAAAATGACAAACAAAACAAAACCTTCATAATATTTTAAATTACATAATGCCTATGATCCTAAAGCACTTAATTGTATATGATTCACTTCACCACTGAAATGTAGCCAGCTCTATCTGGGGTGAAATTTGGCATGCAGTGCACACAATACTATACCAGTTTTAAGAAAGAAAGAAAGAAAGAAAGAAAGAAAGAAAGAAAGAAAGAAAGAAAGAAAGAAAGAAAGAAAGAAAGAAAGAAAGAAAGAAAGAAAGAAAGAAAGAAAAAGCATGCTGGATTCCATTGAAATGAAGGAGAAAATTCTGGTAGAGAGAATTTGAGCCCCAATTCAAATTTAGCCTGCGTACTCATATTCTCATTGAAAGTACCATAGTTAATTACTACAAGGGATCAGGGCTTTAATGTTACTTCATATGAAAGATGACACCTCCAGCACAGTACCCTGTCAACCCCATGCTGGTATTTTTGTTCAATATAAATTTCAAGAGAAGGGCACCATCTACCGAGTTATGAAAACAACTTCCTGCAGCAAGAATCTTGCATCTTCACTGGAAGTCTTCCATCCATGTCCATGGTCTTATTATTGTTCTTCATTATTGGGATTTTCCTTTTTAAATGGTCTGTCCCATTACCCCTCTCTTAAAATCTTCGTCAGTACAGAGTAAGTTTCACAACTTCCACCTTTTCCTTTTGTATTTTCTTTCATTGCCAAGAGGATTAGGTTTGTACTCCTGTTTGAAGGGTGACTGACTTTTTAAATCTTTGAATTCTCTTCATACACAACTTGCGGCACTACAGAAAGATTTCTTGATGGATCCTTTTCATTGTGCTGGTTTGTATCTGCAAACCAGCCATGAATAAAGCTGGTCAGCCGCCCGACAGCAAGCTCGGGCTCAGATTGTTTTCTAGCTGCAGTGTTTTTCCTTAATTCCAATGAGAGAGTGTTAAGGAAGGAGGCATTACAAATACAAATCATAGTTCATATGTTTTGCAGTCTTGAAGGCTAGCGAGATATGGGGAAGATAATTTCATTGCTCTCCCTGGCAATTATTGCAGTAAGACCAAAAGGGATCACTCTCCAATAGGCTTTAAAGATTTCAGTCCATCCAGTCTGTTCTTTACTCCCAATTTTGTTAATTAAAGTTGTCCCTCAGTAGCTACAGCAGAATGTTTAGAATTATGGGCTATAGTTGCTAAAATGGTAGATTGCTCCCTCCCCCCAAATGTATGGGGGAAGAACAGGGAATTGACATTAAAGAACAGATTCAGCCATTTGTGAATGCATAAAATTATACAACTGCATCCAAGTCAATTCAAGGATTTACTTTTAACCAAGATCTCTGGCCTGCAATAAAATCCTTTATGGGGCTGTGACTCTTGAAGAAACAAAATGTCTTCAGTGATGATGAATTGATTCACTAAAAAGCAAACTCATACATAAAAAGAACCCTCCTGCTCTGGCAATAGAAGTGGTAAAATGGGCCATGTAGTATAATCCACATACATATGTCGACAATGAAAATGCTTGCATTAGTACATCATAATCATAAATATTCTAACTCCAAAGCCAAGCCTGTATGCAGAGTCCATTTTTTCCTTTGTATGCTTGCCACTTTGAAATGGTTCAGAAGTTTTATTTTCCCTCAGCCCCCTTCCAACCAAATCCCTGAAAAACAAGCAAATGACATTTGAAAACCTCCACTTTTCTGTGATTTCTTTCTAAAGAAAATGGAGCATGTTTTCTATTGCATGCCAGATGCTGTTTGTGAAGACTGGACATGCAGAAGGTTCCTAATTAAAGCACTAAATTTGGGGATAAAAAAAGTCAGTCACAGATTTTTTGATACCCTGATAGTGGACATGCAGGCAGCCTGCAAAACAGCCTTTTCAAGTGCCTTCCTCTCATTGATCCTTGGGGAACACATAATGGCAAGCAGCAGTTAATTTAAAGCTAATTGAGAAATCTCTGTCCTTTCTTCACACAATAAAACAAGGTGTCAGGCCTCAGCTGGCATTTGCACCTTGACAGGAAGAAAATGGCCGAAATCAGAGTGGAAAAGCTGCCACCTCATTTTCACTTCACACAAACAAAGCTTCCTATGTTTATTGTTTCAACAGCACCTCAGCCCATAAATAAGAACCGTCAAGAGGAGTGGCTGCAGCTAGGGATGAATCCAGGCAGTAAACAAAGGCTGCTACTTTAACAATACCACCTCACAGAACCAAGATGACAAAAAGTCATGGCATTCTAAACCAGTAACTCACTGAGGCAGCATAGTACCAGACCCTATATCCCCACAGGTGAGGGAACAACCAAAAGCCCCAGGTAGTCCATTCTCATGAGAAACTAACCACCAGGCAGATGCAATACCTTCATCCACTGAAAACAGTTGCATCTTATCCTACCAATGCTGCTCCCTGAAGCTTTCCCTAGCATATATCAGGAGAAGAGCTATACAACCCAGATAATCTTCTGAATTCCCTGTTAGCATCAAGGATTGCTGTTCTAACTATAAGATAAATACAGCAAACACTTGCTGTGATAAGGCAATGGAGGAGGAGGAGATGTGATGAACATATCAACAGACAGCAAACAAATAGCATTATGTCCTGGGAAAAATATACTTCGACAATCCACCTAGCATGCAGAGGGAAAAACAACCTGAAAGTGACCTAAGGTATGCTCTTACTCCAAGTGGGCAAAAGGTGAGAGTACCATAGAAGCAGCAAAGTAGTGAGCTGTAGCTCACGAAAGCTCATGCTCAAATAAATTGGTTAGTTTCTAAGGTGCCACAAGTACTCCTTTTCTTTTTGCGAATACAGACTAACACGGCTGTTACTCTGAAACCTGTCAGCAGTCCCTTTAGGGGTCAAGTAGTTGCCAAGCTGTGGACACTTGCCAGTCATGGTCCACAGCTGTTGATCTGCTTAATCACAGAGCTAGTAACTGATTGCTGGCAATGATTCCTAACTGTGACCGGTGACTTCTGAGCAAGGTCCTGGGGCACTGAGTGAACCAGCCCATTATTATGGAACCAAACACTCTTAAGCTCCACAGCGTTCCTCACTCCCCAGCGAGCTTCCCAGAGTCCTCTCTGCTGTTAAGCCTGCTTCCACATATTCTACACCTTGGTACCTGTCCCCATCCCAGCTTGGCCTTCCTGCAGACCTTCTAAATTCTGCATGACTTGCTGTGGACCTTAGTTAAACATATGGCTGATGATGATGACTTTAAAAAGTCTATATGTAGCTCCATTGACTCAGAAGACCTGCTGCTCATGTAGTCCCTCTTAGTCAACGGAGCTGCTCCAGTTTACACCAACAGAGTATTTGGCCATAAATTTCCCCATGAAAGCACAGCTGGGACAGGGCACAGGAGAGGATTACTCGAGAAGGGTTGCAAAATTCATTAGCCTTGAAGAGCTTATGAGTTCCACAAGCACTCTGAGCTGTGAGGAACAGACCATTTAAAGATAATCAGACTTCTAGACAACCTTCCAATGCCCTGTACAGTCCCCAGTGTTCCTTCGGAACCTGATGGGCCATTCCAATGTCTTTGATTTGCAGCTGAATAAATTTCCATTTACGCCTTTCCCCATTTTAGAAATGGCCCCATGCACCAGACTTCGCCACTATATTTAGAACAAACTTCATGTCAAATTTTTAGGACAAACCGTTTAAAAAAAATAAGACGTAGCAAAACCAAAAACCCCACAAAGGAACGTTCAAATGATGATTAATATCTATCTGTTGTCTATGAAGCAGAATGAACCTTTCTTGTCAGTTTTAGGAAGAGATGGTAAATTGGCACCAAGTATCAACCTTAACTATGGAACAGACACTACTGCTGAATAATGTATGGTTTTGATCTATTGTTACTGTTGTTTAGTCCAGCAGTGGATCGGTCAGTGATCAATATTTCTGCTGGTTTTGCCAACAGTGAGAGGTTTTATTCACACAACCCTAAAGACAACAAAAAAGGATCCAAATTATGGGCCAGCATCTTAGCTGGTGTAAAATCAATGTAAACTATTCAAGTCATTAGAACTAGGACTTAAACTGTTATATCAGCTGGGTAACAGGCCCCCAGACTCAACACTCCCTTATCCCAAATAATGATTCTGGATATTGACACAATTTTGCAAGCTGCAAGGAATAATGTAACAAAGAAATCAATTCTCTTATTCTTCTTTCCAGGTGGATATGTTGGTTAATGGTGAAGTAATGGTGATCTAGAACTACATATTATTTCAACTTCTATATTTCTACACAAACATACCATAAAAATAGGCTTTAGCAATTCATAACCTTTGGGAAATCAACTGAGAGGTAGGAACAGTTTATTTTTTTAAGGGACAGTTTGTAAATCCCTGAGATCATTATAAAAAGGATTTGCAAAGTTGTCGAATTATCAGAAGTCCTCCTGTGGCAGAGGAAAGGGAAGCAGTCACAAAAGCAATATCACAGAAATGTAGAAAGAGCCTGTCTCACCAGAGAGCTGTGGAAATGAATAGTAACCTAATCTGCAGTGTGCAGAAATTGTGAGATTAGCTCATCTGAACAGGAAGCTTTAATTAAAAGACATATCCAGCCAAATTGCAAAGTATTATTCTACTTTTGAAGACCCTGGGAAAGAATCACTGGGGGAAGATGGGAATGAAGGCTGTCACCAACGCATCCAAGCTGGAGAATAGTGGGGGCTGTCAGTCAACTGCAGTGTCAGGCACTGATTGCACTCAGGGGGAAGGTTAGAACTGAACAGAAGAGGTTTTGGGGTGGATAGTGGCAGCTGGGGTGAAGGAGATTGAAAATTCAGATACAAATAGATTCATCAGTGTCACTGTGTCACTGTTCCAACTCCCCTGAGGCCAGTGGAAAGACTCCCATTTGATTTCAGTGGGAGCTGGCTCTGGCCCCAGCTGAGCAAACAGCAGAGAGCATCAGGAACAGCACTTTGCGCTAAAAAGACAAATGACTAAGGGTCATATTCTGTTCTCAGCTACACCAGTGCAAGCCCATTGGCTTCAGCGTAGTCAAGGGCAACATTTTGCCCATACCATACAATTATATGTGTAAGCTGAGCACTCTGAAAGCATGAAAGGTTAGCTGCCAATTCCTCCTAGTTTATTAGAAGCGGAAGGTCGTGCACTATGTCAATCAAAGGGAATTTTCCTTACATTTACAATAATGCTCCTATTTTAACCTATGGCTTCAGTGTTCCAGTGATCTCCATACATGTCATATGCTGGGAAAACAAGTATAATTTTGAGTAGCTATGCTAGTATTTGATTAATTTACAATACCACATTTAGCAGAGCTCATCAATTTCAATAGGCTCAATTGTGCCTTTAAGGGACTGGCACATATTGGGAGTGGGTGCCAAACCACACTGACCTGCAAGAGCTCTGTGCAGGCATTCGAACACAGAAGCACAATGCTTCTTCAGAATTTCCAGGAATTCAGGACGAGCATGTCCACTCCAATACACTGAGGCAGTGCATTCAGCGTACAGTCCTCTGTAGCTAGCCAGCTTTTCTGGTTGATGGTGAAGCTGGGTGGGTTCATGGTCTCTTCTCCTTCCTGCCCCTTTTGGTGTGACTTGCACCACCAGAGATGTTAGCAGCGACTGAGCTCAGGGGAGATCAAGGATGGCTATTATTGCCAGATCCTGTGCAGGAAAGTTTGCATACTGATATATGGGCCAGTCACAATCGGATTCTAAACTCTTATTTATTTACATTGGTTAATTCTTCAGGTGGGCACTGTAGCTCAGAAACAACATAACTAGATATTAGCGGTTGGAGAAACTGGTGAGAGAAAACAAACCAGCTGTTAATCAAAATTGGGATTTTGGGGGGGTGGGGGGGGAGAAGTTGTTACTTGTTTCACAAAACAAAATCACATCTATTGTTTGAGCAGTGAATTTTTATTTATTATTATTATTTACTATTCATAAATATAGTGGCACATAGAAACATGCCATCTGGGACTCAAGAGCAATGGGGAATGAGGTACTGTGCTTTGGCTTGATTATCAAAAATGTTTAAATGAATGAACATTTGATCTTTGGGAGATTTTCAGTGAACTCGATTTTTGTTTTGAATATTTTGCAAATTAAAATTTCCCGAGAAGCACAGTATTTGAGAACAAGAGGAGGTACCAATAATCTTAGTTTCCCCAATACATTGAATTACATCCCTCAAGGAGGAGTTTGATTTCCATTCTGCTATGTTATTTATCCGTTATTGCTTTCAGTCCAACCCATTCCTGTTACTGCGGGATAGGTCACATTTTATCTTATTGCACGACTGTGAGAGTTCACCTTAAATGGTGACCAGTGCAAGATGGAGAGAGAGAGAGGGAGGGAGAGAGAGAGAGAGAAAGAAAATGAGGTAAGGAAGAATAAATAATACAGATAAAAAATACTAGACCTTTTTGAAAACAACTCAGAGGCAGCTGGAGGGACTCATGCTGGTGATCAGCAATGTGAGCGGATGGGACACCATGTGTCAAGCAGAGGAAGTGTGAGATGGGAATAATACTACAGTGTCATTCTCTGAAAAGTAGCAGGCGCATGTGGGACAGGAGCAGAATTTATCTCTGCCTTGTAGGCATGGACTGTCCACAGGGAATAAGGAAATGCTGCTCCTACCCTGCAAGTCCCAGCTACTATGTTTGTGGCTGGCATTGTGCCCATGGCCAAGCTGTGATTTTGCACAGATGCAGGAGGTACCTGCAGGCAGCAGACTGTGCTGGGCATTTTAATACCCACCAATCTGCAATTGAAAGGGCATGTTTTGGTGCTCAATTCATCCTCTCTCTCCTTTCCTTTCTCTTTCATTCTGTTTGACACAGTCACCTCCAGCCTCAGGCTCATCTCACACACATTAAACAAAATCCTGCTCCAAATGAGTTCAGTGTCAGCAGCTCTGCTGGCTCACACTCTCGAAGACGTTTGAATTTTCTGGCAGCTTGTATATGCAGTTTTCTGTGGCTATATATATGATGGGATAGAAGTTCTTTCTTTGTAGAAAGGCTGCATTAAAGATTTATGGCGGATGAATAATAGAAACAGTACAGACAGTACTGTGTAGATTTCATTTCTTATAAAATTAACATGAATATTTCCAGGAACCCAGACATATATACAGGCTATCTATCTATGAATGCGCTAGTAAAATGGTTTTGACAAAGACCATTTTAATCCTGCAAAACATGCATATAGCTTTATTTCAATGTAAAATTTCCCCCAACAGCATAGAATGCCTCGTTTCTTCTACTCATGTGGGTTTCTTGTTTGTATACCAGAAATGACAACTTTATCTTTCTGATATACAAACCTTGGCTCCTACATCAGATATTGTGCCACTTCCCTCAGCAGTTGACATGTAAAAGAAGAATTACTAATACTAATCAAATACAATACAAAATCATCATCAATGCAAAATGAACTCTTCCACCCAAAAATCAAATGAAATAAAATGAATTGTGCCAATCACTAAAATAGGGAGAGGAGTCCTACAGAAGGGCTAACATTAATGTACAACCTGGAATAAGAGATTTCAGATGATTTTTGAAAATGGCTGAGGTAAATGTCTAGAGGTAGAGAGGTTCACATGTTGGGGGTCATCGCAGCAAGACTACACAAGACAGGATGGAGTAATCTTATAAAATGTGGTTGTTGTCACAGTTAAGTTCCCTTCTACAAACATGTCTGTTCCTCATACAGTATATGGCAATGTCTGTATAAGGATCTGGATTAGGTACAGGCTAGAGTTCAGGTCTGAGGCCAAACTGGGACTAGGATTCAGGTATGCCAAAATCTCATGACCTATGCTTGTCAGATTTCATCCCAAAATAGCAGAAATCCCATGAGAATAATTGATCTTGCAATAAGTCTGCCATCTCGAATAGTGGAACTCTCCCCCATTTTGAGCTGCATCTGAATGAGATCCAGAAAATAGAGAGAAATGGAAGCCACAAAATCTGGTGGTGGGTCAGAAATTCCCCAGAGATACTATTTTGGGGGAGCAGAATGGGAAGAGAAGAAATATTTTGAATCTGGAGTTTTGTTTTAGCTCATTATCAACAAAGACGACAGCTGCGGAATTCAGAACCACAGTTGGAGTTCCCCAAAATTAAGTGCATTCAGGATAGTGTATATCCTGGGTTATGGTTCAGGAAGGTCCCACTTTATGGGGGAAAAGAGTTACAGAAAAATGGGATGGGGCGTAATACTACAAAAAAGGCATAAATGTGTGTGTCAGCGCGTGTGTGTGAGAACATACATGGATCTCCCCATAAAATAAACAAAAATATATACGTTCACAATACTTCTTATGCTACAGCACATTATTTTCTGACATCACGTAGTCAGGTGAGTATACCCATTTCTGGCATGTTTGATAACACTATCCTTCTTGTCTTGAGCAAATTGTTCTAAATCTAACTTTCAGGAATATGTATGTAACCATACATTAAACCATTGATGATCTTCGATGCTGCTGCTAAGAGATTATCATGGAGGGCCCCCAGCATTAAGGGCAAGCTTTCGAATGGCTTTGAGTATATAAATTGCTGGCTATATCACAGAGTACATGATTTCTTTCATTAAAAACCACATCATTTTTAGGCTCTCTTTTGATTTAGGAAGAAGAGCAAACTTGAACGCTACCAATACAATTAGTTTAACCAAAAGCCTTATGTCTCAATAAAATTTAGTTCCTTAATGCCACTGAAATATTGGTTCCAAGATGATGTAAAATTAATTATCTCCCCTGCAAGACGCCTTTAATGTTTGGTTTTGATGGCTGTCACACTGATTGGCTATTGAACTCTTTATTGTGCCAGTTTGGCTAGCAATTCGTCTGGCTCCATTGGAAGAGTGGGCTAGCTGCCAATCTCAGAGACAATGTGCTTTAGAAAAGGTCAAAATTACCAAAGGTTGATTGAGGGCACACAGCCGTTAATTGAACTGAGAAAGGCACTGACTAGAAGGAGAATAAATGTTATCTGAATTTCCTTCCACTGGACAGATATCCAGTGAATAAATACAAGAGGCAGTTGACCCATTCTTACCTGTTTTAGGGATTACCACCAAAAAATCATGGCTCACAGGAAAAAGGGCAAATCTTTGCAAGAAGAGAAAAAAACTTAAAGTGGCTGGAACAAGTTACTAGCCCAAGCCTGCCGTCCCTGGCACCCCCCTTCGAGCCCATCTTGCTGTCCCTGGCCCATTCTCTCCTGTCTGAGCTCATTGGCACCTTTTGCAGCTTTCTGGAGGCTCAGCTCCCATCCCCCATGAACCTTTCCACAATCCTAGCTCCTCGGCCCTGTGCAGCTTTTGTCAGGTCCAGCTTGCCATGCCCTCATGTAATTCTCAGCCGGGCAAACTCTCGGTTCCCCTGTTCTCCATGAGAAGTATTTCCGAATGCCTTGGAATATCCTTCATCGTTCAGATGTATTTTATTCTGAGCAGCTTTCCACAATGCAGATGATCCATTATATTCTGCTAATTCCAGCTCCTTTGAAGTCTACCATATGCTCTGTTTAGAAAACAGCAATACTATGCATTTATATAGCACCTTCCATCAGAGGCTTTCAAAGGTGGGAAAGGAGTAGCACCCCCTTTTATGAATGGCAAAAATGAGGCAAGACAAGTTAAGGCTTAATTTCTGGGACATCGTCTCTCATTGTGGGTTCTTCTGTTTTTGGATGCCCAACAGGAGACACCTCAAGCCTGATTTTTAAGAGGTACTGATCACCTGCAGCTCCCATGGACTTCAACTGGAGTTGTGAGTGCCCAGTGCCTGTGAAATTTGAGTGCTAGGTGCCTGAAATTGGGCATGCAAAAACTGAAGCGCCCAAACTTAGAGGTCCTTTTTAAAAATGTGGGCCTAAGTAACCTGGCCAACATCTTACAATACCTGGTAAAGCTGGTGAGCAGAACCTCTCTGCCAATTCCTACTCCCTTGCTCTAGCTACTAAACAATGTTGCCTTTGAGCACTTTTTGGATTGCAATTACTTCATTTACCTGTGGGTATTTCTATCCGCTTATAATCTTGAACATCAACCCAAACCATTCTACAACAAACAGTAAAGCATCATGTCAAGCAAACATGTAAAGCACATAGGGAAACTTTGGCTCCCAGAACCATACTTTACTGAAAATATATGTTCAGTTTAAATACACCCTGTGCTTACATCTTACCTTCATATTTCATCAGATGTGGTCTCCAGAGGAACTTTCATACTCCTCTTTACAAATGACTGAGTTCTATCCACAGAAAGATTTCAGCGGCATGTTCAATAGTCAGATTATTTCACAGATAATTCCTTTGACCTTTTAGGCTGGGTAAAGGAGGGGAAAATGTTGACTTCATTGTGTATTCACACAGCCCTCTGATTTTCCATTACCAGCATGGGTTGGTTTTTTTACTCTGTTGGACCCCTTATGAATAAGCAGAAGACCACAGTTAACTTAAAAGAGAAGTAAAAGCAGATGTCTGCTTAATTATACAGTCAGCAGGACAAAGGGTAATTATAAAAGACCTAGCTGAGCGATGGTTCAGACTGGCCAGAAGGATCCCTTGTAAATCTGTGGATAATCTCATCATTTCAAGTTTCAAAGCAATCTGTGGTAGAACAACACTCTGAGCTGATTTCCAATTAGGAGTGATTCTATTCAGTTATACCACACACCATTGTTATTAGACATTTTTCATGGTTCTAAATATTTGATTCTGTCACTTGGATTCTTTTTCACTTGAAGTCTTTAAATCAAGATTGGCTGTCTTTCTGAAAGAAATACTCTAGCTAGCTCAACTGGGAGTTATAGGTTTGATGCAGGAATGACGTGGTGAAATTCTGTGGCCTGTTTTAAGCAGGAGGTCAGACTAGATGATCGTAATGACTCCTTCTGACCTTAAAATCTTTGAACCTATTTGTGAAAGACTGTGATAGTTAAAATAATCGTGACATTAGGCATTGCTAGAGCAGACTTTGAATGCCGTGGTCAAGACAAAGTAGAATTAGTAACACTTCCTCAAAACACAGCTCTGCATCTATCGCAGACAAATTTATATTTACCATAGTTTCTCTGACATAGCCTCAAAGATATTTAGGCACCTAACTACCTTTGAGGATCTGGGACTATGTGACTTGCCCAAGGTCACACAGGAAACCTAGAACATAATGGGGAATTTAACCAACGTCACCCAAGTCCCAGTCTAGCTGCCTAACCACTGGGACACATTTCCACCGTAGCACTATGGGCACCTAAGATGAGTCTGAGGACTGCACTTCACCCAGTTTTGGCATTTGTGTC
This sequence comes from Eretmochelys imbricata, assembly GCF_965152235.1. Taxonomy (NCBI): domain Eukaryota; kingdom Metazoa; phylum Chordata; order Testudines; family Cheloniidae; genus Eretmochelys; species Eretmochelys imbricata. The sequence goes on along the minus strand of NC_135576.1, from coordinate 48,796,313 downwards.
TTGAATGGCTGGTCCCCCACCTCAGCCCCACTAAGGCTGCTATATGCTGTTTTGGTCTTGCAAAACAGCCATAAACCCACTTTAAAGGGTATCCCCCAGTATAGAGAGACCTCCATTAGCATACAGCTTTAAGCTCCTAAGCCATCCCATCCCCATTCACAGGGGATGTAGCTGAGGTGTCAACAGCACCTTAAAACTGCTTTACATTAAGCTGGGGACTGGCCCAGTGCATGGTGCCACCAGGATCAGGTAAAAGCAAAAGGTTACATAAATTTAGCTTTCCACACCCCTCCCACTACTCAGATTGTGTTAGGCACTAAAAGGCCGGATCCAGGATCTGACCCAGTGACTTTAGCCCAGGGATTCTCAAACTTCATTGTGCCATGACTCCCTTCTGACCACAAAAATCACTACAAGCGCCCAGGAGGGGGGACCGAAACCTGAGCTTGCCTGAGCCCTGCTGCCCCGGGCCGGGGGGCCAAAACTGAATCCCAAAGTCTTCAGCCCTGGGGAAGGGGAGCTATAACCTGAGGCCCAGGGCTGAAGCCGAAGCCTGATCCCTGCCATTCCAGGCTGAAGCCCTTGGGCTTTGGCACCGGGCACTGCGATTCAGTCTTCGGCTTCAGCCCCCTAACACCAGCCATGGCGACCCCATTAAAATGGGGTCGCAACCCACCTTGAGGTCCTGACCCACACTTTGAGAACTGCTGCTTTAGCCTCATTTGACCATCTTCTGTCTTTGATTCAAGGCTGAATGTGATAGTATCTCGTACTTTATGATTGTTTCACACAGTCACTGAGCTCTTACAGGAACCGCAGCTTGGGCACCTCCTAGGAGCAGATTGTGCACTCTGCCTCCTTAATTGGCAGAGAGGTTCTGCTCACAAGCTTTACCAGCGATTGTAAGATCTTGGCCAGGTTACTTAGGCCCATATTTTTTAAAAGGGCCTCTAAGTTTGGATGCTTCAGTTTTTGCATGACTGATTTCAGGCACCTAGCACTCGAATTTCACGGGCACTGGGCATACTCACAACTCCAGTTGAAGCCCATGGGAGCTGCAGGTGATCAGTACCTCTGAAAAATCAGATTTGAGGTGTCTCCCGTTGGGCATCCAAAAACAGAAGCACCCACAATGAGAGACCACATCCCAAAAATTAAGCCTTAACTACTCTTACCTCATTTCTGCCATTCATAAATGGGGGTGCTACTCATCACTTTTTAGTTACCTCAGGCCAGAGGACAGCACTAGCATTCACTTTGAAGAGATAGGACAACCTTCCCCACACTAAATACATCCAAGTAGAGCAGTTGCTTTTCATTTCTTAAACCACATCATCTTTCAATATCAACAGAACTAAAACAGAATACAGGAGACCTGGCACAGGGAATAAAATCTCAAACATAACTGTGAAACCCTGACTTGGACAAATTTATCATATCCTCTTTTGACAGACTCTCCAGGTTTCATGGTTTACACTTGGCCAACATTTGTATTAATTATTATTATTTATATTACTGTAGTACATAGGAGCCCTAGTCATTGACACCTTGGCGTACAGCTAAGTACTGTACAAACACAGAACACAAAGACAGTCCCTGCCCCAAGGAATTTACAACCTAAGTGTTAGGGGGCTTATTCCTTCACCCACTTACTTCCCTGGTCCTTCTTGCATGAACAGAGAGCAACAATACCTGACGTCCAAAGGTGCAAACAATTCGATGTTTATTGGGGTGAACTTCCAGCAAGCATGATTCTAGTTTCCTTCCTTAGTGTCCCCCTTCCCAGCTCTGACACCACAGAGCCTTACACCTGTGTCCCTGTTCCCATTCCTGCCTTTAGCCAAATATGATTCCAATTTCCTTACCCCCATTCCCTGTTCCCATTTCCCCCTTTAGCAAAACATGCTTCCAATTTCCCCACCTCCATTCCCTGTTCCCATTTCCCCTCCCCACACCCACCCACTCACTTCCTGATTGACTGCAGACTATATAGTAAAACTTGAGTTCTGCTTAGCTATACCTTAACCAATCATTTTCCTGAAATTTAACTAACCAATCCTAACATATTGTAACATGATTATGTAACCAATTATATCCCACCACCTTGATTAGTTTACACCCAGCAAAATTAATTATATAGCAAACAAAAACAATTACAGAACCAAACAAAGACTATACAGACAAACCAAAGCAAAGTGGGAACTATAATAACAAAACAATACAAAAGTAAGAATTTCACATCCCAGCTATTGATAAGTAAGTTCTTGCCAGACAGGATGCTATCAAACTAAGTTTCCTTTTACATCTTTAGATACTTCCCTTTCTCTGGAGGTGACAGGCATTATCAGGACAGGAGTGTATTCCTAACAGCCCAGTAGCACCTTCTTTCAATGTGACTAGTTTGGAACGTGAGGATGTGACCCGTTGCTTTCCAGCTTATGGCTGCCTCTGCTGCTTAGCCAAAGGCCTGAGCTTAAGAACAGGGCCTCAGACTGTCACAGTAAGAGAAGGACCTTACACTGGCAGACAGTGATTTTGATTCTTTCTTTTATACCTCTAACTAGCCAAGTGATAAGAATACACCTATATTCTTAAAGTACAGGCCTTTACAGACAGGCCTGAATATCTGTATCCTAACACTAAGTATAAGACAAGAGACACCAGATGGATACAGACTGACAGGGGAGTACAAGGAAACAATGAGACAACACCAGTCAGCATGGTAGGCAGTGGGCTCAGCACACCAGCAGACTAACCATTGTAAAGTTCTTTGCAGGCATCATGGCAAAGGAACTTGCCCTGACACTGAAGATATTTAAACTGAAATGATCAAAACAGAACCGACTGAGATAGCATAAAGAGATTAAAAAGATGTTACACATTAAAGGAAGAGATTTTATCACCCTCACGTCAAAGGGTATCTTACTAACAAGTAGACACACTGGCTTCAATAGGATGAACTGTGGAGTAAGGTACAACTCAGCATGAGCCAGAGTAGCCCTAACTGTGTTACTCAGGAGCCTAGGAAAGTCTAGCAAAATGATTCTATATACATAGGGTCTGAGGCCTGGTCTACACTGGAGGTGCGGGGGGGAATCGATCTAAGATACGCAACTTCAGCTACGAGAATAGCGTAGCTGAAGTCGACGTATCTTAGATCAACTTAGAATCACCTACTTCACGTCCTCGTGGCGCGGGATCGACGGCCGCCGCTCCCCCATCAACTCTGCTTCCACCTCTCACCGTGGTGGACGGCAGAGTGATCAGGGATCAATTTATCGCATCTACACTAGACACGATAAATCCATCCCTGATAGATTGATCACTACCCGCAGATCCTGCGGGTAGTGTAGACGTGGCCTGATTCTCCACCACCTTAGACCTGTGGAGTCAGTTATGCCTGCACAGTGAGTGTAGAATGTAATCATGCGACATAGGTGTAAATGTCCACACAGAGTGTGAGGCTGTGGAGAATCAGGCCCATGGTGTATACTTCTACACATTATCACACACACAGGCCAAAATCCAGGCCTTCCCTCAACAGCACAAAGATGCCCCAGGCAGCCAAACCAGTGCGGTTCTGCTGCACAAGAGGCTATGCGTGGGGGCTGTGCCGCAGGGCATGTGCACCCGCTACTTGGTGTAAAATGAACCTCAGTGGCAGCTTCTTGCACAGCAGCTTGAGAATGTGGGCCACAGAAGGGCCAAGGAAGCTTAGGATCATCTTTTGCATTTGGGGGCTGCCTACATCCCCAAGGAGCTACTCCAATAATTGGGCTGCTTTGCTACACACAAAAACTAGAAGGGAGAAAGAGAATCATTCAATTTTCTGCACAAAAGGGAAATGGACATCCCACCGTCTGTCACTCTTCCACGGTTTACAATAGTAATTATTAATATAATCAGTCTTCTGCTCATGCTTTCAATCTTTGCATCAAAGCTCTTATGCTATTCCATATGAGTAGGACCGCCCCCCCCCCTCGCCCAGTATTTTGCCCCATTTCCTTTACTACTGGACCAATTTTTCTAATATGAACATCTTAATTGAAATTGGAATTAAAATATGATTGCAATCTAAATTGGATAGAGGAGCTTTAACCTTCTGGTTTCTAGCAATCGTAATATTTTATGGCCGAAAGAGCTAAATCTAATTCTTGTCCCCCCCATCCACCCTCCGCCCCCCCATGTTTCTGAACTGTGGATTTGTATCCTAATAAACCTACCTCAGTAGACATTTCTAACCAAATGGCTAGAACTTCACATATTATTATTGATGTGTTTCTAAGGAGAAATAGGTGGGTGGAGGGGCATTTCTAAATGATATGCATTTAATTTCCCCTCTGTTGATCACATTTTCAGCATTCATTGGTTATATTATATTTGTATTCAGTGCATATCTTTCAACTGACGTGGGCTGATAGATTCACTACTATGACCTGCAGTGAAACTGTCAGTTTTGGAATACAGCACACAGGAGATTGTGTGTGGTTGGTAAGGAAGGCATAGTGCCATTGCACTGCTTCTGCTCACCTAGGCCCCAGTTCAGCAAGGTGCTTAATAGGGTGACCAGACAGCAAGTGTGAAAAATCAGGACAGGGGGTGGGAGGTAATAGGCGCCTATATAAGAAAAAGCCCCAAATATCAGGACTGTCCCTATAAAATAGGGACATCTGGTCACCCTAGTGCTTAATCATGTGCCTAATTGTAAGCACACAAGGTAGGCAGTCCCACTGAATTACAAATGATGCAGGAATGACCACATAAGAAAGCTAAAAATAGATTGGGGTTGGGGACCTCATTTTTTAGCGGCTTGAATGGTAATGGTGTCCATGGGACTACTCATATGCCAAAGTCAGGCTTGTGATTAAGTACGGTACATTGCTGAATCGGGGTTTTAGAACTCAAAGCAAAGCCCCCATTCACTTCAACAGTGCAGAGTTGGAGCCTTAGGGCCTGATCCAAATTCCACAGAAAGACTTTTATTGGGTTCAGTAGGCTTTGGAACAGGCCCTTAAGGCTGATCTGACACAGAGCTGAGCATCTTCAGCTTCCACCCATGTCAGAGCATTCAGCAGCCTGAAGAGGTGCTCAGCACCTCACTGGGTTGGACGATTTTTGGGTCCCATAGATTAGAATGATGATTAGTAGGAAAAGTCTTTTAGTTGCTCTTTTAATCATTCAGATATCAGTTGAAAAATATGTCATTACCTACTAGACACTCTAATACAATAGGTTTCAGAGTAGCAGCCGTGTTAGTCTGTATTCGCAAAAAGGAAAGGAGTACTTGTGGCACCTTAGAGACTAACCAATTTATTTGAGCATAAGTTTTCGTTAGTCTCTAAGGTGCCACAAGTACTCCTTTTCTTTTGTTTAACAATAGTGACAGAAGTGATTGCCATTCAGTTTGTCCTTATTGCTCCATTTGGATGAATTAACAATTCCATTTAAAAAGAATCTGTGTGAAAATGTTTTGGGGCCAACTGCATTAGACTAGAGCCTCACTATATGGAACATGCAAAGAGCGCAAAGTTACCTGCAGTAGAAACAGAAATTGCTGTTCAAACCATTCCTTTTTAAAGCAGAGTTTCTGGTGGTCACAGAATTATGCTGTTCCCGTTGCTCTAAATTGACTGCTTTAGGCAAAGGTCATACTGTGGTATCAATTACTTGCTACTACCTGGAAAATTTAATTTCATGCCCTGCAGTAGGTCTCCTTTCTTCTCTATTGTGATTGGCAACTGTTTCCCTGTTGGTAACGAGAATAGCTCATTTACTTGAAGTGATTAAAAACCAGAAGCTCACTTAGTCACAGTGGCAGCTTCAGGTGGCTAGCATAACCAAAAAAGCCGTTGCACTAATGCATTCAGATTAATGGAATCAAAGCCATTTCTTGCTCTCTTCATAACCTTTTATGGTATTGTATTGTGTGTGTTTTGTTATCATGTCAATCTACTCCCTGTGTCCAACTGTTGTTTAGGTTAACATGCAGTTCCTGTAGGTTAATAGTAGAAGGCAAAGGAAACCATAGTAGAAGGCAGAGGAAATTAGTGAGCTAAAAAAGCCTCTATTTTTAGCTAGCACAACAACAAAGTAAGGGAAGTCTGGTTAAGTCTACATATTTTTTAATTTAAAAATATATTTTGCTTGAGAATCACTTTTCAAATCTCTTTCTCCCCTTCCTTTTAAGATACAGGGAGCCCCTTATGTATGTATGAAATATGTTTTCTGTTTTATGGGTCCACTTTACTACTGCTTAACAAGACTCAGTGATTCAAAAAGCTGATCCTTCCTTTACTCCCAGGAACTGCATCCTTCCTTTGGGGCATGTTATGCCATCGATTTTTAGGTAGAACACCTAATTGATTTAAATGGGGATTTCCGCTTAAAACCAGATTCTACAATATGGCCTGGTGACAGGGAGCAAGAAAGCACAGGAGTGAGAGTTTGATCCTTCTTTGCGCGTATAGAAGATCTTGGTTTATAATTCATGAAACCCACTGTGTATGTTTTGACAGATGAAGAATTATTCCAACCCCACAATGGGTAGGTATTGGAGAGAAAGTATCTATGAAGGTGAATAACAATATATTAACTATGTCATGCCTCAACCAAAAAACTCTATTACCAGGTCTCAGCAACTGGAAGAGATGTTACATGATATTAAAGGTCCGCATTCTGCTGCATGAAGTAATATTTTACTCCATGAATAGTCGCAGTTATTTCAGTGGGACCAGGAATATATCCCTCCCGCAGAGAGCTTACAGGATAGGGGCCTGATCTAAAGCCCTTTAAAGTCAACAAAATGGCTCTCACTGATCTCAGTGGGCTTTGAATCAGGCCCTAAGGGCCAAGTCTAGAAATTCTTACTGAATTCTTATTCAGGTGAAATGCCCATAGGAATGAGCATGGAATCCAAACCCACAAGCCATGCTTGCAACTGGTGCCAAGTTACCGTAGTGGACGCTGAAGGTCTGTATTAACCATAAAGCAGGTACACCACGAGGTCATAAAGTAGGTCAATCTCCATGGCTATTTCAGTTCTTTTCTCTTCTGAGACTGCCAACGAGGGAGCCATGCAGTGCTTTGTGTGATGTGGACATTAGTCTATTAGAAACTGGAAGGAGACCATCAGCTCATTTCATGCCTATTTACAGACCTAGGAACCTAACTTTAGGCAGAATTCTCAGCCTATAGCAGCAGCTCCAAAGCACTTGCTGCAGGATCTGGGTGGAAGCACAGCAGATACAGCCCTATGTTTCCTTCTCCCTGTTCACGTTATTTTGATCCCGAGTAAGTCCGGTGACCTGCCTGCAACCCTCTCTTTCCATGCTCTACTGGAGAGAACCACAGCTCTGCTCTGGGAGGCATAAGGGACTGCACGACCGCCATTTGGCTTCCTGCCTGTGTCCCTCATTTGGCAGAAATATAGAACCTTCTAATGATTCAGCATTTCACCCAAACAGGAGACTTTTGTTTCTAGGGCTGATGACCAAGTACTTTTACAAGCTCTAATGCCTCTATCTAGCAAAGCATTCAAGCACCTTAACTGCATGTGTAGTCTTGTAGCCAATGGGATTACTCACATGCTCAAACCGAAACTGGTCCTTAAGTGTTGTGCTGGGTCTGGGTCTCAGTTCACCATGCGGGAAAATAATCTCCCCTCTCCATCCCATCCTTATTTGTTTTTACACCTTCATACAAATTAGAAATCTATTTGTAAAACAAATGTGCCAAATACTTCTACACAGAGTTTCTCCTAAGATCAGCATTATATTGCCAGAGCTAGGAGTTGCTGGGAGGAATTTAAATAATCATTAGTGAATTGGTACTGATATCCTCATGATGTCAGAGGCAACCTGGAACAAATTTGCATCCGTCACAGAAAGGCAAAGATTCTGGCCCCCCAAAAGACAAGTCGTTTCTTTCCCCCCAGAGCTGCTGGGTCCCCTTTCTGCAACTTGAAAATATTATTATTATTATGAAGTAGTAATGCTCTCAATTTCTTGTTACTTTGCAGTTACTGAGAAATTGGTATGGATCTGCTTCCACAGTATGGAGCACAAGCATTCAAAATGCAAGTTAGTAATTGAACCATAAATGATTAGTAATTTCAAACTGTGACGCATTCCCAGCTCTAGATGAATTGCAGATGACCCAAGTGACTCAGACATGCTGCCTCAAACATAACGGGATGAATAATGATTTTGTTTGGGGGCAACGTATTAAACTACATGGAATCTCTATAGACAGTCAGTGAACAGGGAGACCAAGCAGGTCTCAGAGAATGTTCAGAATTTAAATCTTCAATGTAACATGTGCCACATCTGGTTAAAGATTTAAAGAAACAGATGCTTTTCATTTTCTTTAGAAGATGAAGTCACTCAGGGTACTTGCAAAGTTAAGGCCGATACTTTGGGAACACTCAACATTTCTGACATTTAATAAATGTCAAAAACAAAACAAATGCCTGTAAACTCATGGGCACCCATTGATCACTTTTCAGAAATCTTCTTTAACTCTCATCCTCTTGCTTTGTGTATTTAAATATCAATTATTACTGGAACTCAAGCAAAATTACGTATTTGAAAGAACTAAAACGTGATAATTACTTTGTTGTTGTCATTGTTGGGAATTTCCAATGTCATAAATCCAGCATCACGTCTGGAAATGGGTTCTTTAGACTGCAAGGTGCACTCATCTAGGGAGATATTTTCAAAGGCACAAAGGGGTGTTGGGCATCCAACTCCCATTGAGTTGGGCACCCATCTCCCCTTTGTGCTTTTGAAAATCTCTCTGCTAATGATTCTTTAACTAAAAGGAAAGTGATGGAGGACTCTGATATAGATACTGTATGAGCAAGGAGCACAATGTAAGGAGGATTCCAGGTAGAGATGTGAATGTTGCAGTACTAATTCTCTGCATCTTTTACATTGTATAGCTGATGTGTATTTGGTGAAGAATAACCACTGAGGCCGCTTCCAGGGGGAGGCAGAAAAAGACTTGAATTGTCTCCTTCAACTCTGGTGCTGCTCACATTTTCCTAACTCAAGAGCTGGTATTGACAAGTGTCCTGTGGTTTTATTTTTTCCAGTTCTTCTCTCACTTTGTCTTTCTGCCTCCCTTTTTTTGCTGAAAGGGAAGACCCACAGCTGGAGGAAATAAAATGGCTATATTTCAAAGCCTTAAAATTAGCATGGTTCAATTTTAACGTAGCACTGAGAGAGCTCTCTGCAGAAGGCACTGACTCTCTCTCTTTCTCCCCTCCACACAGTTCTCTGCCTGTCTTACAATGGAAAGAACAGAAACAGCCGCTGTATATGAAAACAGGAAAATCCACCTCCCACCTCTTTCTTCCACTCAGCAACTAGAATTCTTCATAGCATAGTAATGAAAGACAATTCCATCCCATCAATATCACATTATCGAGTGGCTTCTCGTTGTTCTAAACTCTGAAAGAGGAAAATAGTAAGGTGATCAATGACAAATTATGTAACAAGTCCCTTGAGATTTTCTTGACTGGAATTTCCCTTTTTAGGGTGCCCTATTTGTTCTATTGCAACAACAACAACAAAAACAACACCTCACCTTCAAAACCCTAAAACCATATGGCCAGGGTCATAAAACATCAAGGCCTCAACCACAATCCCACTAAAAAGTCAAGATAGGGCCCTTCACAAGCCTTAACCTTCATTTACAACAGATCCCTGCGGCACTTACCTCAGCAGCTTTCAAACACTGGCCACGATGCCAACAAAAAGGTGTTTCTTCTTCATCTAATGAGACATTTGCTACATGACCATCCTTCACCCTCACCTACTGATTATGCGCCACTGGGGACACCACCAGTTGGACTGTGTGAGAAATCTGCCATTTATTAATATTAAATGCCAAGAAGAGACCTGAACAATTTGGCTTTAACACACAAAAGCAAGAACAAAAAGAAAAGGAGGACTTGTGGCACCTTAGAGACTAACCAATTTATCTGAGCATAAACTTTCGTGAGCTACAGCTCACTTCATCGGATGCATACTGTGGAACATCCATTGTAACTAAAGCACAGCCCCAGCTACTCATCAGCATAAGAGACAGTCACACAACCTGGGAGGAACAGAGCCCAGTGCATTTCCATAACTAGCTCTTCTGACATGAGGTGGAAGCAGGAGGCCTGGGGACTCTTCCCATAATCCTCTGCTCTGAGAGGGCGGGGTTAGAATTCCCACCAAAGATTCTGCTGCTGTTGCCAGTACTGTGAGGGGGAAGCATTCCCATCAGAAAGGTCAGAAGTATGGAAGAAGATGGTAGAGTCACAGATAGGGCTTGAGTAAAGCAGTCTGGATCCCTAGGCACACTGTAACATGGGGTCCCTGTGGCCCTGCCCCATACCTGGAGTGGCAGTGGTTTTTGGGTCTTCCCTCCCAGAGAGGCAGGAGTAGTGGCATGGAGCCCTCTTATCAAACTGCAGGAGCAGTGGCATGGCTCCCTCTCCCCTCAGGAGCAGTAGGGGTGGACGCTAGTGCTTACCAGAGAAGTTGGAGTGTATCCGGTTAGGTTGATGTGTCAGGCTCACCACAGTTTTCTTGTACCACTTAGTCTTCTGCTGCTGATGGGATGGTTGGAGTTGATATCCTGTTGAGATACATGGAGTGATTCATTCCTCTCAGAACTAGGTTTTCAGGTTGCCTGCAGACTCAGGCAGCCATCCCTTCAACAGGGCTAGAACCTGGGACCATGGGGATTCTGGGCCACTGACATCCTCACACCAGACTTAGGCTAGGCTGGGCCCAGCAGGAAGTACTGCCCCCCAGGACCTGAGTGGCAGCTCCTCACAGCCCATTGATTGACTGGTACTGGTACTTAAGCGAGGAAGCCATGACAGGGAGTTGTCCAATCAACAATATAGACTGCTAACCTGCCTGGCTTCAGACCCTGCACACGAGAGATCCCACACTCCAGCTGCCTCTTGATGCCTGCCTGGCTGCCTCTTGATGCCTGATTCTTGGTTTACCATCTGGCCTACCTCGGACCCTGACCTCCCAGTAAACTGACCCTGCCTGCCTCCTGATGCCTGACTTCTGGTTTACCCTCTGGCCTATCTGTTACCCTACCTAGCCTGACTCCCGACTCCCACTCTGACCACTAGGAATGACCGGTCATGACAGTAACTATGCAACATCTGTGTGCATCATACCATAGAATCATAGAATATCAGGGTTGGAAGGGACCTCAGGAGGTCATCTAGTCCAAGCCCCTGTTCAAAGCAGAACCAGTCCCCAACTAAATCATACCACTGCTGATATTGTTCACCATGTAAAATCCTTTAGAAATCAATGGCATGCTTCAATAAAACTTTAGCGTTTATTGCAAAATTATTCCAAAAACTCCATGGGATGAGGTTTACTACATGATACAGGGTAGGCTGCCTCTGTTACTCCATGGGGCTGTTATATACCAGGTAGCCCTCTGTGCTTTGATTTGTATTACAGGGTGCAGTACTGAAGCAGTTAATTCAAAAATGCCATAAGAAAATTAAAGCATTGCTTTGTTTTAAAATGGAGATCTTGGTGGAGAACTTGAATGGAATACTGGGTGGTAGGGCAATGCAATTTGAAATGGCTAAGATGCAGCAAGAAACCATGGAGAATATGAAAAAAAATCACACTGCAGGTCAAGGTTTGTTGTGCATTGGGCTGGTTTCAATTTGGCACTGATGCATGGCAAAAAGGCTACTGGGCATGCTCACATTTTTCATTATTAGCCATTTCAAAGCAATTTTTGAAAAAGCACTCGGGATTAGTTTGCTTGAAGGGCTAACTATCTGCAAAAGTGCCTTTTTTTTCCTTTTTTTTTCAACGAAGCTATTATTAGCCTCACAGGTTGGAATACACATCCATAGAAACCCTAAGAATTGTTTGCCGATCTCTAGATCAACGTTTTGAATTGATTTAAATACCTTTTTGGAAAATAAGTATTCACTTCTGGACTGAAAACCTGCATGCCAAGTTTCAGCCTAATGAACTTTGAAATGGATGAGATATTCTATTAGCAAGCATCAAAGCCCAGAGTTTCTAATGAAGGCGCTTGCCAGTCATTTATAGCTACAGAGGCACTTGGATAATGACAGTGTTCACTAGCACTGCAGTAGCACGTAATTGACAGACTCCTGTTACAGAGTGTCATTTCATGCTGACAAAACTGCCTTTAATTTGTCCCTCATCATTTATCAGCTGGCACATGAAGTCTAGACTCTTACGTTTTATCACATCAGAACAAGTTAGTGCAGCCATAAGCACAGCTGTGGTCTACACATCAACAACAATCTGTTTATATAAAGCAGCTCTTCAGTTATTATCCTGTTTTTTCTCTTTTATTGATGCATGCCTGATATTGGCAGAAAAATAGAAAAGCTTTTTATGAGGCTGGAGTTTGCTGGAAACAACCTTTTATTTTTTTGCTTTCTTGCATGCCAGATGTGAGGAGCGTTGATACTCTTAAAGGAAACCGCACCCATTTTGCTCAGCTCAGCTGTCTGAAAGCTCAAAGAAACAGGCATTTCTCACCATGATTAAAATGAGAAACATATTAGACAAGACATTTTAAAACAGCAATTGCCATTTTTGAGCCTCCTATTGGAGGTAAATGTCATGCTGAGAAGTAATGTCACTTATGACTGCAAAATTTGCACAAGCAAAACAAACAAGTAAACAGCCTAAGTCATATGCATACAATAACCTATTCTGCAAATGCAAATACCCATTGTGTGCACAAGCAAAATTTTCTGTGGACAGGTCTCCAGACCAGAATTACTCATCTGAACCCCCACAAACTTAGGGGTTCAAAAAAATGGGACATAGATCCAAAACACATTTGGATTGAATTAAAGAAGATGACTGTACAAAAACCCTACAGATCCAAACTATAGGGTGCCAGTTCAGAATTGCTAGCTGTAACTGAAGAACACAGGACTTGATCCTGACACGTATCTTGGGAGAAGACGACCTGTACAGCCTCCTATACATGCTTAGTGAGGTCATACGCAGCATCCATGAACTGTGATAAATAATGCACCATACTTAGTATGGTGAGCCAGCACCTAAATCCACAGCCATTTCACATGGCTTCATAGCACTCAGAAGGTGGCACATTGGGTGGAAGTATCTGGGCTGGCTACTGCATTGGTGCCAAGCCCCTGTCCACAGTATGAAAATGAAGTGCTCAGAATCCATTGTGTTGGAAAGCTGGTTCCCTTGATAGGAAAAGTACAGCAGGTGCCAGGCTCTCGATCACCGACTGCCCTATATGGTGAGTGGTACCTCACTGGGCCAAGAAGCTCCTGCATGCCCCTTAGTGACTCTCAAAATGCACATCTGTCCATCAAGTGATGTGTTGTCAACATGTTAACAATGGGGCTTCAACAGAAAGATCCGTCCTTAGACTGTAATGACCTCATGCCACAGGAGCGTGATTACTCATGGGAGGTGAGAGTGGGGAATCTATTCATTTGATTTCTTAAAAGCAGAACTAACAAAAGTGGTAAGAAACATATATTAAACTGCACTAGAAACTGCACTTTGTTCCTGGAAAATATGCCATGTTTGTTGATAGTACAGCACAGTGTCTAGCTTGTGTTATCTAAAGAAGGGGACTGAGATGAAGACCTTGTAAAGGAAGAAAGGGGGAATCCTGGGGAACAGCATATTGGCATACTCATCGCATATTCACCATAGGAACATTTTACAGCCAAACTCATTGCCATCTATATGTAAACGAAAGGGAAACAGATTTGTAGATTTCCTATGGTAACATATATCCGATGAAGTGAGCTGTAGCTCACGAAAGCTTATGCTCAAATAAATTGGTTAGTCTCTAAGGTGCCACAAGTACTCCTTTTCATTATACTTCTTATAAAAGCGGCAAAGAGTCCTGTGGCACCTTAAAGACTAACAGACATATTGGAGCATAAGCTTCCGTGGGTTTATGCTCCAATACGTCTGTTAGTCTGTAAGGTGCCACAGGACTCTTTGCCGCTTTTACAGATCCAGACTAACACGGCTACCCCTCTGATACTTGATACTTCTTATATTGATTTTCAAACTTGAAAGCAGAGATCTGCAGAACCTGTCAGTAATGTAATTTAGAAGAGCTGCATTCCAATAAAAGCCCTGATGTCAAAGTTTTTTTGTTCTTTACTAAAGTGCTACTGAATCTGATTCTTTGGTACTGTGCAGTGCTTTTTATTCACACTCTCCCCCTGTCTCCTCCGCCCTTTGAATCAGTTTGAAACCAGCAACACAACTGCAGCTCCCTGGACAAAGGCCTCCAGGAGTATATTTTTCCAAGTCCTGCACAGCAGATAGATGCACAAATCTTCTTTACATGCTGTGATGTTATAAGTGTAATATAATATCTCATTGAAAGGTGACATAGGGCCAGAAAGAGTTAATTACCGGTAACTCACAAACTGACATGACCCATGGCAGAACTTTAAAGACTTGTTAGGAAGATATGTAAATGAATAGAGCTTTGAAATGCAAGCCTGCATTGTTAGAGATAGAAGGGTAGATGTTTGCTCAGGTCTTGTGATGTAAGCAAACCAGTCTTGTCTATTACCATGGCTTTGATTCAAAGATCAAAAAAGGAGTATTAATATTTAGGAAGACACTTGAGTAAAATAGTATTATTGTCTATATGTCTCCTTGAAGGTTGTGGTAACCTGTGTCTGAACTGTTTAATGGATAAAGTATCTATCCTAATTGCCATGATGTTTGGGAGAAGGAAAGTTAAGCCTATTGTTTTCTCAGGCCAAAAGGCTGCTGCAAATGTATAAAAACCCTGGGACAGGATCCTTCTTCATCTCAGATCTGCTTTGGGTTTCAAGAGGGGGAAACCTTAAGCCACAAGGATTGAGATCCCCAGTCATTGACTGGAATCACCCTGAATGTGGACATTGGACTATAACCTATGGACTATTCTTAAAAAGAACTTTTGGCAACTACAAACTCACCATTTCTGCTATGTATCTGGACCTCAAGAAATTGAACTCGAGTCTGCATGGATATTGAACTTTCAACCAACTCTCTCTCTTTTCCTTTTTAATAAATTTTAGTTTAGTGAATAAGAATTGGCTGTAAGCATGTATTTTGGGTAAGATCTAAGTTATAATTGGACCTGGGTGTGTGGCTGATCCTTTGGGTTAGGAAGAATCTTTTCATTTATATGATGAGATAAAATTTTCAGTAATCATCATCATATCTGACCTGTGTGTCTGGATGGAGGCCTGAAGCTGGGCACTTTAAAGGAACTGAATTATTTGGACTTCTGGGTAACCAGTGAGTTAATAAAGAAGCTGTTTTGTGCTGGTTTGGTAAATCTAAGTATTGGAATATCCACCAGCTTTTGGGGTTTGTCTGCCCCGTTCCGTTTGCAGTTCACCCTAATGGAGTGACCTCAGCTGGCTTCCACAGGCAACATCGTTACACAGGCAATTAAATTTGTGCATTTTTTCCTATATAGGGATGACTTTGTCCAATCAATTGTGCCCAGGGTTTTACTGAGGTAAAATAATTGAGTGTCATGATCAGTTAAAACGACAATAATGCAAAGCCTGACTATATTAGAAGAAATGCAATCCGTCAACTCTTTCCCCTAAACATGAAATTAAAAATATAAAATCACAGGCCCCATTGTTATGGATGTAATGCTGAGTGGACACAGGTTTGCAGAAAACACCTGGAAAAGGATACTAGGAAAGAGGTCTCATAAACAGAGAAAGAACACATCGCTGATACAAGCATATCTAGCAAATGATAGCTGGGAACACAGAATCACGACAACCTATGCACAGTGATAATCATTTTGCTGACCTATTCCTTTGGATTCTGCTGACGACTGAGTTTGCAGGTTCCTGAAGAGCAGGTCAATGCATTGTAATCAAATTTTCCTGCAGAACTCTGAATTACCTGAGGGATCTGCAAGATTGGGCTCTTTTTCAGTGATGGCTACTAGAGATGTTTTATTTTTGCCCTGTGAAAACATGTATATAAACAACAGAGGATGTGGAGATTGCAGGACCATATATTGTTATTCTATACATTGCACCAATTGATATCTGGGCCCCATCGTACTTGGGGCTGTACAAATACAATCATGGTCTTTTTCCTGAAGAACTTAGAATCTATGAACAATATAAAGGGACAGATTTTCAGTTGATGTAAACTGACATAGTTCCATTCAAGTGAATGGGGCTGTGACAATTTATGAGTGCTGAGGATCTGCCCTGGAGTCTTTCTAAGGCTACAGAAAGGGGATGGAAATAAATCTGAGTGGCATGGTAATAAATTGCAGCATTTTGGTAATCTGTGGAAACACTTGTAAAGATGTTAAAATGGACCAGAACTGTAACAAGCAAAAACAACATACTATTAAAAGGAACAAGCTGCCCCCCCTTTTAATGAATACCTTTTCTTTTTAGAACCAGTTAATGTAATGCATGCATAACAACAATGACCTATATTACCAAAGGGGACTAATGATTCTGAGTGCCTCTATTTTGGGTGCCTAATTGGAAGCATCTGCTGAGCAGCCATCCTCTGAATATTAGGTACCTTTAAGATTTTTGGCATCCAAAAATGGAATCATCCAAAAATCACTGGTTATTTAGGAAAATCTAGCCCAGTGAGCCTGTTACATGATCTTTTAGTCTTTTAACCCTCATATTCTCTAGACCCTGCTAGACAATCGCACTATTACAATTGCAATTGTATTATTCCACTATTTCACAGCAGCATGCAAATGTCAGTCCGATATAATGTTTTAGGCTGGAATATGCCTTACAGGCACCAGCTTGTTGGGAGAACAACACAGGGGCATGGTGTTTCCTGATCATTGTTGCTACTCCTTAGATGGTGTGGCCTGTGCTCTTGTCCACAGATGGCTGGCTGGAGCTATGATCCCACCTACTTTTTTCCTCTCCTTGCCATTTTTGGGGAGCTGTCTAGTGCAAGGTAGTACAAATGCCCTCAGCCTGTAAAAAGGGATGGAGGGCATCCCTGTGCCCTCTCTCAGCACCTGCTCTGTGGCTGGGCACAGTTTTGAATGTCCTCTTAAAAAGCAAGGGTGTTCTGGGTGATCTCCTTCTTGCAGAGCTATACATGGTATCTGAAATACTCACTTCGGAAAATTCAGCCCAAGTCTACGAAATGTGTATCTCCTGAGAGGAATTCTCCGTAAATATCTGGGAAATGTCACCATAGGCTTACAGCTAAGGCAAGAAGTGAACCTTGGCTGACCTCTTGTGTAGTTAGCTGTAATCCCTCACTTCCTCATGGAATTGGCTGAATGGTCTAAGAAACCCATGGACCTTTCTGTAAATCATAAATTCAGTGGGCTGTTGGTTTGGGGAATTTGGGGAACAGACTGCAGGAAGTAGCAAGGAATAATGACGTTCTGGGCTGCTTCATCATTTTCCATATGCAAAAGAGTTTACATATGTTGTCTACTACTTCCCATGTGGATTTGTATTTCCTCCTTGGAAGGAGCTGAACTAGCTTCAGAGTGACATTAATCAAAACTGTATTTTAAATGACATTACTTGGTACTATGGGAATTGCCATCTCGCTAACAAAAGAAATAGACTGTCCATTTAAATAATAGTCAGGTCTGCGTAAAGGATAGGCCAATAAATATATATTTCCGTCTACATCATTATTATATCCTTTCATTTTGTCATCTGGCACATCTTTTCAATACTTCCAATATGCAAATTAAGAGCCTGATTCTGAAGATATCAGAAGAGCAGTGATATGTGCAGCTGTGCACATGCAGCTACACAGTTTGCACACACTACTGTGGTAATTGCATCCACAGATTTTAGCCTGCAGTTACACACTTTTTGCAGAGATCTCTGGGGTCTTCTGGCATTCTGAAAACTTAAGAATATAACCCATATAGCTTGGAGAGTTTGTAATGAATGACCAAAACCCAGTCACAGAATGTAAAAATATGTCTTTTCTAAAACACAAACTTCATTTATCCATGTTTGAACATTTTTCTTGAGTTGCAGGGGTGCTTAGCACTCACACCTCCATCTGAATGTAAAGAGGTTGCTCAAAACCTCTACAATCAGATCCTTACTGATTTATTCTTTTGGGCCACTTTCTGGCCCTATTAAAGTGAATGAGAATTTAGTCAATTACTTCAGTGGATCAGGATTGGGCCTTTGATTTGTGAGGAATGTGTGTGCTTAATTTCTGAGAAATTAAAATACAGTTAGCAATGACCACTTTCATATTTAACTAGATGAGCTCTGTGTAGAATTCTTTCAGTTCATTAAGGTGGGATTATTTCTGAAGAACAGAAACTAAAACAGTTCTGACAGGAGCAACATCTGCAGAGCCATAAGTGTCTGTTTTAGGGTCTCTAATGAAAAGAGTTCAGAGGAGAGTTACACATATGATAAATAGTATAGGGGAAAAAAATTGATAGATGACAACTGACTCAAAATACATTAAGGGGTATACTAAAGAAGTATCCGTCATAGCCAATATTTTCAAACCTGGATATCTATATCTATATTTGAAGCCCTAAATAAAAGGTTTTCAGAGGTGCTGAAAAGCCACCTTTGCTCCCCTGCCTTGGGACTGAACCAAGCACAATTCAGCTAAAGCTGAAAATCCAAACCTTAATCTTCTACAGACGTTCTCTTGTCTTTTCCATAGACAATATGCTTAGGAATTTCTGTCGACATTTGGTTGTTATGGAAATCAATTTCTTTTAAAACATTTAGGCCAAATTCTGCCTATGGATGAGTCCACATTGCTTCCATAGAGTTCTTCTAAGTAGGAGAGTCATCACCTTTTATAACAACAACAACCCTATTATATCATCAAGTTCCATTACAAGATACAGAAAAATTCAGGGCAGTAAAAGCTTGTAGTTTATATAGCTATATCCTTTAATCATATGTGTACAGTGAGAACATACTGCTGGATTGTTATAAACCCGCTAAATAAAAAGCAGAGGGCAGATTTTGGATACCATTTGGCAAAGAGAAAGATCTATGAATATATAAATTAAATAGACATTTTGAGGTAAAAACCATGTGAACACAAATTCAGTGTTTTTGCTCAAGTAAACATTGCTGAGATGACTTGGCTACCGATCAATTTAAGTAGCAAACATTTTTAAATACAGAGCTGCTTGTGTGTAAAAGTTAGACAAACCCTAATCTTCGGAAGGGTATTCCAGAGGTCACTAGAACCTGGACCATATCCAATTATATAAACCCTTGTATGTTTGGGAAAGCTGTCTATTTAACTGAGAACACTCACTAAATTCTGCTGATAGGTGGGCTGAATCTGGAATAAAACACAGCTACAAAGGACTTTATAAAGTTATCCGTGGGCTTAAGCTCAACTAAGTAATTGATAGCCTACAAACCCTGAAGAGGCTAATGTTTTGAAAAAGTTGGAGAATTATGAAAGACACATGCTTTGATTTGTTATTAATAGCATCACAGTCCTGGGATCACAGATTATTACCTTAATGCTTTAACTGCTTCTGCTTACTCTTGACAAAGGATTGCTAGATCACAGTTACCTTTTTGGACAAAATGGTTTCTCTAGGTAGGTGATTTGTCCAGTTGTGTTACTCTTCAGTTTTATTTTTCTTTCTTTCTTTTTCTTTCCTTTTTGAGTAAGTCTCTTTGATGATCATTAATCAGCATTTCAAGCTCATACCTTTGTACAAGCCTTCAGCTTCCATCTAACTGCAGCCAAAAAGCCTGTGAACATCTCACCCAGAAAGGAGATGGGTACGACACCTGTGAATTTATACCTGAACTCCTCTGGGAAGGGCTGAAAAGTCCTCCTTCCCCCACTCTCGTCAGTCTTCTGTTTCCAAATCTTGTATAGAATGAGCTGAACAAGTGTGGCAGCTCTTGGGAAGATTTATATCATGGCTGAGCTATAAGTGGTGCACATGTAATTAGTTAAAATGAGGACAGTGGTAACAGTTTTTGAAGTACTCTCTGAAGCAGCCTGCTTCTGTCACATGACATCCTTGTTTCCCTTTCCACACACCCCAGACCAAACATCTGAAACAGATAGCCTGACTTCACTTAACTTTAGTCAGTCACAGTTAGGTCATCTGGGCCAAAGACTACCCTGGGGAAAGGAAGGAAACCGACTCCACAGGAAGGTAAAGAGGTTCTCCCACTAGGTTTGGAGGAGGGGAACTAACTCGTCTCAAGCTGTCTCATCATAATTCACTGCTCTAGACACATTAGCAGGGCTGTTCAGGGGGTATTCTGGCGAGCTACAGCGAAATCTGTTTACACGGTGAGGGTCCTGGTGCAATCATCAAATATTTGCTATGCTGTCAATTTACTTACAGGCTAAGTTTGCTCTTGTGTAGAACAAAAATTTGAAGCCAGACTCAAATAGCGCCTGCCCCGCAAAAAATATAAATCTACATTATTCCAACTATTAAAATATAGATGTCTGAGATTAACTTATCCTTCATTTCACCCATGCAATCCCAATGATTTACATGACCTATTATTCTCCACCATCTGAGTGTTATTGTTCTGGAAGTGGCTATTATATATATTGTACTCTATACCATATTGCTGCTGACTAAGGCCAGTATATCTCAGTCACAAAATTCCCCCCCAAGTAGATCTTTGCCTGCTTAAATAGTTTCTACTTGGTACCTGTCCTCCCTTATCTCTTCCTTTCTCAAAAGAAAACTTTGATTTAGCAAACATGAGGTGAATTTTACAGAAATGGTGAAATACTGGCTATGCAGGCGAATGTGTGTTTGGATATTTGGCAGTTGGGAGACCAATGTTCTATTCCCTCCTCTGCCATATATATCTATTCCCTCATGTGACCTTGGGCATGTCCTTTACGGACAAATTTTAAAAGGTATTTAAGTGCCCAAGAAAGCAGATAGGTGCCTGGATTGGAGTTAGGCACCTAGGTGTTTTTAAAATCCCACTAGATGCTCATCTGCATCCAGTGGGTCTGGAACTAGGGGTCCTGGGGGTGCTGCCACATCGCCGGGTTGAAGTAGTAATAACAGCCACCAAATATATGGTTTCCATCATCAGCACCCCCACTATAAAAATTGGTCCAGCACCCCTATCTGGATCTTTAAAAATCTGGCCCTTGGTCTCTATGCCTCAGTTTCTCTGTGTAAAATGGGACTAATAATACACTCCTTCCTTACTGTGTTGTTAGGATAAATACATTAAGGACTACGAGGTGCTCAGATACTATGGTAATGGGGACCACACAGTACCAAGTGAGATATAGTTTTATTCATGATATAATGGGACGTGAGCATGTGCGTGGGCGTGGGGGGGGGGGGTCAGTTTTGTTTCTGGGCCACGTTGTCTTTCATTATTTTTTGTTTTCATTATTTTTATGTTTTCATTATTTTTTGTAAGGCACCCAGACACAGGACACCCTAAAACACCAATGTATGTCCTGATCCTGTGAACGCTTACCCTGTTTAGCTTCACTCCCATGGCGTGAGTGGTCCCACTGAAGTCCTATGACCACTCATGTGACTCAGGCTAAGCACAGGCTTAATTGTTTGCAGAAACAGGGCCTCATTCTTATCATGTATTAAAAACTGCCCTCAGCGCGCTGACTCCTACTGCATGCAACATACATACTGGGATTTAGCCTTGCAGACTAGAGTGGCTATGATTATAATTTTAAAGCATGTATTTATCCTCGTGAGTTGTGTTCAAGGTTTGAAAGGTGGCCCAAGCTTCAAACAGCAAGTAGTTTTCTGTGACAGTTCTGTGAAAATTCAGTACAGAAAAGTTGCCTTTGTGAATATAAAATAGTGTTTCCCTTACATTTCTCCAAACCTTTGCTGCTGCTGCAGCCAGATCTGCCTGCCATGTGTCATGCATCTCACCTGGTACTTGTGAATTTGGCTTCGCTGTCCTGCCGGCACTGGCAGTCAAGTGTCATTTTTGAGAGCGACCCATACAGCAGTCTTTAACAGCCCAGGAAATCATGAGTGTTAGCCCCATCTTCTCCACTGGCTGCTGTTAACTGTTCTGTGAAATTCACAACGCTTGTTATTGTAGTAGGAGGAGCCAAACATCTAACCACAGTTATTAACCAAAGACTCATATCCCATTCTGCAGAGAACTGAGAGACGGCACAAAGTCACTTCAAGCAAACCTGGGGCAAGAGCCCAGGGCCTCTCATAAGAGGGATCTAAGTCCCAGCCATCTTGGCACACTGCCTTTTAGATAATTGAGCCAAATGATAGGCTTGAATGTGCTGTCTCTAACCACTTGACCATACGCTACTCCCAGTGCCAAGAACAGATCCCAGGAATTCTGATACCTAATATTTCATTTCTGTCTCACTAATAGGTGTGTAACCCACTATAACAACACTGCACATAGCAAAGGGAATGTCATGTCCCCATCTATGGGCATCTATCCACACAGAGGATAACACCCTACATCTGTCATGGTTATTCCTATAGCTTTGTACTGTGGATCTGAAAGTGCTGAATTCAAACCCTGCTGATGACCCACCAGAAGGAGGGGAAATTAGTATGTGATCATGTGGTCAAAGACTGTATCCTAATGCTTGCAAACTGAGGTTGTACAGGTCATCTTAATTCTGGTATTTCCTAATGTTTGGGTGCTTCACTTTGCAACCTCCATGTTCTTTTAAAGTAGTATATCTACCATTGAGAGAGACAAGGTAGGTGAAGTAATATCTCTTATTGGACCAATTTCTGTTTGTGGAAGGGACAAGCTTTTGAACTTCATAGAGGTCTTCAGGTCTGGAGAAAGTGTCTATCACTGACAGATGGGACTGCCTCTTCCATTAGGTTGAGGACCCTGTAATAATTGTCATTGTTGAAATGCTTTTATATTTCAAAACTTTGCATTTAGAAGTGATTTGGGACGTTGGGTTAGGGTTGGTTTTATTACAGTTATATTTTTAGTCTTTGCTTTCTTGTTAATGAAGTCCATGCCTGGTGTTAATGTCTTGTAAAGTCCGGCCATCATTGTGCCTTTCTTTTTAGAAGTCCAATTAACTGATTTCCGTAAGACATCTGTGGAAAGGAAAATCTTAACAATTTAAATGGAGATTGTAAACAAAGAGGGAGTGGAGAGAATCCGTACCTGGCTTGGTGTTAAAATATGAAAACTTGGTAACTGAAGCCAGCGTGAACACGTTTACCACAAACATAACTGGGACAAAGCAGACATTTATTGCCTCCATCAGCACTAATGCAGAGTCCCCTCGGCTATTCCTTTAATCCATAAAGCTTCCTGGTAGATCCAAGATGTGAGGCCTTTCTGTAATGACTTGGCAAGAGAAAGGGTCCAGAACTTCTCTGCAAACACAATTAAGTTGTCAAAGACAAATACCGTATTTGAATTAAAACTATAAATCTGTCATCTGTACCTACTCTACATCAAATAGCAGGAAAAGAAGCCCTCCCGTCTAACTAACAGCCTTAATTACCAGAGCACTGCAGCCTTTGAGCATGACAGGGCTGATGACAGTTGACCTCGTACGCCAATCACAGAGTGGGATCAACTTGATGTATGAGAATTACTGCCTGAAGTATCGTAGCAAAGAGAGCAGGGCCAAGATGGGCAATTAAGTGCCTAACACACTGTTGGCATTATACAAATAAACAATAAGCACCTTTGTTTATATTAGACTGAACAACATTCTGAACGCTGCACTGTGATCAAGTCCAATGTTACATACTAATAGCCATTCCTTACCATCTCCATCCAGACACAAATACACAGAAAGAGCATATCACTGGGTCTTCCTCCCACTCCTGCATTGGTACTGGTACAGCTGCACTCGAGGTAGCAACAGCAGAAGCCCTACTCTAGGGTGAAAACTCACAAAGGTTTCTATTACTGTATTATCCAGCACTGCTCAGAGCGGCTCTAGGCAGCATAATGGCAAAAATGCCAGTGGCCACTGGAGGCCTGTCTCTGCTAGCAGATATCCCAGTGAGTGAGTTATAAGAAGCTAAAGTTATTGGAATTTCCTCTTTCGTAGTGGTCAGGTTCCCGGTGAGTCAAACTTTGTGGCTGCTGTATTATTATTAGTGAATTCACAAGTGGTACAGTAAAGATGGAAACAAGTTCAAAATACAAAGTAAGGAGATAAAGCAGAGAGGTATAAGGCAAAAAAGAAAATGTCAAAAGGGCTTAGGTAGGGATCACAGATTCTAGCCTTTCAATCACCAGCATGGAGTGTGCTCAGCTTTTGTATGTACTTTTACATTAGGAAATTATGTATATTAATCCCTCTAAATTAGTAGAGTCAAATTTTCAAAAGCAACCTCTAAATTTGCACAAAAACTAAGATTTGTGAGCACAAATTGCTTTTGTATATGTAAATCAGGTACTCTAAATATTACATTCCTATATTATAATACACGTGTAATTTTGGTATACTATATCATATTATACATATAAAGAAAAGGAGTACTTGTGGCACCTTAGAGACTAACAAATTTATTTGAGCATAATCTTTCGTGAGCTACAGCTCACTTCATCGGATGCATGCAGTGGAAAATACAGTAGGGGGATTTTACGTACACAGAGAACATGAAACAATGGGTGTTACCATACACACTGTAACGAGAGTGATAAGGTAAGGTGAGCTATTACCAGCAGGAGAGAAAAAAAACCTTTTGTAGTGATAATCAAGGTGGGCCATTTCCAGCAGTTGACAAGAACGTGTGAGGAACAGTAGCGGGGGAAAAATAAACATGGGGAAATAGTTTTACTTTGTGTAATGACATATCCACTCCCAGTCTTTATTCAAGCCTAAATTAATGGTGTCCAGTTTGCAAATTAATTCCAATTCAGCAGTCTCTTGTTGGAATCTGTTTTTGAAGTTTTTTTGATGTAATATTGCGACTTTTAGGTCTGTAATTGAGAGACTAGAGAGATTGATTTGTTCTCCGACTGGTTTTTGAATGTTATAATTCTTGACATCTGATTTGTATCCATTTATTCTTTTACATAGAGACTGTCTGGTTTGACCAATGTACATGGCAGAGGGGCATTGATGGCACATGATGGCATATATCACATTGGTAGATGTGCAGGTGAATGAGCCTCTGATAGTGTGGCTGATGTGATTCTGTGATTATGAATCAAAGTAGAAAAGCACATTGGAGCTGTGTGATGGATGGAGGAATACTCGAGTTCACATATAGGAAGAAAGATACAAGGTTTACTTTGAAGTTTTGGTTCTCCCAAATTGTACCCAAGTGCATTATCATCATGTCAGAAGTGAATTATACTGCACATAAGCAAATGAAAAAACGTGATTGTGAAGGATATGATGACAGTTCTGTGCCCTTCACATATTCATCAATAGGTTCTGTGTTCATCTGTTATATATTTAGGCATTTTTAGTAGGTGTTCTGGAGATGTTAGGTAGGTAAGCATCTACCGATGGATTCTACCTATCAACAGTGATATATTAAAAGGACAGGAGAGGCTGAGAGGCTGAAAAGATCCAGCATCCAGTCAATATAAGGAAAAGTTTTGAGACTATGTTCTAAGAGTTATAGATATAGCAACTACTTCTTTATCTTTATCTACCTATGATGGTGTCCCCTGAATAGATATGTGGACACAGTTGGCAACGGGCTTTGTCGCAAGGATAGGTTCCTGGGTTAGTGGTTCTGTTGTGTGGTGTGTGGTTGCTGGTGAGTATTTGCTTCAGGTTGGGGGGCTGTCTTTAAGCAAGGACTGGCCTGTCTCCCAAGATCTGTGAGAGTGATGGGTCGTCCTTCAGGATAGGTTGTAGATCCTTGACGATGCGCTGGAGAGGTTTTAGTGGGCGTTCTTTTATTTTCTTTGTTGGGTCTGTCCTGTAGTGGGTAACTTCTGAGTACTCTTCTGGCCCTGTCAATCTGTTTCTTCACTTCAGCAGGTGGGTATTGTAGTTGTAAGAACGCTTGATAGAGATCTTGTAGGTGTTTGTCTCTGTCTGAGGGGTTGGACCAAATGTGGTTGTATCGTAGAGCTTGGCTGTAGACAATGGATTGTGTGGTGTGGTCTGAATGAAAGCTGGAGGCGTGTAGGTAAGTATAGCGGTCAGTAGGTTTCCGGTATAGAGTGGTGTTTATGTGACCATCGCTTATTAGCACTGTAGTATTATGCAAGGCACTGAATTTAGCCGTATGGAGTGGAAATCCATCAACTTCATGAAAAAACTCATACAGATACAGACAGACATCTTCCTTTCCTAACATGGCTGCTACTCTGAAACCTGATATTATACATATGTTTGACTCTACATTTATATCTACGCATTGTGGGAAGAGGCACACATGCAAGAATTTAATATTATTCATGAGAGTGAACATGCTTCCCACAAACACGGATGGTGATAGTGAAATTTAGTATAAAAGTACCAGAAAAGTATCCAAATGGGAGAAGAGTGATACAAGGCCCACTTTGAACCTGTGAGTCTTCCAAATTGTTCCCAAGTGGATTATCATCATGTCAGAACATGAGCACGTGAAAAAAATATGGCTGTGAAGGATATGATGACAGTTCTCTGTCCTTCATATATTCATCAATAGGTGCCCTGTTCATCTGTTATGTATTTAGTCATTTTTTTATTAGTAGCACTGGAGATGGGCTAGCAGGTAAGTGTTATACTACATAATCATCTGCTGATGGATTCCACATATCAGCAACCACATGTTAAAAGGACAGGAGAAGCTGAGAGGAGAAATGTGGCAAGAACCAGAGACTATGAGGTAAAGTGCTGAGACTGTTGTAGGAATTATAGACACAGGACTTCTTGCCACTATTTGAGCTAAAGGACAAGCAAGAGGGCATGTTATGAACACCAAGATCTTGGGTGGGATTCTGAACTCACTGAAGTGACTGGGATGTTGCCATTGAATTTATTAGGGCCGGGATTTCACCCGTTGAGTTTATAGTTGGTTGATGCTGCATGTGACTAAGTATGGCATTTGGGTTTACATAACCACAAGTTGCAACAAAGTGAGACTGTAATATTAAAAACAAATCTATTTCCAATAGTATAACAGCTCTTATGGAATATTAACCTGGAAATCATGCAACTGACTGCACATTCAGAGCACTATATGTATGGTATGCATCAGATGGACCAGTTCCTCAGCTGATGTAAATGGACATAATTCCATTTACCTTACTGCAACCAGGTCAATTATATCAGCCAAGGATCTGGCCCTAAGATAACAATACACAGCAATAGCAAGATGTACGCTCTCTGCATTCAAAACACGGCCTCCCCCTCCTCAAGTTAAAGAAGTAGTTGCTATATCTATAACTCTTAGAACATAGTCTCAAAACTTTTCCTTATATTGACTGGATGCTGGATCTTTTCAGCTTCTCCTGTCCTTTTAATATATCACTGTTGATAGTTAGAATCCATCAGTAGATGCTTACCCACCTAACATCTCCAGAGCACCTATTAAAAATGCCTAAATATATAAACAGATGAACACGGAATCTATTGATAAATATGTGAAGGGCACAGAACTGTCATCATATCCTTCACAATCACGTTTTTTCATTTGCTCATGTGCAGTATAATTCACTTCTGACATGATGATAATGCACTTGGGTACAATTTGGGAGAACCACAACTTCAAAGTAAACCTTGTATCTTTCTTCCTATATGTGGACTCGAGTATTCCTCCATCCGTCACACAGCTCCAATGTGCTTTTCTACTTTGATTCATAATCACAGAATCGTAGGACTGGAAGGGACCTTGAGAGGTGATCTAGACCAGCCCCCTGCACTCAAGGCAGGACAAAGTATTATCTAGACCATCCCTGACAGGTGTTTGTCTAACCTGCTCTTAAAAATCTCCAGTGATGCAGATTCCACAACCTCCCTAGGCAATTTATTCCAGTGCTTAACCACCCTGACAGTTAGGAAGTTTTTCCTAATGTCCAACCTAAACTGCTTTTGCTGCAATTTAAGCCCATTGTCTATCCTCAAAGATTAAAGAGAACAATTTTTCTCCCTCCTTCTTGTAGCAACCTTTTATGTACTTGAAAACTGTTATGTCCCCTCTCATGAGTATTTATTAATGTATATTTGCTCCTCTTGAATCTCCTTTAAATGTATTACATTTAAATGCAGAAATAATCATTTACATTGCTAGATGAAGGAGAGCTAGAATAACTTGAGTGGAGAAGGAAAACATGAATGTCTTCTTTACAGAAGGAAATCTAGCTCCACTGAGAAGCAGGCAATAATCTCCACAGGCAAGAAACTTTGTACTTCTACGTGTGTGTGTGTGTGTGTGTGTGTGCACGTTTTGTGCACAAATGCCTCTGTACACAGATGATACAATCTAGTTGGGCACTGAGATGGTTATATTTAAATATAATTTACATATGCAAATTATATTGCCTACATGTTCAGGCATTAAGTGAACTAAAAATGAATTCACAGGTGATTACATCTGCAAAGTTGTTTGCAAACAACTGGAGAACAGGTTGAGACACCACTGAATTTCAGTTCCAATAACGTTTGATTTTATGAATATACATGTGTATAAGAATATTCTGTGCTACTGTGTAGATAAACACTATATGTGCTTCACTAAGATGTATGTGTTCTCCATCATAAATTAAGTCCATCCCTAACTGCATCCAAGAGCTGTCCAGTATTATTCACACTTTATGTGGAATTCTTTCATACAGAATGACAGTTGCTGAACTGCCATGTTTGTTTTCCATTTGCCTTAAGGAAAAAATTCAGATATATGTAATTACTAAAGGTCATAAATGCCCTGTAGGGTATTAAAGGTGGTGGTGGTTGTGTGGAAACTGAGAAATTACACAGAGGATATGAGACAAGAAAATCTAAGATAGTGAAAAAGGGACTGGAATTCTGAAAAGAGCATTCTTCTTTATCATTGTGAGTGCATTCCTACATGCATCACATGGTTTATATATTATATATATATATATATATATATATATATATATATCATGTGAAGCAGCGTTTGTTGTTTTTTGTTTCTTGCTGCTGCTGCAAAGACACCTCCCCAAGTTAAGGATTTGTACAGATCCAGAAGATTAGAATAAGGCCAAATATGAGCACTGTTCAATGAAAGTAACTGAAGACATCAAGTCTAGACTCCAAAATGAAAACATTTTTGATGAAGACAAGGATTTTGAAGGTCAGGCTTGAAAGAAGAACTGAAAAATTTTGGCCCTTCAACTCGTCTTTTGGTAGATACATACACTCAGCACTAGTAGAGCTCCCTGTCTGGCTGGACAGTCCCCAAGCTGTTTGGGGCCCATCTCATTGAGTCCATATGCTTTGAACTTCCTGAATTTGAGCATAGTCTGGCACTGCCCCTAGCTTGGGGTCCCTAAGTACACTCTCAGGATGCAGATCCTCTGTCCAGCACCCCCTTCTGAGAGCTGAGACCCTGCGGTCCAACTGTTTAGCTTATGTTACCAGTGTTGGCACCTCAGACTAATCTGTAGCCTAAACACACCCTCTGCCAGAACTCCAGCTGTGTGGACACTCTAGGCTTACAGTTTAACTCCTCAGGGCAAGTGACAGTGAAAGCCAGACAGACAAATAGACTTTGCACAGGATTCTAAACACAATTTACTCTTTACTTAGTAGCACAAGAAATACATAGATCTCAATAAGCTATATGCACATCTATATGTGTTTCATTGCCTCAATTTCCTCACCACTCTGGAGAGTTCTTTGGGTTTGGACAGAGTCCTCTGGGCTGCCTAGGATCCTTCTCTTCATAGCTTCTCTTTAAAAAGATGGAGCCTCTTTCCCTCTTTAGGTCAGCTAGCTCTCTGACCTGACCTGGTCCTGCAGCTAAAAAGTGGATCCCTGCTACAGAAACATGTCTGTCTCTTCCTCTCTACTACCTCTCTAAGCATGCTGTTCTCTGAGTCCCTCAAGTTTATATATGTCCCTCTATTAACACCTGGTTGCTTTGTTCTGCTGTTGGTCATTTTCCACTCTCCATTTCACCAGGCCCCTGCAGAGAAACAAAAAAACTTCAAATCCAGACTCCAGTGAGAAACTGCTGAATTGGAATTCATTTGCAAATTGGATACTATTAATTTAGGCTTAAATAGAGACTGGGAGTGGCTAAGTCATTATGCAAGGTAGCCTATTTCCTCTTGTTTTTTCCTACCCACCCCTCCAGATGTTCTGGTTTAACTTGGATTTAAACTTGGAGAGTGGTCAGTTTGGATGAGCTATTACCAGCAGGAGAGTGAGTTTGTGTGTGTATGGGGGTGGGTTTTTGGAGGGGGGTGAGGGAGTGAGAGAACCTGGATTTGTGCAGGAAATGGCCTAACTTGATTATCATGCACATTGTGTAAAGAGTTGTCACTTTGGATGGGCTATCACCAGCAGGAGAGTGAATTTGTGTGGGGGGGTGGAGGGTGAGAAAACCTGGATTTGTGCTGGAAATGGCCTAACCTGATGATTACTTTAGATAAGCTATTACCAGCAGGACAGTGGGGTGGGAGGAGGTATTGTTTCATATTCTCTGTGTATATATAAAGTCTGCTGCAGTTTCCACGGTATGCATCTGATGAAGTGAGCTGTAGCTCACGAAAGCTCATGCTCAAATAAATTGGTTAGTCTCTAAGGTGCCACAAGTACTCCTTTTCTTTTTGGTTGAACTGGTTTCTCAGCTCAATCTCCTTAGCATATCAATTACTCGATCAAGCACAGTCATTAAGATTAACAACTCTCCTCCATTGTCCCTGGTCTGGTAGGAATGGACTACAGTCCCCACCAACAAATGGTGGATTCTACTGCTTAGAGGCATTCCAGGATATAATAATAACTTCCTAACATCAACCAGAACTCATATGCTGTACATTGACAGATTCCCCATATCATCACAATGTCTAAGTGCCTTCTCTTTGGGATTGCCATAGTATCTGAGATGTACCATGGCATCATATTTCTTATCTGCATGGGGCAGAAGTAATTTCTGATGTTCTAGTGAACTCAGACAAAAATGATCAGCCCTATAGAAAGTGCTTAATGTTCAGTAGTGTGACAAAGAAAAGGACCTTAAATTGAACAGGAAAAAATGCCAAATAAAAAAGCCACTTACTGTTCTCCTTAGCCTTTGTACCTACACAAACCTTGATATTGGTTAGGTTACTGGATTGCCGAGACCACTGCCTATCATGCTGACCGATGTTATCTCATTGTTTCCTTATACTTCCCAGTCAGTCTTTCTGGATCCACCTGTTGTCTTTTCGCTTATATTTACATTGTAAGCTCTGTGAGGCAGGTACTATCTTTTTGATCTGTGTTTGTACAGAACCTAGCACAATGGGGTCCTTGTTCATGGCTGGCACTCCCAAGTGCTATCACAATACAAATAAAAAACAACAACAACAATTGGGCTAAATGAGATTCTAGTTATGTAGGACACATACTCGCTGACAGAGGTGTTTGACCAGATGCGAAGAAGGTGGAGAAAATTGTATAAATCTAAAGACCCCTCAAACAAAAAATGAAGTTCTGGAATCTCTTCCAGAGTTTCATGAGTATGTTAACACATCTCAACCAATTCATCTTTAATTTGGCAAAAGTAAGTGATCCCTTCACACTGCTCATTGAGGACAGTTTAGAATGGCGCTGAGATCAATGGCAAGATTGGTTTTGAGAATTAAACAGGTTTACCATGGAAGTAGATTTAGTGAAATATTTTAAGTTAACCAGAGTCTAAGATCTCCGTCATGCAAGTTCACCTGAGCCGGGGGCTGTCCTAGAAGATCAACATCTAATGGCCAGTGCTTTAGTCAGAGCTTTGGAAGCACAACAAAACAGTGCATTTTACTACCATATTCTTCATAAGCATCAAAAAGAAAAGGAGTACTTGTGGCACCTTAGAGACTAACAAATTTATTTGAGCATAAGCTTTCGTGAGCTACAGCTCACTTCATCGGATGCATTCAGTGGAAACTACAGTGGGGAGATTTATATACATAGAGAACATGAAACAATGGGTGTTACCATACACACTGAAACGAGAGTGATCACTTAAGGTGAGCTATTACCAGCAGGAGAGCGGGGGGGGGGAACCTTTTGTAGTGATAATCAAGGTGGGCCATTTCCAGCAGTTGACAAGAACGTCTGAGGAACAGTGGGGGGTGGGGTGGGGGAATAAATATGGGGAAATAGTTTTACTTTTAGGAGGTCAGACTAGATGACCATAATAGTCCCTTCTGACCTTAGTATCTATGGATCTATGACTGACCCATCCACTCCCAGTCTTTATTCAAGCCTAAGTTAATTGTATCCAGTTTGCCAATTAATTCCAATTCAGCAGTCTCTCGCTGGAGTCTGTTGTTGAAGTTTTTTTGTTGAAGAATTGCAACTTTTCGGTCTGTAATCGAGTGACCAAAGAGATTGAAGTGTTCTCCGACTGGTTTTTGAATGTTATAATCCTTGACATCTGATTTGTGTCCATTTATTCTTTTATGTAGAGACTGTCCAGTTACTTATGAATCCTGAAAGGCCCAATCCTCTTCCCACCAAAGTCAATAGGAGATTTATCTCTGTGTTCACTTGGAACAGGATGAAGATTCAGCTAAAGAGTTTTGTTTCCCTAGCGATGGTGAATCATTGGGCTAAAATTTTACATATGTATAAAAATTGTTCCAGCACCACAGAAGGTGCGTGAGGTAATATCTTTTATTGGACCAACTTCTGTTGATAAGAGAGACAAGCATTAGCACTTGTCTCTCTTACCAACAGACAGTCTAACAAAAAATATTGCCTCACCCACCTTGTCTCTCTAATATCCTGAGACCAACAAGGCTATAACAACACTGCATACAGTAGGAATCTATTAGTATTCTATGTCACATGCTAATGAAGAGCTGGTGGAGACTTCAGAAGGAAATTAACAGGAAGCGATAAACAGCTAAGGGGCAGCGCTATTTTAAGGTGAACATCAAAGATCTGTTCTGGCATATTTGAGGGAGCAGAAAGACATACTGTCAGCAGTGGGATTGATCTTATGACAAGGGGTCTCAACCAAATGAGTTGAAAACACTGGGGAAAGAACTTGGGGTAAGCTCTCTTGCAGGAGATAGGGGAAGGCGTTGTTAGCTAAGTTTAGTCTCTAGAAAGTGTGTCATGATGTTCTTTTATATGTAACCATTTGTTCTCATATCTCAGACTGGTATTTATTTGAATCACTAGTCTTTCTTAAATAAATTTCCTTTTGTTTTATAATTGAACACTAGTGCTGTGTGTAACACTGGAGCTAAGGTAAAATGGGTAAACTAGGGTGCCCTTCCTTTGGGAACAGGGGATCTGAGATTTCTGTGGGTATTCAGTGATCAGAGGCTGGATATCACAGGGGGATACTTGGAAGGGATTTGGCAGCTGGAGTTCATCTGTTGTCAACATGCAAGGCAAAGACAGGCTGTTGTAGCTTGGAGAAGAGTGCTTGAGTGGCTGACAGGCTGGTGCTGTTAGGGTGCTAACACCCAGCAAGTACAGGCAAGACTCCCACTTACTGGAGACAGGTGGTAATAAAGTGCCTCACAGCCCTAGGAGCCCTGAGAAACATCACACACACATGGTGACATGAGGCTCCCCCCATGGCTTCATTCCCATAAACCACCACCCCCTTCTGTGGCCCCACATACACCTGGGGTGTACCTGTGCAAAGGACCCACTTCCCCTCTCAGAGAGACAAGAGCAGAGTCATGTACCCTATCATCCGCCACCTCTGAGTGGTAGCAGGGGTTCTCCTCAAGATAAGCAGAGATGGCAGCAGAGTTCTCCTCTCCCCACAGAGAAATAGGAGGGCAGCAGGGGAGCCCACAGTACTTGTCCTAGCAGCGGGGTATATCTGCTTGAGTGGATGGGTGGGCCATTGCAATCTTCTCCTGCCAGAGTCTTCTGTTGGGATGGTGTTAGCAAAGACCCCAACCTTGTGGGACTTGGAGTTCACACCCCATTGAGATGCATGCGGCAGTTCCTACCACTCAAAGCTAGTTTTTCAGGCTGCTTGCAGAGTCAGGCAGACACTACTGCATCTGTTACATCCAGATCACATTTTCAAGTTTTCTTCACAGCCACAAGCTTTAGCAACTTCCTTTGTCTTTTTTTTTTTAAGTGAAAGCTGAGATTCTCTCCTCATTATGTGATTCCAGGAGCTGTGGTCCTGGCACAGGACTGTACTGCCTGTCCCTTAATTTGCCCAGGGACTGGGGGCAAACGTGAAAAATGTAATGTGACCCCTATCCCACTGTGAGGTGGTAACAGTTTTTCTATGAGAGCTGGCTTTGTAAATTGGGCCGTGTTGACCTGCCTGGTGGTGTCATTTGTTTAATAGCAACTGGATCTTGGATGTAGTATAATCAGTTAGCAGTCTCAAAGCATAGTGCCCGCAGCTCTCCTGAGGGTTTGTATGAAATGTGTGTCACCTTGTCTCCAGGAGTAAGTTCAATATGCATGGTACACATTGTTCTAAGGGTTAGTTAGGTCAGGATACAAAAAGTAAGAAGAATTATTTGTTCTTAGTCACCCTGGGGAGAAGTTCATTTGGTACAGTTACAAAAGAGGGGAAGGAAATACTTTATAAAGGAAACAGAAAATAAATGTACAAATCAACAATTCCCACCCCCCTGCCTGGCCATTCCCACAGTTGCCTCAGAATGTAACCTTACTAGTCTGACTAGAATTTGCATGCACAGTTAACAGTTCTGCTCTTCTTTAGACCCAGATGGCTATTGCTGAAGATACAGCCAGTAAATGGGAAACAGCAGGAATCCAAACAGAATTGCAATGGCAAGCAAACAGTCCAAAATAGGTCTTGTGTTGAAGTTTCAGCATGTTTGAGTCTTGTATGAAGCAAAGTCACAGCCTCCAGCCAGTCTTCCCCCTGCTGGTTCTCTGAGCTAACTAATCGATTAACTAGACAATGGTGCAGAGGCATCCCCTGGGGAACTCATCAAAGTAGCCACAATACAGATGGGATTCAACTAGGCAGCTCAAGAACAGAAAAACACTGGCCAGCCCACAGCAGGCAAGTTCACTTAAACTTCCCACAGGAGTAAGTGATGGGGCTCATCGTCCAAGCAGAGAATTCTTCTCTCTCAGCAGGCCAGGTAGTTTCCATGGACTGGAACAGTGGCTCAGATTAAGGCACAGCAGGTGGTTTGTGCTATGGACCCTTTCACAATCTTCTTCTCTTCTCTCCCCTCCTTCCATAAAGTAGGGCAGGTTGGAGAGCTGGCAGGATGAGAACAAAAGCTGTCAATAGTCCTCCCACAATCTGTTTCACTGTGTTCTTCCTTTTGTTTGTTCTGTCCCCTTCAGCTGTCCATCACCCCGCTCACTCATCTTGCCTTGGCTGTAAAAAAAGGGAGGGGCAATAGGCTGCAAGAGCAAATATTTCCCCTTTCAATGAACAAGTTGTACTGGAACAAAGGATTTCCCTCCTTAGCCAAACAATGGCTGTCCTCAGAGCCTCTCGTGTGGGTAAGAATACATCCCCCGGAGGAGCTATAATAACAACTGCTTTTCATTTAGAGCAAAAGTAATCTGAGCTTATCTGAAACAATAATCAAGATGAGGAAGGAACGTTTTGGTTTCTTCCAAAACTCAGGTCATATGAACTTCCTTGCAGGTATACAGTGCCGAAACAGTCATGCAATGAGACACAAGTTAGACACATTACATCTTTAGAATAAACTGTCAGTGGACTGATCAGCTATTGCGAAGGGTGGACACCTATCTAGCAACTTCTAGTATCTTTAGATTAACCCTTCCAAGGGCATCACACACTTCACAAAGGCTCAGGAAGGTGTAATAGTCGCATTGGCTCATTACAGAGAATGTGTTCTGAAAGGTTTTTCTAGAGAGTATATATACCTTACTGCCAGCTTTCTACAAACCACAGTATCACTCAAACCCAGTTTGTTCTGCTGTCCTTGTGAGCCATACCCTGAGGTCCTGACAGAGTTTACTCAGTCCTTACTCAAGGGGATTTTGTCCGGGTGAGGACTCAGGATTTAGCCCATTGTTTGCACAAATAATGCTGTGAAACAAAAAACAGTGTAACTCCCACATATTCACAGCTCTGCTTTGCAGAGGGCCATAGAGTCTATACTCTCTGTTAATGACTGATCCTGCAATGAACCTTTCCATGGGCGGATCCCTGCATCTGCACAGAGGCCATTGCAGGATCAGAGTCTTAGAACTGAGCAGGAAAATAAAAGTCTGTAACTCAGTTTTTTCGGTAAGAAGCATCTCCCAATTTGAGTGCTGAATTGCTGATGATGCACTTTTTAAAAAACACTGTGTTTATATTTTGACTGAAGATTTCACTCTAGGCTCATTTCCAATGGAAGCTTGGACTCTCCTTCCTCTGGTTCTGCAATTCTGTGGAATCGTCTGTTTGAGTCATACCCCCCACAGGCTCTGGGACCGGAAGAACTCTTTCAGTAACTGTGCCTCCGAGCAGCAAGTTGCTAACCTTGCAGCATGTATTAGACTAAAACTCTCTGAAGATTTTGCAATGCTTTCTTTTTCATTGCAGGACAACAAGGCTCATTGCTTTATTACCACCTACAGGAACAATTGTTTTAGAATAGTGTTTATATAGCAGAACTACTGTTATTATTATAAAACCTGCAATATCAATCAAAAGAACTATAAAAAAATAAGCATTAAATTACTATCTGAGATAGGAGGTGACTTCACCAGCCTCACACTGAGATTTAAGCCTACCCCATTAAGTATGAAAATGGAGACCTTGCTCTTTGGCTCTCCCGCAGTGATTTGGCCATGTCAGGTTTGGACTGTACAATAAAATATATCAAAACATAGAACCGAAGATTTGAGTTTCATACGCAAGTGTACCATGATTTATGACTCTGCACTTAATCAAACTGTCCTGTGTGAAGGAACTAAGACTAAGTAGGTTTGTGGGAGATGTGAGGTTATGCACGTGTCTCCTCACAATCCTACAACAGGGCAGGATTAGATACCTAGACATATGTAGATAGACAAATTATCCATCTCGAAAGAAGTCATTTAAAAATGATGTTCTGTAGCAGAATTCAAATAGGCATGCACGTGGAGCAGAGCTGTTTCCCATGTGAGCACTAAGGAATTTTTGTAAGGTTTTCATTTTTGAATGAGACAGTCTTTTGTAGGAGATGTTAAACTGAGATCATGCCCATTTGTGATCATTAAAAATCCCTTGACATTCTATGCAAGCGCTGGAGGTGGTTAATCCACATGCTGGCCTAAATCCAACTATCAACTTGAAGAATTACATTCTGCCTTCCTAAAATTTTCATTTAGAGCAAAAGTAATTTGAGCTTATCCTCAACAATAATCAAGATGAGGAAGGAACGTTTTGGTTTCTTCCAAAACTCAGGTCATATGAACTTCCTTGCAGGTATACAGTGCCGAAACAGTTATGCAATGAGACACAAGATAGACACATTACATCTTTAGAAGAAACTGTCAGTTTCTGTCAAACTGTCAAATTCCCTCTGCAATTTCAAATGGAGACTCCCTCACATTAATTTGGCTTCAATAGAATTACTCTTGTCTTACTAGAGAGAAAAGAAACAGCTCACCATCCCTTACCTGAAACTCTACATGGGCTGAGGACACCAGGTTTTAGTTTTGTAGAATCAAACCACAAAACCAGGAAAAGTTCAGATCTGGATTCCATTTTATGTGAATCAACAAAGTTCAAGGTGGTCCAGATAAGAGGTTACGGTTTTATTCCCCCCTACAATGAGTGAGCAAACCAAAGTGGTTACGTTTTGAAAAACCTGATCATTTAAGGTTTTGCAGCCAGGAACAATTTAGGTCTTGGTTCCTTTTAATCCAAACCATCAACATTTGGGGGATTCAGCAAATAAGAAATGTTGAAGGACATCAAGGAAGGACCAGTTCTTTCAGCCCTTAATAATGTGAGTAGAAAGACTCAGTGCCATAGGATTAAGCCCCAAAAGATGAAATTAAGAGATGGCTGAACCTCAGAAAAACTTTGCTTAGATTGAGATAAAGCATCTAAAAGTGTGATTATGTATAGGTGAACATTATCCAAACTATCCAGACCTTTTTGGCTCTGCAAAATAGGTCTGGAAATCTTTTAATAAGTGGCTTTCTCTATCCCGTCATTTCAGAAATACCAATAGCAACAGCCTTTCTCATGGTGTTCTAACTCAGCCACTTCTGGTCATCAGTCAAACTTGGAAATGCAGAGACACACAAAAATGAAAAGCACTGGGGAAAAATATTTGGTAAACTCTTTCAAGCCTCTATAAAAGTTCAGTTTGAGTTTGGCATAAAAACATTTGAGAATGTGGAAGGTTCTTAGGTTTTTTGAACTTGTTCACCCCTCCCTGCTACAATCCTGCTTAATATTAGTGTGAGATGGAACCATTCTGCTGGAGGTAGCTGGGCTGGTTGTTGGGGAGGAGCCAAAAATTTTTTCCATTCTGGTCAGCAAAACAGTTATGGCCTCCCCTGTCGAGGTAGAAACTTACTTCATTATGGCTGCTCCCGTCCACTGTCTATTCTTTCCCCTGGAACAGAAAGTCCAGTGCACCAATGAATAGTTATTGAGATGGTCATGCCCTGAATTAATTCTAAAAGAGCAAGGATTAAAGAGTATTCAAATGATTGACCTGACATTATTTAAGAGCTGTTTTCTGATGTTTATCATTTCACAGGAAGTTCTTGTGTTGTTGACACCATGCTGTTTAATAACAAATTGTAATCAATGCCTTTGAGGAGTGAAGAAGAAATGATATCTGCTCACCAGACACAAATGCAAACCTCAAAATAAACAGTAACTTGAGGCTATCAACTAATTGTTTGGGCTACCATGGTTGTTTGATCAATTGGCTTCCGTTTTTAGGGAGTGTTACTTTGAAACACAGACTCGCCCTGGCATCTAGATTCCTTAGTGGCCATTTAGCTGCTGTATTTTGATGTTGAAGGGCCAACTATGTCTTTAAAGGAATACAATCTCCCAAGAAGTCATGCTTCACGTTTATACCCAAAAAATTTCAGCTCGAAATCTCATTTACATTCCAGTTTCCAAGTCCTTTCTATGTCAGTTCTCTCTTGCCTAGTATTACTGAATCACACGGCATGTATTTTGGGAATGAAAACTGTGGTGTCACAACACATCTAGTGCTCATTTCATTTTTGAAATTTTTTAATATAAAATCTGTTCTTTTTTCCAGTCTCAGGAAATTTAAGCACAGAGGCCCAAATTCAGCTGTGATGTAAACTCAGCTCAGTTGTAAATGGTGCTAGTTACATGTCAGGCTTGAAATGATCAGAAATTCAGTGCCAGTGGCAAATAGTTTAAGTTGCATTGATTTAGTGTATTCATTGGGTGTGCATGTGACAGTTTCATCCACAGGGTTGGGAAAGCAGCCTGTAGAAGAAAAATAGGACAGGACACTAATGTAAAACAGATTCCCTACTTTATCTTACAGGTTTTTTTCTGCTCCCCAACTTACACCCATGCCAAGTTATACTATTTTACTAGTAACATCCAAACTCTGCACTAGTGTCCATTCACGGAATCTCCTTCATTTAAATGGGATTGCACAGGGTGTAAACCAGACTAGAATTTGGCCCACGTAATTTACAATGCCACTTCTGACACCACTGGAATTTTCAGAAAACTCCAATGGGACTTGCACGTGCTCATACTGCCATGATGTAAAGTGTCAAAAAAATGAAATGGTCATATTGGCTCAACCCTAGAGCTAAATGAACAGTGGGGAAAAACTGTACAAATATTCATTTGGATTCAAATGTAAATGTTGATTTGATCATGACTGTGACCGTTTCATGTTCATTTTCCATGGACCTTTGAGCCCTCGACCCTTACTAGCGGGATTACTTGCACAAATGCATTTTAACCCTGAATGTTCAAACATTTGTTAAAAAAAAGAAAAGAATTTCCAGTCATATACTCAGTTGTAATACTAAAAATGTGCAGTTATTACTATGCTGGCTACTGGCACATAAGTCTCCCCATCATGGAAGAGAAATCCATGCTACAAGATGTATGTAACTAGTTTATTTATTTAATATTTGTATTACAGTAGCTTCAAAAGACCTGAGTTATGAGCAGGGCCCAATTGTGCTTGGTATTGTACAATCACACAATACACAATACAGTCCCTGCTCCAAAGTTCTTGCAGTCTAAAATAACCAAACACAGCATGAATTTTGAAGTTTCAATATCAAATATTTGTGGCAAACTGTCTCTGTGAGGTTCAAATAGGGAGAAACATTTACAAAAGTAATGTGTGCATAATCACAAATAATGAATAAATTGAAGATTGCTTGCAATAGCTTGTGAAGAGAAACAGAGGTAAAAAGCAAGGAATACATTAGTTTGACAAATTATGTGTTCTGCTCTACTTTATACAACAGCAGGTAGCCACCAGCAGGGATGCAGTCATGAATAATAATTTCTAACTAGCACAAGGTACTCTGAAATTGTTCTTCCAAAAGTCTGTAGGCTATTTTATTTTGTATTTCTCACCAGACTGACTCAACTGTACTTCCAGAGAGTTTCAAGTAGTAATGTATGGTACTGTCAAGCTTGTGAAACCAATTGCATCGAACTGAATTATCTGCAAGTAAAGTATTGTAAATTCCAAGTTAATGTTTGCAGTTGCTTTCTTTGTATTAGCTGGACAAATCCATTATTCCCTTGGAAAACAAATAATTTATAATAGGCTGCTACATGTTATTGTTAATAGATCCACTCCCAGTTTAAACAACGGTCTTCACATAATCCAATATATGAAGGATTAAAAATAAACAGAACATATTTTCAACAACAGGGACTCTAGGAGCATGTAAAATATGTTGGGATATTTCAAGCTGGAAACAGCATTTTGTTAGCAGACGCTGGTCATTAGTTGTTGTAATTCATACTAACAATTTCTTTCAAATGTGTCCTCTCTTGAACCCTCTCTTCTCTCATGTTCCTCCCCTCAATCATGCCTCAGCTTCGCAAAGCCCATATTTCTTCCTGACAGACATTTCTTTTTGAGACACTGTCATTCATTAGGAAGCGAGTCAAGATCATGTGGCTTACTCATGCTCATAATGATATGCCCCAAGTGTGTCAGCCGGTACCATCTGTAGTGCCTGGAGCAGTGTCTGGGAGACTGTGACAACTCAATTGCAGGCCAGAGGTTTTGAAAAACACTGGATAATTACAATTCCCTCTCTTAGGCAAGAAGACTCCTATGTGCAGTGTAAGGGAGGTCACATCTGTTCAATCCATTATAAAAGTCTCTGCAGATGATCAATATTACAATATAAATAGTCATCAATCTGGCTAAAATTGCAATTTCTTTTCAGTTCCAGACCACTGATCTGCTCAGGTTGTGACTAATAAAATTGAAGGTGTGTTGGTCTTTTGTTAATCCTCCTTTCTCTGCCTTGCCATTTCTTTTTGGGAAGCTTTTCAGTGTCCTATTATTGAACCAATACCTGGCAATGAGATAAGGATGTGGAGGAGGAGTGTCAATATTATTTTTGTGTTTAGAATTAGGGCATCTGTGAACAATTCTGCATTTTGAAAATCTAGTTCAAGTACGTGTTGTGAGGCTGCTTCTTTGGGTAAGATCTGGTTTCTGCTTCCAAATTAAGCACAAAATGAGCTATCCTAGTAAGTAGCTTTCCCAGACCTGAAGAAGAGGTCTGTGTAGCTTGAAAGCTTGTCTCTCCCACCAACAGAAGTTGGTCCAGGAAAATATATTACCTCACCCACCTTGTGTCTCTACTATCCTGGGACCAACGCAGCTACCACAACACTGTTTACTACACCATTAATGTCACTATACTTTCTTTGGTATTTTTTAGGTGCGGCAATCAAAAAAGGCTTCTGGGTTAGGGTCTAATTATAGAAGAGAAAAATCAGAGGTGATTTCTGCTTCTACTCAACCTTATTAGTTGGGTTTTAATTATGCAAAAGCAAAAAAAAAAGGATTAGTTCTAATTGGAGTGTCATAAATATAAAGGGAAGGGTAAACACCTTTAAAATCCCTCCTGGCCAGAGGAAAAACCCTTTCACCTGTAAAGGGTTAAGAAGCTAGGATAAACTTGCTGGCACCTGACCACAATGACCAATGAGGAGACAACATACTTTCAAAGCTGGGGGGGGCGGGGGAACAAAGGATCTGGGTCTGTCTGGGTGATGCTTTTGCTGGGGACAGAACAGGAATGGAGTCTTAGAACTTAGTAAGTAATCTAGCTAGATATGCGTTAGATTCTGTTTGTTTAAATGGCTGTGAAAATAAGCTGTGCGAATGGAATGGATATTCCTGTTTTTGTGTCTTTTTGTAACTTAAGGTTTTGCCTAGAAGGATTCTCTATGTTTTGAATCTAATTACCCTGTAAGGTATTTACCATCCTGATTTTACAGAGGTGATTTTTTTTTTTTACTTTTTCTTCTATTAAAATTCTTCTTTTAAGAAACTGAATGCTTTTTTCATTGTTCTTAAGATCCAAAGCTTTGGGTCTGTGGTCACCTATGCAAATTGGTGAGGATTTTTATCAAAGCTTCCCCAGAAAAAAGGGGGTAAGATTTGGGAGGATTTTGGGGGGAAAGAAGTTTCCAAACGAACTCTTTCCTAATAATAATAATACCGGTGTTAGACGTTTGGTGGTGTCAGTGAAAGTCCAAGGGCAAAGGGTAAAATAGTTTGTACTTTGGGGAAGTTTTAACCTAAGCTGGTAAAAGTAAGCTTAGGAGGTTTCATGCAGCTCCCCACATCTGTACCCTAGCGTTCAGAGTGGGGAAGGAACCTTGACATTACAGAAGAGAAAAATCAGAGGTGATTTCTGCTTCTACTCAACCTTATTAGTTGGGTTTTAATTATGCAGAAGCAAAAAAAAGGATTGGTTCTAACTGGAGTCTCATTTTATCCTAACTCAAAAACTTCTCGGTGATTCATATAAATATGTCCATCTTTGGCCCATTTCTAATGCTAACCACAACGTTTAATGAGCTAAACCTAATCCAACCTCTTTGTGCTCCTTGTCCAGCACTGTAGTGTGATGGCTTAGGTACTGCAGACTCTAGGGCAACAAAATGCAAATGTTCAAGTTCAAGAGTCTAGAAAACTGCTGATTTGGATTCCTCCCTGAATGGTTCAGCCAGTCCATTTTACATT
Organism: Eretmochelys imbricata; assembly: GCF_965152235.1. NCBI lineage: Eukaryota > Metazoa > Chordata > Testudines > Cheloniidae > Eretmochelys > Eretmochelys imbricata. The sequence goes on along the minus strand of NC_135576.1, from coordinate 48,753,049 downwards.
GAAACTAGCAGAAATAATTATGGAGGGAACAAGCGTTGATAGAATTGTATGATTCTATGATTTTGAGTGGGTAGGAAGAAAATCTGAGCTCCTGTCACCTTTAAAGAAATCTACTTGAAATGGCCAGTAATGTAAAATTGGTGAGGGAACATTCACATATATCATTCTGAGTTGCTTTGCATTGGAAAATGCTGAAGGAAGGTATTGGGTGCCATATCAAATATCATAAAAGTACCATTGCCACTGTGTTCTATGTTTTGTTTTCTTTATACACTCTAACAACAGACATAACAACAGATAAATATCAAGACAAATTTGTTAATACTACATTACTGGCAGACAAAAAAAGATCACTTTACATTGGAATGCTGAGTCATTGCCAATCACTAACAAGTGGATGGTTCAGATTGAGAACATATTGCCAATAGAAAAAAAAATATACTTTATAAAAATAAAAATAAACTGAAGGAGTTTGAGGCAGCATGGGTTCCCGGCCCGTTATCCTCAAAAAACAATCCTACTGACAGCATATAGGAGAGAAAAACATATATAATAATAATGATACTTAGTACTTACATAGCTCTTTACAGCTCCAAGTTCTATACAAACATAAATGAATTATTAGCCAAGCATTGCAATACCCGGGTGAAGTAGATAAATATTATCCCCATTTGGAGATGGGGAGCAGACATACTGCGATTAAGTGACTTGTCCAAAGCTACCCACCAAGTGGATGGTGCAGGAAGCGGTGGCCAGGGTCCAAAAAAAGTACCGGGGCTGCATGAGACAGCATCAGGATGAGGATGCATAGATCTGCTCCTTTTTAAACAGACCCAGATTCTGCAGTCTCCTTCTTCTCTTATTATCTGATAGCTTTTATTTAAGATCCTACATCTGTCTGTCTTCACTCAATCCAGGTATGACTAAGGTAATGATGGCAGGAGAGAAATAAATCTAGAATTACTGGAAAGATGTGTGTTTGTTCCATTTATTTAGACAGGGATATGTCCGCCTTTCATCTCAATGGCTTAAAATCTTTGGATTTTATTGGAAACTTTGCTGAACTTTGAATGCAAACGTTAACTTGGAATTTACACAGGGGAAATACAGTACTGATAATGTAGTTAAACCAACCTAATTTTCTAGTGTAGACCAGGCCTTAGACTTATTCGCTCTTCTATGCAGATGCTGTAAGCTAGATTTTCTGGTCTGTCAAGTTCAATGGAAAGAGATCCCCACAGAAGAAGAATTAGATCATAGTGGCAGCCTTAAACCCTGTGGTGCCACGATTATAATACAGGACTCTTGTGCCTCCTACTCTAGTGTTCAGTCCACTATACTATCCACTAAGGCACTGGATCGGGAGTTCTGATCCTGAGTCTGTCACAGACTTCCTGTGTGAGCTTGGGAAATAGTAGCACTAGTGAAGAGGCTATCTGCGCCAACGGTTCTCCCGAGAGCTAGTAGCTATGTCCATGGGAGAAGGCCTCCTGTTGACAGAGCCCTGTCTACACCAGAAGTTAGGTCGGTATAACTGCATTGCTCAGGGGGGTAGATTTTCCACACTCCTGAACGATGTAGTTATACTGACATAAGTTTGTAGTGTAGACTGGGCTTAGTCTCTCTGTGCTTCAGTTCCCCATTGTAAAATTGGGATAACAATTAGAGTTGATCAGCATTTTTGACAACAAAAGAATTGTGTCAAAATTCCTGATTCATTAAAACTGAAACTGTTTACAGAAAGATTGGGTTCATTGAGACAACTGATTCAACAATGTTTAGTAAAAAAAAGTTTCAAGACCAGAAAGTTTTGTTTTTTTCAAGTCAAATGCCTTTTTGTTTAGAAATTTTAGTAAATTTACACCAAAAAGGTTAAAAAAAATGGGGGCTGGGAGGAGGTCAAAACTGAAATGGAATAATTCAAAATTATTTCGGTCAATTGAAACATTTCATTAAACTGAAATAAGTTTTGTATTTTCAGTTTGTGGAAATTTGAGATTGTGACTTTTTGGCCCTATAATGCTCTCAATGGTGACACAACCATGTGAGTACCAACCTCAAGGCAGACTGTTAAAAACCAGAGCACAACCCCCTAACTGGCTGTGAGTTCTCAACTTAGATTTCACCAACCTACTGCACCAAGTGAAAACTCCTTAGACACTTTAACAGCCTGAACACAGAGCCACAGACTGTCCCTTGGGTACTCTGGTCTGTCTTGCCACCCGGGTGAGCATACCTCTGTGATAAATGATGTCAGCCAACTGGGATTAGGGCTGTCTAGCCTAGTAATCGGGGTAGGTGGCAGGCCTAGAGCCGTAGTTAGGAGCCAAAGCCAAAGGTCAAACTGGAGGGCAGAAACTGGATACCAGCACTGAGGGTTGACCTGCTGTCCATAGTCCGGAGCCAGAGCCAAGAGTCAAAACAAAGGGCAGGAACTGGACACTAGAGCAAAGGGTCAAGCCTGACTCCACAGTCAGGAGCCAGAGCCACGGGTCAAACCAGAGGTCAGGAACTGGAGTGAGCAGGATATCAGGCAAGGAGGGGTTCAAAGCAGAGGCAGGACAGAGGCAAGGCTGGAGGCAAAGCAGGAGCAGCAGGAACCAAGTAACACAGGAGCAGCCAAAGTGGTAGGTATGAGCATTGAGCAGCCTGCAAGCAGCTGCTGCTGCTGGCCCCTGCAGCCAATCAGGTGGAGTGGCTAATCAGCTGTACTGATGAGGGTGCCTGAAAAGTAGCTAGGTTGCAGGCTCCGATTCCTGACACCTGACCTCTTAAACTAAGATCACATCAATATTCAGGTTTCAGAGTAACAGCCGTGTTAGTCTGTATTCGCAGAAAGAAAAGGAGGACTTGTGGCACCTTAGAGACTAACCAATTTATTTGAGCATAAGCTTTTGTGAGCTATAGCTGACTTCATCGGTATGCATCCGATGAAGTGAGCTGTAGCTCACGAAAGCTTATGCTCAAATAAATTGGTTAGTCTCTAAGGTGCCACAAGTACTCCTTTTCTTTTTATCAATATTCAGGTTACTCCTGATCCCAAAGGCCCAGTCACTTACCCCAGGTCAATTGTCCTTTAGGTCTCACACCAAAGATACCACTTGTAGCCAATCCTGCAGTAAACTATTTGAAGATGTATTAAGTAGGAAAGGGAAATGAGAAAGTTATTTACAGGATTAAAGCAGACAGACACACAAATGAGGTTTCAGCAAGCAACAATCAGTAAGCTCTGTTTGAGCTTTAGGGCAAACCCAGACTAAGCAGCTGGGGATCCCTTGCTTTTGCCTAGAAACACCTTGTCCCGTCACAGTCCAAGCAGCATAGAACTGCTTAGATCCTTTAGCCTGGGGTTTTTATCCCCTCCCCCCTGTTATGTGCTCTGAGCTGCAAACTCAGCTGATCGGAGAAGTCCACTTCCATGACTCATCATGGGGGGGAGGGGGAGAGCAGAACAACAATAAGAGTCTTTAGTCCTTTTGTTGACAGTTTCTCAATCAAGATGTAGGGAATTTCCAGTTGCAAGAGCCTGAGCCAACTAGAACACATTCAGTATTGATGGGTCTCCTCTTTTGGGAGGGATATAACAATTTCTGTAGAAGAGCAGCTCTCCACACTACTTAATGTCCCTCTCATTCATACAGTCACAATGGGTCACTATATAACTGCTCAAATATTACATTACAGTATGGAACACAGATATTGAAGTAAGATTGATGCATGCAGCAACTCACAAGCATCCAAGAGAATCCAAACACTACACACTTTCTCATAGTTCTAATACCTACTCTATCAATATTATCCTACCAGCGAACCAGACAGACTCCAGCTATGCATCTGTCAGTGTTCATTTGAGCCAGGGGGACCTTGACATGAGCTGCACCTCATCTGCTGCATCAGAGCCCCAATTCGGGATGCGAAAACGTTTGAAATGTCAAAATTTTTCACAGGGTAGGAAAACCGTTTCCTGCCCAGCCATAATTAGAATACTTCCCCTCCCTCTCAGGGGTGTTGTGAGGATACATTTATTAATGTTGGTGAGGTGCTCAGATACTCGAGAGATGGGGGCTATGTAAATATCGAGCAGTGTGATCCGTTCACAGCAAGAAAGAGGAAGTTTTAAAAGATAGATGTCTGGCTAAAATATATTCATGTAAAAATATTGTAAGAGTAATTACATACCTACAGCCTGATCACTCTCCCAACACTTGGATGGGAAATGAATGGCACCCTTAGTCAAGAGAATGGAACAGTTCCAGAAGTGTTATTTGTCTCTGGTGGCTAATATGTTTTATAAATGTATAAGGTTTGTTTTTTTCGTTTTATGCCCTATTTTTTAAAAAAGGAAATGAAGGACACATTTTGATTGATCTAGTAAATATGGATGTGGCTGGAGCCTAAAAGAATAAATCAGAACAGTGATGGATGGGCCTAATTATGTTCAGAACAGGAGCCTACTTGTTTTTTTCTGTGACTGCAGAGAGGCCCTTGCTCTTCCCTGTCTTTATGACTGGCACTGCCTGCACTGTTTTCTAAACAAGGCCACTGAGACAAATAACGACAGCTAAAGCATTATAATTACAAGTGTAACGGTCAGCTGGGATTTCCACTGTCAAATCCCTCCTTCAAGTGACAGGATCTAGCTATTTTGAAGCTTATACTACACGCTCACATAGTTAGCCCAGATGACAATGTTTATTTAACCATTTTAATTTTTGGTTTAATTGTTCCAGAAAAAGTCAAGATTAAATATTTTCTGTCCCGCTCTGATTAAAATATTAGCTGTTTTAAAATGTGTCTGCCTTGCTGCTTGATTTTTGTTTTTCAGTTAAACTAAGTACAATATTATAGTTGTAAAGTGTCCATTACTCATGCCTAGTCACTTCTTACCAGAACATAAACAGTCATAATTTAAAAACTTGTCAGTGGCATTGGATAACTAAGGCTATGTCTACACTATACACCTTACAGTGGCACAGCTGTACTTCTGCAGCTGTGTGGCTGTAAGTTCTCCAATATAGCCGCTCTAAGAGCGGTGATAGCTACGCCAGTGGGAGACACTTTCCCACCGACACTGTGCTGTCCACACTGGCATTTTTGTCGGTGAAACTTATGTCAGTCAGGGGTGTGTTTTTTTCACACCCCTGACTGAGAAAATGTTTTACTGACAAAAGGGCTAGCATAGACAAAGCCTAAATACTGCTACCTCAGCATTTGTAGCTTCCCTTGGTAATCTCTATGCTAATTACATGGAAGTTCAGGAAATGCTGCAAACACAGAGGCACAGTAAGCTAAGGAAATACTGAGAAGCTCTTAATTATTTTTCAAGCACCCCAAAAATATGCTGGGTGACTCACAAAATAAGTGAAGATACAGGTCCTGATTCTCTGTTACAACCTAAGTGATAGCTAAAGGAAGCCGGCTGTGACTTCCTGATCCTTGGCAGACGCCAATGGAAGTTAGAGCAGTAGGGGGCCTGCTGTAGCTCAGTCACTGGCATAAGATCTTGAAGACCAGGGAAAGCTGAGCTGGGTTATCCATGATGGACCTCTTACCTTTCCTTATGTTGAGGGTGGGGGAGTGCAGCTGGCGTATAAGGTATGTCTGTCAGCTTTATGACAGTGGAGAATATCCCTACACAGGGGAAATTCTTATGTGGAGAGCTCTCTCCATTGAACTTGACAGACTAGAAAAATCTAGCCTACCGTATCTGCATAGAAGAGCAAATAAGCCTAAGGCATGGGCTACACTAGAAAAATAGGTTGATTTAACTACATCTGTCAGGGGTGTGAAAAATCCAGACCCTGAGCAGCATAGTTAAGCCAACCTAAGAGTAGACAGTGCTAGATCAATGGATGAATTTTTCTATTGATCTAGCCAGCACCTCTCAGGGAGGTTGATTACCCATGCCGATGGGACAATCCCTCCCATTCTTGTTGTAGTGTCTACACCGAAGCACTACAATGGTACAGCTGTACAGCTGTAACATTTAAAGTGTAGACAAGCCCCAACTTCTACATGACACAAGTGACGGTCATAGACTAGCAGAGTGGACGGAGATGAGGAAGGACAAAGGTGGCAGTAGCAAGAACATGTGGTATCTTAGTAAGGCATGTAAACACATCTTGCTGGCTCTTTTCATTGTTTTTCTACACTTACTTTTGTTGGTGAGATGCCAGATCTGAGTCTTTTGGAAAGATTTAAATGAGACGAGAGAGGTGGCTGAGTGAACAGCTTTGGGTAGAGCATTCCAAGAATAAAGAGCATCATGGAAGAGGGCACAAAGACTTTTGTGAGAGGAGACAGAAGGAGTATCCAGGCTGGCTAAAGGAGACAGCAGGTTGGGGACAACTGGTCAGGGATATAAACAGGAGCTGCACAATGGAAAGCCTTGAAGGCAAGGACAAAACCATTTGAATTTGATCTGAAGGGCAATGGGGAAACAGTCAAACATTTAGAGAGGTAGATAACATTGTCACAACAAGAAAGATGACTTTGGCAGCAACATTTTGATGGACCAGAGATGGAGCAAGGAGTCCGGAGAGGAGGAAATTGCCATAGTGGAGGGGTGATTTGGCTGTAGGCACAGAAAGGAAGGGATAGATTTTTAAAGTGTTCTGGTAGGTATGGCTCATAATTGCATCCTTAGGAGGTGACAGTGATTCTCTCAGAGAAGGAACCAGAGTGCTAGGACAGATATTCAGGAGACCCTAGGGACAGTCAAGATCAAGGGGGAAGCCTAGGGTGAGATTTATGTTTTGTTCTTCTTTTTCTTATCATTAAAACCAATCCCCAGCAAGAGGGTGACTTTGGATGCTAACTTACTGTCTCTGGGCTCTGTTAAGGACTGTGTAGGGACTCAGCTCATTCATAGGAAGACTCTTCTCTTTTTCTCAACCCACTGCTTGGATCCTGTCAGTGCAATGCCACATTTACGGCATTGTTGTGCAAAGTAGCCTCCTCACTGGTAGATCAGACCATATACAACTTTACCCTGCAGTGGCATACTTGGTGTCTGCATTTGCACATAATTGCTGTGACCTGATACTTGTGTAACTAGAGGATGAAAATGCTTTGCTTTATCTGAAATGGATTTTCCGTATAATGACCATATAACTAAATTAGGGATGGATAAACTGGCTGAGATTTAATATGAGCTCATAGCAAAAAAATGTGTTTAAATAAACTTTATGTTAAGATAGGTCTTAACAACCGAAAAAACCCCTATTTCTCATTCTTCACTAAGATATGATCTCATTACACGTGAATAATTACAGCAGCACATGCAGAAAATGGCATAAGAAAAACCCTTTTCTGATATTATCTTTGGTTGTCAAGTGTTAGATGCAAATCTAATGAGCTTTGGTCCAAGTGCCAACCAATTTAATTCCTTCCATTATCTAAGATGAATAGGGGATATTTATTCAGTTTCCTCACACGTGCTTACTGTGGCACAAAAGTAATGAATCATTCTTATGTCACGATAACAAAGCTGCGGCTTGCTCAAACCACCAAGGACCAAAGCTCAGATTCTAGTCTCAGAGCAAAGGCACAGAACATGGCATAACTTTTAAAATCAGCTTTCAAGGCTCCCCTCAGGAGCTAGAGGAAGCCCCGTGGAGTTTTTGGTTTGTTTAATTAGGAGAGAAAGCTTAGTTAACAAAGCCCAGGCTTGTTGTCAAGAGGTTTATTTCTGGCCTGGGTGAGGAGGAAGGTTTTGTGATCAAAATTTATCTCTGGATCATTTTTACATTTGGGCACAGCTCCGATTCAGTGGGTAAAATTATCTCTGACCCTGCTGCAGATCCCGTATCCACAGTGCCAATCACTATTACATATTCTGCTTTTTTTAAAGCACACAGAAGGCACTGCCCCACTGAGGCAGACTCTGATACTGATCCACACTGTGGATCGGAGAGGAGAATGTTGCCCAGTATTTGTATCCCAGAAATGTTTGGGGATAGCCCACGAGCAGGTATAATCATTTTTGGACTTGAGTATGAAGTACAACCCTAGCACCAAATCCTGAAGTCTTATGCGGGATTTACCCTGTCCTTACCCAGATGAAACTCCCATTGAATGCAATGAAGTTTTTATGGCAGTAAGGCTATCAGGATGTGGTCCTTAGCAGCCAGCACATGGTTCTTCTAACTTATCCTCAACTGGCTTGTTGTTTTGGTTCTGTTAAACTAGAAAATGTATTCTACACATTTCTGACCAATATCCTTGTGGTGGTGATGGGGAACTGCCTAACGCCAGGAAATTCAAAGTTCAGAGATTGTCCAGGGAGTTTTTGTTATTCTTCTCACAATGCTGTGATGACTCGTGGATGGAATGCCAGCCTGAACTTTGAATATCTTAGCTTCTGCCAACTATGTTTCCTTATCATTATTTAAAGATAACTTAGGTATTTAAATGATTGTCTGAGGCTCCAAAATGTTGATTTTTTGAATGGGGTGCTCCCCAAGCCATTAGACACTAAGCTGTGTGCAGACTCACACACACTTGATGCGCCAACTATAATGCGCAAAGATAACAGCTTCTTGGAGGATTTTCAAATATATTCCATTAATCAAATCCACACAGAAAATCTCTTCCCATCTGTCTCCTGTAGATTTTACAAACAGCACGTATTACCCAGCATAGTTTTCTACTTGGTAGGAAACACCTGATTCAAATAATTCACCAACAAGCCAGGCGTTACAAATGGGTATTTTTGTCTAACTGGAGAGAGAAAAACAAACTCTTGGAATTTTCAAAACTCGCACGTCTCCACTTACAGACCCCGAAGCTTTAACTTGCATGAAGTTTTATAAATATTGTGAGACTTCTTAATCGGAATCTCTTAAAGAGAAGCATATAGTGAACAGACGGTACAATTCTTCAGCAATGTAAGTTAACGACAAAGAAAAGAACTTAAACAAGACAAAAAGCCTCTAAAAGGCCAGTTATGGAAGAATCAGACAATTCTTCATCTGGGAAATTCCCCTGGAGGAAAGGGTCATAGACAGTATATCAGTGAATTACAAAACCACTGAGGGAAGCCGCCGTATCTTTTCACATGCCTAAGATCTTTTTTAAGACCACAGATGAGACACCTTTTTAATATCCTGATCTTCAAAGCAGTTCCAACATCTTTAATAGTGAAATACCATTAAAAAACAAACAAACAGAGGACTGTACAGCATAATAATTAATTTCACTTGAAATGTCACTTTGAGATCATTGCTTGGGGGTTTTTTTGTGGAGACAAGGAGGAGACTCCATGGTCTCTCATCCATCCTTATCAGACAGTTGGCAAGCCTGCCAAGTTTCGGTCACTTAAAGGAGTAAATTTGAAAAATGCACTCTATGAGTGATGGTTCACATTTTCCATTTAAATGTACTGTGAATCTTCCAAGTTTTATGTGAACCTGCTTCAGATTCCAGGTAACTCAAGCCAAAAATGGGTGAGACACACAAACTCAGTGAGACTTGGCAGTGCATTGACTGCTGGGGCAGGAACAAAGGATCAGCAAACAGCATATGCTATCTATTAAACTTTTTGTGCAGAGACAGAGTGACAGAGGTAAGAACTACAGTTCTCTCTTCTTGATTTCAGACTAAGCTCTTGCCCAGATTATCTGACAGCTGAAGGAGGCTAATGAGAGCTAAATATTTTGGAGAATCATTTCACAGACTGAAGTTTGGATTTATTGGTATTTTTGTCTAGTAGGAAATGAATTCATCAACCACAGTCTAAACAATTTCATTTAAGAAGAGATGCCCATGCGTCAATTATGACAGTCATCTGTTACTGAAATAAAACCTCATGGTAAAAGTCAGGAATTTGTTCTGTTGTTAGTAGACAAGGGATGTTAATAATTAGGAAATTCACCTGCATCTTTGAAACATTTGAATAATTTAACTGGGAATGGTAATGAGTGCGTAGATCAGCTGAAGAAAACATAATGGGTCAGTTTCAGCCTTGGAGTAATGCCACTCACCACAGGGATGGGTCTGTCCCAGCACTCTTCTCTCATGTAACATAAATATGGATCATATTCCAAATGCCTCTTCCTTGTATAAAAAAGAGTTTCAGACATTTGTAGAGAAATACCAGGGGTGAAATCCTGGCCTCCTTGAAGTCAGTGGCAAAACTCCTATGGATTTCAATAGGGTCAGGATTTCATCCTTGAGCCAGAAAGGTTAGTACCAATGGCACCTTCAGGCTGCTAGAACTGGAGAGTAAAGTGTTCCAAGGGTCTGAGGAGGGTCAGCCAAGAAAGGTTATCCAAAAAAGATTGTAGTTTCGAATTAGGGCTGAGTCAGATGGTATAATGCTTACCGGCTGAAGCAGGCTAGGGGCAGTCCAGAACAATGGCCAAGTGGTGCACAGTTGGCCAGTTGGGATCAGGGGCCATCTGAGGCAATGACTGGAGTGTGTGCAAGGGGTTGGTAGCTGGGAGATCCAATTCAAGGCGCATGTACGCAAGGTGGCAAGGCAGTAGCAACTAGCAGACAATGGCCCATTACTCAGACAGCTTCCTCTTCCTGTTGTGGTCTTTATATAATCCAGGTACCCAATGAGGAATGCTGTATGTCCAGCAAACCAGTGGCCTGGGGCATGGCTGCTGTGGAGCTGTAGACCTTGAGCTCTAAAACTATTAGCTAGCCCATGGTCATGGCATAGCAACTAGGGATTTCATCTAGGGACCCTGAGGGGTGGGGCTTGATACTGGGGCCCTGACATCTTATATATTTAAGACAGAAGTAAACTGTACCTTTAAGAAATATTTTATAATCTGGACAGTGTATGAACTATATAATGTCCTGAGACTTAGGGTACACATCATTTCCGTTTACTGAGCAGAGCTGCATTACCAGCAGGTATTCAAGAAATGGTTCTATGTTTTTAATAGAAATTATTATATGTAGCTTATGCTAGGATGTCAAACATGGTGAAGTGAGATCTAAGAACTACTTGCTACACTACATCTGATAGAAATTTTTTTTTGTCCCTGGTAACAACAGCTGAATGTAGGAACTGCTCTACTGTGTCAAACCAGTGGTCCATCTGTTCTGGTATCTTGCCTCTAAAAAGTGTCCAAATAGTTCAGAGAAAGGTTCTAGAATTGCCAAAATGGACATTAATTGCATTATCTGCCCATAGGATAAATTTCTTATTAATCCCGTCAGTTTATGTTTGTCTTATGTCCTGAAACATAAGGATTTAAACATTTCACACTTTTGTTCTTATCTAATAAAATTGTGGGTGTTCTCATGTACATGTCTAATTCTTTAATTATGCATTATGTAAAAAGTATTATTTTATCGGGTTTAAGTGTGTTGTCTTCCACTTTCCTGGTCTGTCCCCATGTTTTTGGAGAAAGATTAGCTTCAGTATAGCATTAATTATTTTATATACTTCTGTGTTGTCTTTTACTCATTTTCTCTCTAAGCTAAACAACCCTAAACTTTCCAGTCTCTCCTCATAAATGTCTTTCCAGGCCTCTAACCATTTTTGCCACCCATCTCGGGACCCTTGCTACATCTGCTGTATCTTCTTGGAGATGGGATGTCCAGGTGAGGGTGTATCTGATTTATATAATGGTATTATACTATAATCAATATTATTTTCCATTCCATTCCTTCTGTGTCCTAACACTTTACTCACATTTTTGCTGTGCATTGAGCAGATGGTTTCACTGAGATGTCCATGACACCCAAGTCTTTTTTTCTGAATGGCTATGGTTAACTCAGAACCAAGCAATGTGTATCAGTAGTTCAAATCATTCCTTCCAATGTGCATTACTTTTCATTTGTCAGCACTGAATTTCATCTGCCATCAAGCCCCCTAGTTTTGTCAGCTCTCAGAAGCTCTTCACAGTCTTCTCTAACTTTGACTATCTTAAATAATTTGTGCCCTTTGCAAATTTTACTAGTTTACTGAGCTCCCCACTTTCCAGATCATTAGTGAATGTAATAAACTTGATCAGTTCTAGCATGGCTCTTTGAGGCACCCTACCATTAACACTTTGATATGTTGAAAATTGGCCATTTAGTCCCACTCTTTGTGTTTTGTTTTTTTAGCCTTGTCCACATCAGCAAAAATACCTCTTGTTTACAACAAATGCAATGAAATGGCCCTGAAAATTGTTTGACCCCAAGTGTAGCCAAAGATGAATAGTATTCAGCACGATGATTTCATCTGATTTTCTATTCATAGATCTTGCGTTACTACAACCGCTGCGGTTTGAGATTGGTGTGCTGGAGTTTTCATCCAGGCTGCTTAGGAGATGTGAAAACCCGTCAGCCTCAAGAAGAGGGAGAGAGGCATCAGAATCTATGAATCTGTGTGTGGACCCTACCTCAGGAATTCTCTAAGAGCCATCTCCCACAAGGTGAGAGTCATTTGCAGGGCCCACCAGATGCACAGAAAATTCTAATGAACATGGACAAAAACTAACTTTAAGGGACATAAGGTGACAGGTACAACATCCAGTCCTTCAGGATAGTAGTTGATTTTGATGAGATATTGGAAGAAATTTTCCAGAGTACTCAGGTTATCATAATTTTCATTGACTTCACTAGTTGCAGAGTTACGCTAACATGTTGGGGAAAACAAACAAACAAAAAAATCAAACCATAGCATATATTTGCTATCAGCTCAGTCTTTTCATTCTTAAGTTCCTTCAGAACTCTTGTATGATACAATCCTGGAACAAACTGATAAATGAAATAGCAACTAGTCACCTTTCCTGGTGACTAGTTGCTATTTCATATATCCATTTGTTCCAGCGTGTTTTCTTTTGACAATTCAGTCTCTGACATTACCTCATGGTTATTACTTGAAAATAGTAAGTATTTTCCGTACATATCAACTAATGTATCCATGATCAACTCTACCAAGCATTTTAGCAGTAGTAGAATGAGAGCAGAAAAATACAACGCCCCAGTTCTGACCTTGGCAGCCTCTGCACAACACCCACTGGTCTCTGGAAGCAAAATAAGTCTTTATGTAATTGATTTCCCACTTTAGTTTTAAGGGTCTGAACATGTTTTACAGGCCTAAGGACCAGAGTAACCCCAGCCTAAACTGTGTTGGCTCACCCTGGGGTAACCCCTGTAAATGACAAAAAAATCAGCACTTCACTGTCAAAAAAACACACTGAGTATTCTACAAAATCCCCAAGAAGTTTACAACAGTAATACTAACAAAGCAAGACATTAGGGCAAAGAGTTTCCTTTTTACAAGTCAAAACTGAAAAACATCACAGCTGTTTTCCAGCAGATTCCCAGCCAAGTTGAAAAGGTCACAGACCCAGTGATGATGTAACTGCAAATACTGAAAAACTTTTACTTCCCCAAACTGTGTTTCTCTACAGCACTTTTCAATAATAATCCCAAACAAAAAATGTAGTTAGATGGCAAACATCATAACAAAACCCACACTCCAGGCTAGATTCACAGAAGATTTTGCTCTTCTGCTGGGTGAACTATTTGCTGCAAACAAAGTAAGATTCTCTGAGCGACAGGAGGCGATGGGAAAAAAGCTTGTCCCTCAAGCATTATGGATTTCTTTTAAATACTGGATAAACTGGAATATCCAACAGAAAATAATATGCTGGCATCAGAGTTCACTGTATAATCTATGGTATGTTTGATTATCAACCACAGGGTAAGAAAGGATGTTCACAGTGAAACACCAAAGTGTCCTACACAGTCTAAACAAGAAAAGTACAAGCCATGAAGAAGAGAAGCTTCACTGGGGTGACCCATATGCCGAGATGTTTACAGAGGGTTGCAAATGATCCTATGGGAGAGAATCTGTGTACAGATTTCCTTCTCCCATGTAGAAGAGAGAGTGAGCTGAATCCAGAGCACCACCCTCCTTCCCCTCTGTGCCATAAAGGGCTGTCTGACATCTGGGGGCTAGTGGTGGGTGGGTCAGGGCAAAAGGAATGGGCCAGGAGGATGCATTGGCACCTGTAGGTATTCCCTCAAATAGATAGATAATACAACTCCAAGCTGTATTTAGCTTTTGGAGCCCCCCTCCCTACATAGTTGGGAGTGGGGTATGATAGGAGCACAGAGCCAGGATAACATAAGGACTCTGTGAGGATGACACTTATTTCTCCTTGACTCACTCTGAGGACCTGGGGTATCCAAAGGTGAGTATCCTTCTGAAGGTCGAAACAACAGACTGGATTTCTACATAGAGAGCTTCCGCCAACATGCACAGGCTGAAATTGTGGAAAAGCAACATACCTTGCCCCATAACCTCAGATGTGCAGAACACAATGCCATCCACAGCCTCAGAAACAACTCTGACATCATAATCAAAAAGGCTGACAAGGGAGGTGCTGTTGTCATCATGAATAGGTCGGAATATGAACAAGAGGCTGCTAGGCAGCTCTCTAACACCACTTTCTACAAGCCATTACCCTCTGATCCCACTGAGGGTTACCAAAAGAAACTACACCACCTGCTCAAGAAACTCCCTGAAAAAGCACAAGAACAAATCCGCACAGACACACCCCTAGAACCCCGACCAGGGGTATTCTATCTGCTACCCAAGACCCATAAACCTGGAAATCCTGGATGCCCCATCATCTCAGGCATTGGCACCCTGACAGCAGGATTGTCTGGCTATGTAGACTCCCTCCTCAGGCCCTATGCTACCAGCACTCCCAGCTATCTTTGAGACACCACTGACTTCCTGAGGAAACTACAATCCATTGTTGATCTTTCTGAAAACACCATCCTAGCCACTATGGATGTAGAAGCCCTCTACACCAACATTCCACACAAAGATGGACTTCAAGCCGTCAGGAACAGTATCCCCGATAATGTCACGGCAAACCTGGTGGCTGAACTTTGTGACTTTGTCCTCACCCATAACTTTTTCACATTTGGGGACAATGTATATCTTCAAATCAGCAGCACTGCTATGGGTACCCGCATGGCCCCACAGTATGCCAACATTTTTATGGCTGACTTAGAACAACGCTTCCTCAGCTCTTGTCCCCGAATGCCCCTACTCTACTTGCGCTACATTGATGACATCTTCATCATCTGGACTCATGAAAAGAAGCCCTTGAGGAATGTCACCATGATTTCAACAATTTCCATCCCACCATCAACCTCAGCCTGGACCAGTCCACACAAGAGATCCACTTCCTGGACACTACGGTGCTAGTAAGCGATGGTCACATAAACACCATCCTACCAGAAACCTACTGACTGCTATACTTACCTACATGCCTCCAGCTTTTATCCAGACCTCACCACACGATCCACTATATACAGCCAAGCTCTACGATACAACCGCATTTGCTCCAACCCCTCAGACAGTGGGGTTGGAGCAAATGTGGTTGTATCGTAGAGCAAACACCTATAAGATTGACAGAGACAAACACCTACAAGATCTCTATCAAGCGTTCTTACAACTACAATACCCACCTGCTGAAGTGAAGAAACAGATTGACAGAGCCAGAAGAGTACCCAGAAGTTACCTACTACAGGACAGGCCCAACAAAGAAAATAACAGAACGCCACTAGCCATCACCTTCAGCCCCCAACTAAAACCTCTCCAATGCATCATCAAGGATCTACAACCTATCCTGAAGGACGACCCATCACTCTCACAGATCTTGGGAGACAGACCAGGCCTTACAGACAGCCCCCCAACCTGAAGCAAATACTCACCAGCAGCCACACACCACACAACAAAAACACTAACGCAGGAACCTATCCTTGCAACAAAGCCCGTGGCCAACTGAGTCCACATATCTATTCAGGGGACACCATCATAGGGCTTAATCACATCAGCCACACTATCAGAGGCTCATTCACCTGCGCATCTACCAATGTGATCTATGCCATCATGTGCCAGCAATGCCCCTCTGCCATGTACGCTGGTCAAACTGGACAGTCTCTACGTAAAAGAATAAATGGACACAAATCAGACATCAAGAATTATAACATTCAAAAACCAGTCGGAGAACACTTCAATCTCTTTGGTCACTCGATTACAGACCTAAAAGTGGCAGTTCTTCAACAAAAAAACTTCAAAAACAGACTCCAACGGGAGACTGCTGAATTGGAATTAATTTGCAAACTGGATACAATTAATTTAGGCTTGAATAAAGACTGGGAGTGGATGGGTCATTACACAAAGTAAAACTATTTCCCCATGTTTATTCCCTGACCCCCCCCAATCCCCCACTGTTCCTCAGAGGTTCCTGTGAACTGCTGGAAATTGCCCACACTACAAAAGGTTCCTCCCCTTCCCCCCCCCACCTCGCTCCCCGCTCTCCTGCTGGTAATAGCTCACCTCAAGTGATCACTCTCGTTACAGTGTGTATGGTAACACCCATTGTTTCATGTTCTGTGTATATAAATCTCCCCACTGTATTTTCCACTGTATGCATCCGATGAAGTGAACTGTAGGTCATGAAAGCTTATGCTCTAATAAATCTGTTCGTCTCTAAGGTGCCACAAGTACTCCTTTTCTTTTTACGGATATAGACTAACATGGCTGCTACTCTGAAACAAAGGATGAATGTTGCTTTCTTTAAGATGCTTTTGGAATTACTTAGGATGACCACTGTGGATGGCCTCAGAGACTAAAACACCAAACTTTTAATGAGAAGAAGAAGTAAAGCAAAGGTATCTGTTCTGGATAGTCACTCCAAATTGTCAGGGCAGGGTGTGCTCATTGCCAAATGATGCTGGCGGGATGCTGATTGTGGAGAATTGAGGGCAGTGTGGAAGCCTGGTAACTGCAAGGAGTGACAGAAGAGCAAACCAAAGATTACAGAAACACATGCTATATAATCCTTCTCACACCATGCGTCACTGGAGTTACACTAATGGGAAATGAGAGCAAATCAAGCCCATGGCTGCTTTGTGAGGAAACCTTGGGCTGGTATGGTGTCAATCCTTGACAGGTACATTCCTTTCAAATGCCAACAATTTATCATTCTTTAGTTCATGAAATATATATTCTTTGTGGCAGATTTTTCTCTTTCAACAGGTAATTATATAACCTCTATGGCCAAAACATTCAAATGTGGGTGTCTATCACTAGGCACCTAAATAATAGTGACGTGAAGTTCAAGGTGTTCAGAATTTCTGAAGATCTGGCCACTTTTATTTAGATGCCTAATGGTAGCCATCTCCATTGAAAGTTTTTGACTTCGGTGACAGAAATCCTCCATATATTTAGGCCATTGCCTTTTCTGGGATGCAGTGACAGGTTGAGAAGTGTAAGTTGTTCTAGGAGAAATGAGAGGCTCTTTGCAACATGTACAGCCATTTAAATAGACCTGAATTCTGAAAGGGTACTGCTCTATCAGCCAAATGATCCCTAATTATATAAAGGAACACAGTCGTTGTAATGTCCACATTTGCGCACAGGGAGGGAGACAGGAATGCAATCAAAAAGTATGTTTGTTATTTGAACGAGGCATTTCCAAAGGTTCCTACTCTGCTAGAAACTAACCAAAGCATGTGGACATTTGCACTTGCTTCAAGTGTTTGATTAGAAGCCTTTATTTAAAGTGTATCCATCGTGACCCCCCCTCTTCCATCTTCAAATCACAAAAGATTTCAAAGAGGAAGCACGTGTTGGTAAACAGTATTTTTTTTCCGGAAGCTGTGTTTCCGTTATTCCTACCATCACTACTCTGTGTCCAAAACACCTGACTGGCATTAAAGGTGACCTCCAAAAGAAAAAAAAAATGCTGTAGTCCTTCTCTGTGTTCCTTTATTATGTACAAAGAAGGCCTGAAAGATTTTTGTCTGGAAAATATATATCCTGGGGTTTTTAGAACCTCATGCCTTCTCTACCCTGGTAGGCTCTATGGTGGCTGGAGATCTAGTGACAGTATTGGAGAGATAAGATTGAAAGCAGAGCACCTGTGAGGGAAATGAATATTAAGGATAAAATTTCCAAAGGTATAAATCACTTAAGAAACAAGGGCTGTGGCTACACCGGAGAGTTTACAGCGACGGAGCAGCAGCGCTGCTGTAAGCTCTCTAATGTAACCACTCTAAGCCACAGCCCCGAGAGAGGTGGTAGCTATGTCGGAGGGGAAGCTGTCCCGCCAACATAGCACTGTTTGCACGGGCACTTGTGTCGGCGTAACTGACTTACATCACGGGGAGGGGGGGGACTTTTTCACACCCCTGAGTGACGTAAGTTATATGGCAGTAAGTGCTAGTGTAGACATAGCCTAAGGGCTTGTCTACACTGGCACTTTACAGCGCTGCAACTGTCCCGCTCCGGGGTGTGAAAAAACATCCCCCCTGAGCACTGCAAAGTGCCAGTGTAGACAGTGCCCCAGCGCTGGGAGCTATCCCCCCGAGGAGGTGGTTTTTTCAGCGCGGTCTCTCCCAGTGCTCTGCCGCGACTGCACAAACCATGTTAAAGCGCTGCCATGGCAGCGCTTTAACGTTGCCAGTGAAGACATGCCCTAAGTCTCACTTTGAAAAGTGACTGAGGCCCAGAGTTTAGCGGTATTTAGGCATTGCTCTGCTCAGCATTGCAACACCTGACTGACTTAGGAGCCTACGTCTCATTTTCAAAAGTGACTTAGGCACTTAAGGAGCAGATTTTTAAAGGTTTTTACATGCTTGACTCCAACTGAAATCAGTGGGGGGTTAGGTGCAGGGCCAGTTCTAGGATCCTGTTATTGGAGGGGCAAGTGGGTATTTCCCCCCCCCCCGACACCCTGTCTCCCCCACTCCTAACAGCTCAAGTCTCTTGGAGCCTCTGCCTCCCACCCGCACCACCCTGACCCTCCAAGTGCCACCCTCTCCATCAGCCCCTGCCTCCCCTTCCCCCAACCAGCCTGACTCTCCAAGAGCCCCTGCCTCCCCCTGCCCCTGACCAGCCTGATTCGCCCAGAGCCTCTGCCTCCCCTTCCCCCAACCAGCCTGACTCTCCAAGAGCCCCTGCCTCCCCTTCCCCCAACCAGCCTGACTCTCCAAGACCCCCTGCCTCCCCCTGCCCCTGACCAGCCTGATTCGCCCAGAGCCTCTGCCTGCCCTTCTCCCCCCTGAGCTGATCCTCCCTGCTGGCAGTGTTGCCAACTCTCAAGATTTTGTCATGAGTCTCATGATAATTATTGTTTTCCTTAAAACCCCAGCACCGGGAGTCAAGTGGATGTGTGATGATTTCAGCCTTCATTCTTAAAGAAAAAGTAAGTTTCTAGCCCTTGTGGCTGTGGAGAAAGTGCCAAAATGTGACACCACTCGTCCCCCCCCCCCCCCCCCGGTGCACCCTAAAGGCTCAAAAAGCAGCAGGAACCAAATCTATTATTTTTACATAATCTTGTGATTTTAAAGCCAATCTCATAATTATGATGAGCCTGACTCATGATTTTTGAACATTTAAGGTTGACAATACCAGTCCTACTTCCCGGACCAGGCCGGCAAGCAGGGCTGAGAGGAGCCACTGCTGTAGTTTTGGCAGCCAATGGCAGATGAAGGCCCAGCAGCAAGCAGCAGGCAGAGCCAGACTGGCCAGCACACTGTGTATGTGGCACGGTGCAGAGTGGGTCAGGGTGCTGGCCGGGCTGCGGCATGCCACCTCCTGACTGCGTTCAGGAGTCAGGTTTAAAAAATGGGCAGGAGAAGACATGGCCCTTTGCCTAAACGCCCCCCCCCCCCAATATCTCGGGCACCTATGAATTTGGGACCCCTTGAAAATAATTTGGGAGGGTAAATGTTCCTTTTGCCCCCTCCCCAGTAGCACTGACCCTGGTTTGAAGATCTGGGCCTTAACCCCTCCAGCCCTCATCCCTTAGAGACTTCACACTACACATCTAAGATAGCTCATTTAGCACAGCCAGGGAAGACCAAACTTGACTTTTCTGATATTTCTAAGTTAACAAACAGACAGAATTTCAGAAATAAATTTCCAGGTCCTCTTTATAATCATAAAAAGGCAAAGTAAGGCACAAACCCAATTTAAATAAAGTCCTTTGTAGCTCATTTTAAGTAACTAACTTGACATATCAATAGGAAATGGAGTTTCATTCTGTTTGCTAACTGCAAGCCATTCTCAGGTACTTGGCTTTTCAAAAGTTTGCTTTTCCCACAGTTTGTCTATTGCTCTGTTAATAAACCTAGTTTAAAGAAAAGGAGTACTTGTGGCACTTTAGAGACTAAACAAATTTATTTGAGCATAAGCTTTCGTGAGCTACAGCTCACTTCAAGCTGTAGCTCATGAAAGCTTATGCTCAGATAAATTTGTTAGTCTCTAAGGTGCCACAAGTACTCCTTTTCTTTTTGCGGACACAGACTAACATGGCTGCTACTCTGAAACCTAGTTTAGTGACTGATTAAGAGCTATTGTATATTCAGATATTACTGGATTGAGAATGGGAATCTAAAGGGAATCTAAGAAGATTTTCCTCACAATTGTCATTTTTATTCTATCTTTAAAAACCCAGTAAAAGAAGGAATCACCTTTAATCCATCTTAAAAATATATCCCCTTTTTAATTTTGTACATTCCAGAGAAACAGTAACAGAATAGAAACATCTGACATGCTGATAGAAATTAAACACTAGGGCGGGTCAACATTTTTCATTCAAAACAAAGTTTTTTAAAGGAAAAATGGGTTTTCATCTAAACAAAAGTTTTTGCATGAAGTGTCTCCCTTCTGCAGAAAATTTCAATTTTTCATCAAGAAACTGAATGCCTGAAAATCGAAATGTTCTGTGATTAGTTTTCACACCTTGAAGTCTAGAGTTTTATATTCTCATATGTTTTATATGCCCCGGAACAGAAAGTACCCTTTACAGATGCTTACTGTATTAAAAGGGCTTAAAATATGATACCACAGAGAGAACTTTTAAAATGAAAGTTCCTTTTTTCAGAGCTAATCTGTAACCCCACATAAATGTTAACAGAAAAGGTAAAACCACAGACGTCAGAAGAGTTATTCTGGTGTAAAAGTAGGCCTGATTCTCCACTATCTTGGATGCGCTTAATTTAGGGTTGCCAACCCTCCCTGTTTGGCCAGGAGTTTCCCAGAATCAGGCTTGATCTCCCAGCGGCTACTGGAGCCAATCCGGGAGATTTTAGGCAACTAAAAGTCTAGCGGCGCAGTGGGGCTAAGCCAGACTCCCTGCCTGCCTTAGCTCTGCATTGCTCCTGGAAGTGGCTGGCATGTCTGGCAGTGGCTCCTGGGCGGAGGCACAGCCAGGGGATCTCTGCATGCTGCCCCTACCCCGAGCACCAACTCCGCAGCTCCCATTAGCCGGGAAGGGGAACTGCAGGGGCAGCACACAGAGCTACCTGGCTGCCCCTGAGCCTATGAGCCTCTGCTGGACATGCTGCCGCTTCCAGGAGCCACACAAGGTAAGCACTGCCCAGCCGGAGCCTGCACCCTGAACCTCCTCCCACACACCAACCCCCTGCCCCAGCCCCCTCCTTCACCCAAACTCCCTCCCAGATCCTAAACCCCAAACCCCCTTCCGCATCCCAACCCCCTGCCCCAGCCCTGAGCCCCCTCCCACAGCCAAACTCCCTCCCAGAGCCTGCACCCCAACCTCCTGCCCCAGCTCAGTGAAAGTGAGTGAGGGTGGGGGAGAGCAAGCGACGGAGGGAGAGGGGCTGGAGTGAGTGGGGGGCAGGGCCTCGGAGAATGGGCAGAGCAGGAGCATGTCCTTGGGGAAGGGGTGGGGAAGGGGGCTGGGGAAGGGTGTTTGGGTTTGTGCGATTAGACAGTTGGCAACCCTAGCCACTCATTTCCCTGTATGTACAGGAGAAATAAAATGCTACTAAATCAGAATGTGGTAACATCTACTTTATACAGATGTAAATGACTATATAAGGTGCAAGGCAGTGGAAATCAGGCCTTCTGTGTACAAGGATTTTCTTAGATTCTATCACCTCACAACTATTATTGAAGAGAGCATTCTTTCAGCATTGCACTGCATTACAACGCTGTCCTAGGCAGACCAGCGTATAGGAGCTTGAACACGTACTAATATAGGGGAGAGTTGAGGTCCTCAGTGTAGGGTTGTTTATAGATGTGCGCATGCTTCGGACCCAGATTTACGAGCCTTTTCAAAATGGTAGAAATTTTAACTAAAAATGTCAAGTTTTGCTCTTCACAATTCCTGCAAAAACATTTTCACTAGTTCTGTCAGTGATTCAAATTCCTTCACACTCCTACTATAAGTAGCCTGAGAAAAAAATGTCTTTTTTTTTAATATCAAAACCGCAAAGCATCAGAGATCACAACATCATACATTTTACCTGCTAGGGCTCCAGGCACAGGCTTGATTTCTCTGGAGATACAAAAGCCCCTAGCATCTTCCATAACTACATTGTGGCAACCTCAGGAGTGAAATATGGCAATCTAAGAGCATACAGCAACAATATACAATAATTAGGCAAAGGAAGTGGGGAAAAAATACTGCATTTAGTGAACTGACAGGAACAATTTCAAGTAGGAAGAATGTAATTACCCAAGCTGAAATCTGGCCAGGATGCCATTCATTTTGCAAACTTGGCATCTCTCAAAATCAAACAACAGATGTTCTTGTGAACCTCTGTCAGGCATAAATATTTTATTAATTAAATTTACAAGAACTGCTCTGCCTTTGGTTCCTTTGCTTTCATTCTGGAAAAAAACCTAAGCAACCTCAAGGATTAAACTGAAAAACTAGGGGCAGGTTTAGGGGTGAGGGCACATGACTTCAGAAGTAGGCAAAGGTAGGGAAAGAGAGTTGCTCTACGGTGCCACAAGGTTCAGATTGCATGGGTTTTGAAAACTAGGCCAGACAAAATACTAGTCAATATACTGAACGAAACAATCCTGCACTGGTCGGGTGATAGACTAGATGATCTCACAGGTCTTTGCTATCTCTATCTTCTGTGATGTCGTGAACTGTAAGAAGGAGGATGTCATGATGTACAGAAAATGACTACAGCACTGTCAAGAGCCAAAAATGGTTCCCCCGCTCTGTGACCGACTTATGCAAAGTGTAAATGATTTACACAAATATATACCATTGTTGCTGACTAGGGAATTTACAGTAGGTAGCACATATGCAGACACTGACACGCATACCCCTATTCCATATTCAAACTTCCTCCACCACCCTCCTTTTTAAAAGATCGTTAACAATGGAGAATAGGAAAACATTGATTTGTTGTTGTGTTACGGCTGCCAAAAAGAAGTGAGTGAATAAAAGGCATGGAAATAATGGAATATTGACACTATTAGAAGCCATGCATCAAAGTTGTTCTGACCCCAGGCAGTGTGCATGGGTATGTGTGCGAGAATGAAGTGCCATGACACATAATAGCAACAGAGCACTAAATATCACATTATACCACATAAGGAAATGAATTCTCATTTACCCAAGAAAAACAGTATG
This sequence comes from Eretmochelys imbricata, assembly GCF_965152235.1. Classification (NCBI taxonomy): domain Eukaryota; kingdom Metazoa; phylum Chordata; order Testudines; family Cheloniidae; genus Eretmochelys; species Eretmochelys imbricata. The sequence continues at coordinate 48,729,665 of NC_135576.1, read as the reverse complement.
TAAATGCAGATGGCACAGAGCCACATACAGGTGCACAGGAGCTGACTCAGTATAGCACATTCATCATTGCAGTATCTGAGCAGTTGTGTAGCCATCTTATGCAAGACCAAAAATGCCTATGATCCATGAGTTAAATCTATGCATTTTCTGGCAAGTGAAGGCCTCCAGGCCATGAATGAAGGTGAAGATTATCAATGCTGCTCTTTGGACAGGCTGGTCGCTAGCATCTGCTCAGGAAGCACTTGTTAGACCTCAGTTCAAATTCCATCTTATCAAATCAACAAACTCACCATTTATCAATTTCCTTTTTTAGGAAAAGGTGATTCAGCTAGGAGGAGACCAGGCAATTCTGGCAGTAGCTGGAGCCATGAGACTTCATTTACCACAGTCAGTCTTGTTCCAGGTCTCAGAATGATACAGAAATTACACTCGTTATGTTAGTTAATGATCTCTAAACGATGGGTAAAGAACAAATGATTATTTTAGACCTGTCAGCTCACTTCCCCACTTTGATCATGAAATTTCTCCCCTCATGGTACTGTGGCTGTTATAGTTAGTGGCATTGCTGGAGTAAACAACTCCCGATTTAAAAGAGAGGGTTTTTTTTAAATCAAGACAGATTAATCAATTAAAGAATTGTGCTTTTAATGGGAGAGTTGTCTTAAGTTTATAAACACAAACTAAGAAAAGAGGATTTCATTATAAACAAGATGGTTGTTTCAATTCAGACACCAGCTGCAAGATCCTAGACTAGATATTAAGGACAAATTCTGTCTCTCTACTTATCCCTTCCTTCTTCCCTCCCATTCCAATCACTGTAATATCTTAAAACAGGCCCTTCTTTACTGGGTTGGTTTCTATTCTCTCCCTTCCCAAGGTGGAGAGGGATACTTGAGAGCACCAGCAAAGATCAGTCGCCTAGCAGAGGTGGGTCTTCAAAAAAAATGCTGAAAACCACAGAGATAATTTAAAGTGGTCACTTAAGTCAGAACAGCTTATTGGGGATAGTCCTTTTTAAGGTATATTTTCACTGGATTTTACTAAATGCAAAATTCAAAAGATTAACCACACAGTAAAGTGTACATTGTACATGTACATTGGCCAAACTGGACAGTCTCTACGCAAAAGAATAAATGGACACAAATCAGACGTCAAGAATTGTAACATTCAAAAACCAGTAGGAGAGCGCTTCAATCTCCCTAGACACTCAATAACAGACTTAAAAGTGGCAATTCTTCAACAAAAAAACTTTAAAAATCGACTTCAGCAAGAAACTGCAGAACTGCAGAACAAGAACCTTCTTGTCAATTGTTGGGAATGGGTGATGTCCACCTTGATTGAATTGACCTCGTTAGCACTACAAAAAGAAATTTTCCCTCTGTTGATATTCACCCCTTCTTGTCAACTGTCAAGAATAGGCCACTTCCACCTTGATTGAATTGGCCTTGTTAGCACTGACCTCCCCTCCCACTTGGTAAGGCAACTTCCATCTTTTCATGTGCTGTAATATATATATTGCTTACTGTATTTTTCACTCCATACATCTGATGAAGTGGGTTTCAGCCCACGAAAGCTTATGCCCAAATAAATTTGTTAGTCTCTAAGGTGCCACAAGGACTCCTCGTTGTTTTTGCTGATACAGACTAACACAGCTACCCCTCTGAAACAGTAAAGTTTGTATCTACAGCTCAGATTCTGGTTAAGTTTGAAAACTCTTGTTTGTTTCTAATGTTAACTAATTAGAATGCTCCTAATTACTAAAGGGTCAGTGTTGGTCTCCAATTATCTTCTGATAGTATATGTATGACTAGTATTTAAGTAAAATGCATCCCACCCCAGTGGGCAGGTTGCTTTGTTTAGAAAGACAACTGAAAGACACACACAGCATTACTAAGATTTGTTCAGTTAGGCAGTGTCTAAAACAGACTGTGAATGGTGTGGTCAAAGGTGGAAGGCGACTACTGACAATGGAGTGTAGCCTACAGGATAGGGCATCAAAAGCAGAAGTCAGGAGACATGCATGTTATCCTTGGTTCTGCAGCCGGCACCTCACGTCTCTGGGGACCACTTTCTCCAGCTCTAAAATGACAATAAAGGTGCTTACCTGCCTTTGTAATTGAGATTTGTAAGTATTATTATTGCAGTCCTGTATCAAACTATTGGAGGTCAGTCAGAAGGCCCAGCTGAGTAGCTAATGGCATGTTTTTCAATGTGATTTAGTTAAACTGATGCAAACCCTGCGTGGACACTCTTCCATTGATTTAAACCTGGCTTATATTGAGTTAGCATAAGCTAGGGTTGCCAAATTTCTAGTAGCACAAAACTGAACACCCTAGCCCTGCCCCTTCCCTGAGGCCCCACCTCCACTCACTACATTCCCCCCTCCCGTGGTGGCTCACTCTACCCCACCCTCCCTCACTTTCACTGAGCTGGGACAGAGAGTTGGGGTGCGGGAGGCGGTGAGGGCTGCAGGTGCGGGCTCTGGGGTGGGGCTGGGGATGAGGGGCTTGGGGTGCAGGAGGGGGCTCCAGGCTGGGTGGTGGGACCAAGGGATTCAGAGTGTGGGAGGGGGCTGTGAGTTGAGGCAGGGGGTTGCGGTGTAGGAGGGGATGAGGGCTATGGGGTGGGGGTCTGGGTTCTGGAGTGGGGCCAGGGAGTTGGGGCTTGGGCTTACCTCTTGTGGCTCCCGGTCAGCGGCACAGCTGTGTGGGGGAGGGGGCCGCTAAGGCAGGCTGCCTGCCTGTCCTGGCACCGAGTTGCGCGCACCCTGGAAGCAGCCAGTAGGTCCCGGTCCTAGGCGGCGTGGGGCCAGGAGGTTCCAAGCACCTCTCGCCTGCAGGCACCGCCCAGCCCCAGCTCCCATTGGCTGGTTCCTAGCCAATGGGATTGCAGAGCCGATGCTCCGGGCGATGGCAGTGCACAGAGCCCCATGGCGCCCCCCCCCACACACACCTCCCCCTCCTGGAAGCTGAACCTGCTGGCTGCTTCCGGGCACAGCGTGGTACAAGCTAGGGACTAGCCTGCCTTAGCACCGCAATCCAGACTTTTAACAGCCTGGGCAGAGGTGCTGACCAGAGTTGCCAGGGACCCTTTTTGACCGGGTGTTCTGGTGGAAAACCGGACACCTGTTCACTAAGCAGATCCTTTAAGGACTGAAGCAAAATCAACATAAACCATCTTTAAACGTATTTAAGTATGCTTTCACAGGAGTTTGCATTGGCTTAACTAAGTTGATTGAAAAGCACATCTTTGGTTAAACTGGGGCAATTTATAATATATATGCGATCTATATAAAAAAAGCACTAATATCTTGCTGTTTATAGCCTTACAGCTTTACACTAGTGTTTTCAATGCAGTAACTCCAGAAAGAAACCGATCAAAGCCTAAGTTTCAAGGCTGACTCAGATGTGTGTTAAAATCTTAGACATTTAAAAACATTTTGAAAAGCTGAAAGTTCTTTAACAGGAGAGTTACTTATGCAAAGTTCTTCTCACTGAGGAGTCTCAAGTACTTTTGGCAGGCAGCTGTGAAAAAACTCAGGGAAGTCTCATGCCTACAGCATTTTTTTCTTACAAACACTAGAGAAATGAAATAAATTATTTAAGAAAGAGAGTTTTATTTAACACCAATGAAAAACAATGGATTTGGTCAGAACTGCACAGAGCCATTCAGATTTAATGCCATGTGCAAGCTGAATTCTCCAGTAGTTTGTTTGTCTTTGTCTGTGTACAGTGTATAGCACTTTAGCCTCTAAAGCCCCTGGCTCATTGAATGCCTTCTCTCATGGGATAAGGAAGAGGGCAGTTAGACACTGTCAACTGAGGTTTTTAAAGCTTTAGATTCAGCACAGAACACTGACATTGCTTTTATTCGTGTTTGAAAACAGGCTCTATTCCCCTCCCTGCTCAAGCTATATGAATATTAATCCTAGATCTATATGATGTACTGCTTGGTGTTCTGGTGTAGTATAGGGGCTAGAATGCTTTTATCAGATAAACACTACTGGGGTCTTTGTTTGGGTAAAATCTATTGACTTCAATGGGAACTTTGCCTCAGTGAGAACTCAGTTTGGATTATGTCTTAAATAAGCAAAACTTTTATTTTCAAGTATATACAACCTAATGCACAACAACCAACCCATACCGAACAAGCAACATCAATTCATTTGAATGAGAATGTGAAGTGCTATGTCGAACCCACATTTTATCCATCTCATGGGTTTTGCTTGCAGCCTATAAATGTTTTATTGATGAATATCTGTTCTAGAGCTCCTGCTTGTGCATTGATTTTCTTGTTCTTCTTGGAATAGTACAATCTGAATTTAAAAAAAGAAATAGGATGGTCTGATTTGTTTGTTTGGAATTGCAATGGATGGAGCTTAAAGGGTTCAGATAAGCAGCTAAACATTCAGAAATTTCTCTACACTTTGTCAAAGCTATCTGAGTTTGCAAGTTAGGCTGCAAATCTCAAGAAAGCAGGCTTCTCCTAAGATCCCTGGTAACTCCTGCTTACAATCAAACAGGACATAGAATCATAGGACTGGAAGGGACCTCGAGGGTTCAACTAGTTCAGTCCCCTGCACTCATAGCAGGTCTAAGTATTATCTAGACCAGTGGTTCTCAAAGCCGGTCCACTGCTTCTTCAGCGAAAGCCCCTGGCACGCTGGACCGGTTTGTTTACCTGCTGCGTCTGCAGGTTTGGCCCATCACAGCTCCCACTGGCTGCAGTTCACTGCTCCAGGCCCATGGGGGCTGTGGGAAGGGCGTCCAGCACGTCCCTTGGCCCGTGCCGCTTCCCGCAACCCCCATTGGCCTGCAGCAGCGAACCGCGGCCAGTGGGAGCCGCGATCGTCTGAACCTGTGGACGCGGCAGGTAAACAAACCGGTCCGGCGTGCCAGGGGCTTTCCCTGAACAAGTGGCGGACCGGCTTTGAAAACCACTGATCTAGACCACCCCGAACAGGTGTTTGTCTAACCTGCTTTTAAAAATCTGCAATGATGGAGATTCCATAACCTCCCTAGGCAATGTATTCTAGTGCTTAACCACCCTGACACTTAGAAAGCTTTTCCTAATGTCCAACCTAAATCTCCCTTGCTGCAATTTAAGCCCATTGATTATTGTCTTATCCTCAGCAGTTAAGAAGAACAATACTTCTCCCTCCTCCTTGTAACAATCTTTTATGTACTTGAAAACTGTTATCATGTCCCCTCTCAGTCTTCTCTTTTCCAGACTAAACAAACCAAATTTTTTCAATCTTCTCTCATAGGTCATGTTTTCTAGACGATTAATAATTTTTGTTGCTCTCCTCTGGACTTTTTCCAATTTGTCCATGTTTTTCCTGACATACTCACATACTGAGAGTACAGTCTTCCAGGTGGTATTTCAGCATTTCCATTCCAGTCCCAGCAGATACAAAGATGTACAGAGGTACCGAAAAATGGAGAGTGAGGTCCCAATCCTACAAGTTACGAGGTGTGGGTAGACTCCTGCACCCACATGGAGGCCAACAGAACTCAATGGGATTCCACTCTGAAACCTGTCACTTGGGTGCAGCAGATCTATCACCTGAGTGATTCTGCTTGCAAGAAAAGAGCCTAGTAAATAGGTATCTGAACTTTTTCAAATCTCAGAAAAGGTTTGGTTTGCGTTCTGGAGGGACATTTAGGGCAGATCTGTTCTCATTTTATGTGAACAGTCTTACCTATCTCTACTGGTGTGAATCTACAAAATTAGCCAAGCCCCACCCTGTGAAGAGCAATTACCATTCTCATCTCCTTCTATTGTTCCTCTCTCAACAAGAACTCAGTGCCAGCAGTCATCCCACAGCCATTAGTCACCCAAACATCTGAGACACTGGAAACTTCTGTTGGCCAAGCCAGCCGGCTCTGCCTCATTCCATTAGCACTGACATACAAGCAATTTCTCATTGCACTAGCATACAATATTCAGCCACTAGTCTCCAAGAAGACAATAAGGATTACTTCTTTTTAATATGTGGTTTAAAATGACTTCTAACATAAATTAGTGGTGGGATGGTCTGGTTTTGTCATGGTGCTAATTATACTGTAGAATATTGTTTTTCCAGAAAAGTCTGTGTAGAACACATAATAATAAAGGATCAAATTCTCAGGTCCATGTATACTCTCGGGGACATGTTAGACCCTTACAACCACATATCTCAGCTGCACACCAGACCAGCCAGCCTGAGAATCAGACTGAGTCAGATCTGACTCAGACTGGGGCGGAAGGGAGACAATATGTCTCTGGGAATGGATTGCAGAGTCAAACAGTAGGGTGAGGCGCATATGTAAATGAGATCCTTTCCTGCCACCCCAAGGCAACCCTCTGTGCATCCTGTCCACTTCTCTTTTTAAACAGGCCCTGAGAAGTCACTACATCTAGGTCCAGGCCCCAGCAGGATGAGAAAAGAGCATGAAGACGGCCACAGAAAGAGATTATATTATTTGGCAGCAGGGGAGGGGGATGAAGCTCCCATTGAAGATAGTCAGGGAAAGCCATGGAGTAGCTGGCAGGATTAGGATTTAAGGTACTAATCCTCCAATTGAATCCACTTAGATCCAGTTGAAGGACTAGGCACTGATGCCCTGATCCTACAAAGAATTCTGCATGGGAGTAACTTTATGCATGTCAGTAGCCCCTTTTCAGTTTAATGGCATTACTTGCATGCAAAATTGTTTGCAAGAGTGGGGCAGAAGCTCCTGATCCTGCAAATTGCTCCACATTGGCCAAGCCCCACTGGCCTTAGTGTGGGACACAGGGATCCACCTGCACGGAACAGTTTGCAGGACTGGGGCTGTTGCTTGTAAGCACCTCTGTTTGTACAGAGCTTGGCACAAAAGGCCAACAATCATGAGTGGGGCTTTCGGTGCTGGTATAAATGATTTTTTTTAGCATTATTATAATGAAGTGCAAGGCAGTTATTTAGTGCCTATAATGACTTGCATGCCTAGAAAGAGGTTCATTTAAATCTAATATCAGGCACAGATTCTTGAACATTCAGTACTATGCAATCGAAACAACATAAAGGGCAAAGCATGCCAGAGGGGTGTGATTTGTTGAGTGCACTAAGGTACTGTGCTCTAATTGACCCATATAGATCCTGGTGGTGCATTCGAAAAGGTACCTAGTTTGTGTTAACGTCATCTGTTAACCTGAGCTAGGAACCTTTTGGAACATGCCAGCAGGGTCTACCCTGGGCAGTTGGAGTGCAATACGTTACAGCACTTTACAAATCACACCCCTCTCGTGCACTCTGCGAGTGCCATTCAGACAAGCTCTTAATGGCCATACACAGGCAAAGAAACTCTTAACAGACTGCAAATATTTCTCAAGTTACACATATAATATTGCTCATGCTACTGTACGTATTAATGCAAATGAAAAATTACCTGCCTTTGAGCAGCAATAAAAATTGCATTGGGGGGGGGGTGGATGAAGCAAGGTGATATTCTGTTAATCAAATACAATACAATAACTAAATATACAAACATGGATATTTTGGAGAGCAGTAAAAAGCCTGTATATTTGACACTGAAAAAGGAATTGGCTTACATTAAAAAAATGTGATTTGGGCAAAAGTTAAATTTCTTACATATTTTATACTCTTTGTGTGAGCTGATTACAACACAGTGAACCCTTTAACGGTTTATGGTAAACTAATTGTCGAGTTATTTTTACATTTTGCACATGATTGTAACCATGTTTGTAGTTTTGTGGTGCTGGGATACCTAGCACAATGACTTTTTTATTTCTAGAGTTCAAGTAACTTTTATAAATTTGTCTCATGTCTCTTTATATACAAAGCTGCATGGGAAGGTCAGAGCAAAGGGGTTTCCTTTATAGTATGAGAGCCCCCAGTGGGTTAAAGAATAAAAGTGGTTGATAAATAAAAGTCTGTTTCATGTGTGCTTTGATCACACAGAAAGCTACCAAAACAAAAACTCCTTGTAAGTATATTGCCTAGTGGAGTCATAGTTCATTAGTTTCAAAATATCTGCAACACATGGGCTTAGCTATTGGTGAGCTCCATTTGGAATGGAAAACGGGGTTTTGATTAGGCCCCAAAACACCTTATAGCAGCCTCAGGGAGCAATGGTTGCATCCAGCTGCAATGGCCCCAAGGGAGCAGAGCCTTAGCCACATTTCCCTTCCCTAGCCATGCCTCCAACTGGCCCCCTGAACCCTGACTATGAGAATGGCTGGCGTAGAACCAGGTACGCCAGCTCTACGCCACCCACTGATTCCCCTATGCCAGGGATAAAGGGGCCTTCAAAATTAAAATAAATCTTTTAGAAGAACTCTGTATGGGTTGATGGTTGCAAAAATTATTACACTCACATACCGAAAAACAGGGAAATGGAGAAGGATAAAAAAAAAGCCATCTTTGACATGGACAACAGTTATTTTGCTTTTCTTGGCATTTGATATTTTGATCTTTTTGTATCTTGTTACTTCTGTTTGCCTTTTGTGGAGGTTGTTTAGTCCCTCTTCTCTCACAAGTGCACAGTTAATTTACATTTATTAAAAACAGTTTTTCTGCATAAAAGTAATTCCAGCTGATCATTAAAACCATATTTCAAGCATCTCAGCAACTCCTCACAGAAATATATTGATTGCCTAGTATTTGAACCACAAGAAATATGGTTTTAATTATTGTTATTTTATTAAAAGACAAGCACTATCTTATTAAATCTAAATTGGTTGTATATTGAGGACCACTAATTCAAACCATTTCCAAAGGAAGAAGTCAAATGAATCTAGGTGCATAATACAGCCCTTATGCACAGTGGAGGTGGCTTGCAATAAGATCTTACAGCTTTTGAACAGCCCAAGTTAAGTATTAAGGGCCTGATTCTCCTCTCTTATAATGGTTTCACATTGGGGTAGCTCATTAACATAATTGGAAATACCCCAGTGATTTACACCAGTGTAAAAGAAGAATCAGGCTTCAAGAGTCCAAAGCACCTAGTTAAAGAAAAAAAGCCATCCTTTATTCAGCATGGAGCTACATAGATTCCCGATTGCCAGATTCTAGAACGAATTTCAAGTATAGAGGAATGGACCCTGGCCTTGCAGGGGCACTGCCTTAGGTTTCTTCCTCTGTCGTAATTTATCTAGAGAGACACAGTTAGTGAGGTCGTATTTTTTATTGGACCAAGTTCTGTTGGTGAGAAAGACAAGCATTCAAGCTTACACAGAGCTCTTCTTCAGGTCTGCGAAAGGTACTGGAAGTGTCACAGCTAAATACAAGATCGAACAGCAATGGGCTGCAGTGCTGCTGTCTGTCACTAAGGGCCACTGGACTCAGCAGAGCCCAGCTCGCACATAGAAGACCCTGCTTGGCGGAGGGAGAGGGAGCTAGAGGGTTCCTGGCAGCTGCAGTTCCCAGCATGCCCTGAGGGAAGGAGAGGGTGGCATGTAGGAAACTCCATGCAAGCCTGGGACTGAGCATCAGGCTGTTTCTCCCTCCGGATCCTTGGGCTCGGGGGGGGGGGGGGGGGCGCAGATGGGGCAGGTGTCTGGGCTGAGGGTCCACGGCGTCTGGGGAGGAGAGGGTGCAGGTATCAGGGCAAGGTGGGGGGGCCCTGTGGCTGGGCTCTGGGGGGGAGAGGGTGTGGGTATCACTGCTAGGTAAGGGCAAGGTGTACTTATTAAATCAAGAGCTCTACTGAATCTGCAGGGCCTCAGTACCTTTGAAAAGAAAAAATTAGTCACAAAATTGAGACCCAGATCCTGAAAACATTTCTGCATGTGAGTGAATACTACCGGTACTTATGATATTGTTGCACCTAGGAGTCCTAGCATAGTATCATTGGAGCTACTGTTGCACATAGTTACTTGAGAGTAAATATTAGCAACACAATACAGTGCTCACTTTATATTACAACAGTGCCATGTGAACACCTGTTCTCACTTTCAGGTGACACTGTAAATAAGAAACAGGCAGTGTTATCTCCCATAAATGTAAACAAACATGTTTGTCTTAGGGATTGGCTGAACAAGTAGTAGGACTGAGTGGACTTGTAGGCTCTAAAGTTTTACATTGTTTTGTTTGAGTGCAGTTATGTAAAAAAAATAATTCTACATTTGTAAGTTGCTCTTCATGATAGAGACTCTTCATGAGAGAGTATTTGGATGGGGTGAATTGAAAAATACCATCTCTTGTTTCAGTGCAAATATTTGTAATAAAAAATATATAAAGTGAGTACTGTACACTTTGTATTCTGTGTTGTAACTGAAATCAATATATTTGAAAATGTAGAAAAACATCCAAAAATAAATTTAAATTGGTATTCTACTACTATTTAACTGCAATTAATCACTATTTTTTAATCTCACAATTAATTGCAATGTTTTAATAGTTTGACAGTCCTAATAAAAATATTGACATCTTTTGTAAAGAGCTTTGACCTCTAGTGATGAAAAATGCTATATGATAGTCAGGTACTATTATTTAATGTTAAGCTATAGTACTTGCTTATTTTTTGGAAGGGGTAGATTGTTACCATCTGCAGGAGATTTAATGCCATTTAAATGTTTTCAGTGCATTGTATTTTAAACGTTATATCCAGTTTTAGTGTGTTGCTATTTGGTGCTGCGGTCCCTACATAGACAAACTGCCTTTGACTTTGCTGGAAGTTATGCTCTGTGTGAGGAATGCACAGAATCTGGTTGGACAGATGAAGATACAGAATCAATCATAGAATCACAGAATCATAGAATATCAGGGTTGGAAGGGACCCCAGAAGGTCATCTTGTCCAACCCCCTGCTCGAAGCAGGACCAATTCCCACTTAAATCATCCCAGCCAGGGCTTTGTCAAGCCTGACCTTAAAAACCTCTAAGGAAGGAGATTCTACCACCTCCCTAGGTAACGCATTCCAGTGTTTCACCACCCTCATAGTGAAAAAGTTTTTCCTAATATCCAATCTAAACCTCCCCCCCTGCAACTTGAGACCATTACTCCTCGTTCTGTCATCTGCTACCATTGAGAACAGTCTAGAGCCATCCTCTTTGGAACCCCCTTTCAAGTAGTTGAAAGCACCTATCAAATCCCCCCTCATTCTTCTCTTCTGCAGACTAAACAATCCCAGTTCCCTCAGCCTCTCCTCATAAGTCATGTGTTCCAGACCCCTAATCATTTTTGTTGCCCTTCGCTGGACTCTCTCCAATTTATCCACATCCTTCTTGTAGTGTGGGGCCCAAAACTGGACACAGTACTCCAGATGAGGCCTCACCAATGTCGAATAGAGGGGGACGATCACGTCCCTCGATCTGCTCGCTATACCCCTACTTATACATCCCAAAATGCCATTGGCCTTCTTGGCAACAAGGGCACACTGCTGACTCATATCCAGCTTCTCATCCACTGTCACCCCTAGGTCCTTTTCCGCAGAACTGCTGCCTAGCCATTCGGCCCCTAGTCTGTAGCGGTGCATTGGATTCTTCCGTCCTAAGTGCAGGACCCTGCACTTATCCTTATTCATAGATTCATAGATACTAAGGTCAGAAGGGACCATTATGATCATCTAGTCCGACCTCCTGCACAACGCAGGCCACAGAATCTCACCCACCCACTCCTGCGAAAAACCTCTCACCTATGTATGAGCTACTGAAGTCCTCAAATCGTGGTTTAAAGACTTCAAGGAGCAGAGAATCCTCCAGCAAGTGACCCATGCCCCATGCTACAGAGGAAGGTGAATCTGCCCTGGAGGAAAATTCCTTCCCGACCCCAAATATGGCGATCAGCTGAACCCTGAGCATATGGGCAAGATTCACCAGCCAGATACCCAGGAAAGAATTTTCTGTAGTAACTCAGATCCCACCTCATCTAACATCCCATCACAGGCCATTGGGCCTATTTACCATGAATAATTAAAGATCAATTAATTACCAAAATCATGTTATCCCATCATACCATCTCCTCCATAAACTTACTGAGTTTAATCTTAAAGCCAGATAGGTCTTTTGCCCCCACTGCTTCCCTTGGAAGACTATTCCAAAACTTCACTCCTCTGATGGTTAGAAACCCTCGTCTAACTTCAAGTCTAAACTTCCCAATGACCAGTTTATATCCATTTGTTCTTGTGTCCACATTAGTACTGAGCTTAAATAATTCCTCTCCCTCTCCGGTATTTATCCCTCTGATATATTTATAGAGAGCAATTATATCTCCCCTCAACCTTCTTTTAGTTAGGCTAAACAAGCCAAGCTCTTTGAGTCTCCTTTCATAAGAAAAGTTTTCCATTCCTCGGATCATCCTAGTAGCCCTTCTCTGTACCTGTTCAAGTTTGAATTCATCCTTCTTAAACATGGGAGACCAGAACTGCACACAGTATTCCAGATGAGGTCTCACCAGTGCCTTGTATAACGGTACTAAAACCTCCTTATCTCTACTGGAAAAACCTCGCCTGATGCATCCCAAGACAGCATTAGCTTTTTTCACGGCCATATCTCATTGGCGGCTCATAGTCATCCTATGATAAACCAATACTCCGAGGTCCTTCTCCTCCTCCGTTACTTCTAATTGATGAGTCCTCAGCTTATAACTAAAATTCTTGTTAGTAATCCCTATTAATCCCTAATTACTATTACTCCAGTTTACAAGGTCATCCAGATCCTCCTGTATGATATCCCGGTCCTTCTCTAACTTGGCAATACCTCCCAGCTTTGTATCATCCGCAGACTTTATTAGCACACTCCCACTTTTTGTGCCGAGGTCAGTAATAAAAAGATTAAATAAGACTGGTCCCTAAACTGATCCCTGAGGAACTCCACTGGTAACCTCCCTCCAGCCTGAGAGTTCATTGAACCTCATCAGATTTCTTTTGGCCCAATCCTCCAATTTGTCTAGGTCCTTCTGTATCCTATCCCTCCCCTCCAGCGTATCTACCACTCCTCCCAGTTTAGTATCATCCGCAGAGATAGGGCAGGGCCTCAATTGTTGCATTTTCTTTTTCTGATGTTACATATTTTATTCTTCCTTCAACATTTACCCAAATACATCTTAAAAGAAAAAGCTATTTTCCCTTTTTCATACGGGATCACCATATACATGAATAAGCAAGCAATTAAAAATAATGAAATGTACATCCATTAAAATAATTAGAGTATAATCCTGTTTTCCATTAAATGGCTCATCTGGAGAGAGTCAGTCTAGTGTTTCGTTCCTGTTAGAGAGGGGTGGAGAATGGAGATGACATCTTTTGTCCCTCCTGACCTTCTGCACTTAGTCAGCTCATAAATATGGATTTAGGCCTAACATAGGAGATCAGGCACAACTGTCAGACACAAAAACATGCAAATCAGCACATGGGGACTGGGAATCAGAACAAAACAAACTGTAAAATATAGAGACTTTACCAAAAACGTAGAGATACTGAAGCGTCTCATGATAATAACAGTTACATCAACTTTTAGTCGGTCGGTAAACTTTTTACTGTGAATAAAGTTACTGTAAAATACAAGTTATACAGTAGTTGAGTAAGCAGGAATCTTGAGGCCCTAAGCCATGAACACTGTGAGGGGAATACTAAACTGAAAATCTAATGTACCAGAATAGAGAGACAAAATGGTGAGTGCACACATGCACTTGGAGCCCTACAAATCAAGCAGAGATGTGTGAAATGTGGTGTCATTAGCAAATACAAGCTTAGTAAGTGGTTTATAATTATACTGGGCCACGCTTGTCACTGATGTAACCACATTGACTTCAGCAATGTTACACTAGGTATGAAATTGGTCCACTGTTATTCCTAAACTGAAAAGTAGAAAAGGTTTAATTTAGCACTTCCTTCAGGGGAAAACCCCCCTATGACCTACAAACCAAAAGTTTTTAACATTAGGGTCCCATTCTGTATTTCTTGGGTAGTATCCAAAGCTCATACTACTTTTGCTTCCAAATGAGTCATTAGAATTTACCAGGTAAATAATTTGTCAAGGCCTTATCACCACCATCTAAACCTGTAATAGCTCCACTTATGAAAAAGGCATTACTGCATATTTATATTGATGTAACAGACATCAGAATTGGCCCATAATCTTTTAGATGCCCAATTCTAAATATTTAGACAATAAAGAATATCCCTTGCAATGCACCATTTTTCCTGTTTTAAATATCCTTATTTATAAAAAAGGAAATTTATTTGTTAAAAAATATGGCATTAGGTAATGAGACAAAGTGAGAAAGAATATAAATTCACATCAGAATATCAGCATTAACCTCCTTTACCTGGCTTTTGTTACTATGTAGCACAAATTTGAGCACAGTATTCCTTAGGCCAGTGGTTTGCCACCAGGAGTACGACAACTCATTTAGATATCTGCCTAGTTTTACAACAGGCTACATAAAAAGCACTAGCGAAGTCAGTACAAACTAACATTTCATATGGACAATGACTTGTTTTATACTGCTCTATATACTATACGCTGAAATGTAAGTACAATATTTATCTTTCAAATCAATTTATTTTATAATTAGATGTAAAAATGTGAAAGGAAGCAATTTTTCAGTAACAGCATCCTGTGACACTTGTATTTTTATGTCTGATTTGTAAGCAAGTAGTTTTTAAGTGAGGTGAAATTTGGGTACACAAGACAAATCAGACTCCTGAAAGGGGGACAATAGTCTGGAAAGGTTGAGAACTACTGCTTTAGACCCTTCCTTCTGTCCGACTTGAGGTGAGATGAGAAGTGGCAATCTTTTTTCCTCAACCCTTTCTTGTGTCAGGCAGGCAAACTGATTTGGATTAAGAAAGAATTAGTCTGAACCTTCCTAGGCTCCTCAAACCAAACCTCCTTCAATGTCTGGAGATCGTTTCTTACCTTTCCATGGGCTTCTGCATTTCCTGGTTCTGCTGTAGGCTTTCTATTGATGAGCGCCTCCATTAAGTCACTGCCTCCCCTCGGCTGAATCAAAGCCACAGTTTGTAATGTAGCTTGGGTCCTTTCCCAATGAAGTGTAAGATATTATTTGTATTGCATAGCTCTTAGGAGCTCCAGTCATGAACCAGGATCGCATTGTGCTAGGTGCTATACAAATAACACTGCCTTTTGTTATCTGTTGCTATAAACAAAAACAAGATGATGCATTGTGGCAACAAGAACAGTCTAGCTCAAACTGAGACTGACAAGAGAGGTTCTTTCCTGCTCCCTGATACAAAAAGGCAATTGACCCCACTACAGGGTGACAGGCCTGTTCAAGGGCAATGGGGTCAGCCACAGCTGTGCCATAATTAATTAGCTGCTTCCTAACCTGAGGGAGTCAGGAGTAAGGAGGGTCAGGTGATAGCTTAATAGACACCTAAGTTGGAACCATAGAGCAGGCAGGCTTCTGTGGAAGGTCCTGAGCAAGGGTTTACAGGAGACTGTGAGGGGACTCTGGGGAAGGAGCCTGGTAGTCAGAGAGAGAGAGAGAGAGAGAGAGAGAGAGAGAGAAACTGCAAGGTAACCCAGCAGGGACTGGGAACGGAACCCAGAGGGCAGACTGCAGAGAAGCCCCAAAAGCCAGAAGAACCTTCTGTTCATTTGGGTCCTCATTTGTTTGGACTTGTTAACCCCAAAAGGGGATTGAACTCAGACTGACCCAGCTGGAGAGTTGACCTATGTGAATCTCTGAGAGGGACAAAACCTAGGTGAGGAGAAATTGGGGCAAGGAGCACTGCCACACTCGACCAGAAGAGGGCACTGCATGGCAGCCAGGCCCCATAATAGACCCCAAACACCCACACAACTATCAGTCTTCAGAAACTTTCTAAAACTGGAATTTTAGAATTGATCAGTGCACACAAGTGTGTGAGGACACAGGGATGGATTTTAAGCATGGGGATTACAGAGCTCCCATCATATAGTCAATGTAATGGGGTGACACTCGCCTCTCACAGGTGCCCTGGTGCCTGAGTGTGTGTGCCTGCACGCTCTGTAACTGTGGTAGGTCTTCCGTGACTCAACCCTCCACCCGAGTCACACACAGTCCATATGTGTAACACAACACAAAACAATCCCCTTCCAGTGTAAACAGTCCAACAGGGACCTATCCCAGTACCCGTTGGTTGGAATGTTTCTTCATGCAGCCCTCCCCCAGTCTTTAATCACTGAGTCTTTAAACAATCCTTCCCTGGTAGGGGGCCATGCCCCTTGTGGCTCCCTCCCTGGAGGGAATGTCTTTACCTTCTCTGGGCCTTTCTGGTCCCAACTCTCCAGCTTGGCCACTAAACAGTTCAGGTCTCCTTTTAGGGGTGTATTAAAGTCCAATATCTCTGACCTTCTTCAGGGTACTCTGGGATTCAACTCCTCTGCTCAGGGCCTTGGCCACTCCACCTCTAGTCAGTGGAGAGACCCGGGCTTGCCCACTACTCAGGGTCCCAACCCAGGGACCCTATGAATAGCAGCCATATGCCACTGTGTCCCTTTCAACTGCTCACAATGCTGCTATGATTCTCTGGGCCACTTTCCCAATGGCCCCTTCACCCTTACTTTAGAGCTTACAGCTACCAAGTCCCAGCAGCCAGCCAAGAGCTCCCTCTTCCTCCCCCAGTATCTGCCAGCAACTGCTTTGTCCAAGGTGTTACAGTTCCTTTAGCCAGTTAGGAACACCATCCTCACTCCTCTGACTCCCAGTAGCAACTGACTCTGCTCAATTACTGCAGCTCCTTTTATATGGGCCTGCTGGACCTGGACTGGCTGCTTCCCTGTAGCCTCTTCCTGACTGTTTTCCATGCAGCCTCTCTAGACCACTTGGAGGACTCACCTCCACTGCTTCTTTCTGGGATAGGGTATGGTAGGACTATGAGGACTCCAGCAGGGGTCTCAGGGTCTGGTACAACCTGTCACAGTTGATAACTCAAGGGTGATGCTCCACTGTCTATCCCTAGGATTCAGATTGCTCTGCTGAATCCTCTTGCCTTCCTGTCCTGTGAAGGGGACACAAAGTACTAAAGAGGTTCCTCAATTTGCAGAGTCTTCAAGTCTCCCCTTTTCTCAAAGACCAGGGGAGCACCCACAAAATCCCAGGTGTCTTGTTTCTGGGGACTGGCCCTTTGGCTTCTTATCTGCACTGGACACCAGCTGCAAGTTGCAACAACCTAAATGTTCATATATTCTAATATTACATTTCTAAGTCCTTTTCCTATTTAACTTACTCTGTCTCCATGATCCTACAAGGAGGGCAAAAAAATCAACCAGGCCTCAGCCAACTTGGCTCTGATGTGGAAAAAAATACCTTTTGACCCTGAAATAGAGGATCAGTCAGACCCACAGCATCCTAAACACAGATAACTACAGGGCTGGAGGGTGGGTTCAGCTAAAGTGGGGCAAGAGGCTTGGAAACCCCCATCAAGGGTTTAAATTACCTATTGTGAGTAACAAGGAGCTAGTCAGTTCCCATATCTCTCTCTTGCTGGCTTATGGGCAGCAGAGAGCTAAGGGGCCCACCCTTGCATACACTCCGCCTTTCAGTCTAAAGCCGTCTGGCACCCTGCAGATCCAATCAAGTCTCCCAGCCACTAATCAGGGTGGGTGGCATTATAATGTTACCTCTTCTAGGCTTTTGTTTGCAGAGAGATGGGGAATAACTGAACTTTAATATGTATCTTGTGAGATGAAATGGAATCATGTGTAGAATTCCCTGATTTGCTACAACTGAGGTTATTTATTTTTATTACGGTAGCTCCCAAAGGTCATAGTCAGGACTGGGGCCCCACTCTACAAACATATAGGAAGCACAACAGACAATCTGACCGGGAATCATTCCACAAATGTCTGACATACAAATCTTACCATAATAACCTACTCCAATGAATTTAAAGGTATAATGAAAGATGAAATGCAACAATTGAGGGGAACTCAAAGGGTGTGCAGGGAGAAGAAGGGTAACAGAAACAAGATCTCACATTCACATGGGTTAAGTATCTGCACAATTGCCTGAGGATGGACATGAAGGACACACGGGTAGTGCTCTTACTGGTCAGTTGAGTGAGGTTATTCCAAGCACAGGGGGTGGTGTGGAAGGAAGTGAAGACACGTTTGTGAGAGAGATGAACAAATGGGCAGTTAAGGTTGGTCTCATCGACAGAGCAGAGAAGGGCAGGATGCTTACCTGATATGAGATAAGAGCAGATAAGTGGGGTGGAACAGAGTAATGAAGGGGAGATGGTTAGACTAACAGGCAAGGGAGGTTATCTTGGCAGTTGGGTTTGCATGGCTTGGAAGAAAGGGAAATCTGGATAACAGGAAGGTCAGAGAGGAGGAGGTAGCAATAACTGAGGTGAGAGAGACGACGAGGTCTGAACTTGAAAATGATATTTGTCTTTGTAGACCATTCCAATGCCTGACAGAACCCTTCTCCACAGAAGTTTGGACCCATCAAACCCAGACTGTCTGCCACACATATGGGCTAATCTGTGGCCTCTCTCATTTTATATAGTTGTCAAATCCACACAGATCCCATAGATGCTGAGGATCCTCCCAATTACTTCCCTCAACTCTAGCACAAACACAGAGCGAATGAGAAAAATGCCTGGAAATTCCCTACTTCAAATGTCATCATGAGGTAATCCCAACCACAGTCCCCAGCTCACATTTCAGTTTAACATTCTCCATTGCCCAGAGCAACCTCCAGCCCCTGGCCTCATGGGACAGTTGGTTTTCCAGTCAGCATCATCCTCTGGGTTTAGCTCTGTTGAACAATAGGATAATTCTGTATGAATAATCTCATGGAAATCATTTCAGAAACATCCTACTCACAGTATCCCACCATAATAACCTACCTCTCCCCATCCAAACCTCATCCCACACACATTTTTCCTGCTACAGGCACAAGTGTAACCTGTCACTTACCCTTTAGTGTCCTTTACGCTCTCAGCATCTGCTCATGCCTCCAGGTGTACACTGTTTGCAGTGTAGGCTGATGGGCAAGGAACACTAAATAGGATTGGTTGTTCTCCTGTCACATAGACCTAATTTTGCAGATTCTGTGCTCAGTTCTCACACGAAAGGCTTTTGACAAAAGCTTTTGAAAGGCTTTTCAGCTCCTTGCTAGCTTGTCTTTAAAATGGCAGACACAGTCCTCTGGGGGGGAAAAAAATTGGATCCACCTGGCCTCTTCACTTTTTGAAACTGCTGATGTCAATAAGTGGACCCAGGATGTGGTTATTACCATGAGGTCTGTTACAGAGACCCTTTTCTCTGCAGGTGTTCCAGAGGCACAGCTGAAGTATGACAAAGAAGGAGCTTTGTGCCTGGCTGCCCTCTGTACCTAGAAGTTGATACAAGTGGAATTATTATGAAAAGTTATTAACTGATATTCAGTTACACGATCATGGCCTGAATAAAGAATAAGACCCATTGCAGTAGCAAACCATGTGGTCCATGAACTTGCACACACCTGCACAATAACAAGGACTGGTTTTGAGTTGACTGTAGCCCCAGTTTGGGAACAGTAATCAGTCTATGGAATGCCATGAAGACTGGACTTGCTTCATGGCACCTCCTAATTACATGCTCACTGCTTTTCTCCACTTGCCTATAAAGGCTCATCTTCGTCCCAACAATACAAGACATCTGGGTTATGTAGTACACTGGCTAGATAGTGACAATCTGGTATACAGTGGGTGGTGCTCTGTAGCTGCTACTGGAATATCTCAACATGACCCCTTATCAGACCAATGTAAGCAAGCAGTGTACATCCAGCACTGACAAATGTAGGAAATAGAACTATTTACTGCTATTAATGATAATCTACATGTCTATTGCATTTTTCATTCTGAAGGTTCCCAAATCACAATACAAGCTATATCTATATCTATCTATCTATCCATCCATTGTTACCAGATTTGCTCGTTACTTTGGGGTATGCTCATTCATTAGGGTTACTCTTCTGGGGTGGCGCTGTTCTGTAATTTTATTAGTGTACTGCTTGTGTGACTTTTTTTTCATATGGAGCTCTACTACTCCCTTCTGCAAGTCCCCTCCCAATGGCACTATTCTGCAGGACCTAGGTTCCCCAGGACTAGGTTCCTCCAGTCCCAGAACCAGATGAACACACACAAGCACACACATTAGCAGAGCAAGTCTGAGCAGACTGGGTCAATCAGCTCTTTCAAGCTGACCCCTTATATGTCCCTGGGCTCAGTAGGCTGGGCCAAGCAGCGCTTTCAAGCTGGAATCCTTGTATGCCGTAGGTACCGCACTGGAATAGAGTGAGCCTGAGCAGGCTGAGTCAAACAGCACTTTCAGGCTGCCACCCTTATATGCCCCTGGACTCAGTGGACTGGGTCGAGCAGCACTTCCAAGCTGCCACCCTCGTATGTCACAGGTTCAGCACGTCCCTATCCCCGCTTTCACGTCACAATTGTTCTGGTAGTCACCCACTTGATGAGCAAACCCCACAGTATTTTTGGCCCTGCAGAGATCTTTAGCTTAAGTAAAAGAAGCATTGCTGCAGAATAAATAGGGAATCTAAAAACACAAAAGAGTAAACTTCAGAGAGAGAGAGAAAGAGAGAGAGAGAGAGAGAGAAGCAACCAGCTTAACCATAAAAGTTATTTATTGAATAATAGTGATAACCACACAAGGAGAGCCTGAACAAACAGAACAGTTACATTATTAAAGGTTACAAAAGTCATATATATAAAACTATACCTGATCAAACAAGTCAGGGTTAGAAAGTTATACCTGAGGTAGAAAAGAAAATACAGAGCGAGAGAGACCTGGTGTCTCACCCATTCTCTGAAGCTTGAACTGGTCAGGGTTCCCAGGTGATGGTAGCTCAGGTTCCTGAGTGCTGGAGACAGGCAGAGCCCACAGCACAGTCAGTCAGGAGAAGATGAAATCCCAGTGGAACTGATGCAGAGTTGGATCCAGGCATCAGAACACTTACTTGAACATAGGTAGCAGGTTTTGTAGAGAAACAACAGTGGTTCAAGGGAGAACACTAGATTTGTTTATGGGTAAACTGATGACTCCGGGGTTTTCTTTAGACTAGATAACTGATCACTCTTGGCTGATCACTCTTGGCTATGGGTGGTGTTCCTTCCAGGGAACTCACAATGCAATTAGGCTGCTTCAGTATTTTGGATATCAGTCAAGGATTTATTACTAGAATTGGTCTGATAACTGCTGAGCTGGGTGTGTGCAGGTGTAGGTTCATTAACATCTGGAGCAGAGATCCTCCAGAATGCAGTGCTTCCCTGCCTTTCTGGTCCCAGAGTTCAGTTGGTTCTTGCCTTGGAAGCTCTGTTCTCCATTCTGTATGCTAATGGAAATGCCTCCCTATCCCTTCTTTGAAGCAGATGAGGCTAGGCGAGTTGCCTTAATCCTATCACCCTTGTGAGGAGTGGTCTAGGTGTATTCCCACCGCCCTTCACTGCTCTCTGCAAGTCTTTTCTCTGATCAGTTTTGGTTCAAGCAGAGGCAGGGGGGTTTCTTTCATGAGTCAGACAGGCTGGATACTGCACCCTGGTTCCCCAAGAACACAGAGCTGACTGGTATCAACATCCATCCAGCAACACTAATGTAGTCACCTCTGGAGTGCAAATAAACAACCAGCTAGTGTGCAGCACACATTACAAAGCACTGGAGAGAATGGGAAAATTAAAGTGTTCCTTTTTAAACAATGGCCTGATATTAGCAGGTCTGATACTGACCCTTTATAATTCAGTCCGGCTTACACCACAGTGGTGGGGGACTGGGAGCCCCAGCAGCAGTGGGTGTTGAACCCGCCTACCCCTTTTGTCAGGGACATTTTTTGTGAAAGTCAGGGACAGGTCATGGGCTTCCATGAATTTTTGTTCATTGCCCGTGACCTGTCCATGACTTTCACTAAAAATATCCGTGACAAAATTGTAGCCTTATTCACAGCTTTGCTCAAGACATTCACAGCTTTCACAGGATTGCACTGCTGATAATGGCTCATGTTTTGCTCTTAGTGGGTCATCTCATGATTTGAAGCTGTTGGTTTTGAAGTCATCTACTTACTGTCCTATGTGGATTCTAAGCCTAAACAAGATAGGATGTGGCATCCCCTCAACAGCTGCTTGCCTCCCTTCATCCTATCCATCTTAGCAACCCACCCTGTTCCCTGTCTACATCATTTCCTCCAGTCCCAGTTTTTGCTCAATTGTGTGCACAGGCAAATGTGAGCTGACTCCTCTACAGGGAGAGAGAAGAATGATTTAGCAGTGATCTTAGTGACAATACTAATATACTTCCTTAGAAGTGGTGCCCTCAGCAACCGCCTATGCCTAATATTGCCCCTGCCAATAAAAACTCTGTTCTCACTCAGAATGTACAGACCTTTGTTTCTCTATACTGAACCGTTTATGAAAGCTTTCCCCCTCCACCTCTGTGTCAGCGAACTGAAGTGTGTAGGAAATCTGCTTCCCTTCCAAGTCATTAACCTGAGGTGCCCTCTGGTCTCACTGCATTGTGCAGATGGAAGTTGCAGATCTCACACCACTAATTGTAAAAAGAAAGAAATATTGCCAATGTCCTTGAAAAGCTTCCACTCTCCTTCAGCTGATGCCAACTCAAATTAGAAGCACTGAGGTTTGTGATGTTGAGTGCATGACTGCAAAAGGTGATGTTCCTAAAGATGATGGATGTTAATTTCCTGGCAAAATAGTCTGTCACTCCCACAGCTGATATGGGAAGAAATATTTTGCTATTTACTTTGCAAAATTCACTAACAGTGATGTTGGCATTCCCGTTCCTACCTTGTGAAACACTGTAGTGTAGACATTCCCAGGGTGGTTGTTGCTGCTCGCTACAAATAATTCATGATCAATTCCAAAAAGTCACATTTTTTTCCTATCTTTGCACAGATCACTATCTTTTAGGATTTATTCACTGTTTGAACTGATTTGCTGAATAACTTCTGTGAATAATTTGTGACCTGTAGATTGCATGCAAGCAATTGATTGTGAATATTCACTATTCAAAATTTAATCTGTTAGGTAGCCTTATTTCTATCTGAGCTCTGATTAGATACTGTAACTCTTCGAATCATCTTTCTGGTGTGAGTATTCATGGTCAGAAACCAGATAGTCACTTTCTGTGCGTAGTCTCCAATATTTGGTGCATAGTCTTCAAAATTCTGTGGCCTGCGTTGTGCAGGAGGTCAGACTAGATGATCATAATGGTCCCTTCTGACCTAAATATCTATGAATCTATGAATCTTTATTTATTTGAAATTTGGCAAATATTCCTGACAGTGAATTTTTTTAGTGAGCATAGTCACTGAAAACAGACCAAAAAATTGAATGCAGCAAATTGGTTTAAAAATGGGAACAACTCTTCCTAGATAATTTGTCACATCTCTATTTCAAACTGTACATTTTTAGTAAAAAGAAAAAATTGACTAGATGTTATAAGCAAAACCCCTAAAACAAACCTCCCCCTCTATAAATAATATGCACAGAGTTAGTTCCAGTTTAAAATTTGCAGCCATATTGTATGTCTGGTAGGTTATATAAGGGGAAAACAATAATTTTCAATTTATATTTCTCGGAAAGCAATAAAGATTTCCACAGTCTTCTTCAGTCTGGTTGATAATCCGTTTATAGAGGAGTTTAGGGCATCGCTTGGCAAACCACCCTCTAAGGATGCAGTCAAGTTTATTTTTCTTTAACTTACAGAAAGAGACTTTTTAAGATTAATCGATGTTTAAAAAGAGGGTCAGACATCGTTGTGTGTTCTGTATATTGGACTACGTCAGAACAGCTCCACAAGAAATGAGAAAGTAATGTTACCTGGGGAAAAAAGACTCCTGGCGTTCATGGACCACAACCAGTGGTATTTTATTATTCTGGGAGTTCTCTGCAGCTCTCTACTGGTAAGTTGACACTCAGGCTCTGAACTAGTGATGTCATAGCAGGAGCTGCCTACTGCCAATGGTGTCTTGAGAAAGGGAAAACGGAATAGTTTACGAGGGCAGAATATTTTATATATGGGAATGATTTTGAAATATTTTAGCTCTGAGAGAGCCTGCAAAGACCATTTTGCAATCAGCTCTTCTTTAGTATATAATATTGTAGAGGACAAGCCAGGCTAAAGATGAGGGATTCAGGAAAAAACCCAGAAGCCCACAATTTCATTGCGCTAAAAAGCAATGAATTCCAAAAAGCAATGTAATCAGCGCAAAAAGAACTAGCAACACCGCAACACAACCCAGTTGGTACCATGTGGCTCAGAGCTACCTAAGAGGTGTAGAATTTTTAACATAGAGATATTTTTTTATAAACTACTATCTAGGATCCAATCTAGGGGTGAGATTCTGGCCCACTGAAGTCAATGGCAAAACTCCCCAGGGACCAGGACCTTATTTCAGATGTTTGGAAACTGATGTCCTAAATTCATTCATGTATATTTCTTTGAAATCTTTGGATCAAAGGTGATAATAGCTTGCATTGAACTATTACCTAATAATTAGGCCTAAATTTTAAAAAGCAGCTTCTGATTTTTGGGCACCTTGGTTTTCGGGTATCCAACTGGAGCAACCATGGGCCTCATTTTCAGAGGTCCTGAGCACTCAACCAACAAAGTCAACTGGAGCTGCCAATGCTTCTGAAAATCAGGCCCAAACGATCTAAATTAGACACCCAGACATTTCAACAACCCAAATCAATGGCCATTTGAGCCTTAAAATGTTCAACATGCTTTAGAGTGGGAAACATTAGTTTTGCTAGATGTTTTACAGCTGCTCCAGAGTGACATGCAATCTGTGTGCAGCTAACACACTATCACATGGCACTGTAAAACCCAGTGCAAGGTATCTGGTAGTATGGTTTGCTATGTGTTTCCAGACTCTCGATCTCTGTTGTGACAGCATTACTCCTTCCCTTTAAACCCTAACACTGAAAAACTGCCCTGGTCAGCTAAATGGCTGCTACTGGAGATAAAAGATAAAGGAGCTAAAAGAAAGGATCCTTGTTTCTCAGCAGAACAAAGCACATATTTTCTTACCTTCCACAGAAACAGAAAAAATCCAGCATTCTCTAGACATTGCTAAAGAGACAAGTGATTCCCAGGAGAATACACACTTTATCAAAATGTTATTACCAATACAGAAACATTTGATTTCCCCCCCGCGCTGTCAGGAGGAAAGAACTGGTATATCCTTATCTCCTTCACCTTTTCTAGTATCAGTGAAATGGCATTGCATTCTTTTGTCATTTCTGGATTTTAGTAGACACTTTGGAGGAAACATGGTCCAGTGGTTAGGACACTAACAGAGAGCTGGATTCAATTATTTTGCTCCATCACAGACTTCTTGTGTCACCTTGGGCAAGTCACTTAATTTCTGTGAAAAATGGGAAAGTAATAGCATTTTCTTATATCACAGGGGAGTTGTGAGGATAACTATATTAAGTGATGTGAGGTGCTCAGATATTAAGGTAATGGCAGCCATACTAGGACCTGAAATAGAAGGAAAGCAACCTATGACCACAACATCTCTTGTAAAAAGAAAAGGAGGACTTGTGGCACCTTAGAGACTAACAAATTTATTTGAGCATAAGCTTTCGTGAGCTACAGCTCACTTCATCGGATGCATTCAGTGGAAACTACAGTGGGGAGATTTATATACATAGAAAACATGAAACAATGGGTGTTACCATACACACTGTAACGAGAGTGATCACTTAAGGTGAGCTATTACCAGCAGGAAAGCGGGGGCAGGGGGGCTGGGGTGGGGAAAGGGGAACCTTTTGTAGTGATAATCAAGGTGGGCCATTTCCAGCAGTTGACAAGAATGTCTGAGGAACAGTGTAGGGTGGAGGGGGGGAATTTGAACAGAAGCAGAAAATGCAGTGGTGCAAGAAAATGTAAATTAATGGAGGAATGAGGTAGGATAGGGAAAACTCTTCAAATCTCAACATACTTTTTTTTTTTTTAAGGTTTAATTTGACCATTAGCAAAAGCTTTGGGTCAGTTCTTAGCTTGTATCTAAACAAACTGCTCAGGTCCTAATTTAAATAAATAATTCATTTGCAGGTTTCAGATCCAGTCTGTGGTGAGATTTATTATACAATGTTTACAAAATAATAAAAGGAGTACTTGTGGCACCTTAGAGACTAACCAATTTATTTGAGCATGAGCTTTCGTGAGCTACAGCTCACTTCATCGGATGCATACCGTGGAAACTGCAGCAGACTTTATATACACACAGAGAATATGAAACAATACCTCCTCCCACCCCACTGTCCTGCTGGTAATAGCTTATCTAAAGTGATCATCAAGTTGGGCCATTTCCAGCACAAATCCAGGTTTTCTCACCCTCCACCCCCCCACACAAATTCACTCTCCTGCTGGTGATAGGTAGGGAGGAGGTATTGTTTCATATTCTCTGTGTGTATATAAAGTCTGCTGCAGTTTCCATGGTATGCATCCGATGAAGTGAGCTGTAGCTCACGAAAGCTCATGCTCAAATAAATTGGTTAGTCTCTAAGGTGCCACAAGTACTCCTTTTCTTTTTGCGAATACAGACTAACACGGCTGTAACTCTGAAACCTACAAAATAATAAGTACTATGGTCTTCAATTTTTCAGTCAAGCCACAGAGGCTAAATAGAGGGTTATACGCTTTCACTTGAGGTGAAAAGACAATCGTGAGAAATTGCATTAGAGCTTCCAGGAACTCTAATAATTGGGCAAATGGGGAAGATGCAGTAAGCAAAATGTCCTGCAAGTTCTATTGGGTGAACTAATAGAAAATGTCAGTCACTTGGCCAATAAGGGGGGGTTATGTTTTGTTTCATTAGGTCATCACAGGAGCAGTGTAGAATACCAGGAGAGGAGTTATTTGATTGCCGTGTAACACATTGTACCGTATCATCAACATTCCAAGGGGTAGGGGTCAGGGCACAGAAGTGAAGTATCATTTTGAAGTGTGGACTCCAGAACTGGACAAGTATTCCAGTAATGGTCTCGTTAATGCTGTCTGCAGAGGAAATACCATCTCCTTACTCCTACTCAATAATCCCGTGTGTATACATCCAAGAACCGCATGAGCGCTAGTCACAGCATCACACTAGGAGCTCTTATTCGGCTAGTTATCCACCATAATTGCCAAGTCCTTTTCAGAGTCACTGCTTTCCAGTACACAGCCCTCCATCCTGTAAGTGTGACCTACATTCTTTGTTTCAGATGTACGTCCTTGCATTAGGAGTAGTACTGAATGTTCAGCAGTGGTCCCTGCTATTCAGATTTAAATAAACTTCCGTCAAGGTACTAAATAGCTGCTTTCAACTTCAGCATTATAATAATGATAGTAAAGATCATTTATATTAGCACTAAAAGCCCCCATTATGATTGTGGGCCTGTTGTGCTCAGCACTCTTTAAACACAAAAGCTTACAAACGACAGTCCCAGTCCTGCAAACTGCTCCATGCAGGTGGAAGCCTGTGTCCCACAGAGTCACACTAAAGTCAATGGGGCTGTGCCCACGTAGGGCAGTTTGCAGGATCAGGATCTTGTGTTCCAGTCTTGCAAACAATTTTGAATGTAAGTAATGCCGCTCAACTCAATGGGACTACTGACATGCATAAAGTTACTCACATGCAAAATACTTTGCAGGATCAGTCTCCAGTCCTTCAGCTGGATCTGTGTGGATTCATTTGGAGGACTGGGGCCTTATGCCCTGATCTTGATGGCAGCCTATGACCCCCCGGCTGTCTTCAATGGGGCCTTGCATTGGTGCAGGGGGATCCTGATTCAAAGCAGATTTCAGGATCAGGGCATTGAGCTGTAAACTAGGGTAGGACATGAGAAGAGATAGTGTCCTCCATCATCCAATTACCTAGTACAGGTGAAGGGACCTTGCCAACTGAGTGATATCTGGGGTGGGAGTCTGAATAAATTATCACAGACCAAAGACATTTCTGGGCTGTGAACAGAGCTGTCAACTGAATGAGCATGGACCCATCAGGGTGAGGTTTCCTTCTCTCTTCACATGAGCCGCAGTTCAAAATTAAATGAAGGCAAAACAATGGGAATCTTCCCACTGACCTCTATGAGCTTTGGCCCTAATTCAGTTGATTTTAACCTGAAAAAATTGAAGTGATCCAATACTTTTTAACAAACGATTGTATGCAGTATGCTATGGGTTCCAGTACAGTGTTATGATTGTTTTGCACATCCCTACTTATGGGCTTTCAATACATTAAAACAAATATAGCATGGAGAATCTGAAAATTAGCTAGTGTGAAGAGAAACTCTTGCAGAATAGGTCTATGTTCTACTTAGCAGCAATGGAGTGATTACTATGTATACCTAGTGTGATCCTGGGGGAGCACAAAAGGCCATCATATAACAGAACCACAACAGTTCTTCGGCACATTGGAGTCTGTATTTGGAGGACCACAATATAAGAGTGATATAAAAAGGACAGGCATTTCAAAGAAATGTGCTTCAATTATGAGAAAATATCCTTTGAGGAGTCTACATCACAAAGGTCATGAAGATCATACTGTGTGGAAAATCCTTATATTTTCATCTATACCATATAAATCTCTTCTGACTAGCACTTCCATTTAACCAGCAACAACTCTCTTGCAGGAAAGGAATGGCTCTTGTAGCACTGGGTGCGTGTCACATGTATACACAGATGTATACGGGCATCTTTTAATTGAGTTCAGTGAACTTTGGATCAGACCCTCAGAATAAGTCTTCTGAACTAAATCACTCTCAAATAGACCTGTCTGCATCCCACCACTACATATTTCACAGTAGAAAATTCCTAATCTAATTCAATAACCACTTTTAGCTGCTAGTAGGAATCTCTTGCAAGCTTTTTCCATGTGCTGCTAAGAAAACTATTCTCTGCGGAAGCAACTAGTGTCATCTAGTTCTAAAATGAAAATTGCAGCCAATCCCACTCAGACTTCACAGGCTGGGAATTTCCTTATAGCACAAAGCAGGGCTGGTGTTCTGACTGCAGATTTTCTTTCACTATTTTGACATATCGGTGCTTCAAGATGATGACTCATTAAGTCACTGTACCACTATGAGCATATAAAGAAGTAGAAGCCTACTAGTTTACAGCATTTTTATGGCAAAAAGGGACAGAGAAACTCCTTCTACCACTTACTTCTGCTCTGCCCCCCACCTTCATTTCCGGCTTCTTTAGTTTATTATTATTTGTATTACAGTAGCATCTGCAGGCCCCAACTGAAATTAGGGCCCCACTGTGGTAGGCACTGTACAATCACTTATTATGAACGTGACATTCCCCTGGTGTTATCTGGACCAGTGATCTGCTAGGTCCCGATGAGCCTGTTCAGCATTTGCACTTTTTAGCATAGGCTGAAATACGTGTTTTAAAACTCCTTTGGATGGACATAGCCCCACCTGCATTTCACCCCGATTCCTACCTGGTTGACATTGGCTATCCATGGTGGATGAATGAATGGATTGTCCACATCCTGCAGTCGAACAACGAATAGTACATAGTCATCTATTTTGTCTGCTCTATCTAGAAGCAGAAAAAGAAAGAGGATAGCAGATGGAGCAAAAGAAAGGGTCCCCTTTGATTAGACAAAGAGAGAAACATGGTGGACTAGCAAACACAGAATGAGGAGATTCTGAGATCCAGTCTCATGCAATTCATTCTGCTAAAGCAGCTAAGTGGCAAGATTTTTTTTAACAAATTCCAATTGATCTTTTCTAGTAACCAGTCTTGTCAGAAAAGCTAATTTTAACAGCCTGTGATGAATTCACTGAGCAGTAATGGGTCAATAGAGGACATTGTGGCATATCTGCTAAGAAACAACTTGCAGCTGCTCATTTCCTCCTGCTCAGGAGGAATTCTGTCCCTGGGAGGGCCATGTTCCATAGTAGTTGGGGGGAAGTGTGGGTCTTGCTACCAGTGGTACTTGCAAGACAGGCTAGTACCAGAGCACCCCAGAATCCACACAAGGGACCTCTGCTAATATGCATTTTCAATACCCCCTCTTTTTTTTTCCACTGAGGGTCCTCAGCATCTCTGTCAGGTCCCCAAATATTCCTAATCTCCCCCAGCCCCCATACATTATTTTTCCTTCAGGTTTTTGTGCTAGACTGTCCTCTCACATATACTGATTTTACATCTGTGTAACTCCATTGACCACAATGGGAGGTTTTCCTGAATTACACCAGTATAAATGAGAGGTGAATCAGGCCCATTGTGGGCTGCCATCATCCTTCTAGGTAAGGTTTCCCTTTGGATTTGGATTTTGCTATTGCTTCTTACTTTCCCAGGGCAATCAGGGCTGGGTTGCTGTTGAATTATGAGCTACTGTGCAGCACAAAGCCCTTCTGGCCTTGGATAGACTAGATCAGAATTCCAAGCCAGGTCTCCCATGTGTCAGTCTTATTAGGCCCTAGGTTGGCACACATTTCCTTTTTTCTCCATTATTGCATGCAAATTAGATCCACTGGCATGAACCCCATGAGCCCCACCTGCCCCATCTAGCAGACCTGACGTTAGGACCTTAGACAGGTAGCTCCTTGGAGTGGGACTGTGTCATTTTGTGTGTTTGTACAGAGCCTGGTCTAAGGGGGCCTCAAACCTACTTGGGACCTCTTGTACTACTGCAAGCTAAATTAATAACAGTCAGATTCAATATTTAAAACCTTCTAAAATCCTTCTGTCTGGTCAACATATCTTGGAAATCCAAATGACACTTTGCATTCAAAACATACAACGATCTAAACAGTTTAACCACTACTCTCTAGCGGCTGTATTTTAAAGGTTTGCCTTTTTTGTGGCTACTCATCTTGACCTCTGACATCTTTATATGGAGGGGAACAATGGATCAAGTGGCAGTCATTTCTTAATGGCTTTAGTAGGAGGTCTGCAGGGCAATAAGTTGAGAGTCAAGGTAACAATAGAATTAAAGGTTCCATTGTGGGTTTTCTTTATATGTCAGTGAACTTGATTCATACTTTGTGTGAACGGAGGAACTCTGAGCTATTTCAGGAATGTCAGCAATTTTGTCACAAAGCAACTTTGATCTTGCTCCAGTTTCCCATGCTCATTCATTAGCTGAAAACGTGGAGGCTAAGATAGGCTCTCTCTTATCTGAGACTGACTGCTTGCTACTTAAATAAATCACCTACTTTTGTTCCCTGTCCTTGTAATAAAAAAACAATTCTTCACAGGTCCTCTTACTGCAGGATGAAACTTTTGACTCCAAGGAAATATCTCTGTGATGCACAGACTGTGAGGAATGTCTTTGAATTCTGAAACGGAGTGTCAGAGTCTAACATCTACCAGCCAACTCCTGTGCCTCAAAAGTCATGCAACCCCCACAAAACTGACGGGAGAGTGGGTGGTGGTCTTTTGCTCACTCCTGCAGCATGGAAGCTGAAGAGAGTTTCTATCCCTGAAAAACTGAGACTTGGTTTGTCTTGCCAATTTTGTGCATGTTTAAGGGAGGAGTGCTTTTATTCTTTCTGTCTGTGTGCTTTAATTGGGATCATAAAAAACTGACCTATTTTCCGTATTCGCTTCAGTTTCATAATATAATAATACTTAGCACTTAAATACAGTAACATCTTATCTGAGGATCTAAATGGTTTTTTTCAGATGTTAATTAAAGCTTCCAGCCACCCTGCAAAGTATTATTTTACCCTTTTTATAAATGGGTGAACAAGGTCACGCAGTGAGTGAGGTTCAGAATTAGAAACTGAACCCAGGAGTCCTGACTCCCCTGCTCTAATCAGTAGAAAATATGTTCCCCCTCAGTTTTCTCCAAGACCAAGACACCAACTATTCAGTCTCACAAAGTTCTTGGGCTTTGCAAGCAGTTTATTCATGTGCTCAATAAACAAAGTTCAAAATTCCACCAGCACAGTTGCTAAGACTCCTAATCAAATATTCATTTACCTTAGGAATAAGAAATCACAAGCCCACTTGTTCAAACAAACCTTGTGCCAGCACTCTCCACTTTTTAATCTTAGAAAAATGTTTCAGTTACACAATGGGATTCGGAAACATATTTATGAACATTTTTTCAAAACATTTTTAAGATTAGAGTGGAAAGCGTTATAATTGTCAAGTGATGAGTTTTTGAAAACGACGGGAGCCTGAGTATCCATTGCCTTCCCTTCTCCTCCTTCTGTTGTTGTGGAGAGCCCTCGACGGCTAAGCTGTGCGGAGTACGCTCTCTGGCCTGGCAGTTTCTATGGATGCTATTGCTGACTTGGCCCAGATCAAGGTCTCTTCATGGGTCAAAGTTTTGGATGGGCTATTTTTTTGCTGCTGTTGTCTCCTTAAATATATTCTTCCCTTGGGTATGAAAAATGTGAACTCTTTTGGAGCAAGACGCCACAATATCACACTACAGAAATGACACCTTTGTGCATTTAGAAAAGAGTATCTCCTGCTGCTCTGTGTTTGTGTATAAATGGGGGGGGGGTGTTGAAGAGAAGAAAAAAGATTCTATTCTTATCTGCAGTCTGCCTCTAAAACTACTTAGCATACAGCTTCTTTGTACAAGGAATTTTTCCCCCTGGGAGGCTGGAGTATTCACTCCTGTCTTGCTCTGCTGTGCAATAAATCAACTGTTTGAGCATGTATAATAAAAATAGTTGCTTTGAAGTACAACCTTAAATGTCTAATTTCCCAGTCGTAATAATGATGCCTTATCCAGGGGTTGTTGGTTTTGGGTTTTTTGGTCCTGTTTTCTCTGTCTGATTGTTTTTCTAACGTGTGGCTGTCTAATGATTGGATTTTGGATTCCAGATGTTTTGGCAAGAGAAAGCAGTAAACTATCATATACATCTCAGAAACCTCATACCACCCAAGTAGCTGTTATGTCAACTGGCTAGTTTAAGTCTACTCAGACAATTCCTCTTTTTCCTTGATGTTGCTAACCCTTTAGTCATCAATACGAAATGACAGAAATTCTTTTATGCAGCTATTATTACATAGATGTCCAGGGTGGGGAAGAAAAAACCCACATACAAACAAAGTCCATGTGGTTTTGATGAAAAGAAAAGATATTTTAATTAAATAATGAGCTCAGGCTCTGTGGTGGTGAATAAGGTAATCTGCCAAATGATTAAAGGTATGTGTTCACAGAATGTCTGGGGGTAAAAAAAAAAATCTGTCTCAGACTGATAGCTCTTTAGCAGCCTATTTAAGATGCTAGAGTTCGTTTGTTTTTTCTTGCCTCTTTTCTCCAGAAAAATAATTGGAGTAAGAAGCAGCTAATCACGTATTGCGTGTGTGTTTGTGTGAGTGTGTGTGAGAGAGAGAGCATCTGCCCTGAAAAGCACCAGGGCATAATTCACTAGTTACCAGATAGTACCATTAGCAGCAGTTATGGAGCTAACTAGCGTACACCATGACTGCTGGAGGCCAGGAGTTAAAAGAGCACTAAATAGAGAGCTGAAATGGCAGAACCTTGCCTCTAGAGCCAGCCATTAAGCATGGGAGGACAAGAGGTGCATGAACAGCTTCCAGCATGAGAAATTTTAAAAATTGAATTATACTTAAATTATCATTAATGCAAAATTCTGATTTCTTTAGATTATTCCCCTCCTTTCATTTTTCCTCCTACATTTTCCTCCCACTCTTAAAGCATAGACATATGTTGCAGCAGTGAAGACCTGGGATGAAATCCAGGCGTCATTGAAGTGAATGGGAATTTTGCCATTGACTTCAACAGAGCCAGAATTTCACCCATGGTTCTAGGGGATCCATCAATTTCACTCTTTGTGCTGGCTAGAGTAAATTAGAGAGCAAGTAAAGATTCTCCCTTGCGAAAAAGGGCTGAGCACGTTTTGCAACATTGTCATCTCCTTCTAGGACAGGACCAAAGGAAAGTATGTCTCTCTCCCATAAGCCATGGCACGAGCAATGGACTGTTTGACCAGTCTAGAAAGGTAGCACTATGAATCTGTGTCTTGTGCTAAGAAGAACTCAGTGTGACTAGCACTATGAATCTGTGTCTTGTTCTAAGAAGAACTCAGTGTGACTAGCACTATGAATCTGTGTCTTGTGCTAAGAAGAACTCAGTGTGGCTTGAAAGCTTGTCTCTCTCATCAACAGAAGTTGGGCCACTAAAAGATCTTGCCTTGCCCACCTTGTCTCTCTAATATCCTGGGACCGAGACAGCTACAACTGCACTCCATACAGCATTTGCATTGGCATTAGTTACACCAGTTGTGGGCTTTATGAAAAAAGTAAAGGGTTTTAGATGGTGGAAGTTGTTCCAGGCATAGCCGGAAAGACAGCACAGTCACAAGAGGGTTTGGCAGAATAAAGAGGGATAGCAAAAAAGGGATAAGACATGAAAGCAGAGTCTTAGGCAGAAGTGGATCTTGAACATAAAGGTAAGAATTTGGTACTAAGGACAGAAGAGGGAGGGATTCACAGGATGGACATAATCCAAGCAGCAAACAAAGAAGATTATTTTAGCCACTGCATTCTTGATTGACTGGGAGGGAGCTTGATAGTACTCATCCAGAGAGGAGAAGGATGTGGTATTTGAGAGGAGAGATAACAGAAGGCACAGACAAGCATTTCAGCCATAGGAACAGAAAAGAAGGGAGGGGGCTATTGATCTTCTTGAGAAAGAATTGGCAGGATGTGGTAACAGTCTAGATGTTCAGGGAGATTGGGAGACTGGGGGATAGAGAAGATGTCAGTGTTGTCAACAGCAGAGGCGCAGGGAAAAGGAGGATCTGGGATTTCAGCTTTTGTTGTGCAGAGTTTGAGTTGATGGCAGGACCCTTAGGATGAGATGCCAAAGAGATAGTGAGACAGATGCAGGAATGGACAAAAGGAGAAGTCAGGGATGGAGAGCTGGATTTGAGTCATAGACATGATGAAAGTTAGGAAATGCCAGAATTAAGGTTGTCTGTGCAACCTTAACTTGACCCCCTTGCAAAGGCAAGGTGGGGAGGGGGGCAAGGTGGGGTCACATTCCCCCCCCCCCACCGATTTGGCTTGCACTGAGCATCATTACATGGACTGAGCATGCTCAGTAACTGCTGCTGAAGCCACTGCCCTCACTCTGCCCTCCCACTATCTGCAGGCACAAGTCGTCTCTGTCCCCTTGAGTATATGTATTATGATACAGTCTTTACGTGATCACTTCCTATTTTTAAATGACCCCAGCCTCATTCAGTACAAAGCATACACCGTGCTCACCTAATGAACAGCTATTCAATATTTTGTTTTCTCCCCATTGTTCAGTGTGTGGCCCCCATGCCTTATTACTACACACTGTTCAAACCCTGATGTGAAGACAGAATTATTAATTTCCTCAAGGGCTTTTCTTTGTTGCTCATCACTAGAATATCGGACTGTTCAAAAACATTCATGAATTGATTGTCACAACACCCCTCTGAAGTCAGGGGATGATATTATCCCCATTTTTCAGACAGGAAGCTGAGGCACAGAGAGATTAAGGTCAAAAGTGTCCAGTCTGAGACCTTTATGATCTGATTTTTCAGAGTACTTACTATTGTACAGCACTTTATACATTCAAAGCACAGCTCTCATTGACTTCAGTTGCAGCTGTGAGTGGTCGGCACTTCTCCAAATCAGACCCAGGGTCTCATGTCAGACACCCCAAAAATGAGGAACACACCATTAGTGACCCCCAGTGAAAAGTCTGGTTTATAAGACGTGTCTAGCATCACACAGGAACTCTGTAACAGAGGCAGGGATAGAATCCAGTTCTCTGAGGCAGTATTCCACGGCCTTAACAACGAGACCACCCTTTCTCTTCCTGCAGTCCCCTGCCTCATTCACTACATATCTTCCAAACTTCTGCAAAGAGTGACGCAGGATTCCTCAGACAACAACTTCATTCACCACACCATCCTAGTTCACCCACAGAGCAGGTCCCGCCGGTTCACTGTCTTCCTGGGCAGGGCTTTCTGGGTGGGAGAGGTTTTACCCAGTGGGCCTGGACACTTCCTCTCCACGTCTTCCAAGATCCCCACCCCCCCAGCCACATCAGCAGCTGGTGGAGCCTGGCCGGGGAGCCCAGGCAGTTGTGAGAACTGCGCTGACCTGCCCGGGGTGGGGTGAGACCGAAAGCAGCCCCTGTCACTGGCCCCCCCGGACTCCCTGCCCGGCCCAGGGCAGGTGGAGGATCCGTGTGCTGGCTCTACATAGCTGCCCGCACGGCTCTTACCCCGACCCCATTCCAGCCGAGGGGCAGGGCTTTGGAGCCGCAGCCCCTGGTCCCCCCACTTTTAGGAAGGCTCTGCCTCACCTGACTCCAACAACCCTCTTCATTTGAATGAGGCAGCTTCCTCCTTCTCACTGCCTGGGCCCCCAGCAGGGGAGTCACTGAAGGCACAGGCTCACTGCTCTCAGTTCAGGTGCCCAGACCTAGCACGGCCCACAGAAGTTCAGAGCTGCAATTGCTGGGAAAATCCAACTCAGCTCTGGGCTGGCATATGCCCTGTATTCAGGGATTTAGCTGTGAAAATCTAAGAACTCTATACTGAACAGGTGAAAACTGTGATTTTTCAAATGCTTACAACTTGGCTAAATTTGGGCAGATTTTCACAGGGACAGCAAAGGACACCTCCTTGACACAAAGGCTACCCTTATGCCAAATTTCAAGTCTCTATTTCAAAGTATGGGGTGGTAGAGCTTTTCAAAGTAAAGGCTGCCAGAATTTTTTAACACTGGCAAACCATATTATGCCCTAGCCTCATTCTGGGAAATGGCTGAACCGTCAGCCTTAGGCAGATACCAAGTGTGTAAAATTTCAAACCCAGTGGTTAAAGTTTGGCAAAGTTATAAGCAACTGAAAACAGGGTCTTATAAATGTCAGGCAACCTGAATAATAGGCTACCAGCCCTGCCTGTCATATCAAACAACACAACTAAGTACAGGGCATTAAGAAAACGATGAAAATCCAACAAATTGCCTTAGTTTAATCAGCTCTGTTGAGCAGACTGTTATGATTGGCTTTTCAAGATCACAGTTCTCGCCAAGATGACCATCATATATTGCTTGTATACACAAGGTATCTTATGCCAGATCTCTGGACAGGTGACTGAGTGAAATCTATCCAGATGCAATTAGAGATTCTTCCCCAAAGACCCAGCGATATCATAGCTATTTTATCAAAAAATGTTTTAGGCTTCAACTCAGATGAAATACCCAGTGGTGTATTTACCATTGCTACAGGCTGTTGAGCCCATGGACAATTTAACCACAGACAGTGATGGCGATGAGATAAGACATTGTTCTTAATAAA
This sequence comes from Eretmochelys imbricata, assembly GCF_965152235.1. NCBI lineage: Eukaryota > Metazoa > Chordata > Testudines > Cheloniidae > Eretmochelys > Eretmochelys imbricata. The sequence goes on along the minus strand of NC_135576.1, from coordinate 48,692,441 downwards.
TTAATCAAGATGGGGATCCTGCTCTGCACTTTTATTTCTATTCCAAAACAACTACAGGATTAAGTTTTGAGTAATATAAATTCTACTGATTGACTCAGCATTACTGACACCTTATAACAATAGCCACATCTGAATTTGGAAAGACATCTTACCTGCCTTGCGGAGTTTGAATACCAGGATTTTTATAAGATCAACCTTCCCTCTAATTCATTTTGGCCATTCATTGAATTGCAAAGTGTTATCAAGAAAACCCCAAAACTTCCAGGTCTGGACTAAATGTTCCCAGCTTTATGTATCATCTTGGCTCAAGGACATGGCTCTGGGAACAGTGGAAGCAATGTTTCAAGGTCCTGAATTACTTACCCAATGCCAAATTCATCATACTTGTTTCCTTGGGATTTAAGCCCTTTTGGTTTTCAGTTCCATTCTATTTCTCCCCATAGCTGAAACTCTAGTATCTCTTGTAAACCATCAGACCAAGGTGAACTTAATGGAAATCTTTGGATCATTAAAAAGCAAATCATGTGAAAGAGAGTGCACAAAAGAGACTATTAATAATGTTTATGGAATCAGTGGGGTTCAAGGAGCTGAGCAACTTGTGCAGCTTTTTTTATTTTTTTATTAAATCATGAAAACAATGAGCATTTGGAAAGAAAGCCAACTCCCAGTGAGATGAGCTATGGTGGAGGAAGGCTTTTATCCCATTACCTCTGCTTCAGTTTGTATTGATGCCACCTGATTTGTTTTAGACTCTTACAGCCAGGTCAAAAACAGGAAGAAAAAATTAGGGTTGTGTTTCTATCTAAGATAAACCAGTATCATTTTTCACAAAGTAAATGAGGTGCTGAAGGAAGGGAACATGAGATTATTTTTCTTCAATAATGACAGAAGCAATACAGTGGACAAGTTTGGACTATTTAGCTTTATGTTTCTCTTCTGCCTCCAGCAATCTCAGTGACATCTCCTTTAGGGAATCACCTCTCATGAACTCCTCTGGGGGTCCTGTGTCTGAGTGGATCGAAAACCCATAGGCAGATTTTGCTTAATTCCTTCCTAATCTCAAAATCTCACCTTTAGTTGTTCATTGGGAAACCCTCCATGAAGAGTAAAGGGCTAGAAAACTCCAGGCCAATAAAATTAAACATACATATAAGTGATAAAAATTTAGAAACCTTGATTCATTCATATCCCTATTTATATTTCTCAATTTTAAACAACATAGGGACTTGACGGTCAAAAGTTGATCTGCAAGGTTGTGTACTGAGATGTCTGTGCAAGTCTTTATAGCTCCTTTTTCACATCAATATTGATAACAAATATTGATGATGTCTAAATAGTTTTTAAAATTGAAAATGTTAACATTTGGTTCATCACATTAGAAGCACAGGTTTGGCTCTCCTCCACTTACAAATCCATCAGCAAATTAGATGCACAACTGCAACTGACAAGACAACACAACAAACTATTTTTTAAAAGTCTTTGGATTGCAGTTGACAAAATGTCCAGTCCCAGGCATAAGCCCAGCTTCTTTGAATAGGAAACCAGCTTCTATCCTGAAACAAGGGAAGAAACCCATTGAGACAGAGAGACTCCAAAATTAAGAACATAAGAATGGCCCCACTGGGTCAGACCAAAGGTCCATCTAGCCCAGTATCCTGTCTTCTGACAGTGGCCAAGGCCAGGTGCCCCAGAGGGAATGAACAGAACAGGTAATCATCAAGTGATCCATCCCGTCACCCATTCCCAGATTCCACAGAGGAAATAAACTGGGCCAAACTACTTTGAAGGCTCAGTCAAATGGCTATGAAAGTCAGTGATGTGGGGGACATAAAGAGAAAATGGAAGTACTGTCAGGCAAAATACATCACAATGAGGTCAGGTATCCCTCCAGGAAAGGTCCCTGCCATCCATTTTGTAAATACTACACTACAACTCTCCTTAAAGTTACTATAAAATGACAAAAAGAAAAGGAGTACTTGTGGCACCTTAGAGACTAACCAATTTATTTGAGCATGAGCTTTCATGAGCTACAGCTCCGATGAAGTGAGCTGTAGCTCACGAAAGCTTATGCTCAAATAAATTGGTTAGTCTCTAAGGTGCCACAAGTACTCCTTTTCTTTTTGCGAATACAGACTAACACGGCTGTTACTCTGAAACCTATAAAATGACATATTGTCATACTATAAAATATCCCTCAGTATACAGCTCAATCTTCCTCCAGCCCAACCGTAGAGCAAGTTCAGTGGGTATTCTATTGACAAAATAGGACAAAATGGCCTGCTCTAGCAACTTTAGCAACTTTTCTTCCTCTCCATCAACTTGAGATGCCATCTTTTTTCCAATAATTCTTAAATCTACTTCTCTTGCCTGACTTCTCCCCCTTTATCCTCTCTCCCACTCCTACTTGCTCCGCTGACATAATTTCTTGGCTGCCTAGTGAATTCTGGCCTAACGAACTAAAGAAGGGCTATGAAGTGATCACCCTGTGAAAAAGTGGAGTTATTTAAATGACCTGGATCCTTATAAAAGAAATTTAGTTTTTTCTCTCTCCGTCTCTTTCCCCTAGCCCACCTCCCCTTCTCAGTTTGAGTTATGGTTGCCAGGTGTCCAGTTTTCAACCAGGTGGGAAAAGCAGCAGCTGCAGCTGGAGCCTCATGGAGGAGATGCTCTCTGCTCAGCTGCTGAAGCCTGACAGAGCAGTGGCTTGCTTCCAGACCAGGCTCCAAGAGGTAGGTGCCGCCACCCGGGGGTGATAGGCGGGGGGAGATCCTATCCACCCTCGCCCCTTTCTGCCCCGCTGTGCCCCAATTGCCCCAGCCCCTAGCTCCAGGGGCTGACCCCTCCCTGCCCCCTTGCTCCAGGGACCAACCCTTATGGTGTCCCGCTGTGCCCCAGCACTCCCCTACCCCGCTGTGTCCTGAATGGGCAGGCGGGCAGACTCCGCATCAGCTCCTCCCAGCCTGGCTCTGCAGGCAGCAGGTGAGTCCTGGGAGAGAGGGGAGTGAGCGGGAAGTGTGGAGAGCAAGCAATGGAGAGAGGGGGGAGAGGACTGGGTGGGGGTGAGGCCTCAGGGGAAGAGGCGGGGCAGTGGGCAAGGCAAGGGTGTTTGGTTTTCAGCAATTAAGAACGTAAAAACAGCTATACTGGGTTAGACCAAAGGTCCATTTAGCCCAGTATCCTGTCTTCTGACAGTGGCCAATGCCAGGTGCCCCAGAGGGGATGAACAGAACAGGGAATCATCAAGTGATCCATCCTCTGTTGCCCATTAGAAAGTTGGTACCCCTAGTTTGAGTATTGAAGGTGAGTACTGAAGATCTGACATCCAGCTTTCAGTGTGTAAGATGGTGGAGAGGAACTAAACCCTTTTCTGTCCCCAGGAAGAAAAACACATGCTCACTTACAAAGCTATGAGAATCTTTTGGGACACACCCAGGGCATCTTTGTTTCAGAATACATGATATGATAGATGGTATCGCCTAACAGTTACATTACGGATTCTCCCTATATTAGCAACAGAACCTCTCTAACGCCTTTTTTACCTTAGGTAGGACATATATCCAATTCTGCTTGAAGGGTAACTGCTGTCTATTTTATCTTACTGATTTTTCTTTTCTGTTTAGCTTCAGAGACCATTAACAAGCTCTGGTCCCCATCAAGCAGTTTTAAATCATGTGGTCTGTAGTCTATCTCCAATCTGCTGCCTACAAGTCAAAATATCCTCAGTGTCAGAGCTCATATTCCATTCTCCCCCAGCCTGTTCAAAGCATCATTAAATTGCTTTTCCAATTAGGTGGCTACTTGTGTTGCCAAACCACATTGCTGTGGGTGGTGTCCTTTTATTATATGGTTTACTTATTAACAAGGATTACTGTGGCAAAATATAAACATTTAAGAAGATTACTACATATCCAGGAACTGTAAGAACACTTCCAGAAGTGGCTGTCACAGTGTCCAAGTCTTAGCTAGCGCTAATCCACTTATTTAACTGCTGCTGTTTACACCTACGATTTGAAACACTAAGGAGGGTTTAACCTGTTTTGATAACTAAGTGAATTACATTCAGGAATGGGTTGGAGAAACCAACCTGGGACAAATGCAGTTAGATTTTATCCAGAAGTCCAAACCTCAAGGGAGTTTCAGAGTGCAACTGGCTTTTTTTATACAGATTGCTAAAATCAACAGTACATTGATACAATAATTAGATCTCAAAATCTGTAAAATAATTAGCAGAATGAAAGATCATCTGGGATTTCTCCCCCCTCCCCCCACCCTTCTCCCCTTGGCACCTCAGAATAATGTCCAACATGTCCCAAGAGACCCGTAAGGCCCTGATTTGCACCACAGGAACCCTCAGCCAGGGCTGGCTTGAAAACAAGAAATCATTTTGCAAAAAGATGTGAGGTTTCGAAATCTGTGTTTCACACTGAAATGAAAATGAGACCTTTTGGATTTGTTCATGGAAAAACACAGAAATGAGCAACCCAGCCCAGAATAGTCAAGGGGGGTGGAAGACCTAAGATGCTGTGTCTTTTAAGCCTCTGGAGTCTGAACAGAGCCCAGGCACTGACCCTGACTTTGGGAACTGGACATATTCTCAGGGTGCAGATCTACTATCTATCACCCCCTTCTGAGATCTGCAACCACATGGCCTAATACCCAGTTCCTGGAACCAGGGCTGAACCCTCTGACTCCCCCCAGAGGTTAAGCACACCTGTACCAGAATTCTATTCAAAGCCGTGTGAGCCATGTGGTTTACCTCTTCAAGAGGCGTATGATAAGGTGTAGCACATAACGCATAGACTTTGCACAGGATTCTAGCACATTATTGCTCTTTCTTTAATAGCATGAGATACACACTGTTCTATATAAAAAAATAAATCAAATGAATTGTGGTGGCTGAGTAGTTAAGACTCTTAACTACAATCCTTAAAGTTGTGAGATTGAGTCTTGCTTGAACTCACACAGGAAAGCCACCCCCAGACCAATTCTCCCAGCTACAAAATGGGTACTTGAGCCATCTGGTGAGGACAGTCAAAGTTGGTTGGATGTGATGCTGTCCACATCTTTCCCTCTGATGAAGTGAGCTGTAGCTCACGAAAGCTCATGCTCAAATAAATTGGTTAGTCTCTAAGGTGCCACAAGTACTCCTTTTCTTTTTGCATCTTTCCCTTGTGTACCATTGGCTATGGAAATGACCTACACTAACCACATCAGCCTGATGAGGCTCAGGGGAACTTTGACTTCATCTATGCGCATTTCCCTCACGCAGTTTCCGTACCACTCCAGAACATCTCTGGCCAAGAGGGATTTTATAGCACTGTATACAGAAAAGTGATTACCTTTCTCTTTACATTTACGACAGCCCCCATATTCAAAATGGAGTTTGTAGTTTGACAAAGATACATAAACAGAATTCTTAAATTCTACCAGCAGATTCCCCAAATGGTCACATGAGGCTATTGGCTATTCTGAGCCAGATCACTCTCTTCCCCTCCCTACTCTTCCCTTCCTCCCCTCCAGAAATTCCATCCTGGTCCTGAGAAACCTTCCCAAAAGCTTATTCAAAACTGACGCTTTTGTGCAAAAAGTTTCAATTTCAAAGAGTCTGCATCTTCTGATGAAAAAAAACATTATGTCAAAAAAATTCTCTCCCCTTAAAATAAATAAATAAAGTTCTCTGGTTAAATGATATTCCCCTTTCCTCTTGCATTTGACATAGTCAAATGTGTTCTAGGTTCTTATGGCTTACATATCGCAGCCGGCTTTCCTTTCCTCCTTGTTCTCCATATCAAGTCCTGGCCTCCACAGTGAACAGCCCTACAAGATATCAGTCTTACTTCACTAACAAGCTGGAAACATTTCCTAGGCTTTCGGGACATGCTTTGCAAAAAGGATACCAGCCATGATCTGAAGAAACAGAGTCACCAAACTCTAAAATAGCACTGGGGGGGAAGCTTGTCTGAAGATACTAATTATTACAGTATAAACACTGCAGCGAAAAAGGCATGCGTTCACCCCAGAGACACCCAAAAGAGAAGTCTTTGCCTAGAAAAGTCCACATGGATGGAAAGTCCACCTGCGCTCCACCCTGAGGCCCTGCCCCTGCTTGGCCTCTTCCCCCCAAGGCCCCACCCATTGCTTGCACGGGGGGAAGAGCATGGAGAGGTGAGAGCAGCAGGCAAGACAGGAAGCGGGCAGAGAGGAGCGAGCGGCAGGCAGGGCCGCAGGGAGAAGAAGCCAAGTGCAGGAGGGGCCTTGGGGTGGAGTGCAGGCAGAGAGTGGCGGGACCACAGTCCTGGCACTGGGGACCCTTCTGAGAGTCGTCCCAGTGCCACAGAGCCACTGGTGCCATTGTAAACCTGGTACTGTTTCAATGGGCTTATACCAACAATATATTTGGGCCCCCCTTTTCTTTTTTTAGATACTAAGTATTTTGGAAGACTCATGAAGACTCACGTAGGACAGAGATTTTTTTGCTGCTAGTTTGATCCTCATAATGCTAGTCACTTGAGAACTGGATCAAAGAATGGCATGAGTTAGCACCAGCAGGATCACCAGGGGTGAAGTCATCATCGTCTTTGATTTTAATGACTGATTAGTTGTTGTAAACTTTCATCCTTTATCTTGATGTAAACCTTAATAATATAGCTCAAGATAACACATTTTCACTGGAGTGTCTGGAGCTCCAGTTCTATAAAACTGACTGATTTCCCATTGTTCTTACCCTCTCTGTAGTAATAATGAAACACAGCCTTGAAACGTGAAAACACATTTATGTATTCTGTACGCACCCAATTTGTACAATGGTTTGCATGAAAACAACAGTCCAGCCCATCTCCTGACAAGCTAAAACAGGAGTTGGCAACCTCCTGCAGCTCCCATTGGCTGGGAATGGTGAAGCGCGGCCACTGGGAGCTGCATGGGGCTGTGCCTGCGGATGGTCAATGTAAACAAAATGTCTCACGGCCTGCCAGCGGATTACCCTGATGGGCTGCGTGCCAACGGTTGCCGACCCCTGAGCTAAAATGTTGGGACAATACAACTCCTTCTTCAACCAGAACACTCCTCTTATGGAAACTTTGTTGTACCAGGACACCTTTGTAAAGGAAGGCCCCAATATGAGATTGTACTGTATGTAGGAACTGAGTGTATAGCAGTTAACAACTGGCTTGATGTACTAGTTTTGCATATTGTATACCTCTGGGTGCTGGTTGTCAATTACTCCATTCTTGCACTTCAGACAGAGCTTTATGCCATCTTTGTATTCTCTGTATTCTGGGCCCAGCCTCTGGTGTGAGTTAGGAGCCTGCTAATTACCTTATGGGTTAGATTTCCCTTCACCAACTACAAACTCTGTTTCAGTCTCTATTTTGGTCCCAGAGTGGATGACACTAAAATGGTACAAACGATTCAGAGAGACATTCCTCTACTTTCTCACAGAGCACCAGTGGCCTTTCAAAAGCTCAAGAAATCCACTACTTATGAGAATTGAGCTAGGAATTACCCTGTGGACATTGCAACTGAAATGGCTTGGAAAAAGGCTCATGTGGATGAAGACTGCAACAGTTCAGAACACACATCAGCAAGGCTGGCATGGACATACTTGTACTTGAACGGGTTCTGTCTCACTAGTTCAATTCTCTAATGCAGATAGAGCCTGTCTGACAGTGAGCAGAG